>NW_027142361.1:2544285-3152857 GCF_026170545.1 Melanerpes formicivorus | reverse complement strand
GATACTTAACACCTTCTTTGCCTCAATTTTTACTAGAAGGGCAGAACGTCTTCCTGACAGCTGGCCTGCAGAGCTAGCAGAAGGAGCCAGGGAGCTGCACAGTTTCCCTATGTTCCATGACACGGTGGTTGGAACTCTCCTTAGCAGCTTGGATCCCCACAAGTCCATGGGACCAGATGGGATTCATCCTAGGGTGCTGAGAGAGCTGGCAGATGAGCTGGCCAAGCCACTCTCCATAATTTTCCAGCAGTCCTGGCTCACTGGCGAGGTCCCAGAGGACTGGAAGCTGGCCAATGTGGTGCCCATCCATAAGAAGGGCCCGTTGGATGAGCCAGGGAATTACAGGCCTGTCAGCCTGACCTCAGTGCCAGGCAAGATCATGGAACAGGTCATCCTGAGTGCAATAACACAACACTTACAGGATGGCCAAGGGATCAGGCCTAGCCAGCATGGATTTAGGAAGGGCAGGTCCTGCCTGACCAACCTGATCTCCTTCTATGATCAGGTGACCCGCCTGGTGGATGTGGGGAGGCCTGTTGATGTAGTCTACCTGGACCTCAGCAAGGCCTTTGACACCGTCCCCCATAGCAAACTGCTGGCCAAGCTGTCAGCCCATGGCTTGGACGGGAGCACACTGCGATGGGTTAGGAACTGGCTGGAGGGCCGAGCCCAGAGAGTGGTGGTGAATGGTGCCACATCCAGCTGGCAGCCAGTCACTAGTGGTGTGCCCCAAGGATCAGTGCTGGGCCCTGTGCTCTTTAACATCTTTATTGATGATCTGGATGAGGGCATTGAGTCCATCATCAGTAAATTTGCTGACGACACCAAGCTGGGGGCAAGAGTTGATCTGCTGGAGGGTAGAGAGGCTCTGCAGAGGGACCTCGACAGGCTGGACAGATGGGCAGAATCCAACGGCATGAGATTTAACACATCCAAGTGCCGGGTTCTGCACATTGGCCACAACAACCCCATGCAGTGCTACAGGCTGGGGTCAGAGTGGCTAGAGAGCAGCCAGGCAGAGAGGGACCTGGGGGTGCTGGTTGATGGTAGGCTTAACATGAGCCTGCAGTGTGCCCAGGCAGCCAAGAGGGCCAATGGCATCCTGGCCTGCATCAGGAACAGTGTGGCCAGCAGGAGCAGGGAGGTCATTCTGCCCCTGTACACTGCACTGGTTAGGCCACACCTCGAGTACTGTGTCCAGTTCTGGGCCCCTCAGTTTAGGAAGGATGTTGACTTGCTGGAACGAGTCCAGAGAAGAGCAACAAAGTTGGTGAGGGGTTTGGAACACAAGCCCTATGAAGAGAGGCTGAGGGAGCTGGGGCTGCTTAGCCTGGAGAAGAGGAGACTCAGGGGTGACCTTATCACTCCCTACAACTACCTGAAGGGAGGTTGTAGACAGGCTGATGATGGTCTCTTCTCCCAGGCAGCCAGTACCAGAACAAGAGGACACAGTCTCAGGCTGCGCCAGGGGAGGTTCAGGTTGGATGTTAGGAAGAAGTTCTATACAGAAAGAGTGATTGCGCTATGGAATGGGTTGCCCGGGGAGGTGGTGGAGTCGCCGTCATTGAAGGTGTTCAGAAGGAGATTTGATGGGGTGCTTGGTGCCATGGGTTAGCTGTTTGGGTGGGTTGGATTGGTTGATGGGTTGGACACGATGATCTTGAAGGTCTCTTCCAACCTGGTTTGGTTTATTCTAATAAAGGTTTATTCTAATAAAGATGTTGACTTGCTGGAGCGTGTCCAGAGAAGGGCAATGAAGTTGGTGAGGGGTTTGGAACACAAGCCCTATGAGGAGTGGCTGAGGGAGCTGGGGCTGCTTAGCTTGGAGAGGAGGAGACTCAGGGGTGACCTTATTGCTCTCTACAACTACCTGAAGGGAGGTTATAGACAGGTGGATGTTGGTCTCTTCTCCCAGGCAGCCAGCACCAGGACAAGAGGACACAGTCTCAGGCTGCGCCAGGGGAGGTTTAGGTTGGATGTTAGGAAGAAGTTCTATACAGAGAGTGATTGCCCATTGGAATGGGCTGCCTGGGGAGGTGGTGGAGTCACCATCATTGGAGGTGTTCAGGAGGAGACTTGATGGTGTGCTTGGTGCCATGGTTTAGTTGATTAGGTGGGTTGGATTGGTTGATAGGTTGGACACGATGATCTTGAAGGTCTCTTCCAACCTATTCTATTCTATTCTATTCTATTCTATTCTATTCTATTCTATTCTATTCTATTCTAGTCTAGTCTATTCTATTCTATTCTATTCTATTCTATTCTATTCTATTCTATGTTATCCAAATTATAAAAAGATACATGTGAAATGCACCTCAGTAAAACTGTTTAGAACTACCCCTGGGCTAGGTCTTGATCACAGTAAGCAGGGGGATATTTCCCCTCTGCTTTGGTAAAACTTAGCAGATCTGGACACTTTCAGACATTCCAAGGCAAATCAGTGTCATTTGAGTAGGACTGAGAAATATGTCTCCCTGCTGTTACAGAGGAATAGTGGCAAGCACTCTTTGTCCCTCTTACACTGCTTCTTACAGGGGGAAGAATCAAATGACTATGATATGAAAACATTGCTTTCTCTTACCTATCCTTTTGGATTTAATAGATTCCTAGGATTTATTTGTGCAAGTGCACCCTGTTGATGACATTCAAGTTTGTTATCAAAATTAGGACTTTGGATTCCACAATCAGGATTTTGGAATCAAAATTGCAATAGGTTCTAGAGCAATGTTTATCATGTCTGTGAAGTTTAATGGGAGTGTTTCCCTCTATCTTTTCCCCCTTCTTTCCCCGCCTCACTCCATCCCCAATTTCTTTTTCTGCAGTTCATGGATTTACGGACTCGCTATACTGCCTTAGTGACTTTGATGACCCAATACATTAAGTTTGCAGGTGACTCTTTGAAAAGACTGGAAGAGGAAGAGGTAGGTCATCCCTTGACAGCCAACCAAGTAAAAAGAACAGCTAGGCAAGGAATATACCTGCTGGATTTATTCACAAAATTAGCAGTGGAATTGAAATACTGCAATTCCTTCTAGGTTGTACTTTATGCAGGAATGTAGGTGTGTTAGATTATACCATTATCATTCAGATTAGCAAAATCCCTCCATTTTTATGAATTTTTTTCATTCTTCCACCAGCAGAATCATGATTCACTAAATTCTGATGGAGATGTAGTTACATACAGTATATTTTAATACTTTAACATTTTAGAGCTTAATCTTCCTGATAAATACAAACATTAAAATGAGGGCAGACTTTATATGCATGTACTGTTGATACCCTGTGTAGGTTTTAGTATGCATTCTGATCCACTTAACATACAAGGGAGTTCCTTAAGCAGAGAGATGTGATGCCCTCTTAATTTCTTAATTTTCTTTGACATGTTCAGATGTATTTATTTCCTTCTACCTTTCTACTGTATTGATGCCTTGGAGTCCAGTAGCATTTAATTTATGCTTAATGTTGAAGCTCATTAATGAGAGTAGCTCACTGAAATTGAGCAAACAAATTACTCAAAATACCTGCTTGTTGAAGAATCAACCTTACAAATAATTGAGAAAAAATACTTAGAAAATCTAAACTTTCTTTTGAATATTTCTCTCTGAAAGATTCTTTAAAGACTCTATAGTATTTTAGTATAATCTATACAGTGCATGCCTCTAAAATAATGCAAGCAATATAAAATTGGAGAGCACTTTTCATAGGGGTATAAATTTGTATGTTGTTTCAGAAAGAAAAACAGACTTCTGAAGTAGCTGTTACATAATTGTGGTGCTGACTTTGTCTTTGTTGGGTTTTCTTGCTATTGAATACCTATGGACAAACCATAGCACTAGGAGTATGTTTCTTTGTACATCCTGAAGTGGTGGAGGATACTGCAGCCACTCTGTGGATGTAGTATGACTAATAATGCTAATGGTGTCAAGGATAAAAAGTGAAGCAGACAATGAGAATTAAACAATGATCAAGAAACCTGTGAATGCCAGCTAATAGGCTTTATGTTCTTCAAGAGCAAATCAAGTATTTTAAAATCTTGAGTTTCAGTCTGCTCTGAATCTCCAGAAATACTTTTTTTGGAAGGTGGGAAACACTCCCCATTGTCCATCTTTCTTCTCCTTTCAGCATCCTCCTAAATCTTTGGTATATTTGAAGGTAATCCGAGGAGACTGCCAGTCTCAAAGTGGTTTGATGTTTTATTCTTTTTAATCAAGGTAGCAAAATAGAAAATTAGTAATCCTTTTCAAATGAGTAATGATAATTTTTACTTCACGGATCAGACCTTGAAGCTGTGATTGTTCCACAATTTTCTTCCATGACAGTCTCCTTCCTGACTCTCAGTAATGACATTAAGAATGCGCAGAACAAGTTAAAAATATGATACTTTCCATGATATCTCAGATTAATCTATGTGCTGTCATGCTCAGAGTTTACCAGAAGAGAGTGAAGTCCAGCAACCTGAGAAGTCAGCTGATGTCTTCCAGTGTTTGGAATGGAATGAAGCTGGTGAATTCAGAGAGAAAAACACACCTAATGAAAGCATGATGAATGTGGAATATTTGCAGGAAGATAATTCTTCCAGTAAACATAAACACACAGAAAATAAATTGGAAATTGACATAAGAAAATTAGATGTAGACAGACACAAGAAAAGCAAAACTAAAAATGCAAATACAGCCTTCTCAGAAATTATGTCTATAAAAGAGAACTCCTTTCCAGTATCAGAACATGGATTAGCAAAAAATCCTTCGAGTCAGGATGAGAAAGCAAGTGAGAAGAAAATATCACAGAATAAAATTTATGGTTTGGACAACATAAATACAAGCAGACAGAAGCAGAATGGAAAAGGCAGCTTAGATGAGGGTCAGAAATGTAAAGATTTAGTGCTGATTGCAGAAATGGACAGCAGAGGTAAGGGTTGTAGCACAAAGGTACCTGGAAAAAAACCTGAACTACAGAAATTGTTCTGTGAAAACATGAGGAAAAAGGCCTCATTTGCAAAAAAAGAAAATCAAAGAAAAAGAATCAATGGTAATGAAGAAAAAAGGAGCACAACTGTTAAGGTACCAGGGTATTTATGCAATACAAATGAAACAGTAAATTTCGGGATGATCCTAAATCAATCTAAATCAACATTTGAATCTCAAAATATGTCAAGGTCAAGTGATTTGAAGTTGATTGAATATAATTGAAACCATGAATATGCTAATTATATTATAATTACTGTGTATTTTGAGATGTTTAAATTCTTCAGTTTGTATAAATTTCTGTTTATTTTGTATTACTATTTAATTACCATCCTTTTCCCCACCCAGCTGATGCTCAGTGATGTCTCTTAGAAGTAATGAAAGCTAACAAGTTATAATTTGTAACTGTTTGTATTTTTAGTTCTTCATTTTCAGCATAATACATTAGAGTGTGGGATGTCTTTGGGAGCATAAAAGCAGAATTTTTAAGAAACCAATTTAAATGTTTTCTGTCTGCTGGGGTCTGTTCAGAATGATGACACAGGAAATATAGAGATGAAGTGAAGAAGCTGCCTTTGCATTAGCCTTTTAGGAAATAAGTTTCATATGAAAAGTTAACTAAATCTGGTAAATCTGAAGTAAACATTTTATCTATTTGAAAATGTTTCCAATTACCCTTTAGGCCATGTATGATCATAGGAATATAAATGTGTTCTTACCTCACATTAGCTCACATTTGGTAACTAATTCTATAATAGTGCTGATGAAGACAAAGTGTGTATGGCTTCAGCCATATAATTATCTTCCTTCTATTACCTTCCTTCTAAGAGTCTTCCTTGGTCTGCCAGCATATGGAGACTACTAGCCAACTGGTTTTCACTGGGATTTTCCTGAAGACCATGTTTATACTCCTAAGTGTGTGTGCTCCTACCAGTCCCTGAGCTGAGGCTGTGGAAGCATTGAAACTGTGGAGTATGCTACAGAGTACAGGTGCTGGGTGCTTTAGATACTTCTCCTTCTGGAGATGATGCATCCTGGTACTAGTTCTAGATACTGCATCTTTTATTGGAGGAGTTTTTCAAACTTCTCTTGTGTTTTTTTTTGACTTGCAAGCATAAAATCCTTCTTCCAGTTTGTACTGAATTGATTCAGAAAAGGCAGGCTGCTTTCTCCTTGGGAATTCTTGCACATGGTCTTTGGCTCACTGTCTGTTCTACCTATTTAAAGAAAAAGCACATGTGAGCTGTTGTTCAATGCTTATCACTAAGACGCATCTGACTGAAGTGAGAGGTTTCAGAGCTTCTTTGCTTTGTGGATATCTTCATGAAGGGTTTCATGTCAGGCTTATGGTAACTTCCTAAAGCTTACTCTGTTGATAGAAGGTGATGGGATTGGGCACTGCTTGTCCCACTTTCTGGTCATACCATTTATATATGAGTAAGTATTTTCCCTTCTCCTTCTCAAAGAGCCTAACATGTTCCATGTGCTATGTTACAAAAAGTGCATCCCAACTTATCTTGTTCTTTGTAATGGGTTGGGGCAGACCCCCTCCCCACCACGCGCAAAAAAAAATGACTCAGACAAACAGATTGCAAAAGTGATGGAAAGTTTAAATAGAACAGTGAGTGCGTGCAGAGAACTAGAGATACAGTGACGAGAGAAAAGAACCCAAAACAGACCCAGAGAAACCCATCCCTACCTGGGGGTACACCCGAGACCCCCAGGGCTCCCTCTTCCCCCTCCCATTGCTAGGCTAGTCTCAGCTGGCCAGATCTGAGACTGCCCATCCTCCCGTGGCCTTGGGCCTAGCAAGGCCCAAGGCCAGGAGATCTCTCCCCCATGTTACCGACTGACGGAGGAGGAAGAAAAGAGAAAGTGCCAGACCCCGCCACAAAACTTATAGTGGTGCAAGGGATCATGGTAGGAAATAACCTAATTTCCTGTGTCCACCCACTGGGCTGGACTTCTGGACACAGGAAGCACCCCGTAGCAGAGGGCACCCAGCCCAAACTACGACAGGAGCCACCCCTTTATTTCAAACCATGATGCCTGCACCCAAACACATCATCAAATCAGAAAACTGATGACATGTCCGGCGAAGTCCGTGTCTTCATCTGGGCGTCCACTCAGTCTCTCAGTCAGGCTCTAGTGTCTGTTCATTCCAGTTCTTCTTCCTTCATCCAATGGAACCTCCCGGCGATGCAGAACTCATTCTCCTGCGGTGCAAGTTCTCCATGGATCTGTTGGGCATCCTGGTCACCTGGAACAGCCTCACGACTTCTCAGCCAAGCCTCTACTTTTCACAGATCATCACTCGGCGGCATATTCTCCACCCCTGGGGCAGGCCAGTCGAAATCATCCAACCCACGACTGCCTTTTTTAATCCATCCAGGGTGCCGCAATCAACCGCTTCCAACTGCGGTCCCACTACACGGATGCTTGTCCAAGGTACTCTGCCCCCCCACTAGGCGTACCCGTACCAAGGCAAGACAGCATCCGGCTGCACACCCCCCCCACCACCAGAAAGGGAGGGGCTGCACCACAGCTCACTGAGAAGAAGGGAGGTGGAGCCAGGTGCTCGGCGCCAGTTTCGGAACTCGTCCGAAAAAGTCGGGGAAGAGACTAGGGCCGGGCCCGCCGCAGCCCGAGCGTACGGCCGGGTCCGCCGGCGCCGCTCGCCCGCAGCAGGGCTCCGCCCACCTCTGCCGCCGCGGCGCAGAATCAAAATCACCTCCACCCCTCGGACACTCAAACGGCTTCTCCAGCGAAAGCCATGCGCGCGTTCTCAGAGCCCTTGAAAACGGCTTTCCAGCTGGAGTCCCCGTCGGCCCCCCGGGGCTTCGGGAGCTGGCTCGCCCGCTCGCAGCGGCTGGCTCTATCCCCGCAGCGAGAACGGACCTGACTCTGATCTGCTCGCCGCTGCCCCTCCCCCACTTCACTGCCCGCCGCGGAGGAGGGGCAGGTTCCGCGTTCTCAAGCGGTACCCCGATGCCGATGGTCGAGAACCACCCCTGCCTGAAATAGCAGAAGGTCCGTGCCACCGGCAGCGCACCAGTCATCCCCCCACAATCCACACGAACTTACACGGCCGCCCCGGCAACATCACTTGAGCCCCCAACTGCCAAACCCAAACCGACGCCCAGAACTGAATTTAAACTCTCCATCCTTTGCAATCGATCTGCAGAGTGGGCACAACAGCCAGCCCCACGTTGGTGCGCCAAAATGTAATGGGTTGGGGCAGACCCCCTCCCCACCACGCGCAAAAAAAAATGACTCAGACAAACAGATTGCAAAAGTGATGGAAAGTTTAAATAGAACAGTGAGTGCGTGCAGAGAACTAGAGATACAGTGACGGGAGAAAAGAACCCAAAACAGACCCAGAGAAACCCATCCCTACCTGGGGGTACACCCGAGACCCCCAGGGCTCCCTCTTCCCCCTCCCATTGCTAGGCTAGTCTCAGCTGGCCAGATCTGAGACTGCCCATCCTCCCGTGGCCTTGGGCCTAGCAAGGCCCAAGGCCAGGAGATCTCTCCCCCATGTTACCGACTGACGGAGGAGGAAGAAAAGAGAAAGTGCCAGACCCCGCCACAAAACTTATAGTGGTGCAAGGGATCATGGTAGGAAATAACCTAATTTCCTGTGTCCACCCACTGGGCTGGACTTCTGGACACAGGAAGCACCCCGTAGCAGAGGGCACCCAGCCCAAACTACGACATTCTTTTATAGATTTTAAAGAATAAGGAAGCCTCAGTGCTCAGATCTAATGGCACAGCAAAATAGCACAATTGGTGAGAACATAAAACTCATGGGAAAGGTGAAAACACTTGAGGAGATGTTGGATATGAAAAAACAAAAGTTTCAATTGGAACAGGAGGTCGTGAAAGTGAGGGAAGCTGCAGAAAAAGAGCAGAAGCAGCAGCAAAAGGGCATGGAAGAGATATGTCTTCAGAAGACCAAGGCTGAGCAAGAGGCAAAGCAGTGTCATATGGATCTAGAGAGCATTGCAAAAGAGAAAGCAGATGCAAAGCAGGAGCTGGAGTGTGTAAGGCAGCTCATTTTGCATGCAGAGACTCAAAGAAACATACTGAAGGAAAACCTCCATGCTTTTCGAAGTCAAATAGAAGAAATCACCTTTACCAGAAGAAACCTTGAAGAGCATCTAATAAGAGAAGGTACTAATCCCTGTGATTTAGAGCAAGAAAAGAAAACCTTAATGCAAGAACTGAGGAAGAAAACAGAAGGCAAAGACAAACTTAGGAAGCTGATAAACCAAATGGAACAAGCTCTTGAATTTAAAGGGAATCTGTCAGAACTAAGAAAAGAAGACAGGTACTCTGTACCTAGGGAAACTTTGCTGCCAAGTTTAATGGCTGGGCAAGGCAATCAGTGTAGGAGTGATTCTGACATGACAAGTTTCCAGAAGAAACAAGAGCTCCAAGAATTAGAAGAACTTAAACAGGAGATAGATGAGCTAACACTTGCTAACAAAAAAGCTAATAAAACTATTAAAAACCTGAAATATGAACTGAATGAAATTGGGCTTCAGAAATCATCAACAGAAGAAGTGTCTTCTTTATTCAAAATAAAAATAGGTCAAGTCAACAGTGAACTTAAATGCCTGAAACTTAAGTTGGAAGAAAAAGAACAAGCAGAGCAGCAATATTTGCAGCAGTTGAAAGACCTGGGCAAGCAGTTACACAGAATGACAGATAAAGCTGAAGAAATGATGCAAGAAGCTGTAGACCTGAAGAAAATTAAGATGAACTATGAGGAAGAGCTGAAATCTCTTCAGCAAGAAAAGGCACAGCTAAAAAGAGAAGTAGAGGAATTAACTGTATCACAGACAAAAACTGAAATCACTATCAAACATTTAAATTCTCAGATTAGTTGTCTTCAAAAAGAGAAACTGGAGGCTGAACACAGAACACAGTTGTGCAAACAAGAAGCAATTAATGTGCAAGACCAATGTAAGAAAATTCAGGAGCAGCTGCTTCAAAAAGCAAAAGTAGAGAAAGAAAACCATCAGGAAATTCAGATGCTGAAGAATGAATTGGCCAAAAGTAATCAGACATCGGAGGCATGTAAACAGAAAATAGAGGACCTTATTAAAGAGAACACTGAAACAAAACTAATTATGACTGTGACCGTTTGACGTTGTCCCCTTAAGAAAGGGAATATGGTGGACGGAAGTTGATAAACGAAAAGAAGGATCTAAACTAATTTCATTGGTAAAGTGGGAGGAAGCACCTTCTGAACTGGGAGTGCAGGAGGGTATCCTGGGCACTCCGGCATCTTTATCTTCAGTCTTTCTTCCGCTTCTCCTTCGGGCAGCAGCTTGCAGCTCCTGGGCTTTCGGCCAAGGCTTTGGCCTTGAAAATTGAAACTGATAAGGCCTGTATTAACTGCTTTCCAGTTAACACAACTGCTTCTAACCTTTTTTCTCTTTCTCTCTCTTTCTAACCTGCTCTGGGGAAAAGGGGGAGAGAGGGGGAGAGCGGAGGTGGGGAACCCCCTCAGCAGAGGGAGGAACTCTCATTTCTGTGCTACTCTGTTGTATATCTTTGTATATATTGTAAATATTGTAAATTTGTATATATTCCCCTGCATATCCTACATTGCTTTGTAAATATACAGCTCCACTGCTTTGCTAATTCAGCTGTGAGTTTTTTTTTCCCTTTCCCTTCAATTTTCTTTCCCTTTACTTTACAGGGGGGAGGGAGAAGGCTTATTGGCCTTACCCTTCCAACCCTACCACATGGTTTTTTTTTCTTGGCTTACCCAACGTGCGGCAGATAATTAGTTTAATTTATTACTTGATTGATTTAGTGTTTTCTAGCTGAATTAGCAAACATGAAGGTGTCGTGGTTTGTGGACCGATTATTCTTTTCAATTTTTGGAGCTCTGGTTTACAGATATTGTTTGGGTTTGATTTTGGATTACCTGGGTAAATATTTGGTGCGGTCAGTATTCAAGGACCATGGGTGTTATGGAAGTCAAAGCCAGGAACGGGGAGGAAGAACTGCCCATTGTAAATGCAGATCAGGTTCGTGATCATCTGAAGAACCTGAAAGTGTTCAAGTCCATGGGACCCGACGGGTTACACCCACGGGTACTGAGAGAACTGGCAGATGAGGTTGCTAAACCCCTCTCTATTATATTTCAAAAGTCATGGCAGTCTGGTGAAGTCCCCACAGACTGGAAAAGGGGAAACATTGCCCCCATCTTCAAAAAGGGCAAGAAGGAGGAACCAGGGAACTACAGGCCAGTCAGTCTCACCTCTGTGCCTGGAAAGATCATGGAGCAGATCCTCCTGGAGTCACAACTCGCTCAAAAGAATAGTGAAGAGGTGATTGGGAACAGTCAGCATGGCTTTGCCAAGGGCAAATCCTGCTGACCAACCTGGTGGCCTTCTATGAGCAGGTGACAAAATTAATAGACGAGGGGCGAGCAACTGATGTCGTTTACCTGGACCTGAGCAAAGCCTTCGACACTGTCCCACACCACATCCTGGTCTCCAAACTGGTGACACATGGGTTTGATTGGTGGACCACTAGATGGATAAGGAACTGGCTTGATGGCCGCACCCAAAGAGTGGCTGTCAATGGCTCCATGTCCCAGTGGAGGCCAGTGACAAGCGGAGTCCCTCAGGGATCAGTCCTGGGACCTGTCTTATTCAACATCTTTGTGGGGGACATGGACAGTGGCATTGAGTGCACCCTCAGCAAGTTTGCTGATGACACCAAGCTGTGTGGTGCAGCAGACACGCTGGAGGGAAGGGAGGCCATCCAGAGGGACCTTGACAGGCTGGAGAGGTGGGCACAAGCCAACCTCATGAAGTTCAATAAGAGCAAGTGCAGGGTCCTGCATCTGGGTCGAGGCAATCCCAGGCACAAATACAGGCTGGGCAGTGACTGGCTGGAGGGTAGCCCTGAGGAGAGAGACTTGGGGGTGCTGGTGGACAAAAAGCTCAACATGAGCTCTCAATGTGCTCTTGCAGCCCGCAAAGCCAATCAGATCCTGGGCTGCATCAGGAGAAGTGTGGCCAGCAGGTCGAGGGAGGTGATCCTCCCCCTCTACTCAGCCCTGGTGAGACCCCACCTGGAGTACTGTGTCCAGTTCTGGAGCCCCTATTACAAGAGGGATGTGGAGGTGCTGGAACGTGTCCAGAGAAGGGCCACAAGGATGATCAGAGGGCTGGAGCACCTCTCCTATGAGGACAGAGTGAAGGAGTTGGGGCTGTTCAGTCTGCAGAGGAGAAGGCTCCGAGGTGACCTAATTGTGGCCTTCCAGTATCTGAAGGGGGCCTACAGGAAGGCTGGGGAAGGACTTCTCAGGATCTCAGGCAATGATAGGACTAGGGGGAATGGAATGAAGCTGGAGGTGGGGAGATTCAGGCTGGATGTGAGGAGGAGGTTCTTCACCATGAGAGTGGTGAGGCCCTGGAATGTGTTGTCCAGGGAGGTGGTCGAGGCCCCGTCCCTGGGGGTGTTTAAGAGCAGGCTGGACAAGGCTCTGTCCAGCCTGATCTAGTGTGGGGTGTCCCTGCCCATGGCAGGGGGGTTGGAACTAGATGATCCTTGTGGTCCCTTCCAACCCTGACTGATACTATGATACTATGATCTGTGATGACCTTCATGGAGAATCACAAATGGTGTTTCCTAACACAGTCATGAATTGCTGTATAACTTGTTTGTACAAACCATGAAGTAGTATGAACCTCTACAAGTAGAATGTTACAAAGTTGAAATATATAGATAAACTTAGGCAGATTAAAGATATCAAAATACCGACTGTGTTTTCACTTTTTACCTTGTCGTAGGGTTGGAAGGGTAAGGCCAAAAAGCCTCCTCCCTCCCCCCTGTAAAGTAAAGGGAAGGAAAAATTGAAGGGAAAGGAAAAAAACCTCACAGCTGAATTAGCAAAGCAATGGGTGCTGTATATTTACAAAGCAGGGAAACACAGGGAAATATATACAAAACTTACAATATTTACAGTATATACAGAAATATACAACAAAGTGGCACAGAAATGAGAGTTCCCCCCTCTGCTGAGGGGGTTCCCCACCTCTGCTCCCCCTTCTCTCTCCCCCTTTCCCCAGAGAGGGTTAGAAAAGAGAGAAAAGAGGAAAAAGTCAGAAGCAGTTATGTGTTAATTGGAAAGCAGTTAATACAGGCCTTGCAGCTTATCAGTTTCAAGGTCAAGCCTTGGCCGAAAGCCCAGAAACAGCGAGCTGCTGCCACCGAAGGAGCGGAAGAAAGACTGACCAGAAAAGTGCAGGAATTCCCAGGAAACTCTGCTGCACTCCCAGTTCAGAAGGTGCTTCCTCCCAATCTACCAATGAAATTAGTTTAGATTCTTCTTTTTGTTTACAAACATCCGACCACCATATTCCCTTTCTTAAGGGGCAGCCTCAAACGGTCACATACCCGAAGGACTTGTCTCATATTAGCTGCATGTAGATAGTGTAAAGAAGAAGTTATACTGAGGTGGGTGAAGTTTAGTGAAAAACAAATAGGTTTAAGTGAGACAAGAATTTTTATTCTTGAACGAGGTTGCACTTTTTACCAGTAAAGACAGTGCAGGATTTTAAGTGACCACAGAATCATACATGGTACAGAATTTTACAATAGAATAGAACAGAATAGAATAGAATTAACCAGGTTGAAAGAGACCTTTGAGATCATTGAGTCCAACCTATCATCCAACACTATCTAATCAACTAAACTATGGCACCAAGGTTTATTTTATGTCATGCGATGGTGGGGATTGAAGGGACCTCTGGAGATCAAGTCCAACTCCCCAGCTAGAGCAGATACACCTAGATCAGTTTGCACAGAAAGGCATCCACAAGGGTTTTGAAAGTCTTCAGAGAAGGAAACAACTTCCCTGAGCAGCCTGTTGCAGTGCATCATCACCCTCTTCTCCTTAAATTCAAGTGAAACCTCCTGGGTTCTAGTTTGTACTTACTGCCCCTTGTCCTGTCACTGGCTATCACCAAAAAGAGCCCAGCCCCAACTTCATGACCTCCACGCTTTAGATACTTATGTGCGTTTGTAAGATCCCCTCTCAGCCTTATCCTTTCCAGCCTAAAGAGCCCCAGGTCTCTCAGGGTTCCTCAGGAGAGAGATGCTCCACTTCTTTCATGGTCTTTGTGGCCTTTTGTTGAACTCTCTCTAGTAGTTCTCTGTCCCTCTTAAACTGAAAGCTTAGAATTAGATGCAGTACTCCAAGTGTGATCTCACTGAGTCAGAGTAGATGGGGGGGGGGGAAGCCTGTCTCAACCTGCTGGCCACACTTAATGCACCCCAGAAATGTGTTGGCCTTCGAGGCCACAAACGGCACGTTGATGGCTTATGGTTAACTTGTTTATCACCGGTCCCAGGTCCTTCTGCTTTCCATTTAACTTAGTATTATAAACCAGTCTGCAGATAGCAGTTATTTTACAAAAGAGGCAGTAAAATATACAAAGGTTAAATCTGCATTCCAGTAAATGCTTATTCATAAGTAATTTTTCTCACACTCACATTTCATTAATTTTAATGCTCACATCATAAAGTTACGTATCTTTTTTTTCTTCTCACTTAGGTAACTTTTTTCATGCTCTGATAGGCAAATTAATTTTTTTTTTTAAAGTTCCATTGAAATCAAATGTCTTCATCTTTACATGTGATACATGGAAAGTGTATTTTCTACGTATTGACAAATTCAAACTACTGACGTGTTGTACTACTGTAACATTAAATATATTTTCCTGTGCAGAAAAAATAAAAAATCTTGTGTGTTTTACTTTTATTGCTCTTGTTTCTGTAGACATCAAAGCAGTGTGTCCTTCCTAACTGTAATTTAGTAACCCGTGTGCATAGATTGCAAAATACTGATCCCCTATGCTGGCTGTACATAGCCACCCCTGAGGGCAATGCAAAGGCAGCAATGCAAAGATACTTCATATGCAAATGTTGAGGTTTTATGTGCTGAGTAATGGCTGGGAAGCTGTACTTTTTCTTAATGGTAATCATTTTATAATGAATGTACATATGTATGAATGATCACTGTAATCACAATTACAGATAATTTCAGGAATTACTTTAGTTAATATCTGGAATTAGTGGCATTTTTGTTCTTACATCAAAGTGTTATAGTAATGCATGTGGTGATAAATAAAAATAAATCAATTTATTGTTTTAATGATAATACTGCCATTGTAGAATTGTGTTTATGTGGACGTTAATGTTAAGTATTCCAACAATTTGCTTTTTACAATTCGTGGTGCTGATCAGAAATCAATGGAAGAAGAAAAGAAAGAACATGTTGAAAAAGCTGGGCATTTACTGAAATGGATGTCAAACCTCAGCAAGACACTGAGCAAACAAGGAGAAAAGACTGAAAAGACAGATTTGCCTAAGCAGCAGGTACACAGATATCTTTTGGTAAAATGCCAGTTCCTCCTTTCAGGTTTTTGTGTTCATCAAACCAACAAAATACTCTGGAGTGCTTTGTTTTGTTTTGTTTTTTCTCTCCAAATCACCATCCACATTTTCCTAAAGGTAGAATTTCACACCTGGGGTGTGATGTATGCTAGCACTGTGCAATGTTGGTTTAGAGAAACTAGACCCTGCAGACTGTACCTCAGCTTCTGTAGAGGGACAGTGCATCCTGGCGGGATGACATTTTGTGGGTCTGCCCCCTTGTTCTGCAATAGTTCAGTATGTCTGGTAACTTCTACCTTGGAACCCAGGTGCAGTCTTAGGGAATAGAGCAGCTAGTCCCTAGGCTGCAGGAGTGTCCCATCTTGCCACCTTTGTATTTAACAGGTACATTTCATTATGCACAGTTGTAATTCTGACCATAAATTTCCATCTGTGAAGTTCTGTATCATTTTAAGAGCTCCTCTGCTCAGCTTGTCTCATGACATAGCTTAGTGACACCTCAAAGTTCTGTGTGCACACTAAGCAGCAGAGAGATGGAGCAGCATCTTGTCCACATCCCTCAGTACAGGGCTGAATGTGTGGTCGTGCAAACAGGGTTTTGACCATCCTGGCAGCCTGTTCCTACATTTTTAGTTTGGTCACAGGTGGTGGTTCAGGTTAGAGCCACTGGAGCAGCATGTATAGAAAAGAAGCTTTCTGTCAGGCTGGTTGGCAGTCCTGCAGTCCTGGTGGCCACCAGTCCCACTGTTCATAGAGGGTCAGTGCTAGTTCTGTTTCTGAGTTTGTCCCTGTTTCTATAGGAAGAAGTAAGGTGGTATTGATTTGAACATACTGATTGGTGAATCACTAATAGTTAGGATTTCAAAAACATTCAACAGTGGTCTTTTTCTGTCCTTGTTAATGACAAACCTTTGTCAGTGTTGGGCCAATACTCAACTCCTTAGAGCATCTCAGCTTACCACAGCAGCTGTGGCTGGCATGTTCCCCATTCAGCCTGAGCCCTTGGCAAGTAACCTGTGAGAGAGCTGCCACAGCCTCCAGCCTGTGGCAGATGGGTGTTTGCCAAGGGTTTTCCTTCCCTTGTGATGATATTGCCTTCCAGAGGTGCCTAGTTTTGTCTCCGCTGACTATCACAGGTGCCTTGACAAGTTATGTAGAAACATGTAGATTAGTGATTTGATAGCTAATGTTAGCTGAAAAGCTTTTTGCACAGCAGTTTGAGGTTGCTGTGGGATGTAGCCATGGAGTAAGTGGAGAAGAGCTGGTGTCAGTAACAGTACACAGCAGCCACAGTGCTGCCAGTTCCCTAAGCAATGTGGAGCTCCTGACCCCATCTGCCATCTCAGCTAGCTCATGTACCTTCTTCTGTAATGCTTACCGTGCTTGCTCTCTTGGTTTCTGCCCAAGCAACACAACTGGGATTGTGGATCACTGGCAATTACTGCAAGAGAAGCCACGGTCAGGCCTTTTGATGTGATGCACACAGAGACAGAATTGGTTATGTCCAGAGACTAGGTGCATGCAGAGCTCAAGCACCTTGCTAGAGTTCTCTCAATGAAGGTATTTTGGACTTACTACTTGAAGTTCTAGACTCCCCTTTGATACTTCACCTTTGTTTATCCAAAATAAGTGCTTTTCTCTGGAGAAACTGCAGGTAGCTTCTCAGAAGTAAAAGATTACATTCTCACAAGTTCCTCTGCCAGAACAAGTGGTTTAGTGTGGATGACATGGATATGATAGCAGGGAGAATATTAATAAGTAACTAATTTTTATTTTCATGTATCTGATGCTGCATTTGTCACTGTCATAGAATTTCATGAAGATTGTAGCCTTCTGGTATGCTCTTTTAAAGAGTTGTTGCCTTTCATCTTGTTGAGCATCTAGAACATGACTGTCATACGCATAACTTTATGAAGCTGATTTAAACTGTACCAGATGTTATAAGAGAGTTTAAATGGATGGTTAATCTTCAATAGAAGTTTAAAATAATTTTTTTTTTGTTTCACCTAATGAACAGCTTATTTAACCAAATGATTTGTCCATATATAAATGGTACACTGCCACAGTAAATAATATAACTTTCAGAACAGGCAGTATCTAGGGGAATTGAATTTAGTTCTGGATAGAATATTAAGGTTTTTGTTTGGTTGTTTTTGTTTTCTTTTTAGATATGCGCATACTTAAGTCATGAACACTGTTTTTTTATTATTATTTTTCAGATTTCCCTGGATGAGATGTCAACCAAGAAAGAACAAATAGCTGAAGCTCTGCAGACTACTCAGTCATTTTTAGCTAAGCACAGTGACAAGTATGATAGCTTTTATTTTTGAACTCATGGAAATTAATTGAATCAGCACATAACTGTTCTCTTGAAAAGAAATCATATTCTTGCCTTACAGTTCAATTACATTTAATATACAAATACATCAGATTTTTCCTTCAATTTTATAATTTTGTCTCCCCATTTGCATAAGCTAGATGCAGTTTTGTTTATTGCAGGAGTTTTGCTAGGTTTCTGTATCTCTGGTCAGCTTAAGATAGTAATTTTCATTTGCAGTCAAAAGAATAGAATAGAATAGTATAGAATAGAATAAACCAGGTTGGAAGAGACCTTCAAGATCATCGTGTCCAGCCTATCATCCAACACCACCTAATCAACTAACCCATGCAACCAAGCACCCTGTCAAGTCTCCTCCTGAACACCTCCAGTGATGGCGATTCCACCACCTCCCTGGGCAGCCCATTCCAGTGGGCAATCACTCTCTCTGTGTAAAACTTCCTCCTGACCTCCAGCCTGAACCTTCCCTGGCGCAGCCTGAGACTGTGTCCTCTTGTTCTGGTTTAATTAAAAAGGGTTCTAATTAAAAAATTAGTAGTAAATTAATACTTCAACTATATGTCACAAGTTTTTTTCCTCTGTGTTTGAAGACAGACTACTTAAGACAGTAAATTTGTGAGATACCTCATGACTCCTTGCTAAGCAATGTTACTGTCTTGACTGGTAAGTAGTAGACAAAAGCTTATGTAGTTGTTAAGTGCTTTAGTGATAATTCAACATAAATTCTAGATTAATGTAGATTTTTTTTGCCTAAATGACTAGAAGCAGATCGTGGCTTTCTTGAACATCTTTGTAACTAGTCTGTGTCTTTTTCAGACTAGTTTTACCATATTCCACCCCCTCCCCTTTTGAAATAAAGGTAAGAATATCACTCCCTGCTGGTTACAAATTACTCAGATATCTCCTTCCATTTTTCTTTCTTTCTTAATAGAATGACAGATGAAGAGAGAAATGAAATGGAAAAGCAAGTCAAATCTCTCCAGGAGAGCTACAACCTGTTATCCAATGAAGCTTTGAAGCAGCTGCAGAAAGCACAGTATCTAGGTGATGAGAAGACGGAAGAAAAGGTAATAAGACTGAAACTTTACATTGCAGCTTCTTTTGAGATTTACTGCATGGTTTTGGAACTATAACATTATCAATAAGAGAAGAAGCTGCAGTTAACAGTGTGTAATGGAGGTTTAATTCACTGAAGGTTTTGCCTATCTGCTGTGGAATACTGTGTGTGACTAGCTGTACATACGAACATTCTGCCCATCATATGTTTTTGTGGACAGTCTTAATAATGTGTGCCTTGCATGAAAAAAGACAAACAAATCATTTAATCTCTTAACTCTTCTCTTAAAAGCCATTCTTCAACTGCTAGATAAGTCTGTGTTCCTGCTGCAAAAATGACACAATAAAATAACATGTTAATTTCTCCCATGTATCACTTGGAAATGTTCTAGAAGAGATCTGCTTTCAATTTTTCTTCAAAATCTATGGATATGAAAATGGGAGCACATAATGTGATCATCTCTTGAGACACTACAAATGTATTTGTTAACAGATCTCCATCATAAATATGGAATTCTCAAAAAAATATGTTGCAATTGAGTGTTCTCATATATACATAGAGGCAGTGTCTGTGTATTTAGTTCAAATATTGTTGCCAAACTGACTTCATGCTTTCCATGCAAACTAAATGCAATATTTGGTGATTGAGTATCTGATTCCTTATCAAGTGTATATACAGAAGTGCTGTATGCTGCAAACATGAATAGCATGGTTGCTTTGAATCACATACTGTTTCCAAATATCCTAATCTTTCACAGAGCATGAAAATTTGCCTTTCAGGTATATGTTCTATTTGTTTACTCTGCAATCATATCTCCTCTTGTCTTTCACTAACCCTATTTGTGTATGCAGAGCATAGGTTTTCAATTCACAGATGCATGTTGATTTAAATCTTTTATCACATCGTGTGCTGTTGTATGACTGACATAGATCACTTGCGCATTTGATCTGCTAACATTCACAGCATTCTTCCAGGCCTGGTAAGTACCTGTTTTTATGTTTACCATGCATTAAAACTCAAAAGAAAGTTAAAAATATGCAGTCCAAAGTTAGTGACAACTTTTCTTTTATATTCCTTTTTAGGTGAATAAAGTCATTGCTGGTGTCGTTGACCAAATGACCGGAGAAGTCTTTTCAGTCTTTCAGTCTATTTTAAAAGGTTTTATTGACTATGATACTGGAGTTAGATTACTTGAGAATCAGCTGGTCCTTTCTGGAATAATTTCTCCAGAATTAGGAATGTGTTATGATTTGGAAGAAGCTCTTGCTCATACATTAATTGATGAGCAGATTCTGTTACGGTTACAGGAATTAAGTAATGCAAAGAAGCTTATTTCAGAGTCATCATTATCAAATCTTCCAGTTGTATCAGCTTTAGAACAAGGTCTAATTTTGGAACCTTTGGCTATTAAAATTATTGAGAATCAGCTATCAAGTGGGCTCTTGATTTTGCCATCTACTGGAGAAAAACTGACTTTGCAGAATGCTTTCCAGAGAAACCTGATTTCTCCAACATTATATACAAAGCTTCTGGAAAGACAAGACACGTGTAATGATCTCATAGACCCCAACTGTGCTGAGAAGATTTCCCTTGAACAGATGATTTATAGAAGCATAATACATGAAGGAACAGGGTTAAGACTCCTACCTGTGAAACCACAAGAAAAAGGTAGAATCACATTGAAATGTGGAAGGAAGATAACTATTTTGAGGGCAGCTCATGAAGGACTCATTGATCGGGAAACAATGTTCAGGCTTCTGGGTTCTCAGTTAATATCTGGAGGTATAATTCACCCTGACTCAGGGAAGCAAATGACTCTGGAGGATGCCATGAGACAAGGGATGATAGATCAGGACACTGCTTGTGGGATCCTCACACACCAAGTTCAGTCTGGTGGAATCCTTTCTCCAAATTCAGGACAACGCTTGACTGTTGATGAAGCTGTGCAGTGCAACTTAATATCATCTACCAGTGCATTGCTGGTATTAGAACCACAGAGAGGCTTTGTTGGACTAATTTGGCCTCACACTGGTGAAATATTCCCTATATCAACTTCTTTGCACCAGGAGATGATAACAAATGAGCTGGCATTCAAAATACTAAGCAATAGACAGAAAATAGCTGCACTTTACATTCCAGAAACTTGTGAAATAATTGGTCTAGATAAGGCTGCAGAGTCAGGAATAATAGACACTAATACTGTGTCTGTTTTGACCAATGTAATTTTACCAGATAAAATGCTTAATATGGAAGAATTAGAGTCCCCTTGTAAAAATGCTGCAAAATGGTTATCCTGCCATCTGTTTCTCATGACTGTGAGGAGGAACAGGAGGATTCTGGCACAGAAAACCCTGTATGTCATAATTTAGAACAAGCTAAGAAATTATTCATATCTTACCTGATGGTAAATAGTTATATGGATGCAAACACTGGAGGAAGACTTTTATTATATGATGGACAACTGCAGGAAGCCATCAATATGTTGCTGGATGATGGTGCTACATATAATGCCAGTGTGTCAGAAATGAAGTGTAATAACAAATACATAAGCCAGAAAGGAATTAACCTGAAGTCGGCTGGCAGTGTCACAGGCAGTGTTCAGGGTGATCTTTCAGATGCTGAGAATACTTCTAATAATGGGGAATTAAATCAGTTTGAAGATTTTGGGAATTGCAAATCTTTACAGGGAGATAATCTAATCTTCATGGGTGTAGACCAGATGGTTGCAATGCTACTGATACTGAGCAATCAGAATATACACAGGTGACATTGTTAACTAACCCTGCACAACTTAGCAGTGTTGTAAATAGCACTCAAAATTCCATGAACAGAAATGCATTTAGAGGCCTTCCAGAGACTTCCGAGTGGACAGAACTGTGTAAGCATGACAGTCGGAAGGCAAATTCAAGAAATGCTGAAGGATATCTTCCAAATTATGCAACTCCAAATTATATTTCAGAAATGGAGAAAAAAGAGATTTATATGGCAGACAGTCTGGGAAATGAATACACTTTACAAAATCCCTTGACTGTGAAGGGTTCATCAGATAATGAAACCTGGACAGAGCTGGAAAGGTGCACAACATACAAGCCTCCTGTATTGCACGCTGACAACAGCAGAGTGGTACTGGATAACAATAAGAAAATTGATTTTGTCAGAGGCCATGATTCATCCATCAGTTCAGATACTCAGTATAGACTTCAAGAGGAACTGGTTAGTCCATGTGGTGACACACTACAGTTTGAAGATAATGAATATGGGGAGCAACTTTTACAGGACTATGCTGATGTACATAAAAGGCCATCCCTAGAAAACTCTCTTTATGCACATGGCATGCCATCCTCAGGGGATTGTACAGATTTGTGGAGTGAGCCATATCTAGGAGGCATTCACTGCATGCCTTCATTGGACAGCAATACTGTTACACAGGATGGACCACCTGTGGGGTACAGTAACAGCACAGCACAAAGGCTAACCACAGAAGAAAGCAGTCTTACATTCAGTGAGTTACTGCCCTGTGACAGTATTTCTGACTCATCAGTAGAAGGGAGTGATGGCATCCCAGATTTTAAAAGTAACTGCTTGCAGCATGATTGTGATGAGGTAGCTTCTGAAGATAACAGCTCTCAGTTTGTTGATGATGATGATGATGATGCCTATGAAACACCTCAGGTTGGTGATGATGACAGTGATATCTATGATACTCCACAAATTGATAATGACAGTTCCTGTGGCACTCCTCGAGATGATGATGGTTGTGATACTTTACAGCTGGGTGACAATGATAAAACAGAGCCAGATTTTCAGGTTGAGGAAAGTATTTCACAATCACCAGAAATGTCTGATGTACCAATGGAAGACTTCAAGAATATATTACAAAGGAAACTGAAAAAAGGTCATGTTTACTTCAGGCAGGAGTGTGAACCCCTAAGTTATTCTGATACTAAAGTTTTAATAGAAAGTTTACTCACAATGGTTAGAAGCACCCAGCGTGTGAGTGGCACGTCTAGTGGGCCAAATCTCAAGCAAATAAACAGTGCTGTTGGAACTGCATTAATGTTTAGTGCACTTTGCACAGAAACAAAGGACAGTGACGCTCTTTCATTGCTTTGGCCTGGTTGTAGAAGTCCTGATCTTCTTCGTGATATTCTTAAGCAGGAATCCTGCAAGCAAAAGATGTCTGATCCAGGTGAAAGGAAGTGTGAAACAGATGTGAAAGCTCCTGTGCCAAAGCATACTATTTCTGAACTTCTGGAGATTTTTCAAATCTCATCTGGAGATGAAAATACAAGCAAATTAGAGGAGCTGATAAATGGCTTGCTTACAAACTCAGAAGTTGCTGGCATCAGCACAGAACATGAGGGTAAAGGCAAATTAGGTGGGCTTTGTACTGTTTTCTCAACAGAACAATCAAAATTTGGATCAGAAATTGGAAAAGAGAAAACACTGGCAGATGACAGAGCCGTTGCTTGGAAAAGTGACCAGGAACATGGGAAGACAGAAAGCCTGTCCAAAGGCTTGGCTGAGCCTGTTTGCAAAACAAAAGAAGCAGTCCTGCGAGACATCCCCACAAGCCTGGTAAGTAACAACAGCCTGTGTCAAAGGAATTGCATGAATCCATCTTAGTGCTGGAGAGAATAATTAAACTGGAAAAATAATTTAAGAATTAAATGATAAATTTAGAAAAAATATTAAGACAAGGACTTTTATGGCTTATTTTCAGGTCTGTCAGTTTGGAAAACCTTTCCTTATTTGTACAATTAACTTTCAGGTCAGTGGAATACAACAATGTTTAAAGTTAACAGAGAAAATGCAAGGATATTTGGGAGTGCTTCAAGATATGAAAAGCTGCCTAGATTACCAGCAGCTTATTAGTAACAACCTGGAAATACTGAAAGATGAACTAGAACAACTAGAGGTAGGTAAAGTATTCTTTATGCTTGTATTTCGGTGATGGGCACTAGGAAAAGCCCTTAGATAAAAAGAGGTTTCCAATATATTTAAAGTAACTCAGATTTAAATGTTTTTGGGGTTTTTTTGCTTAGTAACTTAATACATTTTATATATGTATTTTCTCTTTGTAGTCATTTCAATCAGGACTGGCTACCTTTGCAATTATGCTAAAAAAGGACATGAAGTTAACAGAAGAGTTTTTAAAACTTTGTCACGGGGATATCCCTGAAGAGAAACTTAAAGAGCTAAAGATAAGCTATGACTGTGTGCAGGACATATTTTTGGTTATCTGTGATACATCTTCGAAACGAGCAAAACAAACAGTCTGTGCTGTTGACTTGGAAATGGTATGGTTTTTATCATTATACTTTTTAACCTTGATTTTCTTTGAGCTTATTTGTCTAAAAATAAAGAACTTGGGTTTGCTTTATTTTGTTTTATACTAATATAAAAATGCATGTATGATTCTATTAAATGTGACTGAATTCCAGGAGCAGAAATAAATAAGTAACTTCCTTTTTCAGTCTAAGCTTGCAGTATTGCACCAGCAGCTTTTAAGCAAATTGCAGATATTTTCAGACTGGATCACAGAAAACAGTAAAATTGTGAATGACTTCACAGTGAATACTGCTGATTGTTACAGTTTGAGCTGGGTGCCCCCCTGCAGTGTTTACTTCCTGTGTCCAGAAATCCAGCCCAGGGGTGGACACAGGAAATTATGTAGTATTTCATACCACAATCCTTTGCACCCACTATAAGATCCAGTGCGGAGTCTAGCACTATCTCTTTTCTTCCTCCTCCGTCAGCCGGTAACTGGGGAGATGTCTCCTGGCTTTGGGCCTGGCTAGGCCCAAGGCCACGGGGGGATGGGCAGTCTCAGATCTGGCCAGCTGAGACTAGCCTAGCAGTGGGAGGGGGAAGAAGGAGCCCTGGGGGTCTCGGGTGTACCCTCAGGTGGGGATGGTCTCTCTCTGGGTCTGCTTTGGGGATTTCTCTTTGTCACTCTGCTTTTTGCTTTTCTGTAAAAGTTCACTGCTTTCTATGTAAACTTTCCATCCCTTTTGCAATCCGTTTGTCTGAGTGTTTATTGTTGCCAGGGGTGGGGAAGGGGGTTGCTTCAACCTTTGCACATTCTTGGTAGCAGAGGATGGTTAAGGTGGGCAGAGGATCTGCCCCCAACCCCTTTACACTGATATGGAAGAGATGGGGAAAAGTTTACAGAGACTTAAAGTAAGTATTCTTTATGGCATATGTTTGTGCTTCTGACAAGTGTTGCTGCTTATTATGAATTATTACCTAGCTTTTGTATACCTGCTCATTAATCTCCTATCACTTAGGCAGCTAGAACTAACTACTTAAGAAGATAACTACTTGATAACCCAGTAATATAATCTCCTTGATTTGCATTTTCTCTTGGAAAAAAAATGTTGATAGAGTTTGGCTCTACTGAGAAAGCTGTTGGTTGCAATGTTTGACCCTTTTTGGAAATCTGATTTATAATACAAATACCTCAGTGATTAAGATTGGATCTTTATGCATAAGGTCCAGAATCTTCACTGAAGTTCAATTACTTTCCAAATCTGATCTGTGTTAGAACAGAAGATGAAGAAAGATAAAAAGCCCTTTGTTGCACACTTCTTGAAATGAGTCATGAAAAACAGATCAATTTTTTAGAAAAATTCATCCCCTTCTGCATGTATAAATCATAAAAATGACATTATTTTGCTGTGCTTTAACAGGATTCCAGTATGCATGGTAATGTCATAGGGGCTGCACAATGTGCAACTGTGGGCAGAATTTGCCACCCTGCTGGAAATGGAGCTTCTCTCTGGCATTAAGAACAGAAATGCTTTCAAGTGAATATTTTAACATGCATGGATCTTCCATCCTGAAATGCAGAAATGCTTAGCCTAACCTGCCATAAAGCTTCCAGAGCTGAAGGTTAGCCAGTTTTCAGACATCCATGAGAGAGCAAAGAAATAGATGTTCAGTGTCATCTTATTTGTTACTTTGGACATGGACTATCCCTGAAGGAAACCAGTGTCTGAATGCATCAGAATGATTCTGACAGAATTTTGATTTACTATGACTGAACTGTCTCCCCAAAACATTTTGAATCAGGGGCTAAGAAAAAGTGGGTAGTGGTACTTGTGTTTTATTAGTATTGAACTTGTATTCATTGCTAGTCATTTCCTTCTCTTCATTTACAGAACAGTGCTGCAGACCTTGGCTGTAAAAGGATGGAACTAGAGTCCACTGCATTTGATGTTCAGTTCTTCATTTCTGAACATACTCAAGATCTTTCTCCAAATCAGAGCAAACAGCTGCTGAGGCTCTTAAATACCACCCAGAAATCTTTTCAGGAAGTACAGGAAGCACTAACATCTCAAGTGGAAAGTTTAGAGACTCAGTTACAGGCAGCACAAGAACTGGGTGATCAGAAGGTTTGCCTTTCTCTGTAACTGAGTGTTCCTGTCTGTGGATGAGAAATTCTAATACCAGCATGCAGTATACTATATGTATTCTTATCTTCTCAGTATTTACTACAGATGAATTAATAGTTCTATGAAGATGGATGGTATTGATGAAGTTTGGGTTTTGTTGGAGGTTTTGTTGTTGTTTGTTTGATTTGATTTTTTGTTTTGTTTGTTTGTTGGTTTTGTTCTTCTTTGTTTGGGGTTGTGGTTGGGGTTCTTTTGTGTGTGTGGTTTGTTTTGTTGGTGGTGTTTTCCTTCCTTTCCTTGGTACAGCCACAGAAACACCATATTAGATTATGGACAAGACACAGTTTTGGGCACAAGGATCTGTACAGCCTAAGATGACCAGATCCACTTTTTCTAGCAATGAGAGATGTTTACTTAGTAGGTATATCAGTAATTAAATAAAGCAGTGAACTGGCTGCAGCTATACAGCTATACTGGTCAGTGAATTTGCCACTGCACCATTATTCATCACTTCTGTCCTGCTGAAGGTTCTCTTTTCCTTTAATTTACCAGGTCATCTACTTACGTGATCTTTTTTCCTAGGACTCTATAGTCAAAAAAACAGATTTGTTTAAATCCTTACTACCAGGGGTTGTTTTGACTGAGACAGGTTAGATGGACAAACATCGGTAAATCAGTTGGAGTATTTGCAATTCCAGGTGTAGGCACTGGGAAAAGTATGAGTCAAGCTGGGACCTTGTCAGCTGGCATGGCTGCAGCTGGCAAACATAAAGCAGCCTTTGTAGAGTCAAAGGAGGCTGATAAGATGTTGCTTCTCTTCTTTCTCAAAAGTAATGCTAAGACTCAGGATCACCATCTCAGCTCTCTGTTTATGCATAATGAAAGATGTTTTAGCATTCTGAAACTTGGTGTTATTTTTCCATCATAAGAACACTTATTTCCACCATACTTTGTGAAAGAAACATAAAATTTCAGAAAGACACAGATAACTTTTCCAGGACTAAGGAACCATAATGAGGTTGCATGGTTTGTTCTTTTCTACTGTTTACAAATTCAACATTTTCTATTCAGGTAGCATATTATGCATACCAACAAGCGCTAACTCACAATCACAACTAACCTCTGTTTTGATATCCTTTTTTTTTCCAGAATTAATAGTGTTTATCACAGGTTTCAAGTGATTAAGAGACTGGATTTTCACTCCTGTTGTTGGAAATTTCATCTCTCACATATGTGCATGGCCAGACTTCTATTGGGCAATTCCATCAAACATGGTTTCTTTCTCTTACAACATACTTGAGGTTTATCCATAACTTCTGTATGTTCATCTTGCTCCTTGTACCACTGCTATCATGTTTACAGCATACTTTAAAAATTATTACTTTGCAATATTGATGTTCAAAGGTAATTCTTATTAGAGTGTCTGTTAGTTTCTGAAGTGAGGATGGTTTTGTTTTATTGTCCAATTGTACTTGGCACTAATATAGGATGTGGCTGAACAGCAACAGGAATGCAAAGAGAAACTGCAGGAAATCTGTGATTTGCTTACACAGACTGAAAACCAACTCATCGGACAGCAAGAGTCTCTTGTTATTGGAGACAGCAAGGCTGAGCTACAACAATACCAGACCAAACAGGAGGTAAGCCTAATTCTAGTCAGATAAGTTAAAGGAGACTGAATGCAGAAGAGAGTGATTAGGCTCTTTTGTTGAATAACAAGACTTGCCATGTGAGAGGAGAATAAAGTAGATTTGTCTGACTTACCAAAAGTAAAGGCTTATTGCCATGCATTTAAAGTACTGCCCCTCAATACACTCTAGCGTATGCCACTGGGAGAAATGAAAATTTCATACTAGGAGATACTAGAATAAGAAGAATGTACTAGGCATTTAATAAGCACTTTTGGAGCAGGCATGACATTTTTTCTATTTTATCTTAAAATTATTCCTGTCAAATATGATAAAATCATTCTTGTTTATTCTCAAATAATTTAATCAGCTTGCTGACTGGTATCAGGAAGTGCTTATTCCTGTTCGCAGAATGCTGAAGAATTTTGCTGCGGCTTTCCATTGCCTCACTTGCATTTTGGTTTAAATTCTGTTTTTTTCTAGTGCTGCTTGCAATCTCTGGTGTCCTTGTGTATCAGGGCTCTTCCAGTTTGCTTGCTCTCTTATTGAATCTTTGCTTTTCAGCTGTGTCTGGTTATCTATAAGCTTTTATTCTGTCTTGACTGATAGTAATTGAGTGTGTGATAGTTAAAAGGCTGAAGGACTCAGTACTGGTTTTTTTTCCCTCTTTCTCCTAGTAGTAGTTGATCTCCAAATCAGGTTTAGTAATCTATAGAGGCAGAAATTTCCTTCTTCATCTTGCCTTTATTTACTTGTCTTTAAAGTAGCACATGTAGTTTATGAAAGTTCTCCTTATAGTCAGATAGAAACAGCCCTGGGGTATCCTTTAATATTGCTTACCTGTCTTGGGAATTTATGGCCTTAAATGAGATATGCACAGGAGAGAATTGATATGACATCTTCTTCATTCTTTTTCCATAGCCGTTAGTGACTGCCTGGCAGACCAGTGGTTGTTCGCTGGTTGATCTGTCATAGATCCTATTGTAGAGGCATGTCTCAGGAGGGGAATGAGAGCTTTAAAAAGTCTTATGTAGATCAATTCAGAGCTTTCATCCTCAATGAGCTATTTGAAATGGTGCACAGAGATGTTTGTCAGTGAAGGAGAGACTTGTCTTGATACACTGTACCCAGGAAAATCTTCCCAATGCATTTGCTGAAGTATTCAAATGGGCTGCAATTGTAGCTGCCAGCTTATATTATAGAGTTGCTGCAAAATCTGTGGTCTAGAATAAGGATCAAATGTTTTATCTTGCAGCTTCAAGCATGTTAATACTGCACATAAAGGAAAAAAAGGTCATTATTTCAGTAACCATGTAAATATATTCAATCAAAGCTCCCCTCAGATAACGAGGCAGGATTTTTTATCTGACTCTATCACAGGACTATGCAAGCTGCTTTGAATAAACTAAAACATCTATCCTCTATGAAATTTAAAAGACTTAAAACATTGTTTGAAGATTGAAATATTGTGATCAATTACAATCAAAAATATTCTTATGATATTTCTGACCTGAATAAAACCAAGGAATAGAGGAGAGTGTCCACCTGGGAAAGATCACTGCATGTTTCTGAATTTATTCAGAGCCTTTATTTTCTGCAGCTTTCTATTAGGATACTGATGAAATGGAATTTGTCAGGAGACTCTGCTTACTGCAGTGTAGCAGATTTACTTACCTCTTCATATATAAATAATAAGAGAGATCTTCTGTTGTGTACATGGAAATAAAATATTTGAGCTCCAAAACAAAATGAAAACACAGCAGTGGCCTCAGTCTCAATAGAAATGTAAGCCGACAGATTTGCAATTAAAAAAAAAAGCTATATTGAACTGGCAGCAGCATTGTCAGATGTCAAATATATTTTGTTTTGTTTGTTTAATAATCCTATCTGCAGTTTAGTAAAGTACCACATACTTGGAAAGATTTGGTGAATAACTGGCTCCTCTTTGCTTTCTATTTTCTCAAAAGGAGATTCAGAAAGACATGAGAATGAGTGCCCAGACACTGGCAGAGATTGTGAAAAATACTGAAGCCTTCTTGAAAGAGAGCGGAGAAAAGTTGTCACAAGAAGACAAGGCTGTCATTGAACAGAAACTGAATGAGGCAAAGACAAAGTGTTTGCTCCTTATCCAGAAGGCAGAAGAGTCAAAAAAAGAACTGGATAAAGCTATGACAACAGCAATTAAGCAGGAAACAGAAAAGGTTTTTAGGCAATCATTTCATACCTTTATTCAAACTTCTAATGTGTCTTACAGGATTATTCTTGCAACTTCTTATTGATCTGCTGGGGAAATAGTAAAATTTCATTTGGGTGACTAATAAACTGCTCGCTGGTTTATTTTCTTTAAACTAAATCTTTGATTAACTTATATGGTGCTGTTTATTTTATACTGTTAACATATTTTAAGTGGTCTGTTTGCATATGATATTTTGTATTGCCTAAAGGTTTCTAAACCGAAACTGTGAAATTTCAATGTAGGTTGCAGCCATAGAACAGCTGGAAGAAAGTAAAAATACAATAAATAATCTCTTGGATTGGTTATCAAATGTGGATAAAGAAGCAGAGCATGGCTGGAAATATAAGCAGGTGATAGAACAAAACGGAACACACTTTGAAGAGGGAGATGTGAAAGCTTTGGAAGGAGAGGAGGATGATGTCAATGGTAATCTGCTGGAAATAGAGGAAAACTTTGAAACTCAGGTGGATGGACTAGTAAAAAGTACAGAAGATAATCTTAACCAGCAGTATCAGAAAGTCAAGGTACTGTCACTGGGGTTATTCAACGCTTAGGTGCTAAGCATGTCAGCCCTCATTCAACATGTGTGAATTCAGCCTCACCCTTTCTGTCACAGACTTTGGAGCAGGCACTATGCAGTTAGAGAAACACAGTTGTAGGAATTTCAGTAGTTAGAATGTACTGAGAATTTGTCACTTCCTTTCACTGTTATGGTTGCTTCCTGCAGAGTGCCAAAAAGTGCATATTCTACAAGGTGTATTTTAAGATTCATGATGATGAATCTGTTCTTGATTTTTCTAGTGAGATATTACTGCAGGCAAGTAAAATACAAAATCCAGCAATGTAAATTCATACCTTTTACATGACTTTCAAAAATTATTCTAATAGCCTAATGATTCACTACCCTGCATGTCCTTTTGAACACCAATTACCAATTGCTGAAATTACAGCCTTCATTCTCTATAACTTTAATGTGTGGGCAAAACACTGTTTTAAGGCTTCAGAAGGGCAAGATACTTAAAAGCCACAGCACAGCATTTTAGAAACAGATTTTCTAGATGAGATAATTGGAAGCATTTAAAATAATACTTTAGTTTTATTACATTTATTGAGTTACAATTGAGCACCCATGAACAAGTAGGTGTGGTCTGATGGACATGTTGATGAAAATGATTGCGCTAATAGGTGATAATATTTTGAATTACCTTTCCAAAACTCCCAACCTAAAAAGATAAGATTGTTTGGGTTTGTCTTCATAATGCTTTTACTCCCACTTTTTTGACAGCTCTTTCTGCTCGTAATGCCTACAGGATAATAGCCAACTGTACTTGAGGAAAGAAAAGCATACTTTTTATTTTACATAGCTATTTTACATGGGAGTAGAAGACTTTTTTGCCTGGAAAGATCATGGAGCAGATCCTCCTGGAGTCACTACTCGCTCAAAAGAATAGTGAAGAGGTGATTTGGAACAGTCAGCATGGCTTTGCCAAGGGCAAATCCTGCCTGACCAACCTGGTTGCCTTCTATGAGCAGGTGACAAAATTAATAGATGAGGGGCGAGCAACGGATGTCATTTAGCTGGACCTGAGCAAAGCCTTTGACACTGTCCCGCACCACATCCTGGTCTCCAGGCTGGTGACACATGGGTTTGATGGGTGGACCACTAGATGGATAAGGAACTGGCTTGATGGCCGCACCCAAAGAGTGGCTGTCAATGGGTCCATGTCCCAGTGGAGGCCAGTGACAAGCGGAGCCCCTCAGGGATCAGTCCTGGGACCTGTCTTGTTCAACATCTTTGTGGGTGACATGGACAGTGGCATTGAGTGCACCCTCAGCAAGTTTGCTGATGACACCAAGCTGTGTGGTGCAGCAGACACGCTGGAGGGAAGGGAGGCCATCCAGAGGGACCTTGACAGGCTGGAGAGGTGGGCACAAGCCAACCTCATGAAGTTCAATAAGAGCAAGTGCAGGGTCCTGCATCTGGGTCGAGGCAATCCCAGACACAAATACAGGCTGGGCAGTGACTGGCTGGAAAGTAGTCCTGAGGAGAGAGATTTGGGGGTGCTGGTGGACAAAAAGCTCAACATGAGCTCTCAATGTGCACTTGCAGCCCGCAAAGCCAATCAGATCCTGGGCTGCATCAGGAGAAGTGTGGCTAGCAGGTCGAGGGAGGTGATCCTCCCCCTCTACTCAGCCCTGGTGAGACCCCACCTGGAGTACTGTGTCCAGTTCTGGAGCCCCTATTACAAGAGGGACGTGGAGGTGCTGGAGTGTGTCCAGAGAAGGGCCACAAGGATGATCAGAGGGCTGGAGCATCTCTCCTATGGGGACAGACTGAAGGAGTTGGGGCTGTTCAGTCTGGAGAAGAGAAGGCTCCGAGGTGACCTAATTGTGGCCTTCCAGTATCTGAAGGGGGCCTACAGGAAGGCTGGGGAAGGACTTCTCAGAATCTCAGGTAGTGATAGAACTAGGGGGAATGGAATGAAGCTGGAGGTGGGGAGATTCAGGCTAGATGTGAGGAGGAGGTTCTTCACCATGAGAGTGGTGAGACCCTGGAATGGGTTGTCCAGGGAGGTGGTCGAGGCCCCATCCCTGGGGGTGTTTAAGAGCAGGCTGGATGAGGCTCTGTCCAGCCTGATCTAGTGTGGGGTGTCCCTGCCCATGGCAGGGGGGTTGGAACTAGATGATCCTTGTGGTCCCTTCCAACCCTGAATGAAACTATGAAACTATGAAACTTTCAAGAATGGACACTTTTTGAAAGAATCTGAAATATGTTTTTTATTCGGCCCACAGTTTGAGTTTGATTCGACTGATTTATTTTTTTACGAGAGAGAAACAATTTGCATGCATAGAATGTCTTGATCTTTAGTGATAAGAGGACCTGCTTTATGACCAAGTCGGGCAGCTTCCTCGAGACAGCACCCAGACCAGCAACCGCCGGGGACCAGCCGCTGCTCTCCTTTTCGGGCTGCGGGAATCGCCATCGCTGCCGAGTTTTGCCGCGGGGAAGGTGCAGCCGCTCTTTCACGTGGCCAGACTCGTGATCCCAGCGGCGGGAGCGGCTGAATTTAAAAGGCTCTGCTGCGGCTCGGGGGGCTCTCTTCGTCGGGCAGCCCGTATTCTCTTGTACTCTCACGCGCCGCCCTTTTTTTTTTTTTTTTTTTTTTTTTTTTTTTTTTTAAATTGGCAGTAGGTGCTGTGGCCAGGGACAGGCATGGTTGTAACTCGCAGCAAAATCTCCCTAAAAAAATCAGTGTCGACCCAGACCAAGGTAGAACAGAAGCAGGTAGCTGTCCAGGTATCTGGCTGTAGAGAATGCTGGAGCCTGGCACTTGAGACGCAGGGTAGTGGGGGCAACTCTTGTATAAGGTGTGAGCAGGTTGACTATCTGCTTAATATGGTGGCCAGACTGAGGGATAAGTTTGCTAGCCTTAGAAATGTAAGGAAATGTAGGAAAGAGATGAACCAGAGGAGGAAGGAGATGGACCAAAGGAGGAAAGAGGTGAATCAGAAGAGGAAAGAGTTGAATCAGAGTAAGCAGGCTCTGCAGGCTCCCCCAGCAGAGGCTGGTTACTCAAAAAGCAGAGGTGAATGGACGCAGGTTACTCTCAAAAGACGCAAAGTTAAACCTCCTTGCCTCCCCTCACCTTCCCCGCTGCTCTTAGAAAACAGATATGGAGCACTGGAGATTGAGGGTGAGGTGGTCCTGATGCCGGAGGACACACCATCTGGGGTTCTCCCTAAGGCTAAGCAGCCTAAGGTTAAGCAGCCTAAGGTTAAACAGCCTAAGGCAAAGCAGCCTAAGGTCAAACAGTCTTCTGCTGGCATCAGGACCTGTTCCCTCAAAAAAAAGAGGAGGGTAATTGTTATTGGTGATTCCCTTCTGAGGGGAATGGAGGGCCCTATATGTCGGCCTGACCCATCTCATAGGGAACTCTGTTGTCTGCCAGGAGCCCAAGTTAATGATGTTACCAGTAGGCTGCCTAAACTGGTGCAGCCCTCTGACTACTACCCTTTACTAGTTATGCAGTTAGGGAATGATGATGTTGCAACCAGAACTCCCAGGGCTATCAAAGATGACTTCAGGGCCCTGGGAGACCTGGTTGAGGGGTCAGGGGCACAAATAATTTTTTCATCAATACCCTTAACTGCAGGAGGGAATACAGTAAGGAACAGGTCAGCAGCTATAGTTAACAAGTGGCTTAGAGGCTGGTGCAGTCAAAAGAATATTGGGTTTTTTGATATTGGGAAACTTTCTACTGCACCAGGCCAGCTGGCAACAGATAGAGTACATCTGTCCCAGAGAAGGGGAAAGATCACTGTATATGAGAAACGGACTGTCCCCCAAAGATAAAAAGATCCTGGGTAGGGAATTGGCGGGTCTCATCGACAGGGCTTTAAACTAGTTTCGAAGGGGGAAGGGGCTGAAAATAGTCCTCTCAGACAAGAGTCTGGGGGCGACAAGCTAGAGTCGGAGGTGAAACCAGCAGCCCAGCTGAAGTGCATGTACACTAATGCACGAAGCATGGGTAACAAACAGGAGGAGCTGGAAGCCTTGCTGCAGCAGGAAAGTTATGATGTAGTTGCCATCACAGAGACGTGGTGGGACGACTCACATGACTGGAGCGCTGCAATTGACGGTTACAAGCTCTTCAGGAGAGACAGGCGAGGAAGAAGGGGTGGAGGGGTGGCCCTTTACATCAGGAAGGCACTAGATGCCATTGAGATGGAGATTAGGGACGATCGGGTTGAATGCTTGTGGATAAGAATTAGAGGGAAGACCAGCAGGCAGACACCCTGGTTGGAGTCTGTTATAGACCACCCAACCAGGAGGAAGATGTTGACGAAGCATTCTATAGGCAGCTTAGGGCTGTTTCAAGATCTCCGAACCTTGTTCTCATGGGCGACTTCAACCTGCCTGACATCTGCTGGGAACTCAACACGACAGAGAGGAGACAGTCTAGAAGGTTTTTAGAATGCATGGAGGACAGCTTCTTATCCCAGGTGCTGCGAGAGCCTACCAGGGGCAAGGCTATGCTTGACCTCCTCTTCACCAACAGGGAAGGACTGGTGGGCGATGTGGTGGTTGGAGGGTGTTTGGGGTCCAGTGACCACGAGATAATTGAATTCTCGGTTTTTGGTCAAGCCAAGAGGGGCGGCAAGAAGACCTCCACTCTGGACTTCCGGAGGGCAGACTTCGGGTTACTCAAGGAACTAATTCAGAGGGTTCCTTGGGATAAAGCCCTTAAAAACAAAGGGGTCCAGGAGAGCTGGACCTACTTCAATGAAGAATTGTTGAAGGCTCAGGGACAGGCTGTGCCAATGTGCCGGAAGATGAGCCACCGGGGCAGACGGCCAGCCTGGATGGTTCATGAACTTTTAATGGAACTGAGGGAAAAAAAGAGGGTGTATCACCTTTGGATGAGAGGGGAGGCAACCCACAGAATGTTTAAGGATGTTGCTAGGTCTTGTAGGAAGAGAATTAGGGAGGCAAAAGCACACTTGGAGCTTAAACTGGCCTCTACTGTGAAGGACAACAAAAAGTCCTTCTATAAATACATTAATAGTAAGAGGAAGGGGAAGGACAACCTCCACTCCTTGGTGGATACGGAGGGGAACATTGTAACAAAGGATGAGGAATGATGCCGAATTTTGCCCCAAAAGGCGAGAATAACTGCCTAAGAGACTCAGTTTAAGTCAGATAGACAGGAGGTATTTTATTAGCAACGCGTTGGAGAAATCACTAAATGGATTTCTGCCTTTCCCGTAACAAAAGCATGTCTTTTATACAGTTTTGGACGTAGTATTGCATCAGATCACATACATAATCATATCTTTGCATACATATTCATAAGAGGCGTGGTGTAGGTGGAGCGTGGGCGGGGACATCTCTTTTGAGGATCTTCTTGGTGGTCATTCCGGTGGCCTTCATCATGGGCAGGGGTCTCCTGATGAGTCTTCCTCTCTTAAACTTTTGAACTCTTTTCCTAATTTGGTCAATTCCCGGTGTGCCTGGCTTAGTTTCACTGACTTGACAAGGCTGTTAGGGTTAGTTTGGCCTTGTTGGCTCTGAATCATGCTTACCCCGTCAGTCCTTATCACTTATCTCCTTTTTCTGTCACAGTGTCCCAGGCCTCAGCCGATTTATTGCTCTATGTGGTTTGTGCTCCCTTCCATTGCTTCACATTCTATGTTTTAACTCATTATTTCTCGAAAGCTATCTGTTTTGGGGCTTCAGGAAAAGTCAGAGATACTTAACACCTTCTTTGCCTCAATTTTTACTAGAAGGGCAGAACGTCTTCCTGACAGCTGGCCTGCAGAGCTAGCAGAAGGAGCCAGGGAGCTGCACAGTTTCCCTATGTTCCATGAGGCGGTGGTTGGAACTCTCCTTAGCAGCTTGGATCCCCACAAGTCCATGGGACCAGATGGGATTCATCCTAGGGTGCTGAGAGAGCTGGCAGATGAGCTGGCCAAGCCACTCTCCATAATTTTCCAGCAGTCCTGGCTCACTGGCGACGTCCCAGAGGACTGGAAGCTGGCCAACGTGGTGCCCATCCATAAGAAGGGCCTGTTGGATGAGCCAGGGAATTACAGGCCTGTCAGCCTGACCTCAGTGCCAGGCAAGATCATGGAACAGGTCATCCTGAGTGCAATAACACAACACTTACAGGATGGCCAAGGGATCAGGCCTAGCCAGCATGGATTTAGGAAGGGCAGGTCCTGCCTGACCAACCTGATCTCCTTCTATGATCAGGTGACCCGCCTGGTGGATGTGGGGAGGCCTGTTGATGTAGTCTACCTGGACCTCAGCAAGGCCTTTGACACCGTCCCCCATAGCAAACTGCTGGCCAAGCTGTCAGCCCATGGCTTGGACGGGAGCACACTGCGGTGGGTTAGGAACTGGCTGGAGGGCCGAGCCCAGAGAGTGGTGGTGAATGGTGCCACATCCAGCTGGCAGCCAGTCACTAGTGGTGTGCCCCAAGGATCAGTGCTGGGCCCTGTGCTCTTTAACATCTTTATTGATGATCTGGATGAGGGCATTGAGTCCATCATCAGTAAATTTGCTGACGACACCAAGCTGGGGGCAAGAGTTGATCTGCTGGAGGGTAGAGAGGCTCTGCAGAGAGACCTCGACAGGCTGGACAGATGGGCAGAATCCAACGGCATGAGATTTAACACATCCAAGTGCCGGGTTCTGCACATTGGCCACAACAACCCCATGCAGTGCTACAGGCTGGGGTCAGAGTGGCTGGAGAGCAGCCAGGCAGAGAGGGACCTGGGGGTGCTGGTTGATGGTAGGCTGAACATGAGCCTGCAGTGTGCCCAGGCAGCCAAGAGGGCCAATGGCATCCTGGCCTGCATCAGGAACAGTGTGGCCAGCAGGAGCAGGGAGGTCATTCTGCCCCTGTACACTGCACTGGTTAGGCCACACCTCGAGTACTGTGTCCAGTTCTGGGCCCCTCAGTTTAGGAGGGATGTTGACTTGCTGGAACGAGTCCAGAGAAGAGCAACAAAGTTGGTGAGGGGTTTGGAACACAAGCCCTATGAGGAGAGGCTGAGGGAGCTGGGGCTGCTTAGCCTGGAGAAGAGGAAACTCAGGGGTGACCTTATCACTCTCTACAACTACCTGAAGGGAGGTTGTAGACAGGCTGATGATGGTCTCTTCTCCCAGGCAGCCAGTACCAGAACAAGGGGACACAGTCTCAGGCTGCGCCAGGGGAGGTTCAGGTTGGATGTTAGGAAGAAGTTCTATACAGAAAGAGTGATTGCGCTATGGAATGGGTTGCCCGGGGAGGTGGTGGAGTCGCCGTCATTGAAGGTGTTCAGAAGGAGACTTGATGGGGTGCTTGGTGCCATGGGTTAGCTGTTTGGGTGGGTTGGATTGGTTGATGGGTTGGACACGATGATCTTGAAGGTCTCTTCCAACCTGGTTTGGTTTATTCTAATAAAGGTTTATTCTAATATGAAAGAGTAATTACTTTTGAAATAGAAAAATGAAATTAAAAGTGTATAATAGCGTATGTTCATTCAATACAAGAAGGAACGGTCCTTTTTATTTTTTGATTCTTTTCCTCCTTTTGGTCTGTTCTCATTTGGACCAGTTTTGATTTGGAAAGTTGCTTACCTTCACAGTACCACAGTATCACAGTTTAACCAAGTTTGGAAGAGACCTCGAGGATCATCGAGTCCAACCTATCAACACAGACCCCATGACTAGAGCATGGCACCAAGTGCCACATCCAATCCCCTCTTGAACGCCTCCAGGGACGGCGACTCCACCACCTCCCTGGGCAGCCCATTCCAATGACGAATGACTCGCTCGGTGAAGAACTTTCTCCTCAGCTTGAGTCTAAACCTCCCCTGGTGCAGCTTAAGACTGTGTCCCCTTGTTCTGGTGCTGGTTGCCTGGGAGAAGAGACCAACCCCTTCCTGGCTACAACCACCTTTCAGGTAGTTGTAGAGGGCAATGAGGTCACCCCTGAGCCTCCTCTTCTCCAGGCTAAACAATCCCAGCTCCCTCAGCCTCTCCTCATAGGGCTTGTGTTCAAGGCCTCTCACCAGCCTTGTTGCTCTTCTCTGGACACCTTCAAGTGTTTCGATGTCCTTCTTAAACTGAGGGGCCCAGAACTGGACACAGCACTCAAGGTGCGGCCCAACCAATGCAGAGTACAGGGGCACAATGACTTCCCTGCTCCTGCTGGCCACACTATTCCTAATGCAGGCCAGGATGCCTTTGGCCTTCTTGGCCACCTGGGCACACTGCTGGCTCATTTTTAGGCGGCTGTCAATCAGCACCCCCAGGTCCCTCTCTGTTTGGGAGCTCTCCAGCCTCTCTGACTCCAGCCTGTAGTTCTGCATGGGATTGCCATGTCCAAAGTGCAGCACTCGGCACTTGGACTTGTTGAATGCCATCCCATTGGACTCTGCCCATCTGTCCAGTCAGTCGAGGTCCCTCTGCCGAGCCTTTCTACCCTCTAACTGACTAACATCTGCCCCTAACTTGGTGTCATCTGCAAACTTGCTGATGACTGACTCAATCCCCTCATCCAGATCATCAATGAAGATGTTAAAGAGGACGGGGGCCAGCACTGATCCCTGGGGGACGCCACTGGTGACTGGCCACCAGCTGGATGTGGCACCGTTCACCACCACTCTCTGGGCCCGGCCCTCCAGCCAGTTCCTAACCCAGCTCAGAGTGTAATGGTCCAAGCCTCGAGCTGACAGCTTAGACAGCAGTTTGCTGTGGGGGGTGGTGTCAAAAGCCTTGCTGAAGTCCAGGTAGACCACATCCACAGGCCTCCCCACGTCCACCAGACAGGTCACCTGATCGTAGAAGGGGATCAGGTTGGAGAGGCAGGACCTGCCCTTCCTAAATCCATGTTGGCTGGACCCGAGCCCTTGGCCGTCCTTCAGGTGCGCAGTTATTGCCGCCAGGATAATCTGCTCCATCACTTTCCCTGGCACTGAGGTCAAGCTGACTGGCCTGTAGTTTCCAGGTTCATCCATCCGAGCCTTCTTGTGGATGGGGACCACATTGGCCAGTTTCCAGTCATCTGGGACCTCACCGGTGAGCCAGGACTGGAGGAAAATGATGGTGAGCGGCTTGGCCAGCTCATCTGCCAGCTCTCTCAGCACCCTAGGATGGATCCCATCCGGTCTCATGGACTTGTGGGTGTCCAAGTGGCTCAGCAGGTCCCGAACTAATTCCTCATGGATTACCGGGGCCCTACACTGCTCCCCAACCCCATCGCCCAGCTTAGGAGGCCACTCGTCCTGAACTCCTACCCTGCTGTTAAAAATTGAGGCAAAGAAGGTGTTCAGGACCTCAGCCTTTTCCTCGTCTTCAGTCACCGTTTTCCCCTCCAGGTCCAATAAGGAGTGGAGGTTCTTCCTGCCCTTCTTCTTATTGTTAATATATTTGTAAAAATGCTTTTTATTATCTTTGACAGAGGTGACCTTCCAATGTTTTATTTGAGAAATCAGACTTTTATTACAGTAAGGATACTACCCTTAAGTAATAAGCAAATAATTTTTATTAAGAAAACAGATTTAAAAGATAGATAATGTCTAGAAATAGAGGGGAAAGTGTTTGTGTGATATAGATAGCCTATTTTTTCTGAGTTCTAGTGGTATTTGAAGACTCCCATTTGGTCATTTCCTATATATACGGCTAAAATTGCCTGAATGTTTTATAAAATTCTGAACCTGCACAGATATATGATGACCAGGAGTAACACTTTCACTTAAATTACTCACAGTTTTTAAGGAACCATGCAGGACGGTGCTGGTCCTAACTTAATATTTTTTTTCATCCAGGCTCAACATGACAAAATAATTTCACAGCAGCAGGCTGTCATAGTAGCAACTCAGTCTGCTCAGGCACTTCTTGAGAAACAAGGGCACTACCTTTCCCCTGAAGAAAAAGAGAAGATGCAAAGGAACATGAAAGAATTGAAGGCTCAGTATGAGACTGTGTTAGCTGAATCAGAAAGGAAAATTAAATTGACTCATTCTCTAAGAGGAGAACTTCAGAAATTTGATGCAGACTATGGTGGATTTGAAACCTGGCTGCAGCAAGCAGAGCAAGAACTTGACAATTTAGAGGCAGGTGCTTCTGACTTTGGTGGTATTATGGTCAAGCTGAAAAGGCAAAGGAGTTTTTCAGAAGATGTTATATCTCACAAGGGGGATTTACGGTATATTACAATTTCTGGACAAAGAGTTTTAGATGCTTCAAGGTCATGTAGCAAAAGAGATGGTGCGAAGGTTGACAAAGATGGTATTGATACTTCAGCTACATACACTGAAGTGCAAAATAAACTGGATAATGCTTCAGATCGTTTCAAGTCTCTCTATACTAAGGTAAGTTTCATTTACATTGAGTAAGAAATTGATTTGGCAGTCTGGATAAAAGAGGGTTAGCAGATGAAACAGTAGAAAGTTGTAAATTCTTTGTTTCTTAGATAACAGAACAAGATATTTTTCTAAAGTACTGGCTTTAGTCAAGTACCAGACTATTTAAGGTCTGGATGGATACAATTTTCCACCTTTTGTTATAATGGAGAAATAAACCCAGGTTTCTTCATTGTTCTTTCCAGCCTTAAATACATTTTTTGAGTTTATGGCAGTACTAGATGGCTGAGTAACATTTTGGGGTGAAAGAACTGTAATACATCTCAATACGACTCTATATGTTCATTGCTGTATTTCCCACAACTGCTTATTTTAACATTCAAAATTTCAATCTGATTTTATCCTGAAGTAGTTTGTCCTGATGTGACCTTTGTTCTCAGCAGTAGGCATGCAAGAACATAGTGATTTGAGGACAGGAATTCTTTTCTACTGCACTGCCAAATAAACATTTTATCCTTTACAATCTGAGATTATTTTCTAACTACTGGGAAACCTATAGACGACGGAGATTGGAGTCAATACAGCTGACCAATATGATCGAGTATTGTTCCTTTATTGTTCCAGTATTGCAGGACTATGGTGTGAGTATCGCACAGTAAAGTAAAGCAAAGAAGAAGAAGGGAAAGTGATGCACTGAATTTAGGGAGCAATGCTCAGCTGATAGAAGGAAATGTTTTAGCCCTTGTAGGCCACAGACCTTGGGAAAAACTGAAACTATGTAGAGAGAAAAAAGCCTTTAGCTAATTACCAACGGCCGTTGTGACTCAGGAAGCCCCACAACTACCTGAGAATTAGAGCTGGTAAACATTGCAAAAGAGTCTTTTGTTTTCTCTCTGAACTTAGATAAGAGATGCTTCATCGTTTGCCTTTTGTCTAACACCTGCCTGGGCCTTCCCCAGCGATGTGTGTTCCCTGGTCTTTTCTCCGCAGCCAATCATGAATCTGTAACTGTCGGATGGACACATTTAATTACCAATCACTAGTTACTTCTGATTATGTTAGCCTATATAAAGAACATACTTTGTACAATAAAGTAGACACTTTGCTTGCATCAAGCTTTGTCTCCATCTCTCAATCGCGGTAGGAAAGGAAAGGCAGAAGTACGTAGCAAGGGAACTTCTACAACTTATATAAACTCGGAGTGCCTTGTTGGCATGGCTTCATTGGTTCCCTATGAGTGACCACACATTGCACTATTATAGATTATTGGTCCAACTACTAATGACACGCGAGGTTTGTTGATGCAGGTGCATGTCCTGTTGTCCCAAGATAACTTTCTATGTTTATAGCTACCAGTGCCCTGTTTTAGTTACATGCTGCAGGCACAGCACTGTTTTGCTAAACTGCTAGCTGGCTCTGCACTTATGCTGAGCATGGCCTACCACCATGTCAGGCTCTAGGCCTACACTGCCAGATTGCTCACACTGCTCATCGCTGGTGTTGCCACAGAAACCAGTAGCTCAAAATCCTCCGTGTACCTTAGGGAAGATAATCCAGCTCCCTGTGCTGGGTTCACGTGTGAAATCTGTCTGCTAGAACTAGAAAAACATCACCAACTGGTCTCACGTGGCAACTTTTCAGCTGTTTTCAAGAAACCAACAAAGTGTGGTTCAATATTGACAATAACCTGGAATTATAACCTTTGGAGATAATTATTAATTGAACCATTTAAGAGACAGTTGCTGTCGGTACCTTTAAATTGTGCTAGTTCATAATTTTCTGAGGTCATAGATCTCAGACTCTTTAGTAGATCCTCAGTGTCCATCTTTAGGAATTTTCATCTCTTTAATGTTTTCTTGCTCAGAAACATAAATTATAGGAAGTCATGGATTTGATCACTTGATTACAAAGAGTGTAAACCCTGTTCCCTCAAACAATCTGTGAAGAAGGCTCTCTAGTTATAGAAGCTCATTTGCATTGTCCTTACTTAAATGAACAGTGAAGCTAAAAGCCTGTATGAACAGATTAGATTTCCTCCAAGTTCATTTATTGGATTTGCTTGAGTATTGTTGTAAAGGTATCATTGCAATATTTTCAGAGAGGTTATTGTTATACATGTGAAAAGCCAGCAGCTTAATTTGTGGTCTCAGACTGTCAATTTGTGAAGTTCTAACCTTTCCAGGTATACATTTAGCACACACATAATAGGCATACTTTAAATAGTTCACCATAAATATGCAGAGCACAGCAGACTTTTCTTAGTAAGTCTTGAAGGAAAGAGTTTTAAAAAGTGTGATCTTTCACAATCTGTGAGATCTTCCAAGTTCTAAATTGGTTTATTAGTAATCTTTCTGCTTTTGTGAATAGTTATATTGCTCTTACAGATATATATATTCACACACATGCACATGACTTTGTAGGCTCATATGTTGAAGGAATGTTTAAGTCAGTTCCTGGTTAACTGGTTGTGTAAATGAGTCCATTCTGTGTTTGCCCACCAGATGGAGACTGTGTACCATATGTAAATATTAAAATTCAGTGTGAGGAAGGTTCAGAATATAAATACTTGAAGTAACTGTTTATTATGACTTGTGTGGCCGGTTGACGTTGCCCCCTTAAGAAAGGGAATATGGTGGACGGAAGTTGGTAAACGGAAGGAATAGTCTAAACTATTTCATTGGTAAAGTGGGAGGAAGCACCTTCTGAACTGGGAGTGAAGTGGACATTTGCACGACTTTTCTATCAGTCTTGCTTCCGTCTTTGCTTCGTGCAGCAGCTCTGCCTGTGCTGGGCTTTCTGCCAAGGCCTCGGCCTTGAAAACAAGATACCAGGCCTGTATATTAACTCTTTTCCAATTAACACAAAACTGCTTTTAACGTCTTTCTTTCGCTCTCTCTCTCTCTTCTAACCTAATCTGGGGAAAGGGGGGAAAGAGGGGAAAGAGGAGGTGGGGAACCCCCTCTCTGCCGAGGGGTTTACTCTCATTTATGTGTTGCTCTGTTGTATATCTTTGTATATATTGTAGATATTGTAAATTTGTAAATATTCCCCTGCATTCCCTACATCGCTTTGTAAATATAGCTCCACTGCTTTGCTAATTCAGCTTGCGAGTTTTTTTTCTTTTCCCTTCAATTTTTTTTTCCCTTTTACATTACAAGGGGGAAGGGAGGAGGCTTCTTGGCCTTGCCCTTCCACCCACCACAACTTGATACAATGAGATTTTGCTTGTGAAACCATCTCCAAAAAGTCTGAAAGACTGAGCTTCTTGTATGATGATTCACTGTATACATTTTAGAGCATGCTAACATATAGAACTAATAGGGTCTTGGTCAGGTAATGTTCTTAAGTGACCAAAACAAAACATATGTGCAATTCCGAGCCATACCACGTTGTATTCACTATGCAGAGAAGGTATTTATGAAAGCTATACTTTGCTGTTTGTGTTTTAATGAACATACACATACATTCTGATTTATTTTTTTTTAATTTCCAGCTTCGACTTCCTAAATTTTTGGTGTCAGAGTGCTGATGAAAGAATTTTTACATCAATTAATCAAAAAGTATTCTTAAAGCTTTTTCTTTCTAGTGCAATGGATTAGATTCCAGTTTCCTGTCTGCATCAGTGAATTGATTGTAAATCATGATTGAGGAGGACTAACTGGGAAAATCTGTGTAGCCTGCCCAGCAGTCATGCCTTAGTTTAGAAATGAAGCAGAGAGTGGAATGATGATAGGAAAAAAATTTATGCAATATTTCGCACAGGAAAGCATGACCTTGAGATGGAGGTGAAATGCAGCACACCATTTAATGCCTGCATATTTGCTTGTTTGTTTTCTACTCTTTTAGTACAGCATCCTTGGAAATAACCTGAAGGACTTGGTGGATAAATACCAGCATTATGAAGATGCCTCATCTGGACTTTTATCAGGTCTCCAGGCCTCTGAAATAGCTGTGAACAAACAACTATCAGAGCCAATTGCAGTAGATCCTAAAAATCTCCAAAGACAACTAGAAGAAAACAAGGTGAGAAGCTTTACAAAGCAGAGTACTTTTGTCCTTTTCTCTGGGGCAAAAAAAAAGAAAAGAAATAATCTGGAATTCAGGTGGCCATAAGCCAAAATCTTGCTTTGCATATGGGCATGCAATTTTTGTAGTTCTGAAATTCAGCTCTCCAGAGTGTTACTTGAAAAGCATTAGGGTGAAGATGCCGTGAGCCAGAGTGAAAGCAAGATGTGTTTTGTATCATGTAGCAAATTAGAGGGTGAAATCTGGAAAGGTTTTGAACTGAGAGACTGGAAGGGTTTTTTAACTGAAATCTGAGAAAGGTTTCGGTGATTATAGTTTGCAATTGGACTTTGCTTGAGACTGAGTTCCTGATACAAAACACCATCTGATGTTTTTTGTCTGTGACTTGCTTTTTCTGTTCACATTTGTGTGTTAATGCATTATGAAAAGGATCATACTGGATAAACAGCCTGATGTGACTAGTCTGTTTACCTGCCTCGGTTGTATCCAGTACCATGCACACTGCAGAGAGTGAGGATAACATAATTTGTACTGTGCTGAAAAACAGTGTTTTGATGATTTGGGTTGTATGTTTTTTGGTTTGGTGGTGTTTTTGTTTTTTTTCCAGTGAGGGGCTAACTCACAATGTTATGTAAAACATGTTATGAAAGACAGGTTAGTGATGGACTTTATGAAGATGAAACTCTGGTTAGTTGCCTTCTTACAGAAAGCTTTAGGAACCCAAGTATGAGGTGAGTTACATACATGTTCATGTAGTCTGGAATTGCCCACCATTTTCATGCATGACACATCACAGGAGACAAATCACATTGATGTTGTGAGAAAACAAAATCTATATTTTGTACTTTTTAACATTTGAACAATTTAAGTGCACTTGTGCTTCCAAGTGCTAAAAAAGTAGGAATAACACTAATTACAATTTGAAGTTTCATTTAATTTTTTTGTTCCTTATTCCAAAATGAATTATATCCTGTATAATGCCAATTTTCATGCAAGTAATACAAAAGGAGGGAATACTGGGGTTATTTTATGGAATGTGTGCATGGATTACTTGCTACACAAAAAAAGCACTCAATGAGTATGAATTGAGAAGAAGGGATATGGTACAACATGTCAAAAGATTCAAAGGAAGAGGAGAAACAGGAGGCTGAAGAAAGCAGGCCAATTAATGAAAGCAAAACAAAGAGTATTTTTGAAGAAGTCAGGTGTTGCAAGTGAAAGCTGTCCCTTGTTGCCAACACATGCAGCTGATAATCCATCTAGGCACAGACCTTGGCGGCATGGTGGGGTCTAATCTTTTTAGGGGGATTAACTGTCCTTCAGAATATTCTTCAGTGCCTCTGGCATCAGCTTGCTCGCTTGCTGTCACCATAGAAGATTTTCCGGTACATCTTTTGCTCCTTTTTTTTCCTTCTTCTTTCTTTATTTCTTTTTTTTTTTTTTTTTTTTTTTTTTCTTTTTTCCCAAGTACAGGATATTTCTCTAGTGTAAGGAAAAGCAGCCCTATCTGAGTTTTACTGCATCAACTGGGGCAGCAAGACATACTGTGTTCTGGCATAGTGTTGTGCTCTGGATACCAGTGTTGATTGTATTGACATCACTTCTTTGTCCTAAAAGGGCAGATAGGATTACCTTTTGAGTCATATGTTCATTGAGTTAGTGTGTATCAAGAAATATATGAGTAGTCCCCTAATTCTGGACTTGGATAAAGTTCATGTGAATCAAAACAAAGATGCATCATACACACAACACAGAGGCCTGCAGTAATTCAAAGATTATTCACCCTCGTAATGTTTTAAATTAGAACTCAATCCGTGACACCCCTGAAATACTTTTATACATTGGAGAGAGAAATCCACTTTCAGAATTTGATTCAGCTTTTCTACCTTTGTCTTTTGACTCTGGAGCTAGTCTCTGAAACTCTATTTCTTGGTTAGATGGACAAACCTAGATAAAATTCTGTGTCACTGGCTCCAGGAGGTTCCTAAACTCTGAAGAAGGGTATTGTCTTATTTCAAGCTATTCCTCTTTTAGCTACAGTATCAGCATGATCCATTGTCAGTGCAACTAATGGTGAACATGTAATTGCTGCTGCTGCATTTTTTCCCCCTGAATTGTCCTCTGATGCTGAGTTGAAATGTTTATTTTTCTCTTGTATAGTATATGAGTCTGTACAAGTGGTCTTTAAAAACAACTGATCAAAATACAGATTTTGAAGTAACATGCAAGAAATCAGTTGAGTCAGAGAAGTATCATAAAACAGAACACAAAAAAAGATGGTGAATAAAGTAAAACAAGGGCCAGATGGTTTCTTAAGGAGAGGTCACAAACTGAGTTTATTAGTTTATTTCCAGCACTATGTTTAGGCTGTATGGCATATCTCAAGACTTGCAAGTGTAGCTGTGTTGAAAAGCATAATTTATAACTGTGGAATGTTACAGGTTCTTCAGGGCCAAGTGTCTAACCACCAAATTGCTGTAGAAAAACTGAAGAAAGCTGCTGAAGTGTTACTGGAATCAAGGAGAGAGTTGACACCAAACAAAGATGAAATTCAGAAAACACTGGGTAAAACGTTTATTTTTCTTGATACCTCTTTTTATCATTTGTGTCTGCCTGCAGGTACTGGAAAAGACAAAATACAGATTCCACATGTTCTGCCATAAGCATCAGGGAAATCTCTGCCTAGAACACCTCTTCTGTGTCTATCTTGTCAGACCTTGATGTCTGGAAGACTGTTATCCACACTTTTCTTTTCCCTTATTTCACAGTATCACAGTATAGCCAAGGTTGGAAGAGACCTCGAGGATCATCGAGTCCAACCTGTCATCACAGACCTCATGACTAGACCATGGCACCAAGTGCCACGTACAATCTCCTCTTGAACACCTCGAGGGATGGTGACTCCACCACCTCCCCGGGCAGCCCATTCCAATGACTCTCTCGGTGAAGAACTTTCTCCTCACCTCGAGCCTAAACTTCCCCTAGCGCAGCTTGAGACTGTGTCCCCTTGTTCTGGTGCTGGTTGCCTGGGAGAAGAGACCAACCCCTTCCTGGCTACAACCACCTTTCAGGTAGTTGTAGAGGGCAATGAGGTCACCCCTGAGCCTCCTCTTCTCCAGGCTAAACAATCCCAGCTCCCTCAGCCTCTCCTCATAGGGCTTGTGTTCAAGGCCTCTCACCAGCCTTGTTGCCCTTCTCTGGACACGTTCAAGTGTTTCGATGTCCTTCTTAAACTGAGGGGCCCAGAACTGGACACAGTACTCAAGGTGCGGCCTAACCAATGCAGAGTACAGGGGCACTATGACCTCCCTGCTCCTGCTGGCCACACTATTCCTAATGCAGGCCAGGATGCAATTGGCCTTCTTGGCCACCTGGGCACACTGGTGGCTCATGTTTAGGCGGCTGTCAATCAGCACCCCCAGGTTCCTCTCTGTTTGGCAGCTCTCCAGCCACTCTGACCCCAGCCGGTAGCTCTGCATGGGATTGCTGTGGCCAAAGTGCAGAACCCGGTACTTGGACTTGTTGAATCTGGACCCATCTGTCCAGTCAGTCGAGGTCCCTCTGCCGAGCCTTTCTACCCTCTAACTGACTAACATCTGCCCCTAACTTGGTGTCATCTGCAAACTTGCTGATGACTGACTCAATCCCCTCATCCAGATCATCAATGAAGATGTTAAAGAGGACGGGGGCCAGCACTGATCCCTGGGGGACGCCACTGGTGACTGGCCACCAGCTGGATGTGGCACCATTCACCACCACTCTCTGGGCTCGGCTCTCCAGCCAGTTCCTAACCCAGCACAGAGTGGTGCGGTTCAAGCCACGAGCTGACAGCTTAGACAGCAGTTTGCTGTGGGGGACGGTATCAAAGGCCTTGCTGAAGTCCAGGTAGACCACATCCACAGGCCTCCCCATGCCCACCAGACGGGTCACCTGATCATAGAAGGAGATCAGGCTGGAGAGGCAGGATCTGCCCTTCCTAAATCCATGTTGTTTGGACCCGAGCCCTTGGCCGTCCTTCAGGTGCGCAGTTATTGCCGCCAGGATAATCTGCTCCATCATTTCCCCTGGCACTGAGGTCAGGCTGACTGGCCTGTAGTTTCCAGGTTCCTCCGTCCGAGCCTTCTTGTGGATGGGGACCACATTGGCCAGTTTCCAGTCATCTGGGACCTCACCGGTGAGTCAGGACTGGAGGAAAATGATGGAGAGCGGCTTGGCCAGCTCATCTGCCAGCTCTCTCAGCACCCTAGGATGGATCCCATCCAGTCCCATGGACTTGTGAGTGTCCAAGTGGCTCAGCAGGTCCTGAACTAATTCCTCATGGATTTCTGGGGCATTACACTGCTCCCCAACCCCAGGTATTTCCATTCCCAGGCAGCGTTTCCCCCTTTCTTAAATACAGTTTCCCAGAGGCACCACCAGTTTGCCTGAGGAGCTTAGCTGTGCTCTGTTGTGAGTAGGTCAGAGCTTGCTGGAGCCATCCATGTCTTCCATGGGGCAGCCTCTGACCTCTTCTCTTACTACCTACACCCAATACTCTTTCCTGTCAGTTGTGAGAAGTAGCGCAGCATTCACGACTGTCTGAAGACAATCACACAGCTGTCTCTTAGTGGAATCCTGTAAGTAAGCAGAGCAGCAAAATGAAATTGTAGGCTGGCCTCTTTGGAGTCAGCAATGATGCTCCCTGGAAAGTGTATGGAACTTGTAACTGTCAGAAGCTTATCCCAAAAGTGTTGAAGGTCTAAGGAAGAATTATCTGGAGGAACCTTTCAGCTCTAACAGTAACATAAGAGACATAATTGTAGAAGGGCTGTCTTAGTATTCCACTATTTTATTTCTCAGGGACAGTCAACAGCTGTTAGAAGCTTCCAACAGTTGAAGAGTACAGATGTAAGCTGCTCCTTCGTTTCCCTTTTCCAATGGGTTTCCTGACTCTATTTGAAGATTTTGATATTTGGTTTTGTGTTTTTACTGAATAAGGCTGAATTTTGCTTCATTCTGATATAAGCAATTTTTGACTCACGCTTACCTGTTTGAGAACTGCTAAAATGAGCTTAAAGCTTAGTTTGGCTAAGCAAAAGTTTTGCAATATATTTTCTCTTTATCAGATGATGTTGTGGAGAGGTATGACAATTTATCCAAGTCTGTGAATGAAAGGAATGAGAAACTTCAAATAACTTTGACACGATCTCTAAGCGTGCAGGATGGTTTGGATGAAATGCTGTATTGGATGGAAGGAGTTGAAAAGAGCCTTGAAGAGCAAAATCAAGTGCCTTTGAATTCTGCTGCTATTCAGGATATTATTAGTAAAAGCATTGTAAGTATCATTCTCTGGAAGAATGAACATTTGTTTGATAATTCAACTTTCAAGAAATTATTCAAATCCTAGTTAGACACCTTTAATGGATTCAAAACATAATAAAGAGGACTGTTGTGTGGAGTAAAACTGCACATGAGGATTTATTTAGCCGAAATAGATCTGTACTAACTGTTGGGTTGTACTGATTTGCTGCTTCATATCATGGACCATTTTCAATTCTTAAAATTTAGTTACAAGGAATACAAAGCAGTCCTTGCTTGTTTCAGATGCTAGAACAAGACATGGCGGGTCGTCAAAGCAGTATAAACACTATGAACGAAAAGATGAAGAAGTTTACAGAAACAGCAGATCCATCCACTGCATCCACATTGCAAGCTAAAATTAATGAACTTGCAGGACGATTTTCTGAAGCAAGTAACAAGCATAAAGAGAAGCTTATGAAAATGGAGGAGTTGAAAACTAAAGTTGAGTTACTTGAAGGTCTTTCAGAAAAACTTCAGTCATTTATAGATGAGAAAAACCAGGCGCTCAGTGAGACAGAGGCACCGAGAAAGGATGTTAGTGAAGTGTCTCAGTATATGCAGGTACTACACTATTCCATTTGGATATATTGTGCATTTCTAATGTAACTTATCTAAGTGATTGAACAAGAAGTAATGCATGCTTATTTCCTAACTTTGGTTATCTAAAATCAAGAGTTTTATTTTTAGCAAGTGATTGTAAAGTTTAATGTGAATAATGTAATCCTATTTGGCAGGAAGCTAGTGTAGAATTGGCACAACATAAAAAGGATCTGGAAGTTTTGCAGCAGCTTCTTGAAGAACTTTCATCCTATGCTCTACCTGGCGATAAAGCATTGGTATTAGAAAAAGTAAATTCTTTGTCAAAGAAATTCAGAGAGGTAGAGGAAACTGTAAAGGAAAAGTAAGTCAAATTCTTAAAATATTTCTATGTGAATGTTGTGATGAGATGCTACTGTCTTGTATGCAATTTAAAGAGATTGCAGTTAACCATAGAGTAGAGATATTTTTTTATTTAAAAAAAAGAGATTGTTTTTGGAAATGCCTCTGTGGTTAGTCTGTCTGGTTCAAGAGCTCTAGTGTGAGCTGTGAAGACAATTAACTTCTCAGATTTTGTGACATTCACAAGAGTTGTTTCAGTCCTAGAAAAACCCTGCTTCTCCCCTTCTCTGACAGAATATAAATTGCTGCTTGTGCAAATTGATTTTGAGTACCATTTGGAATTGGGCTGCAGAGAAAAACTGGAGAAATTATTGGAGCTTCCATATAAGTCACCTGTACAGCAAGACTTAAGTTTTCCACTTTATGCTCATATCCATAAAACCACTTTTTGTGACTTTTTGAATTTAGAATAGCCATATCAGATTGACAATGTCTGTTCATTTAATTACCAGAAGGAATACTGACATTCCATTAATTGTCTGTAATTGTCTAGAGAAGAAGATGTATTATCATGTCAGAAACAAATGGATACTTTTGAGGTTCTTGTAGAATCATTGAAGAAATGGATAAAAGAGACGACAGAACGAATTCCAGCAGTGCAGCTCTCTCTGAATACAGAGGACTTAAAGAAACTTCTGGAAGATACATTGGTAAGATGATGTGAAGGAGAAGTGAAATATAGTTGAAGTAAATAAGACATCTGTTAGTAACATAAAAGTATAGAGGTAAGGAATAAGTAGTTGCCGTAATTGGGACCAGGGAGCTTGCAGTTTGCATTTACATTCCCATTACTTTTGTGTGTTCAGATATACTGCAGGTGATTCCCAAGCATCAGGGTTATTCCTCTCTATACATTAAATATTTTAAATCTGAAAAGAGTTTTGTACTGAACAAATGGCTATCTTTCTTAACTAGAATTTAAAAGATGAATGGACTTCAAAAGCACCTGAACTGCAGAAAATGAATAGGGGAGGAACATTGCTGTGTAATATCATTGCTGCTGTGACTTCTCCTGCCAAAATGAGAGCAGTTGCAAAATCAGGTATTCATCTGTATAATCTGGTAAGCCTAGCATTTCAGGAATTGTTAAAACCATTAAAACAACAATTAAAGTATTTCAAGCTTGGATTAGCTTTCTATATATTGTGGCTTGTGAGAAGACAGTTAGCCATGTCTGTTCTGACTGTTCTTTGTTTTAACTCTCATTTAAACTAACTTGTGGTAATTCAGTACACATTTTGATTGCTTTACGCTGACAAAATGACATAGCAGTGCTTTGATGTAAATGACAGGTCCTAAAGCTGTTACTTCAGTACATAATTCCCAGATAATGGAAAAAAACAAACACAGTATCACAGTTGCTTTTGTGTTGTCTCAGAAACCTTGTGATAATGAAAAACTTACTCTGGTAGGTGATCAGTGCATCACATATTCACCAAGTCTGCAATTAGGACAAATAGAAACCCTGCTTTTGCAAACACTGGTGTACCTGCACTCCTTTGCTTACTTCTCTGCTAAGTATCATTCAAAGCATAGTTAATGGCGTGTGGTACCTAGGATATTGTAATAGCCATAAGCACATTTTCAGTCAGTTCTTGAGCTGACTAAGTCTGGAAATAAATTTGAGTGTGTTGGCTTTTATTGGTCATCTGTAAAGGACTGGGAGGATGGGGACTGGCAGAGAACAACCTTTTAGCAAGAGCAGAACACATGGCTCTGTAGTAACTGCCTCTGGTTTTGTTCTCATTTAAATTTTACATAAAAATCTTTAAAATAATATCTTGGAACCTTAAGTAGGATATTTTGGCTCCTTTCTCTGCCCCTTCCTCTACTTCTATGCCTGCAGATAGAAAAACAATTAAATAACTAGCCTATAAGAGCAGCTGTAATCCTCCAGACTAGAGTACTTGTGCTCCTGGACAAGAACTGTACTGTGTATCACTTAATCACAGTTATAAATACTGGAGTACAGCTAATAGAGCATGAAGATTTACAAGGAGAGGGTGGTTACTGCAAGATGGTCACCACTAGAGCAAAGGCTAACAGAAGGACAGTGGGCACCCAGAGACCACACACAAGGATGCAGATGTTCAGGTAGGTGGCTGCAGTGAGTGCTGGAGCCTGGCACTCGACATGGAGGCTGGAGGGAGCAGCTCCTGTTTCAGGTGTGAGCAGGTCAGTGATCTGATGAGCATGGTGATCAAACTAAAAGAAGAGGTGGAAAGGCTAAGAGCTAGAAGAGATGGTGAGCAGAAAATTGACGATCCCCATAATGTAATCTCTTCTAAACCAGAACAGAGGGTAACACTTAGGGGAACAGGGAGTTTGATACCTTCCCAGAAGCAAGATTCTCAACCTCCCTGTAGTAACCCCCATGAGCAGGGCCAATGGGAACAGGTCTCTGCCCGACGGAAGAAATGCAAACAAAGGAAGTCTGCTCCTGTGAGCAGCACGCTGCCTCCAGTGCAGTTACAGAACAGGTATGAGGCTCTGCAGGAGGAACAGGCCATTGGTAAGGCCGAGGACTCAAGAAGGTCAGAAGCTGCACCAATGACAGGTTGCCTCAGGCCAGCCATCAAAACTTACCCAGAAAAGAAACCTCGCAGGGTCATCGTCATAGGAGACTCCCTACTGAGGGGAACAGAGGGCCCAATATGCAGACCAGACCCATTTCATAGAGCGGTCAGCTGCCTCCCTGGTGCCCAAGTAAAAGATGTTGTAGATAGAATTCCCAACCTCGTGAGTCCTTTGGACTACTACCCACTGCTGGTCTTTCAGGTGGGCAGTGACGATGTAACAATGAGAGGCTCACAATCTATTAAAAAAGACTTCAGAACCTTAGGGCAAATGCTAAAGGGATCAGGGGCTCAAGTCGTGTTCTCTGCCATCCCTCTAACGTCAGCAATGGATGAGGACACACTGAGGAAGGGCCGACAGATCAATTCATGGCTCAGGGGCTGGTGCCATCGACAGGGCTTTGGGTTCCACAATCATGGATTGGTTTTCAAGGCACCTGAGCTGAAAACAACTCATGGGACACACTTGTCCCAGAGGGGGATAAGAATCCTGGGGCAGGAATTGGCAGGGCTCATTGATAGGGCTTTAAACTAGATTTGAAGGGGGAAGGGGTTAATAGTCTCCTGCTGGCTGGTGACAAACAGAGGGGCAGCTCACCAGCAGTAGAGAGAAGGAGAGCTGGTAAGGGCTCTCAACTTGCTACCCTGAGGCAAGCCACGAATGATCCACCAGGACATTCTGTGGAAACCGAGGGGAATTGGCACAAGAGGAGGACAGGGCCAGCCCAGCTGAAGTGCTTCTATGCAAATGCGCGCAGCTTGGGCAACAAACAGGATGAGTTAAGGGCCACTGTGCTGCTGGGATGCCACGACATAGTGGCTGTTACTGAAACTTGGTGGGATGAATCCCATGACTGGAATGTAGGCATAGATGGGTATAAACTCTTTAGGAAGGATAGGCAGGGAAGGAGAGGAGGAGGTGTTGCCCTCTATGTCAATAGCCAGTTGGAATCAGTGGAGCTCCAACTGGGGAGGGATGATGAGCTAGTTGAGAGTGTATGGGTCAAAATTAAAGGCAGGACAGGGGAAGAAGATATTACTGTGGGGGTCTCCTACAGGCCACCTGACCAGCAGATCCAAGCAGATGAGGCCCTCCATAGGCAAATAGAAGCAGCTTCCAGGTCACAAGCCCTGGTCCTCATGGGTGATTTCAACCACCTGGATATCTGCTGGAGGGACAACACAGCAAGGCACCAGCAATCCAGGATGTTCCCGGACTGCATAGAAGACAACTTCCTCCTCCAAATGGTGGAGGAACCAACAAGAAATGGTGCTATGCTGGACCTTGTTCTCACCAACAGGGAAGGGCTGGTAAGCAATGTGAGGCTCAGAGACGGCCTTGGCTGCAGTGACCATGAAGCAGTTGAATTTAATCTCCTCAGGGCAATCAGGAGGAAGTATTCCAAGCTCACGACCCTAGACTTTAGGCGTGCAGATTTTGATCGCTTCAGGGATCTGATAGCCAAAGTGTCGTGGGACAAAGCCCTGGAGGGAAGAGGGACCCAGGACAGCTGGTCAGTATTCAAGGACCACCTCCTCTGTGTCCAGGAGCTCTGTGTACCAACAAAGAGAAAAGCAGGTAAGAATGCTAGGAGGCCTGCCTGGATGGGCAAGGAGCTGCTGGACACACTATTACTTAAAAGGAAACTCTACAGGAAGTGGAGGGAAGGACAGGTAGAACAGGGGGAATACAAGGAAGCTGCCCGAGCAGCAAGAGTCCTGGTTAGGAAAGCCAAAGCAGAGTTTGAATTGAATCTAGCCAGGAAGATTAAAGGGAATACTAAGAACTTTTACAGGTATATTAATGGGAAGAAGAAGACTAGGGAAGGTGTGGGCCCCCTCAGAAAGGAAAATGGTGACATGGTCACATGTGATGAGGAAAAGGCTGAGGTACTTAATAACTTCTTTACCTCAGTCTTCACTGCAAGGGCCTCTAGCCACACTCCTGATGTTATGGAAGTCAAAGCCAGGGACGGGGAGGAAGAACTGCCCATTGTAAGTGCAGATCAGGTTCGTGATCATCTGAAGAACCTGAAAGTGTTCAAGTCCATGGGACCCGATGGGTTACACCCACGGGTACTGAGAGAACTGGCAGATGAGGTTGCTAAACCCCTCTCTATTATATTTCAAAAGTCCTGGCAGTCTGGTGAAGTCCCCACAGACTGGAAAAGGGGAAACATTGCCCCCATCTTCAAAAAGGGCAAGAAGGAGGAACCAGGGAACTACAGGCCAGTCAGTCTCACCTCTGTGCCTGGAAAGATCATGGAACAGATCCTCCTGGAGTCACTACTCGCTCAAAAGAATAGTGAAGAGGTGATTGGGAACAGTCAGCATGGCTTTGCCAAGGGCAAATCCTGCCTGACCAACCTGGTTGCCTTCTATGAGCAGGTGACAAAATTAATAGATGAGGGGCGAGCAACTGATGTCATTTACCTGGACCTGAGCAAAGCCTTCGACACTGTCCCGCACCACATCCTGGTCTCCAAACTGGTGACACATGGGTTTGATGGGTGGACCACTAGATGGATAAGGAACTGGCTTGATGGCCGCACCCAAAGAGTGGCTGTCAATGGCTCCATGTCCCAGTGGAGGCCAGTGACAAGTGGAGTCCCTCAGGGATCAGTCCTGGGACCTGTCTTATTCAACATCTTTGTGGGGGACATGGACAGTGGCATTGAGTGCACCCTCAGCAAGTTTGCTGATGACACCAAGCTGTGTGGTGCAGCAGACACGCTGGAGGGAAGGGAGGCCATCCAGAGGGACCTTGACAGGCTGGAGAGGTGGGCACAGGCCAACCTCATGAAGTTCAATAAGAGCAAGTGCAGGGTCCTGCATCTGGGTCGAGGCAATCCCAGGCACAAATACAGGCTGGGCAGTGACTGGCTGGAAAGTAGCCCTGAAGAGAGAGACTTGGGGGTGCTGGTGGACAAAAAGCTCAACATGAGCTCTCAGTGTGCACTTGCAGCCCGCAAAGCCAATCAGATCCTGGGCTGCATCAGGAGAAGTGTGGCTAGCAGGTCGAGGGAGGTGATCCTCCCCCTCTACTCAGCCCTGGTGAGACCCCACCTGGAGTACTGTGTCCAGTTCTGGAGCCCCTATTACAAGAGGGATGTGGAGGTGCTGGAACGTGTCCAGAGAAGGGCCACGAGGATGATCAGAGGGCTGGAGCACCTCTCCTATGAGGACAGACTGAAGGAGTTGGGGCTGTACAGTCTGCAGAAGATAAGGCTCTGAGGAGACCTAATTGTCGCCTTCCAGTATCTGAAGGGGGCCTACAGGAAGGCTGGGGAAGGACTTCTCAGGATATCAGGTAGTGATAGGACTAGGGGGAATGGAATGAAGCTGGAGGTGGGGAGATTCAGGCTGGATGTGAGGAGGAGTTTCTTCACCATGAGAGTGGTGAAACCCTGGAATGGGTTGTCCAGGGAGGTGGTCGAGGCCCCGTCCCTGGGGGTGTTTAAGAGCAGGCTGGATGAGGCTCTGTCCAGCCTGATCTAGTGTGGGGTGTCCCTGCCCATGGCAGGGGGGTTGGAACTAGATGATCCTTGTGGTCCCTTCCAACCCTGAATGAAACTATGAAACTATGAAACTATAAGGCTCTGACTGGGGCCTGTGACTTCTCTTATCTGGTTTGTTTTCTCTTGCCATCCTCCAGCTGCCACTAATATGGTTCTCACTGTCCAGCTGGTGCTGTGGGGTGGATGCATAGCCTTTTTCAAGGCAACCGTTAATCTTTCTCTGTTAATTGCTCATCTGGGAATACATATGTGAAGGAGAGCGGGAAGTGATTGTCTTTGCAGTTCTCTGTGGTTTCACTACATACCCCACCTCTGTGGCCTGAAAGTGTTTCACAAAGCCCATGTAGCCCTGTTTCCACAGGCTTTGAAATTCTGTTAGGGTGAGTGGCTGCCTCTGAGTAATAGGAAGAGCTTCAGGTGTAACAGTGAGGACTCCACACTGCAATCCCCCTCATGGAGCATGTGCTCAAGTCATGCTCATGACAGGTGTCCTGGTTTAGGCCCAACTGGTAACTGGGCAGCTGAGCCCCATGCAACCACTGACTCACTGCCTCCCACTCCCCACTGGGACTGGGAAGGAAAATCAGGAGGAAATTTAAAAACCTGGTGGGCTGAGATAAGGATAGTTTAATAGAACAGCACAAAGGGAAAAGAAACAACAGTGATAACAATAATGCTAATGAAATAATACATAAAACAAGTGGCAGTAACTGGAGTGCTCACCATCCCCTACCCAAAGCTGCCCTGCTCAAAACTCAGCCCTCACCCCTGAACAGCAATCAATGAGGTCAATGTAGTATTGACTATCCCATTGGCTGGTTTGGTTGGATATCCTCTGTGTGGTCCTTCCCAGGTCCTATCCAGGATAAGAAGATAGGAAGGACTTGTCTGCTTGGTGTCACGGGCTTATTCTGCAAAGGTGTGATGCTGCAAAATCATAGAATCATTTAGGTGGGGAAAGACACTTATGGGTCTTTGAGTTGAGCTGTTAACCTAGCACTACCAAGTCCACCATTAAACCGTGTCCCTAAGCACTATATCAACACATCTAAATACTTATAGTGATGGGTAACTCAACCACTTCCCTGGTGGGCAAAGGTGGCTTTGCTTGTGGTGTCTGCAATGACCACTCTGAGCGTTTTTGCTGTTTGATGTTTAGTGCTGTCCTCACTGTCTCAGCACTTGCCAACTAGCCATCTTCCAGGCCATACCCAGACATGGCTGGGTAAAAACATATTCTTGGTATACAGTAGGGAAGAGTTTCCTTTTGAGGAGAGGAAGGAAGTGATATTAGCCATGTGGCTTCACAGCTAGGGCACAGACTTTTGCTACTACAGTTGTTCATTTATCATACTGTTGTGAGTGGTAGGATGACTTATACATCATGCTGCATGCTTTCATGTGCATCCATATGCACACGCACCCGCTATGCATATGCCACATATGTGTGGTACCACTTAACAGTAGTAGCTGACTGGGGCAGCTTAGAACATAAACCAACCTTAAATTACTTAAAATTTAAAGAAAATGCTGCTATTAAAAGGTTAGCATTCAGATATTTCTTTAATGTTATAATGAAGGCTGTGTAGAAGAGGAAATACAGTGCTGGGTTTTTGGTGGCATGAAGGCCTACCTAAGTATGGGACTTCATCTTTCTTGATCTACAGGTAGCACAATGTTAAATGGGGAAGGAGGAGCTCCAGGAACTCAGGATTTCCTTAAAAATAAAGGTTAGTAAAAATTTCAGGATGTGATAAAGAAATGTACTAAACAAATACATAATTAAAAATGTAAGTATTTTTTCAGTGTTGTACATAAATCTGCTTGGAGCAGTCACTCCTAGGCTAAATTTCATACCATCATCACCATCATGCATGGCAATTATATTTACTAGGACACGATACTGTCTTCAATATTGGTTGTGAAGACAGATCAAATCTGGCAATTTTCTGAATTAATATATACTTCCACAGATGTATACAGGGAGAGCTGTTTTAATATAGCACATAGCTTTTGAGAAAATTCTGCTATGTGTGGATGTGGCTTTTTAACACTCATCAGTGTTCAAAACACAGAAATGTATATATACAAAGGCACCTACTTTACATACATCTGTATCACTGTGTGACCAACCTCTTTACAGAAACAAAGGACCTTATATAGGAGTTTCGCATGTGCTTATGCACAGCCACGTACCCTGTTCTGAGTCTGCAGTGTCCCTTCTCCTAAATTAGTTTATCTAGTAGTCTGCCTGCTTCTGCTCTCATAGTGATAAAACACATTTATAATGGTACATGAATGTGAACAAAATGTTATTGCAGTACTGTTAGGCTCTCAGGCAACTAACTGAACTGTAGTCCAGTATATTCAACTTTTTTTGTCATGGAATTGTTGGTTAAAATACTGAAATAGCAATTAATAGAAAGATTGAAAGGTATTTATGTATCTGTGTGTATTAATGTAATGGTTTCTCTGAAATCAGAAACTCTTGCAAATAGGTCATTCACATACAGTGTTACCACCGTTAGTGTGAAATGGCAATGACTAATACATTCAGTGACTTCTTATTTGGAAGGCTGTTGGCTATTGTATCTCAGAGTAGTATTTAGAAGTTGTTGAAGTCTATTGTTTGAAGGGTTTGTAACTTCTAATGCAGTCTTTGTGCATCTCTCCTTTTACAGAGCTGACAATTGTTCAACAAGCGATGTCTGATGTAAATCACAGTTATGAAGATTTGGGAGTTTTATTGAAGGAAAAGATTTCAGAACTAGAAAGTATGCTTTCAAAAATGCAGAATATTCAGGAAGAATCGACCTCAGTGATGCAGTGGTTGCAAAAAATGGACAAAACTGCATCAGATTGGGAAGCTGCTCCAACTGATGGCGAAGCGGTTAAAGCCCAAGTTGAGCAACATAAGGTACTTTGTGCCTTCAAAAAAAGTACTTTCTTGCACTTACTGGGAAAATTCTGTTTGAACAGCCAATATCTCAGCCTAGCTTAACATTGTGGAGAGTATTTATATGATCCCTGTAAGCATACCAGTCAGGTTAACAGCAAATCTGTCAGACTGCCAGTGGAGTGAAAGGAGCACAGGAGTTGTACAGGTTAGAAAATAATAATTCTGTGGCCAGTATAAATAGGTAAGGCTATATTAATTATGCAATAAACTTTTCTGATCTCCTTAGTGGTTTAGAGAGAGATGCTGGATTGCTTGTAAGATCTGAAGGGCTGTATGTATCCAAAAGCTGTTTCTGCACCTGCTGGTTCACTGACACTCCACAGACCTCTTGGTCTGTGCAGCTGCAGCAGCTTATGCCTACTCCAAGGCTGTGTTTCTCTTCAGCAGCCATTTTTATATGCTGAACACAAGTCTCTGTCCCTCCTTTTTAATTGATATGAGAAAACCACTGAATCAGCAGTAAGCTTCTGTCCTGTCATAAAATGCAAATGCGTAAAGCTTCATCTATAAAGGGAAATGTAATCACTTACCTGTGGTTGCAGATAAACAAGGACAGAATTTGGTTCAGCAAGGTTTTTGTTTTATGTTTGAGGGGTTACCCTTAAAAAAATAACCTTAACTAACTTTCCTCAGATTTGGGTAACATTCAGTCCTAAAACTCAGATTAAATATGGTAGAAAACTAGCTCCTTATTTTTTAACAGAGAATGTGCAAAACTAACATGACCATCTTCCAGTATAGTAATCGAAGAGTAATCACAGATGCAAAAGTGCTTAGTCAAGAGTCATTCTTCTGATGCAGTTGGACCTTCTGCTAGAAGTTCTAAGTCAAGCACATTTTGTTCATTGTTTATTTTAGTGGGGTTTCAATAAATAAAATGGGACAAGCTTTGTTACTTAAGAATATTCATAAAAGAGCTTTGTGAGGCATATAAGGACTGTTCTGTCTGTAAAAGTAGCATGTATTGATGGCGCATTTCAGTCTCCTGCTAGGTCTAGACTTTAGTAGAATAAACAAATAGTAGAATAAACCAAACCAGGTTGGAAGAGACCTTCAAGATCATCGTGTCCAACCCATCAACCAATCCAACCCACCCAAACAGCTAACCCATGGCACCAAGCACCCCATCAAGTCTCCTTCTGAACACCCTCAACGACGGCGACTCCACCACCTCCCCAGGCAACCCATTCCAATGGGCAATCACTCTTTCTGTATAGAACTTCTTCCTAACATCCAACCTGAACCTCCCCTGGCGCAGCCTGAGACTGTGTCCTCTTGTTCTGGTACTGGGTGCCTGGGAGAAGAGACCATCATCAGCCTGTCTACAACCTCCCTTCAGGTAGTTGTAGAGAGTGATAAGGTCACCCCTGAGTCTCCTCTTCTCCAGGCTAAGCAGCCCCAGCTCCCTCAGCCTCTCCTCATAGGGCTTGTGTTCCAAACCCCTCACCAACTTTGTTGCTCTTCTCTGGACTCGTTCCAGCAAGTCAACATCCTTCCTAAACTGAGGGGCCCAGAACTGGACACAGTACTCGAGGTGTGGCCTAACCAGTGCAGTGTAGAGGGGCAGAATGACCTCCCTGCTCCTGCTGGCCACACTGTTCTTGATGCAGGCCAGGATGCCATTGGCCTTCTTGGCTGCCTGGGCACACTGCAGGCTCATGTTCATCCTACCATCAACCAGCACCCCCAGGTCCCTCTCTGCCTGGCTGCTCTCCAGCCACTCTGACCCCAGCCTGTAGCACTGCATGGGGTTGTTGTGGCCAATGTGCAGAACCCGGCATTTGGATGTGTTAAATCTCATGCCGTTGGATTCTGCCCATCTGTCCAGCCTGTCGAGGTCTCTCTGCAATGCCTCTCTACCCTCCAGCAGATCAACTCTTGCCCCCAGCTTGGTGTCGTCAGCAAATTTACTGATGATGGACTCAATGCCCTCATCCAGATCATCAATAAAGATGTTAAAGAGCACAGGGCCCAGCACTGATCCTTGGGGCACACCACTAGTGACTGGCTGCCAGCTGGATGTGGCACCATTCACCACCACTCTCTGGGCTCGGCCCTCCAGCCAGTTCCTAACCCATCGCAGTGTGCTCCCGTCCAAGCCATGGGCTGACAGCTTGGCCAGCAGTTTGCTATGGGGGACGGTGTCAAAGGCCTTGCTGAGGTCTAGGTAGACTACATCCACAGGCCTCCCCACATCCACCAGGCGGGTCACCTGATCATAGAAGGAGATCAGGTTGGTCAGGCAGGACCTGCCCTTCCTAAATCCATGCTGGCTAGGCCTGATCCCTTGGTCATCCTGTAAGTGTTGTGTTATTGCACTCAGGATGACCTGTTCCATGATCTTGCCTGGCACTGAGGTCAGGCTGATAGGCCTGTAATTCCCTGGCTCATCCAACCGGCCCTTCTTATGGATGGGCACCACGTTGGCCAGCTTCCAGTCCTCTGGGACGTCGCCAGTGAGCCAGGACTGCTGGAAAATTATGGAGAGTGGCTTGGCCAGCTCATCTGCCAGCTCTCTCAGCACCCTAGGATGAATCCCATCTGGTCCCATGGACTTGTGGGGATCCAAGCTGCTAAGGAGCTTTAAGCTATGGTGCTCTTTGAACTGTAGTCCTAGAGGATCTACAAGAAACAGTCTATCTGTGATAGCAGGACTTCCATTGAGGTGAATGAGGCAATGCCATGCTCCTCTCTGTTGGTGCTACCTGGGCTATTTCTTCTGTGAACTGTACTATGCACTAGTCAGTTTGCCTTTTGTACAAGAGCAGATCCCAAGTGTACATGAATGTGATGGGACCTAGTGGATCTTGTTTATCTGAATTATTCTAGTTCTGTCATTTGTTCAAATTAAACAATACTTGTTATTATTAATATAGTTTAAATCTATCAGGTTATCTTTTCCCATAAAAAAATGGCCAGCAACATACTGTCATTATAAAATGTTTCCTATATAAATGTTAGCTATTTGTTGTTTATCTTCATGCTTGGCATCTCAGTATTATGGACTTCAAACTTTACACTTTAGTGTTCTCATTTAGTCTCTTATATTTTTTATCACTTGAATTTGCAGGTTTTTGAAACTGAATTAAAGCAAAGTGCAAATAAAGTGCAGGAATTAAAGGACAAAGTGACAGAGCTGTTGGAGAAGAATCCTGATTCTCCTGAAGCACCCAAGTGGAGACAAACGTTGGATAAACTAGGTACTTCATTAAAGCTGTGTTATAGCTCAGACCAATTTGGAAATTTTTATGATTTTTTTTTTATTGTATTATCAATCACTAGTATTAAACACCTTGCTTCCTCCTACCTCTTAAATTCTATGGAAATAAATCCCTTTACAAAAATGTAAGTGTAGAGTAAGTCCACTGATGTCTGTGGGCTTTGAATTTTTATGAGTGCAATGGAGAGAGCCTATATCTTGACTCTGAGAGGGCTTTATCTTTTTCAAACTGTATGCAGCTAAAATTTGACTGGCCAGTTACTGCTCCAGATACATACATTATTATTCTTATAAAATATAGCAAGTTAATTCTAGTTTCATACAATGAACAGTAGGAGTTGTTGGTAATGCTTTTCTGCATGCTTTTCCCCCATTTACTAGAGGCTTTTGTCATTTTGACAAGACAACTTGAGTAGTGTTAAAAGGGAATTAATACAGAATGAGCAGAGGTCAAAGACAGTCAAATGGCAAAAGAAACTGAAAATGCACAGTTGAAATTCAAGGGCAAGGAGAGTTAGCAAAGCATCCGAGCTGGCTGAACAAGTGCTGACAGTATCAGACCTTAAGATTCAGTGGCTTCTCTGGAACCTGCTTGCAACAAGTGGAAAAGACCACAGATTAGCCTAGGTGTGAGCCTAAGATCACACAGTGCTTTTCAAATACCTATGTGCAGAAATATTCTTGCTGTCATTATGGTTTAGATGTCTAAATGAGGCAGTTAATCCCCTCATTTGAAAGAGATGTGCTCTTTCAGAGGACTGGTCAGTGTAGCAGCCTAAATTGGGGCTTCTGCATGTGGCTGTGCTGTACTGCAGACCTTCATCGAAGCATATATGGGTCTGGTAAAAGATGCATTTGCTGAGTCACTGCAATAAGGCATCTGGAGTTAATCAGCAAGAAACCCCATTAGAGAGCTCTGTTTATGTTTCATACATAGTCTGTAGTCTGACAACCCGTCTGCTAGAGCATGCATGCAATGTGGTAACATTATCATTGTTAGATTCTAAATGGAAAGAGCTCAATCAAGTTACATCTGAAAGACAACAAAAGCTGGAGGAATCTTCAAATTACCTGACCCAGTTCCAGACAGCAGAGGCTCAGCTAAAGCACTGGCTTGTAGAAAAGGAGCTAATGGTCAGCGTGCTGGGACCACTATCAATTGATCCTAATATGCTGAATACGCAAAAGCAACAAGTTCAGGTGAGTAGCACCAACACGCATTACTGATTTAAGTTTGCTTGGTTTCTTTGCTATTAGCAAAGTACTGTTTTCCATCTGGACTGAGTACAGCCATGATTAGCATGAGCCATCACAGTTGTTTATCAGCAACTATCAGCAAGCTGAAGTCATACTTGACTACAGTAATTACAAGATAAAATTATTGTTAAGAGCGAAGAAAGATCAGAACAGCTAAATGAAAAAGATACTGAGGAGATACTGATGCTGTGATACATGTTTTGGTTTTGACCAAGATGCTGTGATTCCTCTGTAGTAAAATAAGAATTGTTCCTGTGAAGTTTTGTAAATTTGACTCTGTGTGTAACATTTTATGATCAGTCTTCATATACAGTCTATGCTGTAGAACTAACTTGTTGAGATTTTATTCACTGGACTGTGCCAGTAGCTAATAAAATTATGAAGTTAAGTGAAATGCAGTACTGTGAATAGATAGAATAGAATAGAATAGAATAGAATAGAATAGAATAGAATAGAATAGAATAGAATAGAATAGAATAAACCAGGTTGGAAGAGACCTTCAAGATCATCGCGTCCAACCTATCACCCAACACCACCTAATCAACTAACCCATGTAACCAAGCACCCTGTCAAGTCTCCTCCTGAACACCTCCAGTGACGGCGACTCCACCACCTCCCCGGGCAGTCCATTCCAATGGGCAATCACTCTCTCTGTGTAAAACTTCCTCCTGACCTCCAGCCTGAACTTCCCCTGGCGCAGCCTCAGACTGTGTCCTCTTGTTCTGGTGCTGGCTGCCCGGGAGAAGAGACCAACCTCTGCCTGTTTACAACCCCCCTTCAGGTAGTTGTAGAGAGTAATGAGGTCACCCCTGAGTCTCCTCCTCTCCAGGCTAAGCAGCCCCAGCTCCCTCAGTCTCTCCTCATAGGGCTTGTGTTCCAAGCCCCTCACCAACTTCGTTGCCCTTCTCTGGACTCGTTCCAGCAAGTCAACATCCTTCCTAAACTGAGGGGCCCAGAACTGGACACAGTACTCGAGGTGTGGCCTAACCAGTGCAGTGTACAGGGGCAGAATGACCTCCCTGCTCCTGCTGGCCACACTGTTCTTAATGCAGGCCAGGATGCCATTGGCCCTCTTGGCCACCTGGGCACACTGCAGGCTCATGTTCATCCTACCATCAACCAGCACCCCCAGGTCCCTCTCTGCCTGGCTGCTCTCCAGCCACTCTGACCCCAGCCTGTAGCACTGCATGGGGTTGTTGTGGCCAATGTGCAGAACCCGGCACTTGGATGCGTTAAATCTCATGCCGTTGGACTCTGCCCATCTGTCCAGCCTGTCGAGGTCTCTCTGCAAAGCCTCTCAACCCTCTAGCAGATCAACTCCTGTCCCCAGCTTGGTGTCATCAGCAAATTTACTGATGATGGACTCAATGCCCTCATCCAGATCATCAATAAAGATGTTAAAGAGGATGGGGCCCAGCACTGATCCCTGGGGCACTCCACTACTGACTGGCCGCCAGCTGGATGTGACACCATTCACCACCACTCTCTGGGCTCGGCCCTCCAGCCAGTTCCTAACCCATCGCAGTGTGCTCCCGTCCAAGCCATGGGCTGACAGCTTGGCCAGCAGTTTGCTATGGGGGACGGTGTCAAAGGCCTTGCTGAGGTCTAGGTAGACTACATCCACAGGCCTCCCCACATCCACCAGGCGGGTCACCTGATCATAGAAGGAGATCAGGTTGGTCAGGCAGGACCTGCCCTTCCTAAATCCATGCTGGCTAGGCCTGATCCCTTGGCCATCCTCTAAGTGTTGTGTTATTGCACTCAGGATGACCTGTTCCATGATCTTGCCTGGCACTGAGGTCAGGCTGACAGGCCTGTAATTCCCTGGCTCATCCAACCGGCCCTTCTTATGGATGGGCACCACGTTGGCCAGCTTCCAGTCCTCTGGGACGTCGCCAGTGAGCCAGGACTGCTGGAAAATTATGGAGAGTGGCTTGGCCAGCTCATCTGCCAGCTCTCTCAGCACCCTAGGATGAATCCCATCTGGTCCCATGGACTTGTGGGGATCCAAGCTGCTAAGGAGCTTTAAGCTATGGTGCTCTTTGAACTGTAGTCCTAGAGGATCTACAAGAAACAGTCTATCTGTGATAGCAGGACTTCCATTGAGGTGAATGAGGCAATGCCATGCTCCTCTCTGTTGGTGCTACCTGGGCTATTTCTTCTGTGAACTGTACTATGCACTAGTCAGTTTGCCTTTTGTACAAGAGCAGATCCCAAGTGTACATGAATGTGATGGGACCTAGTGGATCTTGTTTATCTGAATTATTCTAGTTCTGTCATTTGTTCAAATTAAACAATACTTGTTATTATTAATATAGTTTAAATCTATCAGGTTATCTTTTCCCATAAAAAAATGGCCAGCAACATACTGTCATTATAAAATGTTTCCTATATAAATGTTAGCTATTTGTTGTTTATCTTCATGCTTGGCATCTCAGTATTATGGACTTCAAACTTTACACTTTAGTGTTCTCATTTAGTCTCTTATATTTTTTATCACTTGAATTTGCAGGTTTTTGAAACTGAATTAAAGCAAAGTGCAAATAAAGTGCAGGAATTAAAGGACAAAGTGACAGAGCTGTTGGAGAAGAATCCTGATTCTCCTGAAGCACCCAAGTGGAGACAAACGTTGGATAAACTAGGTACTTCATTAAAGCTGTGTTATAGCTCAGACCAATTTGGAAATTTTTATGATTTTTTTTTTATTGTATTATCAATCACTAGTATTAAACACCTTGCTTCCTCCTACCTCTTAAATTCTATGGAAATAAATCCCTTTACAAAAATGTAAGTGTAGAGTAAGTCCACTGATGTCTGTGGGCTTTGAATTTTTATGAGTGCAATGGAGAGAGCCTATATCTTGACTCTGAGAGGGCTTTATCTTTTTCAAACTGTATGCAGCTAAAATTTGACTGGCCAGTTACTGCTCCAGATACATACATTATTATTCTTATAAAATATAGCAAGTTAATTCTAGTTTCATACAATGAACAGTAGGAGTTGTTGGTAATGCTTTTCTGCATGCTTTTCCCCCATTTACTAGAGGCTTTTGTCATTTTGACAAGACAACTTGAGTAGTGTTAAAAGGGAATTAATACAGAATGAGCAGAGGTCAAAGACAGTCAAATGGCAAAAGAAACTGAAAATGCACAGTTGAAATTCAAGGGCAAGGAGAGTTAGCAAAGCATCCGAGCTGGCTGAACAAGTGCTGACAGTATCAGACCTTAAGATTCAGTGGCTTCTCTGGAACCTGCTTGCAACAAGTGGAAAAGACCACAGATTAGCCTAGGTGTGAGCCTAAGATCACACAGTGCTTTTCAAATACCTATGTGCAGAAATATTCTTGCTGTCATTATGGTTTAGATGTCTAAATGAGGCAGTTAATCCCCTCATTTGAAAGAGATGTGCTCTTTCAGAGGACTGGTCAGTGTAGCAGCCTAAATTGGGGCTTCTGCATGTGGCTGTGCTGTACTGCAGACCTTCATCGAAGCATATATGGGTCTGGTAAAAGATGCATTTGCTGAGTCACTGCAATAAGGCATCTGGAGTTAATCAGCAAGAAACCCCATTAGAGAGCTCTGTTTATGTTTCATACATAGTCTGTAGTCTGACAACCCGTCTGCTAGAGCATGCATGCAATGTGGTAACATTATCATTGTTAGATTCTAAATGGAAAGAGCTCAATCAAGTTACATCTGAAAGACAACAAAAGCTGGAGGAATCTTCAAATTACCTGACCCAGTTCCAGACAGCAGAGGCTCAGCTAAAGCACTGGCTTGTAGAAAAGGAGCTAATGGTCAGCGTGCTGGGACCACTATCAATTGATCCTAATATGCTGAATACGCAAAAGCAACAAGTTCAGGTGAGTAGCACCAACACGCATTACTGATTTAAGTTTGCTTGGTTTCTTTGCTATTAGCAAAGTACTGTTTTCCATCTGGACTGAGTACAGCCATGATTAGCATGAGCCATCACAGTTGTTTATCAGCAACTATCAGCAAGCTGAAGTCATACTTGACTACAGTAATTACAAGATAAAATTATTGTTAAGAGCGAAGAAAGATCAGAACAGCTAAATGAAAAAGATACTGAGGAGATACTGATGCTGTGATACATGTTTTGGTTTTGACCAAGATGCTGTGATTCCTCTGTAGTAAAATAAGAATTGTTCCTGTGAAGTTTTGTAAATTTGACTCTGTGTGTAACATTTTATGATCAGTCTTCATATACAGTCTATGCTGTAGAACTAACTTGTTGAGATTTTATTCACTGGACTGTGCCAGTAGCTAATAAAATTATGAAGTTAAGTGAAATGCAGTACTGTGAATAGATAGAATAGAATAGAATAGAATAGAATAGAATAGAATAGAATAGAATAGAATAGAATAGAATAAACCAGGTTGGAAGAGACCTTCAAGATCATCGCGTCCAACCTATCACCCAACACCACCTAATCAACTAACCCATGTAACCAAGCACCCTGTCAAGTCTCCTCCTGAACACCTCCAGTGACGGCGACTCCACCACCTCCCCGGGCAGTCCATTCCAATGGGCAATCACTCTCTCTGTGTAAAACTTCCTCCTGACCTCCAGCCTGAACTTCCCCTGGCGCAGCCTCAGACTGTGTCCTCTTGTTCTGGTGCTGGCTGCCCGGGAGAAGAGACCAACCTCTGCCTGTTTACAACCCCCCTTCAGGTAGTTGTAGAGAGTAATGAGGTCACCCCTGAGTCTCCTCCTCTCCAGGCTAAGCAGCCCCAGCTCCCTCAGTCTCTCCTCATAGGGCTTGTGTTCCAAGCCCCTCACCAACTTCGTTGCCCTTCTCTGGACTCGTTCCAGCAAGTCAACATCCTTCCTAAACTGAGGGGCCCAGAACTGGACACAGTACTCGAGGTGTGGCCTAACCAGTGCAGTGTACAGGGGCAGAATGACCTCCCTGCTCCTGCTGGCCACACTGTTCTTAATGCAGGCCAGGATGCCATTGGCCCTCTTGGCCACCTGGGCACACTGCAGGCTCATGTTCATCCTACCATCAACCAGCACCCCCAGGTCCCTCTCTGCCTGGCTGCTCTCCAGCCACTCTGACCCCAGCCTGTAGCACTGCATGGGGTTGTTGTGGCCAATGTGCAGAACCCGGCACTTGGATGCGTTAAATCTCATGCCGTTGGACTCTGCCCATCTGTCCAGCCTGTCGAGGTCTCTCTGCAAAGCCTCTCAACCCTCTAGCAGATCAACTCCTGTCCCCAGCTTGGTGTCATCAGCAAATTTACTGATGATGGACTCAATGCCCTCATCCAGATCATCAATAAAGATGTTAAAGAGGATGGGGCCCAGCACTGATCCCTGGGGCACTCCACTACTGACTGGCCGCCAGCTGGATGTGACACCATTCACCACCACTCTCTGGGCTCGGCCCTCCAGCCAGTTCCTAACCCATCGCAGTGTGCTCCCGTCCAAGCCATGGGCTGACAGCTTGGCCAGCAGTTTGCTATGGGGGACGGTGTCAAAGGCCTTGCTGAGGTCTAGGTAGACTACATCCACAGGCCTCCCCACATCCACCAGGCGGGTCACCTGATCATAGAAGGAGATCAGGTTGGTCAGGCAGGACCTGCCCTTCCTAAATCCATGCTGGCTAGGCCTGATCCCTTGGCCATCCTCTAAGTGTTGTGTTATTGCACTCAGGATGACCTGTTCCATGATCTTGCCTGGCACTGAGGTCAGGCTGACAGGCCTGTAATTCCCTGGCTCATCCAACCGGCCCTTCTTATGGATGGGCACCACGTTGGCCAGCTTCCAGTCCTCTGGGACGTCGCCAGTGAGCCAGGACTGCTGGAAAATTATGGAGAGTGGCTTGGCCAGCTCATCTGCCAGCTCTCTCAGCACCCTAGGATGAATCCCATCTGGTCCCATGGACTTGTGGGGATCCAAGCTGCTAAGGAGCTTTAAGCTATGGTGCTCTTTGAACTGTAGTCCTAGAGGATCTACAAGAAACAGTCTATCTGTGATAGCAGGACTTCCATTGAGGTGAATGAGGCAATGCCATGCTCCTCTCTGTTGGTGCTACCTGGGCTATTTCTTCTGTGAACTGTACTATGCACTAGTCAGTTTGCCTTTTGTACAAGAGCAGATCCCAAGTGTACATGAATGTGATGGGACCTAGTGGATCTTGTTTATCTGAATTATTCTAGTTCTGTCATTTGTTCAAATTAAACAATACTTGTTATTATTAATATAGTTTAAATCTATCAGGTTATCTTTTCCCATAAAAAAATGGCCAGCAACATACTGTCATTATAAAATGTTTCCTATATAAATGTTAGCTATTTGTTGTTTATCTTCATGCTTGGCATCTCAGTATTATGGACTTCAAACTTTACACTTTAGTGTTCTCATTTAGTCTCTTATATTTTTTATCACTTGAATTTGCAGGTTTTTGAAACTGAATTAAAGCAAAGTGCAAATAAAGTGCAGGAATTAAAGGACAAAGTGACAGAGCTGTTGGAGAAGAATCCTGATTCTCCTGAAGCACCCAAGTGGAGACAAACGTTGGATAAACTAGGTACTTCATTAAAGCTGTGTTATAGCTCAGACCAATTTGGAAATTTTTATGATTTTTTTTTTATTGTATTATCAATCACTAGTATTAAACACCTTGCTTCCTCCTACCTCTTAAATTCTATGGAAATAAATCCCTTTACAAAAATGTAAGTGTAGAGTAAGTCCACTGATGTCTGTGGGCTTTGAATTTTTATGAGTGCAATGGAGAGAGCCTATATCTTGACTCTGAGAGGGCTTTATCTTTTTCAAACTGTATGCAGCTAAAATTTGACTGGCCAGTTACTGCTCCAGATACATACATTATTATTCTTATAAAATATAGCAAGTTAATTCTAGTTTCATACAATGAACAGTAGGAGTTGTTGGTAATGCTTTTCTGCATGCTTTTCCCCCATTTACTAGAGGCTTTTGTCATTTTGACAAGACAACTTGAGTAGTGTTAAAAGGGAATTAATACAGAATGAGCAGAGGTCAAAGACAGTCAAATGGCAAAAGAAACTGAAAATGCACAGTTGAAATTCAAGGGCAAGGAGAGTTAGCAAAGCATCCGAGCTGGCTGAACAAGTGCTGACAGTATCAGACCTTAAGATTCAGTGGCTTCTCTGGAACCTGCTTGCAACAAGTGGAAAAGACCACAGATTAGCCTAGGTGTGAGCCTAAGATCACACAGTGCTTTTCAAATACCTATGTGCAGAAATATTCTTGCTGTCATTATGGTTTAGATGTCTAAATGAGGCAGTTAATCCCCTCATTTGAAAGAGATGTGCTCTTTCAGAGGACTGGTCAGTGTAGCAGCCTAAATTGGGGCTTCTGCATGTGGCTGTGCTGTACTGCAGACCTTCATCGAAGCATATATGGGTCTGGTAAAAGATGCATTTGCTGAGTCACTGCAATAAGGCATCTGGAGTTAATCAGCAAGAAACCCCATTAGAGAGCTCTGTTTATGTTTCATACATAGTCTGTAGTCTGACAACCCGTCTGCTAGAGCATGCATGCAATGTGGTAACATTATCATTGTTAGATTCTAAATGGAAAGAGCTCAATCAAGTTACATCTGAAAGACAACAAAAGCTGGAGGAATCTTCAAATTACCTGACCCAGTTCCAGACAGCAGAGGCTCAGCTAAAGCACTGGCTTGTAGAAAAGGAGCTAATGGTCAGCGTGCTGGGACCACTATCAATTGATCCTAATATGCTGAATACGCAAAAGCAACAAGTTCAGGTGAGTAGCACCAACACGCATTACTGATTTAAGTTTGCTTGGTTTCTTTGCTATTAGCAAAGTACTGTTTTCCATCTGGACTGAGTACAGCCATGATTAGCATGAGCCATCACAGTTGTTTATCAGCAACTATCAGCAAGCTGAAGTCATACTTGACTACAGTAATTACAAGATAAAATTATTGTTAAGAGCGAAGAAAGATCAGAACAGCTAAATGAAAAAGATACTGAGGAGATACTGATGCTGTGATACATGTTTTGGTTTTGACCAAGATGCTGTGATTCCTCTGTAGTAAAATAAGAATTGTTCCTGTGAAGTTTTGTAAATTTGACTCTGTGTGTAACATTTTATGATCAGTCTTCATATACAGTCTATGCTGTAGAACTAACTTGTTGAGATTTTATTCACTGGACTGTGCCAGTAGCTAATAAAATTATGAAGTTAAGTGAAATGCAGTACTGTGAATAGATAGAATAGAATAGAATAGAATAGAATAGAATAGAATAGAATAGAATAGAATAGAATAGAATAAACCAGGTTGGAAGAGACCTTCAAGATCATCGCGTCCAACCTATCACCCAACACCACCTAATCAACTAACCCATGTAACCAAGCACCCTGTCAAGTCTCCTCCTGAACACCTCCAGTGACGGCGACTCCACCACCTCCCCGGGCAGTCCATTCCAATGGGCAATCACTCTCTCTGTGTAAAACTTCCTCCTGACCTCCAGCCTGAACTTCCCCTGGCGCAGCCTCAGACTGTGTCCTCTTGTTCTGGTGCTGGCTGCCCGGGAGAAGAGACCAACCTCTGCCTGTTTACAACCCCCCTTCAGGTAGTTGTAGAGAGTAATGAGGTCACCCCTGAGTCTCCTCCTCTCCAGGCTAAGCAGCCCCAGCTCCCTCAGTCTCTCCTCATAGGGCTTGTGTTCCAAGCCCCTCACCAACTTCGTTGCCCTTCTCTGGACTCGTTCCAGCAAGTCAACATCCTTCCTAAACTGAGGGGCCCAGAACTGGACACAGTACTCGAGGTGTGGCCTAACCAGTGCAGTGTACAGGGGCAGAATGACCTCCCTGCTCCTGCTGGCCACACTGTTCTTAATGCAGGCCAGGATGCCATTGGCCCTCTTGGCCACCTGGGCACACTGCAGGCTCATGTTCATCCTACCATCAACCAGCACCCCCAGGTCCCTCTCTGCCTGGCTGCTCTCCAGCCACTCTGACCCCAGCCTGTAGCACTGCATGGGGTTGTTGTGGCCAATGTGCAGAACCCGGCACTTGGATGCGTTAAATCTCATGCCGTTGGACTCTGCCCATCTGTCCAGCCTGTCGAGGTCTCTCTGCAAAGCCTCTCAACCCTCTAGCAGATCAACTCCTGTCCCCAGCTTGGTGTCATCAGCAAATTTACTGATGATGGACTCAATGCCCTCATCCAGATCATCAATAAAGATGTTAAAGAGGATGGGGCCCAGCACTGATCCCTGGGGCACTCCACTACTGACTGGCCGCCAGCTGGATGTGACACCATTCACCACCACTCTCTGGGTTCGGCCATCCAGCCAGTTCCTAACCCAGCTCAGAGTGCTGCTGTCCAAGCCATGGGCTGACAGCATGGCCAGGAGTTTGCTATGGGGGACGGTGTCAAAGGCCTTGCTGAAGTCCAGGTAAACTACATCCACAGGCCTCCCCACATCCACCAGGCGGGTCACCTGATCATAGAAGGAGATCAGGTTGGTCAGGCAGGACCTGCCCTTCCTAAATCCATGTTGGCTGAGCCTGATCACTTGGCCATCCTCTAAGTGCTGTGTTAATGCACTCAGGATGACCTGTTCCATGATCTTGCCTGGCACTGAGGTCAGGCTAACAGGCCTATAATTCCCTGGCTCATCCAACCGGCCCTTCTTGTGGATGGGCACCACGTTGGCCAGCTTCCAGTCCTCTGGGACCTCGCCAGTGAGCCAGGACTGCTGAAAAATGATGGAGAGCGGCTTGGCCAGCTCCTCTGACAGCTCCCTCAGCACCCTAGGATGGATCCCATCTGGTCCCATGGACTTGTGGGGATCCAGGCGGCTGAGCAGATCACCAACTGCCCCATTTTGGAACAGTGGAAAACTATGCTGCTCCCTGGCTCCTTCTGCCAGCTCTGGAGGCCAGCTGTCTGGAAGACATTCTGTCCTGCTAGTAAAAATTGAGGCAAAGAAGGTGTTAAGTATCTCTGCCTTTTCCTCTTCCCTTATCACAACGTTCCCCTCCGTGTCCACCAAGGAGTGGAGGTTGTCTCTGCCCTTCCTCTTGCTATTAATGTATTTATAGAAGGACTTTTTGTTGTCCTTCACAGCAGAGGCCAGACTAAGCTCCAAGTGCGCTTTTGCCTCCCTAATTTTCTTCCTGCAAGACCTAGCAACATCCTTAAATTTTTCCCGGGTTGCCTCCCCTCTCTTCCAAAGGTGATACACCCTCTTTTTTTCCCTTAGTTCCATTAAAAGTTCTTTAACCATCCAGGCTGGCCGTCTGCCCCGGCGGCTCATCTTCCGGCACATTGGCACAGCCTGTCCCTGAGCCTTCAACAGTTCTTCCTTGAAGTAGGACCAGCTCTCCTGGACCCCTTTGTTTTTAAGGGCTTTATCCCAAGGAACCCTCTGAATTAGTTCCTTGAGTAGCCTGAAGTCTGCCCTCCGGAAATCCAGAGTGGAGGTCTTCTTGCTACCCCTCTTAGCTTGACCAAATAATGAGAATTCAATTATGTCGTGGTCACTGGCCCCCAAACACCCTCCAACCACCACATCACCCACCAACCCTTCCCTATTGGTGAAGAGGAGGTCAAGCATAGCCTTGCCCCTGGTAGGCTCTTGCAGCACCTGGGATAAGAAGCTGTCCTCCATGCATTCTAAGAACCTCCTAGATTGCCACTTCTCTGCTATGTTAAGATCCCAGCAGATATCAGGCAAGTTGAAGTCACCCATGAGAACAAGGTCAGGCAATCTTGAGACAGCCTTAAGATGCCTATAGAATGACTCATCAACATCCTCCTCCTGGTTGGGTGGTCTATAACAGGCTCCAACCAGGATGTCAGCCCTGTTGGCCTTCCCTCTAATTCTTACCCACAGGCACTCAACCTGATCGTCCCTAATCTCCGTCTCAATGGCATCTAGTGCCTCCCTGATGTACAGGGCCACCCCTCCACCCCTTCTTCCTTGCCTGTCTCTCCTGAAGAGCCTGTAGCCATCAATTGCAGCGCTCCAGTCATGTGAGTCGTCCCACCACATCTCTGTGATGGCAACTACATCATAACTTTCCTGCTGCAGCAAGGCTTCCAGCTCCTCTTGTTTGTTGCCCATGCTTCGTGCATTAGTGTACATGCACTTCATCCGGGCTGCTGGTTTCACCTCTGGCTCTGGCTTATCACCCCCAGACCCCAGCCTGGGGGGACTGGTTTCAACCCCTTCCCCCTTCGAAACTAGTTTAAAGCCCTATCTATGAGACCTGCCAATTCCCTCCCCAAGAGTGTGAAAGACAAAACAGAGAATGAAAAAGTGGAATAGCTTACTTACAGAAATACAGCTAACTACAAATAAACAAAAGTTAAACCAGATAACTGCAGAAAGTAGACATTTTAATTTCAAACATTTCTATTGCTGCCAGTCATTTTAAATTGTGATGGGAACTTTATTTTGCAAAAATGTTGTTAAAACTGGCATGTCAATATTGATCAAAATTAAGTGTTTAAAAACATGAACTATGTTCTAATACTATGTGAAAATTACTTCATACTGGTTTGTAAGTGCTTCAGAAATCTAGACAGAGGCCATTCTAAGACTATCATGTATCACTTAACAGCCCTTAAAAGTTGGACCTAACTGACATAAAAATAAAATGTGTGCAGTGTTGTGTAAAGTAAAACCATTGTATGTGTCCCTTCTTCTGAAAGCACTGTCACATACTGTCAGAAACTGGGAACCAGTGATGTAAACTTCAAAGGTCTTACAGCACGCATTTTGTGAATTATCCAAATATCCTCAGTGCTATAACAACAGATTGCAGTGTTATGTAAGAATAAGCTTTCTTTGAAGTTCTGTCCTAAGACAAATATTGAAGCTGTCAAAGAAAGAAGACACTGCTTGAAACTAAACAGCAATTATTTGACGTGGTATGGTAACCTAATTACAGTAGTGCTAGAGTAGAATTCATTCTTTACTTGTATCTACTGATTGGATTTCCATTAGATGATGTGTAAATTAACCTCATTTTTTATGGTTCTTTGATGGAAGCACTTGGAAACAACTCAGTTTATCTGAAAAAGATGCAATTATCTCAACGGCTTTTAAACTTGAAGGCTGATTACTCAATAAGAGCTTAGCTACAACAAATTGTACATGATTTTTGTCAGAAGCACTTTGCTTCTTTTCTTTGTGAGGTAACTGCTTGTTAACTTTTTCTTTCTTCACAGATTCTGCTCAAGGAGTTTGACACCAGAAAGCCACAATACGAGCAATTAACTATGGCTGGTGAAGGCATTCTGAAGAGACCTGGTGAACATCCACCCTCTCATAAAATTGTAAAAGAGCAGCTGGCAGCTGTGGCACAAAAATGGGACAGTCTAACTGGCCAGCTGTGGAACAGATGTGACAGAATTGACCAAGCCTTTCTGAAAAGCACAGAGTATCAAAGTCTACTCAGAACTTTGTCTGATAAGTTAAGTGCCTTGGATAGCAAACTAAGCAGCAGCCTGGCTGTGAGTACACAACCTGATGCTATGAAACAACAACTGGAAATTGCTAGAGAAATGAAGGAGGAAATAGAACAAGAAATGAAGAATATAAAGGCAGCTCAAGCTCTTTGTGAAGAGCTCTCAACACTGGTTAGAGAAGAGTATTTGAAAGCTGAACTTACAAGACAGTTAGATGGCATCTTAAAATTATTTAAGGATATTGATCAAAAAGCAGGTTAGTATTGATTTAAGGAAAATTAGTAACTAATGTGTAAAGTAAGACATCTTAGTATATTGTCTTTATCAAGGTGTTGAGTGAGCTGAGCCCAATGCCACCTCTCTATCCAGTCCAACCCTCAAGCAGTAGCACATTAGAATTTAGGAGTGTCCCCATACCTAGAAAAGGTAAAAACAGTACTTGGAATCTCTAGTTTGGGAAAGAATTTGAAGCACAATAGCAGGGCTGCTTTTCTCATCTCTTCCTTCAGGTGCATCTTCACTGAATGAGAATACCAAAAAAGGATGCTGTTCATTGAGCTACCTAACTGCATAGATGCAGAGTGTTACAGCAAATTTTTAATTTTTAGGCAAGCAACAGTTAATGTCTTCGTGAAACAGTGGTAATTGTCTAAAGCTGACTGTGGCAGAAGGATGATGGTAATGTGCAGCCTTCCTCTACTACTCTGTGAAAAACAGAACTGAACAAGTAATACACTGCAAGTAATATAATACTTTGCTCTCTGTAGCATCATCAATTTTAGCTTTTTTATTTCCTCTGGTCATGAGGAACTTCAAAGACTCTTCCTAACAATACGTATTACCTGCAGGCCATGAGTTAGAAGATACTAGGCTAGATCACTTAATGTTCTCTGGGCTTATACTTCAGAATACCATGAAACACAACTGTATGGGTTTTACCCTCTAAATCTGCCTGAATGGGATGCATGTAGACACACATTGCCAAAGCTCAGTTCATTTGACTCATGTCCAAATGCTTTCACTGCTCCCTTGTATGAAAATTGGTTGTCTTTCAGTTGAACACTACCCACTAAGGACTAGCTTTCCTTACATTAGTGATCATTCACAAATGAATCAATATTAATTTTTATTTCTTCACTGAATTCTAACAGGTTCTGATAATGAACCTCTATGTTTGTCTTCTCTTTTGTAGATAGCCATGTTCAGCAGCTTCAGTCAGCATACGCCACTTCTCATCAGTTCCACCAAATGTCTAAGGACTTTCAGGCCTGGCTAGGCAAAAAAAATGAAGAGCTGAACCAGGCTCGTCCTATATCAGCCAAATTGGATACCTTGCAATCACTAATTGAAGAACAGAAAGATTTTAAGGAGACCATGACTGAACAGATTAGTCCATATGAAAGAATTGTTGCAGAAGGAGAAAGTATATTACAGAAGACTCAAGGAGCTGACAAGGCAGCATTACAATCCCAGCTTGCCACGCTCAGAAGTAACTGGGATGAAATGAATAAGCAGGTAAAAGAAAGGCAAGATAAATTAACAGATTGTCTAGAGAAAGCCCTCAAATACAAGCAGCATGTAGAAAATCTAAAGCCATGGATAGAGAAGTGCCAAAACAACCTGTGTGAGTTAAAAGTTGGCATAAACCCTGTTGAAATAGAGAATTCTATTGTTCAGGTGAGGGCCTGGCAGAAGGACCTGGATAAACACCATGGGATGGTGGAGCTATTAAATAGTACTGCTGAAAGTTTGCTCAGTGCAAGTCAAACAGATAAAGAAACTGTTCAAGAAGAAACTACGCTGCTGAATCAGAAAGTGAATGTGGTCACAGAGCAACTACATAAGAAGAAAGAGTGCTTGGAAAATATGGCACAAAGGCTGAAAGAGTTTCAGGAATCATCCAGGGAAACTGAAAAACAGCTTAAAATTGCCAAAGAGTATCTAGAAGCTCATGACTCACTTGGACCTCAGTCATTCAGTAACAAACACCTGGTGATGATGCAGGCTCAGCACAAAGCCTTGCAGGCATTAAAGCCTCATGTTGATTTAGCAAAAAAACTTGCCCAAGACTTGGTGATAGAAGTTTCTGATTCAGCAGGTGTTTCTGACCTCTTGCTCCAAGCTGAATCTTTGGAGCAAGAATACAGTGCAGTGAACCAGAAAGTTGAAGATAGATGCTCATTCTTAGAGACAAAACTTCAGGGAATCGGCCATTTCCAAAACAGCATCCGAGAGATGTTCTCTCAGTTTGCAGAGTTTGATGATGAACTTGATAGCATGGCTGCAGTTGGAAGAGATCTCACGGTATTGCAATCACAGAGAGAGGACATAAAACGTTTACTGAAAAAGCTGGAGGATCTTATAATGAATAATGAAAATGCTAATAAAAATTGTAAAATGATGCTAGCCACAGAGGCTGAAGCTTCTCCTGATCTTGCTGGTATAAAAAGAGACTTGGAAGCTTTAAATAAACAATGCAGCAAGCTGCTAGACAGAGCAAAAGCCAGGGAAGATCAAGTGGAGGATACTATTAGTCATGTTGAGGAGTTTTACAGTAAGCTAAAAGAATTTTCCAGTCTGCTTGGGAGAGCTGAAGAGCATGAGGAGTCACAAGGTCCTGTTGGAATGGAAACAGAGACTATTAATCAGCAGCTGGATACATTCAAGGTAGGAAGATTCCCTTCTTACTGCTACACAGTATTTTGCCACAATTCAATTTTTTAAATGCCACTGGAAAAGGGGATGGTTAAATGCAGACTTTGGAGTCTTATTTCACAGCACTCAGTTCTACCTGTATGCTTTTTATCTGTTTCAAACTGGGTATGTTCTCATGGTCCAGAGACACTTTCTTTTGCTATGGCTTGGCAGACATGGATAACTTTGCAGCCCAGCTCACAGCTTCTGCACCCTAGTTCCCTCTCCTCTCTTCACTATCTTGTTTTCTTACACAGTCCATTTAAATTTTGGAGAACTTCGTATTGTCTCTATTCTGATGTCCCTGTATTACACAAACTTTATTATTCACTCTGGTGAGAATTTTGGGCTCCAGTGTTATCAGTCCGTATTCACTTTGCTCATCTGAGTAGTTTAGGTTTTTTTTCAGATGGTTACAAGCTTCAGCATGTTTAGGTTTAAGACTTTACCTTTTGTCATTTTCTGTTCTGGCACACTGGTCAGTTTTACTTCACTGAATCCCACCCTTATGCAGAAATATGCTAGTAAGAAGAAATCAGGTAAAATAATCCCCCTTGTATACTGGGATTTTACTGTAGCATCCCTGTCAAAAATGCACTTTAAATCTGTGCATAGATTTTTTAATATGCCAGCTGACAATCCCTGTCCAGCTCAAAAAAATATGTTATTGTGATAGTGTTAATTACTGAAATTAATCGCAGATATTTGCTTGGTTTAGATTACAATAAACAAATTTCCAGTGCTTGCTGGAAAGCCCCATCAGCTCTACACACGTGTAGAAGTCTACACAGTGTTTGAAAAAGATCAGTCTCCTAATGTCTGTGTAGTAGCACTGTGAATATCCTGTGCTGCTTTGGTTTAATTTCCATCTAGCATTGATTAAAAAGTTTTATGAGTTGTACACTGGTTCACAGTTAACCATAAAAGTAACCCTTCCTAAAGGGACTTGGTAACTGCTGTTCAAAAGGTGGCCTTGAAAAGAAGTCATCATCTACTTAGCCCAGCAGAGGGCGCGTTTTGTCTGTTCAGGCCAAACGCAGTTACAAAGGAACCTACCACTGGAGACTTAAAACTGGGAATGTGGAGTGCAGGTTTCTCTAAGTTTGGATGGTCTTTAAGAATGCGTAAATAAAAACAAAAATCGTGAACAAATAGATACTTTATGAGGGGATTCCATGAGACTGGAAGGATTAACATGGTATGCCAATCTGTCCTAACATGTCTGTCTCAATTTAAAAGATAAACAATTGGCTTTCCTTTGTATATGGTTAGTAAAACACTTCAGCTATGAGAAAACCAACAAAAGCTCCTTCTGTGATTGCTCTAGCACTAGCTGTACAGGATTTCAGTTTGTTATTTCTGATTTTACGACATTTCTTGAATTTTGATACATCATACACAGCTTCAGGTCTTTGTTACTATATACATCTTTTTGTTGTTTGGACAAGACAGAGCAGTTATACAATTAAGGAACGAGAGCCTTCTCTCATTTATGCAGGCTGCCTCTATGGGGAGATAGTGTGCCTGCAACCAAAGACCTTTTGTGACAAAAACACCAAAAAACCATAATGGCATAATGGAGAACAGTGATAGTAGCATGTTTATATCCAGAAGGCTATCCCAGGATTGTACTTATATTAGATATTCATAATTCTGGAAATAAGTTTTGCTTGAAGCAACTATTTTAGGCCATACTTCTGCTTATGAGTGAAAACACAGTGCCATTAAACATGAGGCAAAAAGTGATGGAAAGGTGAAGGAGCTGTTTAAAGAAGTGAGGAGCAAATATAGAAATAAAGAAGCAGAGTGGGAATCCTTTGAAGAAAGGAAATAGATGGGGAATTTTACTGGGTGATGGTGGTAGGTAGCAAAGGGATACTGACAGCAGAAGGATCAGCATCAGTGTTTACTTGCTTAATACTCAGTATGAGTTCATAGTATCATAGTATTGTTCAGGGTTGGAAGGGACCACAAGGATCATCTAGTTCCAACCCCCCTGCCATGGGCAGGGACACCCCACACTAGATCAGGATGGCCAAAGCCTCATCCAGCCTGGTCTTAAACACCTCCAGGGACGGGGCCTCGACCACCTCCCTGGACAACCCATTCCAGGGTTTCACCACTCTCATGGTGAAGAACCTCCTCCTCACATCTAGCCTGAATCTCCCTGCCTCCAGCTTCATTCCATTCCCCCTAGTCCTACCACTACCTGAGATCCTGAGAAGTCCTTCCCCAGCCTTCCTGTAGGCCCCCTTCAGATACTGGAAGGCCACAATTAGGTCACCTCGGAGCCTTCCCTTCTGCAGACTGAACAGCCCCAACTCCTTCAGTCTGTCCTCATAGGAGAGGTGCTCCAGCCCTCTGATCATCCTTGTGGCCCTTCTCTGGACACGCTCCAGCACCTCCACATCCCTCTTGTAATAGGGGCTCCAGAACTGGACACAGTACTCCAGGTGGGGTCTCACCAGGGCTGAGTAGAGGGGGAGGATCATCTCCCTCGACCTGCTAGCCACACTTCTCCTGATGCAGCCCAGGATCTGATTGGCTTTGCGGGCTGCAAGTGCACATTGAGAGCTCATGTTGAGCTTCTTGTCCACCAGCACCCCCAAGTCTCTCTCCTCAGGGCTGCTTTCCAGCCAGTCACTGCCCAGCCTGTATTTGTGCCTGGGATTGCCTCGACCCAGATGCAGGACCCTGCACTTGCTCTTATTGAACCTCATGAGGTTGGCTTGTGCCCACCTCTCCAGCCTGTCAAGGTCCCTCTGGATGGCTTCCCTTCCCTCCAGCGTGTCTGCTGCACCACACAGCTTGGTGTCATCAGCAAACTTGCTGAGGGTGCACTCAATGCCACTGTCCATGTCACCCACAAAGATGTTGAACAAGACAGGTCCCAGGACTGATCCCTGAGGGACTCCGCTTGTCACTGGCCTCCACTGGGACATGGACCCATTGACAGCTACTCTTTGGGTGCGGCCATCAAGCCAGTTCCTTATCCATCTAGTGGTCCACCCATCAAACCCATGTGTCACCAGTTTGGAGACCAGGATGTGGTGCGGGACAGTGTCGAAGGCTTTGCTCAGGTCCAGGTAAATGACATCAGTTGCTCGCCCCTCTACTGGGGCACAGCAAAATTACAACAGGTAATGTACTTCTTCATACTCTACTCTTCAAGGGAGCAATTTTACCGGAGGCAGCCAAATGTAGGGAGGCTGGCTCCCACAAATCCTACTCTACTCATCGTGTATTTGCACGTACACAAACACACACAACCTGAAAATGTAGCTGTGGCCACAAACCCACAGTCTAACTTCTTACAGCTTTAGCTTCTGTGATCAAGGACAATCAACTTCTATTCCACAAGAGTAAATAAAAGTAGTTGTTCTTTGGTAGACAGATTTATTCACATAAAATCTTAACTCTCTTCAGGGAAGAATCTCATGTAATGGGCCAGAGGAGGGTTTTGTGGTTTGACCAATTTTTATGTACAAAGAGTTACATCTTTGTGCATCTTCTTGGCATGACATTAGAATGCATAATTATTTTTACAAAATAAACAATCTTGGCGATGTATTTTGTAATATGTATATACACACACAAACACACACACATACATACTTGTTTCATTTAATATTACTTCTTTGTAATCTACTTACCAGTAAGTATGGAGCGTTAAATTGAAAGTACTTATTGTCAGTGTTAAACTACATCTGTTTTACAATGCAGATATAAAGTATGCTTTCTGTATATTAAAATCTCCAATGGAATACATTTGAAAGGAGAACCATGCCTCCTACTTCACAGAGTACTCCAGGAAGAGTATAATCAAATGAAGAATTTGTCTCAATTAATATGAATCATGTAAAATTAATTACTAATTAACTTGGCTTTGTTAGACCCTTTTTTTCTTGAGAACCTGAATGCATAGATTGCTGCTAAAAGGAAAGTTAGTTAGGTCTTTAGAGTCATACTGAGTCTACCACCATTTTTCAAAAGCAAAACACAATTGTGCAAAAGGGCTGAACCAAATGCCCTGGGTTTGAATAGTCATACAGTGCTAGGATGTTTGTGGTAGGAGCAGTATTTGCAGCTAGGCTCTCTGAAACAGAGAAAGAAAACCCCCAGAAGTTGAATTATATTGCTTCATGAAACCTTTTCATCGTTCTTTGCTATTAGAAGGCATTATTCTTAGTAAAAGTGACACAGCAGTGTTACAGCTTTTATCAGTAAGTGGTTCATTTGATTTTTGCTTTTACTTTTGGAATAAAAGTAGTTATAGTCATTAGAAGTTGCCTTCTAATTAGACTTTATGGGGATTTTTAGTGAGCCTGGAGTATTCCTGCCAGTGAGCTTGTACTAAGATTGTAATTGGCTTATGTTACAGAATCATGGAATCTTTTAAATTGGAAAAGACCTTTAAGACCATCAGGTTCAATAGTTAACCTATCATGGCCAAGTCCACCACTAAACCATGCCCCTAAGGGCCACATCTACACATCTTTTGTTAGAGGGTGCTTGTCCTCTGATTTTCGCTTTGAAGGCAGATAATATTGAAAGAACAATCAGAGGTTTATGTTCAGTAAGAAACAAGAAGTGTTGCTTTTCCCCAAGCACTGGTTTACAAACCTTGGAATAAGTAACCTTCCATCAGATTTACTGCAGTTAGGGTCTGTGTTGAAAAGCAGGTAAAATAGCAATCCTTCAAACTTTTTTTGAGGTGGCTGATGCATCATATGAAATTCATATGCATTCAGTAGATACAGTGCAGAATGTTAAAATATTTTTCAAATGTTAATCATTTTGCTGTAGAACACATACAGACCAATTCCAGTCATATAGTTCCCCTATAAAATGGTGCAGCACTCTTTGAATTCAGTGAGGCATACGAGTGTTCAGTAAGGCTTGTATTTTGTCTGAGAATAACCATGGATGACAGGACCTTAAAAAATGCTTTTCTCATCTTTACCTTTATAGTATATATTCTCAGTTGGATAATCCAAAGGTGAGTATCCGTTTGGCATAATTTTAATGCTATGGCTGCTCACCAGACAGGAGGAAGAGAGGATTTGTCTGGCATAGCTTTAGTATTTTGATATGTATCTGGCTGTGTATCAACTAAACCAATAAACATGAAGTGCTGTGTGTTTGTATTTCTTGCATACAGTGTATCCTGCTCACTGCTTAACGTGGAAAGCTCTAGCTGATTGCAGTTAATGCCTTATGTTAAGTTCTAGCACTAAGCACCATATGCTCTCCTTAAACTGCAGTCTGAATTGCCACTGTAACTGATGGCTGCTGTCACAGAAGCAGTGCTGGTCTCTGGTCATTAGGGGTATGGTTTCTACAGGAGCAGAGCAGCCTGGGTATGACAGCTTCTCCCGTACTCTTGGTGAGTTGCCTGTGAGCCTTCCAACCCTACACCTACATGATTAAGAGCCAGAAGTGTAGGTGCAAAGTGTTGAACAGTATTTAAAAGATGTATCACAGTATAACTAAGGTTGGAAGAGACCTCGAGGATCATCGAGTCCAACCTATGAACACAGACCCCATGACTAGACCATGGCACCAAGTGCCACGTCCAATCCCCTCTTGAACACCTCCAGGGACAGTGACTCCACCACCTCCCTGGGCAGCCCATTCCAATGACAAACGACTCACTCAGTGAAGAACTTTCTCCTCACCTCGAGTCTAAACCTCCCCTGGCGCAGCTTGAGACTGTGTCCCTTTGTTCTGGTGCTGGTTGCCTGGGAGAAGAGACCTACCCCTTTCCGGCTACAACCACCTTTCAGGTAGTTGTAGTAAATGTAAATGACCAAAGCCTGAATCTTTGTCCTGTTAGGCTGGTTTTGTGCCACTTCAAGTCCCATAAATAAAAGTTTTCTAAATATAGATATTTTCCCAAAATTCCAGTGTTTCTTTCATTGGGAGTGGGGTGGCTTGGTGCATCCACATTCGTTGGATAGCAGTCACCACCACCCTCAGAGCCATGAACCAGACAGGGGAGAATCAGAACTGAAAGTCTCTCTTTGCCGGTCAAGTGGAGTAATATGTAACTTTCTCCAAGACCTAATCACTAAAACCGAGCTTGGGGGTTTTGGTTTGGTTGGTTGGTTGTTTATGTAATACACATATAGTTTCAATTTAACTTTCGTGTGGAAGTGACCCGGTAAAAGAGGACTTTATTAGACTGGGCGGTGGGGTGCTGACGGTGGCTGAGAGCAATGCAGCTGGTTACTGAGATCTCCCTCAGCAAAGTGCTGGTAGGAGAGGTGCCGGCTCACCTTACAGAGCCGCGCCCTGCTTGCCTGCTGGGCCGGGCAGCCCCGGCTCGGGGGCAGCGTGCGGCCTCGGCTGCCTCCTCCCGTGCTAACGAGCGAGCGGGCTGAGGCGTGCGTGATGTCACCGCCGGGCGGGCAGCGAGGCCTCCCGCCATCTGCCCCCCGCCGCCGCGGCCCAGCCCGCCCCACGCTACCGGCACCAGGATGAAGGAGAAGTGAAGGCGCGGAGGACTGAGGAGATAAGGAGGCGGCGGGGGGAAGGGGGACAGCCCCCAGAACGGCGCTGCGGGCGCGGGTGGGCCGGTAGCAGATGTTGATTGAAGAGCGAAACGGGGCGTTCCTTGCAGACCAGCGCTGGGCGGGCGTCGCCGGCCCGCGGGGGAGCGAACGGGGCGAGCTGCAAAGCCGGACGGCCTCGCCGGGCGCTTGCTGAGGCGGGGGGGGGGGGGGAGATGGGGTGTGTGTTTCTCCCTCGTCTCCTTCGCAGCTGCGCTTCGGAAATGAAGGGGAAGGAGAGAGGACACCCCCCTCTCTGCAGCGTGTAGCCGGTACCTGCCCTTTGCAAACCTGCCGTGCCTTCAGGGGGATACGCCGTGCTTGCTCTGCTCTGGGGTTGCCTTAAACAGTTCTTCAGGACGGTATTGGAAGAAACAGCCTGAAACATTTGTTTTCTGACTTTCTGCTAAAAGGACGCATTGGCTTGGCCACTGGAAAGTGATGAGGCACTTGTGGAGGCACCAGAGACAAGCCTAGTACAAGAGGATCAGCTGCCTTTCGGATCAAGGTTATTTATAACTACTGCCAAAAAAGTAAAGGGCTGGTTTATTATTCTTACTGTTCTGAATTTAACTTATTCCCCCCCAAAATTTGCTCCGTGCCTTTGTCTGCGTCTTAGCCACTGTGGATTCTGTCTTTTTAAGCTGTTACACCATGGTTTATTTATAAAGGAGATGGAACTCTGCAAACCAGTTAAATGGATTACAGTTAAGCAGTTACCTACAAAAGATAATGTGCTGCCTTCTCTAATGCTTCTTCATTTGGGAGGCTTATTTGGGAGATTTCAGATACAGAATCTGACGTGGAAAAATACATGAAGCCTTCTGTGGAGTATATGAAATACTTGAGCCACTGCTGGGTTTTGTTATCCTTTTTCTGTGACATTGGGAAGTTTCTGTTACTTTCTTAATGAAGCACTTTATATTTAGAGTCAGGGGGAACCTCACATCCAGGTAAAGTTGCATTAAAACTGATCCACTAATTATGAATTATCTCAGCCACCTCATAAGTTATGATGTGTATTTTGTATCTATGCATCTTATGCTAAGGGCAACTTTGCTATAATTATTCAGAGTGCTAGTTTTTTTAATGTTTCCCCTATATCCATGAAAACGGAGGTATAGTGGTGCACTTTTGCAAATACTTTGAGGATGGGAAAGCCACTTAGCAGGCCAGACTGTCTGCGTCAGAACCCTCTGTGTGTTAGCAAAGGGGAAGAAGACGAAGATCTAAATATTGAAGACTGCTACGTTCCCCAGAGGTCTATCTATGACACTGTACGGCTGAATGAACAGATTGATTCAGGCTCCAAGGGCAGCCTCTCCTCGAGGCATTTCACAGATCGGACCTTACCCTACAGCCACAGAACACTGGACATCAGCACTTTGTGCTCCAATGGTGCCCTTACTTCTTCCAGTGTTTTTGAACTCCAAAGCTGTGAAGCTAGCAGGTTAGATGAAAAAATGATCTTTGATGCTCTCAAACTTAACAGCGATATAATTCAGACAGCTGGATTACCCAAAGCCAGGTCTCACACAGAAAAGAAGGAGCACAGGCGATCATGGAGAATGTTTGTTCCACCCAACTTTTCAGATTACACAAATAAAAGTGAATGCTCCTTTAACGAAACTGCTGATCTGTCAGATACAGCTAGGTTGGGCAAATGCAAATGGGGGTACCAATTCTCTTACCTCAGAAGAGGATGATTCTGGTTTATGCAGCCCTCCAACAGAAAGGGAAGAAAAACAAGATACACTGTTAGCAGGGGAGCAAGCTCAAGTACAAAGTTTATCTTCTGCAGAGGATATCCAAGCAGTAGGTCAGTTCAGAACATATTTCCCAGCAACTTGCAGAGAGCAGCAAACCCCACTGCTTGCAAGCATTAGTGTCCCTGTCAAAGAAAGCTGCAGATCAACATTGCATGACACTTTTCCCTCTGGAAAAGTAAAACAGAGCCGTGCACGGACATGTGAGAGTGATCAGGAAGAAGTGGGAGGGAAATACTCTCACTTAGAAGGCTTCAAAGAGGGAACTCAGTCACAGGAAGGTCCTCTTCAGGGTGGTGGAAGAACTGTTTCCCTGAACATAAACGATGTGCAAAATGCGTATGAAGTTCATGAAAAAACACAAGTCACAACAGTAGAGGAGGATTATGTGGATGAGGCATCTCCTCACGTAGATGTTTATTTTGTGAATGTTGCTGTAAATACTAGTGACTTGGATTTAGCAAAAGATGAGATTTTGTCTGATACAGAGGAATCTGGTATAGCACATAGAGGCTCAAATGAAACGGAATTTTCTGTTCAACAGCTTGAATTAGATAGTACTCTAAACTGTCCGAAAGCTTTCCCAGGGAGAAGTAAAGGCAATATCTGGACTTCTGGCATCCAAGAAACCTTAGATACAGTCTGCAATGGCTTATTGTCTAACAAGGTAATTAAAAAGACTACCACAACCCGTAGATCTGCGACGTAGTTGTAATGCAGTGTTAAAGATACTTGTTCAAAGCTTTAAGTTTGTTTGCAAAAATGTTATTTTTTAAATGAATTTAGCAGATGTAGTAATCAGTGTTTTTCGCATAGCACACACAGGGTATCTAAATTAGACAAGTATAGAAAATGAGTTGGGGCACATTCTGAGAGGGATGGTTTCTTCCAGCAGTGTGGGGTAGGGTTACTTATTGACCATTTGGTGCCTGTTATTCCTGATGTGGAAGTGCCTCTTCCGTGCCCGGTGTTGGCAGTGTTCTGTGTTGGGACAGTGTGGTTACAGACAGGGCCATTCAAGGGCAACTGCAGCCCGTGTGTTCAGCCTGAGCTGCCTTACTCATCAAGGTATAAGCGGTAGTATCAGATCCTTGTGGTTTCCAAAGCAGGCAGATTAAAGGCTCGCCGACTCTTCTGAAAGCTACCTTCGGCATTTGCATGCCAGAAAGCAGATCTGACGTTGCAGTAGTAGTATTTTACAAGCGCAAGGTCTTGCAGCACTTTGCAAGTGGTGGATGAGGTAAGAAGTGAAGCTTTGTAATAAGGAAAGGGTGTTTGTTTGGTCTGTAATCTTTTTTCTTCCCACTCTGGTTGAAATCTGAGATCCTTCAAACTTTGTTGCTAAGTTGTTCTGGTAAACTTTGGCCTTAGCAATAATTGTAATTTATTTTAAGCTTCTTTCTGCAAAGAAGGCACACGTTTTTAAAGGGCAGATTTATGGAGATCAGTCCTTTCAGTGGCAGGACATAGGTCTCAAAAGATGAGAGTTTATGGCACATAAAAGAGAAATTTGTTAATGGTTCTGTGTGGAAATATTTCTCTGTCTCCTTGTTGTAGTTTGGGCTGGGTGCCCTCTGCTACAGGGGTGTTTCCTGTGTCCAGAAGTCCAGCCCAGTGGGTGGACACAGGAAATTAGGTTATTTCCTACCATGATCCCTTGCACCACTATAAGTCTCACGGCGGGGTCTGGCACTTCCTCTTTCCTTCCTCCTCGCCACCCGGTAACTGGGGGAGAGATCTCCCGGCCATGGGCCTGGTTAGGCCCAAGGCCACGGGGGGATGGGCAGTCTCAGATCTGGCCAGCTGAGGCTAGCCTAGCAGTGGGGGGGGGGGGGGGGGAAGGAGGAGCCCTGGGGGTTTGGGTGCACCCTCAGGTGGGAATGGGATCTCTCTGGGTCTGTTTTGGGTCTCTCTCTTGTCACTGTGTTTCTAGTTTTCTGCACGCACTCACTGTTCTATTTAAACTTTCCATCACTTTTGCAATCCGATTGTCTGAGTCGTTATTTCTGCGCGTGGTGGGGAGGGGGGGCTGCCCCAACCCATTACACTCCTCCCTACCCTACAGTCGAGAAAAACACGAGTGATTTCCTTTTTCTGGGAGCAGCCAGCTGGTTGCACCTTCTCTGTTTTCATGTAACCACAGTCCAGTTTTCAGGGGATTTTGGCTGTAGGAAGAAAATTCGTAGGGGTGCTTAATTTATTTCAGCTCTCATGCTTAGGGTAGTTGATCTAGCTTCTAGATTGATTTGTCAAGCTGGTTGGAAGTGTGTTTTGCCACCTGAGGTCTGCTGCTTTAAAAGCAATCATTTGCCACACTTTCTTTGTTATAAAGCAGAGTCACTGTTATGTTCAGTGATCCTTGCTTTTTAGGATGTTGAGAAAGGTTGCTTTGAATGCACAAAGTGTACACCAAAATTGTTGCTGAATGCTGCTATAGAAATAGAAGGATTTAGGGTCAAAAGTTGAGCATTCTTTAGCATTGTTTATTCATTGGTTATTTTTCACTGGCCTGTGTAATTAATTCAGGGGCTTCAGGCCATTTTCTGATCTCATTGGCACTGGTGTCAGAGCAGCCTGATGTAGCTGAATACAAATGGAGATTTACATTGCTGTTGCTAACGGTATTAATCTGGCTCTGAAAAAGCTTAAATACCTGAAAGTGCAAAATTGAGCAGTTTTCTGTTTGCTTTAACTGCTGTTTGGGTATGGACAAAGACCTGGTAATATGCAAGAATATCCCTCTGAATGAAACCCCATTATCCTGGGCGTCTGCTGAGATACTGTTTCAGCAGCATCTGTAGTGCCTCCTCACCTGTTACCCTTCTGTTCTTTTAAAAACTTCCTTAAAATCTCTCTTCCTTTTCTGTTTCTTTAACTGGAAACTTTTGTTTTTGCCCTAATTTAGGGGAAAATGCTCAGTTATCTCTCTTGGTGTATGTTTGTTTATTTATTTGAGGAAAACAGTTCTTCTCTGCCAGTTTTTGGTAGATTTTGTAGATATGTAATAAGACAGATAGATGAAATATTTCCTTTACAACTCATTCCCATCCCCACCGCCCTCCTGCACCCTTATTTAAATTTCTTTCTTTCCTGCTCCACCACACGCCCCAAAATTTTCCTCCTTCTCTCTCCCTCTCCCTTTCTGTCCTGTCTCAAATTACTCATGGAAATGTACATTATTTTTCCTCTATGGTGTATTGCAGTTACTCAGGCTAGATTGGGTCTATTCTGTTTAGATTTATTGATTTTTCTTCTTTTTAGGAAGGTACTGATGAGAAGTGATTTCTTCTAGACACTTAATTTCCAGGAATTTTTTGTTGTTGTTGTATAGTGTGATGGGAACACCAGATACATTTTATGTCAGAAGATGTTTCATGCGTGTCTTGAATTTCCACTGCAGGTATTCCAGAAAGAAGAAATTGAACCCCTGCAGGTAAAACAACAGGAGGTAAATTGGTTGGGCCAAGGCCTTATTCAAAGTGCTGCAAAAAGTACCAACACAGAAAACCTGGAACATGACCTTGAAGATGTCAACACCCGATGGAAGACCCTTAATAAGAAGGTTATTATTTTGTATAATAGTCTACCTCTGTTGTGTGATGATTTTTTTATTATTTCTTGCTGACATCTTTCAAAATACAGGAAATTAAATATTCACTAAGAATATGAACGATATTACTTTATATAATCATGTTGTTAGTAATTCTGAGGATAAGATTTATATCACTGGTAGCAGAGGGTATTACTATCATTTATAAGACTTTGTGAAACTTTCTGTAGGTCTATCCTGGAGTTTTGTTCAGGAAAGACTCCTCTAGGAGTGTTCCTTCCTGGTTAAGGAGATCAGGCAAGTTTGATAACCCAAAGAGACTGTAATTGTGGCACATTCATGGGAAAGGTAGTTATGTCATTTGGAGCCAGCCATTTTCAAGTAGTTGTTTTTCTTTGTTCACACGTTTTCAGTATTTCAGTACTATTTCAGTACTATTTCAGTATTTCTAAGGTTGGAAGGGACCTCAAAGATCATCAAGTCCAACCTGTTGCCACAGACCTCACGACTAGAGTAGGGAGGACACTACTGCCCACTGCAGGCTTGAACTCACAACCTTCCCATTAAGGGTCTTATGTGCTACCAACTGAGCCACCATACCAGTTCACTCTGTTGTAGTTGTTTATATCCACTGTTGTACCTGCACAGTGCACAGGCCAGTGATACAGGCCAGTTTTGTGTGGCTAGTAGCACATTTCCTTTGTAGTATCTTAAGAAATGTATTGCTTGAGACATTGGAAGATACTACTGCTTTGGAAAGGTGGCTGCAGATGATGGTTTTTTGTGCTTCATAAGAGTCCTTTTCCAGCAGTAGCTGCTGTTGGAAAATGTAAAGGCTGGGAAGTAGAAACAGGGCTCATTTTCCTCTGCTCTGTCTTCCTGAAAGAGTGACACAGCAGAACCACAGAGACCTGTGGTTCACTTATTTGCCTTCTCGTTTCATATTTCTCTTCCCTTTGAAAGGATTATTGCCCTTGTATTAAGAGTTGCTACTTTGGGTTCCTGGTTCAATCTTTCTGTAAGGAAAATAGACTGTCTGAAACACAAACATTCTGTCATCATACTTCATAATGCTATAGCTAAATAAAACAATAGTATGTCTTGTAAGGAACTACCAGGGTAGTCTGGTTTACTGTGTCAACTTCATCTTTCCATTTTTTATCTGTCGCCCCCAAGAGATTAATGTGAAATTGTGCCATAGTGCTGTTATGAATATCTGTGAAAGTGAGATTATTTTTTAGTCATATTGCCAGATGTTCTACAGATTTGAGCTACTTATTTCACAGAAATAAAAGATGAGTGTATCCTAATCCTCTGCTATTTTTTCAGGTTGCCCAGCGTGCTGCACAATTGCAGGAAGCCCTCCTTCACTGTGGAAGATTTCAGGATGCCCTTGAATCTCTACTTAGCTGGCTCATTGATACAGAAGACCTTGTGGCTAATCAGAAACAACCATCTGCTGAATTCAAAGTTGTGAAGGCCCAAATACAAGAACAGAAAGTAAGTGAAATGCATTCAGAATGTCTCTCTCTCTCCAGTGGATCAATGCAAACAAATTCTCAGTCTTTGACAAACCATAAAGTCCATTCAAGAGTTTTATGTTCCACTGAAGTGTGCTGAGGTGTTTAAAGCAGTCGTCTGTTCAATAGTTGAGCCGGTCCAGTACTGGAAGAAGTGCTCACGTTCTGGGATAGAAGACAAAGAGTGACACTGTGTGGTCTCTTTGGAATTATGGCCACTATCTGGAAAGGATTGTTAAAGATCTATTGGGAAAAGAGAAGACATAAAATCCAGTGCTTTATCATTTGGAAAGTAGGAAATAGAAATTTTTATTGTAGTAATTCAAAAGTAACATTTCATATTATGGATTTAAATACTGGACTCTTAATCCAGATTGTGATACGATCATGATTGGTAATTACTTGGAATGTTGTCTGGAAGTGGCCTGTGCTAATGTAGAAGTACTATGAAGGGTTGTCAGCTTTTTGCAAATTTTCTATTCTGTTTTAGAAAAAAACCCCAACCATAATGGTGCTCATGAAACATGCAGTTGGATTGTGTGGGCCACTGCCACTTGGAGATTTAATAAAAAGTTAAGGTCAATAACAGTCATCATGTTGGGATATCCACAGAGGCAAAATATTAATGTTACCAAAAGCAACTAGAGTATGAAGGAAGGGAGGATCTTAGACAGAGGTGTGTTTTGTTTTTCATGAAAAGTTAATTTGCTAGCCTAGATCAGTGAAGTCTGTTGTATCTCAAAGAACTGATGAGTTGATTATACAATAGTTCTATATCTATTTTATTTTATATATATCAGAATTATTTTTGTGTTGCCAAATCCAGAAAGCCATACAGCATGTTGGCCTCAATGATATTAAATAGAACTTGTTTTTTCCTCTGGGCTGCCATGCATCTTTACTCTATAAAAAACAAAGAGGTTATTTGGGTTTCGTCGAACTACTGTTCACAACAAAACAAGTAAGAAACTAAAATGTGCATGTTTTGGGGTGGCTCAGATTTGTGTGTTGTATGCTTGTGTCTGTTTTGATTAGCATTGTTCACACTTTCATCACAATAAAGGTGTTGCTTTTCCTGCTTTAATGGGTTTTCAAGAAGTCTATCTGCTTCTGTTTTACACTTGTGTTATTGCAGTGTTTCTTTATAACCTGGTGCTTGATTACTTTCTCTGTAGCTTCTTCAGAGGTTGCTGGATGACCACAAACCTACCGTTGAGGTAATCAAGCATGAAGGAGAGAAAATTGCAGAGTCAGCAGAACCTGCTGATAAAGTGAAAATCTTGAAACAGTTGAGTTTCCTGGATAGTCGATGGGATGCATTGCTCAGTAAAGCTGAAATAAGGTATTTGAAATTTTTTCACAGCTGTGGTAAATGTAGACATAGCATGTGACATACTATTAGAGGCAGCATGTGGAACTGTAGTGTGAAATCTTGAAAGTTCTGTCATCCTTGTTACTACATTACCTTTCTTTTTGCCCTAATCTTGATATAATAGGTCCTCTGAAGGAAAAGCATAGGAATGGCTTGAACAAACCAAAAGCTTTTAAAAGAAGTTTAGCCTAAGATGCTACAGTCTGCTAGGATTAAGTGCATATGTTTCTTGTGAATATTTTCTCTTTGTTAGCTCAGCAGAATGCAGGTTTCCTGAGGCAAGAACCTCATTGGCTTACAGTCAAGTACAAATTTTACTGTAACAAATAATAATGATGTTCCCTTGGAACATCCAAAATCTTGACAGAGGGCACTGAAATCTTCATCACCTTTTCTGTTTGCTATCATCTACGTAATTAGTTTCTACAACATAGAGATCCTCATACTGTCGAATGTTGACATGCTTACACAAGGTGCTGAGCTCCCTTGTATTCAAGAAATAAGATCATCAAAGTATGTAGATATTCTAGCAACAGATAGGAGAAAACAGATATCACACTTCAAGTTCCAATTAAAAAAACCCAAAACAACCACCACCACAACAAAAAACCCCAACAAACTATGCACACAGTATCTGGGTGTACACACACTTAGATTTATGAGTTCTTGTCAACATATGAAATACCTGGGAAGTTATGAACTGTAAAGTGTCTTTGAAGAAATCTGTGATGAAAGAGTTGCTAAAATGTGTTTTCTGGGTGGAGATTTGAAAAAGGACAGCCTTGTTCAGTCTAGAGAGAAGAGTGTTGTGGCCGGTTGACGTTGCCCCCTTAAGAAAGGGAATATGGTGGACGGAAGTTGGTAAACGGAAGGAATAGTCTAAACAATTTCATTGGTAAAGTGGGAGGAAGCACCCTCTGAACTGGGAGTGTAGGAAAGATATCCTGGGCACTCCGGCATTTTATTTTCAGTCCTGCTTCCGCCTTTCCACGGTGCGGCCGCTCTCTGTCTCTGTGCTGGGCTTTCTGCCAAGGCCTCGGCCTTGAAGATAGATGAAGGCCGGTATATTAACTCCCTTCCAATTAACACGAACTGCTTCTAACATTTTTTTTTTCCTCTCTTTTCTTTCTCTTTCTATCCCATTCTGGGGAAAGGGGGGGAAGAGAGGGGAGAGCGGAGGTGGGGGACCCCTCTGCCGAGGGGGCTTACTCTCATTTCTGTGTTGCTCTGTTGTATATCTTTGTATATATTGTAGATATTGTAAATTTGTAAATATTCCCCTGCATTCCCTACATTGCTTTGTAAATATAGCTCCACTGCTTTGCTAATTCAGCTTGTGAGGTTTTTTTTTTCCTTTCCCTTCAATTTTCTTTTCCCTTCACCTTACAAGGGGGAAGGGAGGAGGCTTCTTGGCCTTACCCCTTCCAAACCCACCACATGCTGAAAAAAGCATATAATTGAGAACAAGAAAGGCCTTGGAAAGCTTAGGAAAAGGAACAGTGAAGCCTTGGAGTGAAGAACAAAAGGGTGTGTTAGGATATTGGCTCTTAAGAGTATTGTTGAGCTTACCTCTGATGTCTCCCACTACTGGTAGCTTCTCTTTGATTCCTTTACTCTGAACCTATTTTGTAACCTCATACTAATAGTATGCCTACTTAATTAGTAGAGTCAACCACTAATGGACCATTATTTCCTTCTTTTAATTTTTTTTTATTGAAGGAATCTGACTCATTAGCCGGGGTAAATGTTAATGTCATGTTTAGTTTAGTAGTATTCTCCCAGTCTGGTGATATTTAATTAAAAATCAAGTTTAATTTAAAACCAATTTTTTCCCAAGCTATCTATTAGCTGCAAGTTTGTCTCCGTTTTCCTTTAGCAAGTGTCTAGAAACAAAGAGGAGATTTGAGGGTCATTTACAAAACTATGTGGAGTACTTCCCTCAGTGTTCTATGACTAAGTGTGTCAAGTCAATTGATAGGCCTTGGGAAGCACTTAAAAACTTAGCTTTTATCGGGAATGAGATTCCCAATTTAAAGACAATATTGTCTTGCTTTTCATATAGAATAAATCTCTCTTAAAAGTCTGCTTGACTTAAGCTTATTCAACAGTGGATGTAGAAAAGGCCCTTGCAGTTATAAAGAGTCTTCTTTGAAATGTAATAATCTGAAACAGAAATGTTTTAGATACGGCTTTTGGATTTTGGAGGTCAAGCCTCTTGTACTTTATTAATGTTGTTTCACTAATTGCATTGGGAGCATTTATCCAGAACGAGAGATGAATGATTGAACGTCATTGAACTGATGTTTAGAGGTACTTTACAGTGCTGAGGAAGCATGACAATGTGTTCTGGTTTAGTTAAGCATTTGCCTTACTTTAACACATGTATAATAGTCAAAGCAAGGCAACTTTGCACTTAAAGACAGCTAGAAACTTGAGCGCTACCCTAATGGGGTATAAATCAATGGTTTGTTGGTGAATCGAGTGCTAGATTATTTTTATCAGAAAAGTATATGAATAAATTTATAATATTTGTGTTTGCAAAAACTGCATGGTAGCTAAAATAATTTCCAACAGCTTTGGAATTTTTTGCTTTTATGGGAGTTTTTTGTTTGGGGTTTCTTGGTTTCGTTTGTTTGTTGGGGGTTCGGTGTTGTGTTTTGTTTTGGTTTTTTTTTATTTGATTTTTACTTTACCTTGGCTTTCATTGAGTATTGTGGATATATTTATTTCATTTGGACTGTTTCCTATATGAAGACATTTTTTTTTTTTCCCCAAAGCATTCAAGAGGCTTTTTAGAAAACCTCTTTCACACTTAATTCATCACAGAAAATGACCTTTCTCTTGGCATATTGATAGGAACCGTCAGTTGGAAGGAATCTTGGTGGTAGCGCAGCAGTTCCATGAAGCTCTGGAACCACTGGTGGAGTGGCTAAATGCCACAGAGAAGAGGCTTGCAAATGCAGAACCCATTGGGACACAGGCTTCCAAACTGCAACAGCAAATTTCTCAGCATAAAGTAAGATACAAACCACACACTTGGTTGTGTTAATCTTTTTGGAGGCTTCTGTAAAGCACAACACAACTTGCAGAGTTGCTGCGGTGTACTTAGGTTTTACCATACTGGATTTTGTTTTCTGTGATTTGAGTTTTACATATTTACATTGGCCATATGTCCTTTTTTTTGTTCATGTTTGATTTATTGAGTTCCACTTCCATTTCTGTTATGTTTTTTTCTCATTTTCTTTTCCATTACTCTTCATTATTTAAAAAAAAAATAATATAGGCCCTAGAAGATGATGTCCTAGCTCACAATAAGAGTTTACATCAGGCCATTAGCACTGGTCAGTCTCTAAAGACTATGAGCTCCAGGGAAGATAAAGATATGGTGCAAGAAAAGCTAGATTCTGCTCAGGCCTGCTACATTGAGATTCAAGAGAAGAGCAACAGCAGGTCTGAACTTCTTCAGCAAGCTTACAGCAATGCCCAGATTTTTGGCGAGGATGAAGTTGAATTGATGAACTGGCTGAATGAAGTCCATGATAAACTGAGCAAATTGTCAGTCCAAGATTGCAACACAGAATTGCTTGAGAATCAGCACTCTGAACTACTGGTATTTTGATTTCTGTTCATTTATTATTATTTTTTTTTTTTTAATCTGTGTGTCCATATTTGCTTTATTTTTCATTAATATATTTTGTTTAAAATGGCATTATGCTTATCCCAAATACTAAAAAAAATTGTTATGTCTGTGCCAACACAAATGGCTTTTTCTGTTAGGATCTTCAGGAGGAGATTCTTCTTAGAAAACAAAATGTCGATTTGGCTATACAAAATGGCTTAGATCTTCTCAAGCAAACAACAGGTGAGAGCTTATATAAAACTGATTAATCCAATTTTTTCTCTTGCACTTATAAGTTCTTATCAAAAAGAAGTTCAAGTGGAACTTGTAAATATTAGTCTATATTTACTGGTTAAAGCCACTGTTGTTTAATAAAGGTTTGAGGTCAAGACAAGTTATATTTTTAGCCCAATTTTACTGTTAATATAAGTAACCAAAAGTCCTTTTTTGCTTGTACAGAATTTGGCCCTTGAATCCTGTAGTATTTTTAGTTAAAAATTATTTTGGTGAACCCTGCATTCCATTCCTAATAGCAAGTTATGGACATTACTCATAATGGAGGGCTGTTTGGCAGTAGATGCAGTCAATTCCCTGCAGGCATCCACAGATGAACCAGATTTTAGACTACTTTTTACTGAAAGAGAAAAGTCTCGTCCACTGGAACTAACACTGTGTGAAAAGTAGCATTGCAATTGTACACTGCCTGTTGTCCAAGTTTTCCAGCATTTCTAGTTCTTGAACTCTTAAGACATGCATATGTATGGGGCAGAAGGGTATCCTTTTCTGTGAGAAGCTTAGATACTATGTATAGTCTATAATAAAATCTAAACATGTTAATTTCAGTACATTGTTTTTATTTTATCCTTTTGAGTTGCATTTTCTGTGATAGGTGGGGTTCAAGATTTGGGTTGTTTTGGGGTTTGTTGGATTTTTTTGCTTTTAAATATTTGTGATCTCAGGAAGTAACATCCCTCTGATATTTTAGGTGATGAAGTTGTAACAATTCAAGATAAACTGGAAGGCATTAAAGCAAGATACAGAGATATTACAAAATTGAGTTCTGATGTATCCAAGACCTTAGAGCAGGCTCTGCAGCTTGCAGGTCAACTGCACTCAACTCACGAGGAACTCTGCAAATGGCTTGATGAAGTGGAGGTGGAGTTACTGTTGTATGAAACTCAGTTACCTATGGGTGAAAAATTAAGCCAAATACAAGAAAGACAAAAAGTAGGTTTTAGAGCCTGTGTATGATTTATTACCATAAGGTTCAGCTAGGTTTTGTGTTAACTTATGAATGGCACAATGTTGTTTTGTGAATAGCTAATTTGAACATTGGATCAGTTGACTAAATGTAACAGTAGTTAAGAGTCAAACTCATTTTCTGTGGTAATATGTAACAATCACTTAGGGAATTGGGCTGAGCACAAGAGAAGCAAATAATTTTGGTTTTACTCTAGCAACTACCTAATCCTGGGAAAACTCTTTATCAAACAAAATTATTTTGAGTCTTTAGTTGTGACATAGATAAAATCCTGTTAAAAGGAGAGTCGACGTTTAAAATATATATTACTAATCATGTTTAACAATATCTATTCCAAAATAAAAATTGTAGTATAAACTGGATGTTGCAGACAAAGTTGAAGGGTGAAAGCTAAAAACATTTCCATTATATTCCCTATATATAAAGAAATGAAGCAGCAGGGGGAGGTTTCTGTACAGGTAAAAACTCATTCCTGAAGCATTCTGTGATGATTTGATTGGAATTTAATCCAGCAATTGCCCATTTGTGACCGTTTGAGGCTGTCCCTTTAAGAAAGGGGACATTGTGGTTGAATGTTTGTAAACGAAAGACGGATCTAAACTAATTTCATTGGTAGATTGGAAGGAAGCACCTTTTGAACTGGGAGTACAGCAGAGAATCCTGGGCAGTCCTGCGCTTTCCTTCTTCCCCTTTGCAGCTCGCAGCTTTCTGGGCTTTCGGCCAGACTTGACCTTGAAGCTGATAAAAAGCGTGAGGCCTCTACTAACAAATTCTGCTTAAATTAACAGTTTCTCTTTTTCTCTCTTTCTAACCCTCTCTGGGGAAAAGGGGAGAGAAGGGGGATACAGGGGTGGGGAGCCCTCCTCATCAGAGCAGGGAAATCTCATTTCTGTGTCACTCTGTTGTATATTTCTTTATATATTGTAAATACTGTAAATTCTGTATATATTTCCCTGCATTTCCTAAACTGCTTTGTAAATATAGCACATAATCCCTTTGCTAATCCAGCTGTGCGGTTTTTTTTTTTTTTTTTTCCCCTTTCGATTTTCTTCCCTTCATTTTACAGGGGGAGGAGAAGGCCCGGCCTTTCCCCCAACCCTATGACACCATTTAAGACGCCACTTGATTTCATCATATTTGGCTTTTTGTCATGTCTGATGATCATGGCTGGCAGCCAGTCAGTAGCGGAGTCCCCCAGGGATCAGTGCTGGGCCCCATGCTCTTTAACATCTTTATTGATGATCTGGATGAGGGCATTGAGTCTATCATCAGTAAATTTGCTGATGACACCAAGCTGGGGACAGGAGTTGATCTGCTAGAGGGTTGAGAGGCTTTGCAGAGAGACCTCGACAGGCTGGACAGATGGGCAGAGTCCAACGGCATGAGATTTAACGCATCCAAGTGCCGGGTTCTGCACATTGGCCACAACAACCCCATGCAGTGCTACAGGCTGGGGTCAGAGTGGCTGGAGAGCAGCCAGGCAGAGAGGGACCTGGGGGTGCTGGTTGATGGTAGGATGAACATGAGCCTGCAGTGTGCCCAGGCAGCCAAGAGGGCCAATGGCATCCTGGCCTGCATTAAGAACAGTGTGGCCAGCAGGAGCAGGGAGGTCATTCTGCCCCTGTACACTGCACTGGTTAGGCCACACCTCGAGTACTGTGTCCAGTTCTGGGCCCCTCAGTTTAGGAAGGATGTTGACTTGCTGGAACGAGTCCAGAGAAGGGCAACGAAGTTAGTGAGGGGCTTGGAACACAAGCCCTATGAGGAGAGACTGAGGGAGCTGGGGCTGCTTAGCCTGGAGAGGAGGAGACTCAGGGGTGACCTTATTGCTCTCTACAACTACCTGAAGGGGGGTTGTAAACAGGCAGAGGTTGGTCTCTTCTCCCAGGCAACCAGCACCAGAACAAGAGGACACAGTCTCAGGCTGCGCCAGGGGAAGTTCAGGCTGGAGGTCAGGAGGAAGTTTTACATGGAGAGAGTGATTGCCCATTGGAATGGGCTGCCTGGGGAGGTGGTGGAGTCGCCGTCACTGGAGGTGTTCAGGAGGAGACTTGACAGGGTGCTTGGTTACATGGGTTAGTTGATTGGGTGGTGTTGGGTAATAGGTTGGACGCGATGATCTTGAAGGTCTCTTCCAACCTGGTTTATTCTATTCTATTCTATTCTATTCTATTCTATTCTATTCTATTCTATTCTATTCTATTCTACTTGCTAGTGATTTAGTTCCTTGTGAAGTTGCAGGTTGCAAAGAATATCTGCTAGTTTTATGTTCTTCGTTAAGTAGTGACAACTCTTACAAAATGACAAATAATTGCAAACTGTCATACTGACCAGAGAAATATATTTAAGATATATTCTGTAGAAAATTCTCTTCAGGAATCACCCACTTGCCTGTTAAGCTTACAGTATCAAAAAGCTGATACTACTGAGCTGAAAATAAGCATGCTAATTTATCTCTTTGGTTTGCGTGGAAAACATTTCAATTCTCAACTCATGGACTAGTTGGAAGAATAAAAAATGTATGCAAGCTCTGTGTGTTCAGCTTGCGTGCTGGCATGTTTACTTTAAATGGCCTTTTTCAGGAGCTGAAAAAAGAAGCAAAGAACAACAAAGGCTTACTGGACACTCTGAATGAAGTTGGCAGTGCCTTCCTGGAGCTGGTGCCATGGAGGGCCAGAGAGGGCCTTGACAAGATGATAACAGAGGTCAATGAGCGTTACAGATTAGTGAGTGACATGATCTCTCAGAAGGTGGATGAGATTGATGCTGCTCTCCTGAGATCCCAGCAGGTACTGAAAACTGTGCAGTAAGTCTCTGGCCACATGTACCTGAACAAAAGATGTTCTTTAATAACATGGCCAACATTTTTTTGTGTTTGAGCAGCAAAAGGCCAGTTTGAATGAATAGGGACTCAGTGTTTAGCTGAGTTCTTGCATTCATATTTTATCTCTACACTGTTGTAGCTGGCTGCCTTTTTGTTGAAACAAACATCAGTCTTGTAGGTACAAAATAGCTTTAACTATCCTATGGCTCCTTAAGTGGGGGTTTGCTTAAGTACAAACTCAGTGGCCCATGTCTTCTGTAGATAATGTTGTGTTGAGTAGAAATATAATTTGGATCCCCAGCTGATTTTACTGGATGCAAAACTGAAATCACTTAGGGTTGCCATACCTTTCAACATCAGCTGATTGTCTAACTTTCCACAATTAAAAGATGGATCATCTTGTTCAAGCTGTAGTAGAGGATTTAAATTACAATTGATTCTGTTTGCATCCACTATGCTTTTCTTTTTGGGGCTCAAAAATTGAGTTGCTTAGTATGTAGAGGTTTCTGTACATGCACAGAGGTGTATATATATGGGTATACTTCAAGAACAGGCACCCAAATTTTATCACTAAGTATTTCCATATTTAAGCTTACTTATAATTGCGTTATGGAAACATAATTTGTAGTCTGTCTACAGTTCAGACATAGAAATATTGGTGGACATGTCTGTTTCTGCTAATAGCTCCCATAAACAGTAGTAAGAGGACAAGGAAAAAGCATGTATGACATTCTTAAAGTTTGCTGCAAGCAGAGTACAAGAGGCTGGCAGTAACTCAGATTTTCTTGTAAGTGAAGCTAAAAATAACTTGATGTTTCTTCTAAAGGGGTGTGCTATGAATACTACCTTGTTTCATTAACCAAATCCTCAAAAAACAAGGGTGGTGTCTTTTTGTTCTTTGGTTGGTTGGGGTGTTTTTGTGTGTGTGTTTTGTTGAGTTTTGTTTTTACTTTGTGTTTGGGGTTTTTTTTGGTTGGTTGCTTTTTTGGGAGGGGATTGGTTTGGGACTTTTGTTGTTGTTTTACTATTTGGGTTTTGGGGTGGGGTGTTATTTTGGTTTTAGTGAGGAAAAAGGTGAGATAGAAGAGTGTATGTTGACGACTCTTCAACTTTTTGGAATTTTGAGAGTGTTGCATCCCCTGGCACAAGTTCAAGTATGAAAGATCCAGAACAAGTTAATGTTGCAAGGGCACACTGCACATTGCATTCTCATTCTGCATACCCCTAAACTTTGCTTCAGCCCAACTCACATCACTGCAGTATATTCCTATATTCCTGTGATCAGTAATCAGTGACAGTAAGTGACTTAGCATACTACTGCTGAAGGATCAGCTACTTGCCATTTAGCTCAGAGAAACAGAAATATATTTGGAAAAGCTACTACTCTGTAAGCTTACCCTGTGGCAACTTGTTCAAGTGCCTATACTATTAAAAAGTTTTGAGTGGAGGACAAAGCCACTAAGAGCATGATGGTTTAATGGGAGTAGTGTGGGGTTTTTGCTACACATTACTGGGCCAAGGTGAGAAATGCAGAAAGCTATATGAACAGGTAAGCATATTTTTTGTGTTGTGAATGGAAGCTGGAAGGCTTAATGCACTACTAATACAATAATGGGGACAATGGATGGTTTTACAGTGACTCAAGTTCAGAGCTCATTAAAAAGCTGTCATGCATAATGAGAAGAAAACACTTTAATTTTGTCTACAGAGAGTACTAATTTTATGTGGTTTATTCTTTAATGTTCCATTTGGATGACACAAACAGGGAATCCTATACTCAGCAAATTTTAGAGTACTGTCCTTCCTCACTGCTTTGTAACCTAGAAGTTTCATTGCCATGTCTTGATTTTATTTCTATTAAATATTTGCTCAATATTACTTACATATGCATGGATGTTTGGTATTAGGAAGTCACATTGCAGTTAATTTAAATGCATTTGAAATCACCCTTTTATTTCTTTCATTTGAATCTTAAGTAGATGGGCTTCAGAAGAGTTCAGCTGTGTACTGCAGTTTCTGAAGCCAGTATTTAACTGCTACTGGTGCATGTGCTTCATGCTGTTTTCAGTACTGATTATTTCAGAGCATACCTTTCTTTTAGGAAGTCACAATGTTTGGGACAAAACTTACTTTCTGTTACTTTAAATGAGAAATGACATAGTGAAAAAGAATGTTTGTACTCTTTCATGTATCAAATGGATTAGGCTGAAATAGATTGACTTGTAAGGAATGAAATCTTAGAACTGCTGCTCTTGGTTTTGTGTGGCTCATGATTAACCACTCAGACAACTGATGTAGTGGCTAAAGTGGACTCCATCTACATTACAGGAGCAGGGCTACAGCCACAAAGGCACAGAGCAGCAGTAGCTAGTCAACAACATATACATATAAGAACAGCAAAAGTAGCATGTTCTGATCTAAAATGTCCTGGTAAGACTTGAACAATAACTCAGAGCCATATTTAAGTCCTGCCAGTTGCAGTGGGGGTCAGAGTTTAAATAAATAAGTTATTAGTGGTTTCTAGGCTACATGTTCAGTGCATCTGATCATTCCATGTATTATTTCTCTGTGGCTTAAACTCAGTTCTGCAGTTGTTGAGTGCTGCAACGTGTGTGCTAAGAGACACACCTGTAAACTCGAGCTAAAGAGAGAATATATGTGTTTTTTTTTTAAGATTTGGTCTTTATTTCCTGAAGAATTAGATCCCCATGTACTACTTTTATCAATCTTACGCTCTCCTTTGCAAATTAGTAAGAAACATCTTTTATATCCTCTCACTGCTTTGGTGCTTTGACGTAATTTCTGAAATGTTTAACTGTTGACTAATGGTAGAGAAAAAGATAATCCTTTAGGCAAAGGACTGGCTGCACCTAAATGGCCCACAGAATTTTGGATGGGATCTTGTCTTCTCTGAACTCAGTGAGGTTTCTCCACTAACTTAGTTGAGTTGTGATTGTTTTGACTTTATCATTTAATACCAAAATAGCTCTTAAGATTAAAAAGATAACACCAAACAACTATTTCTTAGCATAACTGCAACATTAGCAGCAGTAATAAACAGAGAGATAGAAAAGACATGTGAAAGTAAATGGAAAGAAATTATGAAAATAAACAGTCTAGCTAAAATTAAGAAATTATAACCCTTTTTATTTTCTCCTCTCTGTTAGCTGTAGGCTTTGGAAGCCTCTGTTACTTTGCCACATGTATGCATTAAACTCTTGTTTTACAATCCCTAAGAACCATTTTTGGCTTTGTACTTCATTTATATAGAAACCTCATGTGGAAAGTGAGCTGCTATCTTTCTAACAATTCAAAAGTGTGCTTTTTAATCTTCTTTCATTCTTTAACAGTCATTCTAATTTCATGTCTATAGAACTCTTGAACTAATTCATGCCTCCTTCATTTAGTTTGATCAAGCAGCTAATGCTGAGTTTGCCTGGATTGCAGAAACTGAAAAGAAACTGATGTCTCTGGGTGATATTAGGCTTGAGCAATACCAGACCACAGCTCAGCTACAAGTTCAAAAGGTAAAAGAAATGCTTTTCAAACTGTCATGCTAATTATTGGCCAACACACTCTCCATCTAGAAAACATGCTGGCATGATTCAGTTTTTGGTCCATCATAAAGGACTTCAGAAACAGTTTTTGCTCTGTTTACTCTTTTTTTCTTTTTTTTTCACTGACCAATTTTTATTGTGTTTCAAGGCTTTTACCATGGAGATTTTGAGGCACAAAGATACTATAGATGAGCTTGTTAAATCAGGGGAGAAGATTATGAATGTGTGCACTGAAGAAGAGAAACAGTCCATCAAGGTAAAGTTCTTAAATTGCAACTATGGCAGTAGATATGCAGGCAATATATAAGTAAAAAGGGTTCCTACAGTGTCTTTTTTATTTTTTTGATACTAATAAAAAGGCTGGAGTTACAGTCATTTCTAGTCTGAGGACTGTAATACTTAGAAGTGCTGTTGTGTACCATACTCCTTCAGGATGATCACAGAACAAACGTTGTGTTCTTGTTTCATTGCCCGACACTAATTAGAAGCCCCATTTATCATCTTCACCCATGGTAAACAGTATTTTAGCCAATGGACAATTGAATTAATAGGTGTTAGTCATCTAGGGTGATGTGTGTGTAATCTAGCTGTTTATCTTTTTCAGTTCTCTTGGATGAGTGTTGCTCTGGAAATGTATTTCTGTGCCAGATGCAAAGGCTATGCACCTCAGTGTGCATCTTTACTTTCACTTCTGCTGATTTCAGTGTAGACCTTACTTGCCAAAATTATTTCACCCTGTTGACTAACACAGCCCATGAAAGGCATTCTTGTGCCTTTGTTTATTACACACACAGAGCCTGATGTTGGGACTCTGTGTGTGTGTATATATGCAGACAGATTATTTTTCATGTGTGCGTGTTGACATTTAAGAATGGATTAGTTGTGGGGTTCAATGGTGCGGTTAGACTTATTTTGTAAATTTAGTCCTCCCAATGATCACCCTCCTTAAACAGCTGTACCTCACTAATTTTGCTCTGCTGCAGAATCTCTGAATAAATTTGATTTGGTCTTAAGTGAATTAAAAACAGATGAGAAGTTTTGTCTGTGAAACTGTAGTCATAAGGGAGAGCAATTTTTTGTGAGTCTCTTAAATACTTGCATTCGTCAAAAATGCTGTGTCTCTGTGTTAGATTGTTTTGTCCTTTGGATAGCACCTTAATTTACATGGAAGGCATAACAAATGAAAGGCTAGCTTGCTCTGCCAAGAAAGATTCTTTTCTTCACATGCAATGGCTTCCTTATATGTCTAGTTTTTCCAAGGCTAGCATTGTCACATACAATATTTCATAAAAATGATAACATGGGCAGTCTTACACAGGAAAAAGTGTATAGCTAGCTGATATTTTATTTTATTATCATATGCCCAAATACAGTAGATTTGTAATAACTGAACCTTGTAACTCTACCATATTATTAATGGTAACACATCCTCATATGCTAGCCTGGAAAATAATATTTTGTGGTTTCTGTTGCAAGTTTGTAAGCTACGAGCACAACAATATACCCTATTCTCTTGCCAGATTAAAAAAAAAAAACAAACGAAAGAAACCCAATGTTGTTTTTTCTGTATTGTTCATGAAGCTTTGATTTGGAAATGCTGTGGAAAATGTAGTTTCTGCCAAGTGTCACTAAAGTTAAGCATCTCCAATAAGGAGTGGAGTGGGACTGAGGTCTGTAGTCAAGTCATTTGCCACTTGTCTGGAAGCCCAATAAGTAAACAGTTATTTGTAAATATCAGTATCAATAAATATTTTCTAATTACTTTGAAAGTACTCTGCCAAATTCCAATCTCCTGCAATATTCATTCTGTCCACCTTAAACTGATACTGTAGAAATATTATCAAAATTAAATGTGGTTCATCATGGTTTAGTAATATAATTATCAAAGATTGTTTAGAAATTAAGATAATAGATGTGGGAAAACATGCATTGCTATTTTTTGTTACTGTTATTTTGCAGAAAAAAATGAAAAGTCTTTTACAGAAGTATGATGCGGTCTGTCAAATGAACTCTGAGAGAAATCTCCAGCTGGAACGGGCTCAGTCCCTGGTTAACCAGTTCTGGGAGACTTACGAAGAGCTTTGGCCGTGGTTAACTGAAACAGAAACGATCATCTCTCAGCTTCCTGCACCAGCCCTTGAATATGAAACTTTAAAGCAACAACAGGAAGAGCACAGGGTAAGCATTGTGCCAGTTTTGGAAGTCTGAAGCCAAGCAGTATTGTGCTTAGAACGCTGGAGTACTCTGCTACATGCCAAAAGCCCAGACAGTTATATTTCTGTTTAAAAAAGAATTAGTAAAAATAATAATACAAAATAAAGACATTTGCTCCCTTGGGAAAGGCAGCAAACAATATGTAAGTATTAAAGAGGACTAAGGAGGAAAAATTGCTTTTGTATTGAGAGAAGTGAGAATACAGAAGTTAATGGTTAAGAAGTATGTTTAAAAGTGCACACTAGCATCAGTATTAGAATATTCCAAACCCAAAACCAGAAAGAACAGAGATGGAATGTTTTAGCAAGAAACAAGAGAAAGTAAAAGATGATTGTCTAAAGAACTGGAGTACCTTCTATCAGGATGTTGAAAGTGAAATACTGCTTTTGTGTACAGTCTGTATACAGATGTGCCCATTTGTTGATCTTACATTTATTAAAAAAAAGGCATTTGTTTTGTTGGTATCCTTGGAACTAATCTTAGCTGAGCCAGGAAGATGAACAATTAGAGGATCCAGAATGGATTGCTTGGGTTCCAGCCAATCCCATAGTAATTTCTCATGTCAAGTATGTTTGTTAAGTAATAATTAAAAGAAGTCATTGTTTACCTTAACACATACGTTCACAAAATAGAGACAACAGTATTGTACACTGGCTACCATATGGACTTTCTTATATGGAGGAATAATCAGCTAAGATAACAATTAGAATTTTTCATGTATGGGTGCTAGTATCACATGGAATCAGTTGTGTCCCACTGAGATGAAAAACCTGCATGTTTTAGCACATGCAAAGCTCATATGGCTGCTGGAGATACTTGTCTCTCCCTGCTAAGCATGGAGTTAACTAGGATTTAGCTTTTTTTTTTTATTTCAGCAGCCTCAATTAAGTGACTCAAGTTAGATAGGATGAGCCCTGGCTTCAAAGTCTCGTTTACCCTGAGATCAGTTAATGAAGTTATGTCATTCTTATGTACTGGTAAACACTGGGTTCACTCATTTGTCTTCCTATGTCCACAATGAACAAACACACTCTATTAATACTAGCTATGTAACATGAGCTTTACAGACTATCTTGATTAGTCACTGTGAACCAAATCATACTTACTTTACTTACAAGATTGTTCTCCATCTGCTTTAATCTTTCTGCTTGCATGAGAGGCCCTTCAGATGAGCTTCTATTTTTGCATTTTCCCTGGGCTATGCCATTAGCTGAGATTTGTTTAAGTAGAAGATTAATGTCAGACCATTTTAACATGTAATCTAATCTGAAATACTTGTTTACTAGATCTGTTTCCCAATAGTAGATCATGGAGAAAACCAAATCATTTATTGTATTAAGAAGAAGAATAAAGGTGATTCTGAATGTGAATTGAGAACAGCTTTCTATACTCACATTTTCTGATATATTTACTGATGACTGTCTTTGTTCCAAGTCACAGAATTCATAGAGTTGATTCTGTGTAACATGAAGTCAATTTGGTTTGAACTGAGCTGCAGGCAGAGTACTAGCAAAACTTTTGGACCTAGAAATCTGCACCCTTTTGACCCTGTGCCTATATATGCACAAAAACAAAACACAAAAAATATTTTCTACAACTTTCAAGCTCTACTTAGTTTCACTTTTCCCTTTTTTCTACTAGCCAACATTATTCTCCTTGTTGCAAGCTATACAAATAGTTATGTTCTCCCTATGTAGCTAGAGTCAGGGTTTTTTGTATTTTCATTGTTGTTTTGTCATGAGGGGACTGTTGGAGAGTCATGGTCACTGCCTTTTCAGTCTTTTCAATCTCTTCTATTCTGGGGAGGAGTAAGTAAGCAAGCCAGTATCAGGATTTCTTTTTAAGGGAAGGACCTTAGCTGAAGAGAATAGGATTTATTTACACTGAGACTGATACAGGCCCTTTTCTGCGTCTTCATTAATTTAAACAAACTCTGAGCTAAGAGGAATAGAACGTGTACCTCTCATGTTCTTTCACAGGAGCTGTATAATAGAAGTACATGGAGTCCACAGAACTGAGAGAAGCAGTGCCTCACAGGACAGCAGTTTTTTTCTGAAAAGGGAGGAATGAGCTGAGAAAATAAATAAAACTGGAGGGAAGGATCAAGCTACTCCCACTAAAAACCTTCCCTTTTGTCAGATCTATGGGTGCAAGTAAACAAAAGCAAATCCTTAGGCAAGTTGAAAGATGTCTTGTGACCTTTCACTTCCACAAGCCTCTGTGCAGTCTTCCTCACAGTATTGACTTATTTTGGGGATGGATGATGAGAGGAAGTAGACAGCTGAGATAAGATTTAATTTACTTAGCAATTGCCTTTTGAGCTTTGTGTCAGTTAAGTAATATCACTGGTGCAAAGACAAAGGGGTCTTATGGCCAGAGGGAAGGCTGCTCAGCTAGGTTGATAGGGCTCTACTGATAAGTTCTCTTTGTTCTTTTCACTGCTTTCTTTGACTTTCCCTTGTGCTAGCTTCCTTTTTTAAAATCAAGAATGATGTGAATCAATATTCTTGCAGTTCCTGTATCTCCTTCTGTGATGTTCTTCAATGGAAGAAATTCATGACTTTGCAGATAGTGACAAATACCAACATGAAAAGGATGTATGTGGTGTTGCACACGTGTGCAGTATTTTTGCTCTTGCTGTCATTATAGGTACTAAATATGATGCAGGAGTTTCATTGCTAGCACAATATACATAGTTGCCATCTTATGTTTTACCTATAGTCATATGTGCTGCAGGAGTGTTGCATGGACCTTTCCAGTGTCTCCAACTGTGATAGTTCATGTCTGGATAGCTCTGCATTCAAATGGGAACCATCTCTGACAGAGCATCATTAACTTTATTTGATACTATTTGTGCTTTACATTAGGGTGAAAGGTATTTGTTTGGGATTTTTTGCCAGCTGGATGTGTTAGAAGTGTGGACAGTTGTAATGTGGTGGTGCAAGCATAAGAAACTGATAAGTTGTTTCATTTGTTATAGCAACTGCGTGAGCTGATCGCTGAGCACAAGCCTCATATAGATAAGATGAACAAAACTGGGCCTCAGTTGCTGGAGTTGAGCCCAGGAGAAGGTTTTTCTATCCAGAAGAAGTATGTGGCAGCTGACACCCTTTACAGTAAAATTAAGGAAGATGTCAAAAAGCGAGCACTGGCACTGGATGAAGCCATTTCTCAGTGTACCCAGGTATCAATTTAAGTTTAAAGTATAATTGGATTCATTCAACTGGAAAGATAGGCATTGTCATCTTACATGTATATTTCAAGACTAAACTGCTGGTTAATCTCTATTTTTCAACCTAATGGCTTGTAAATGTTCATATCACTGCTTGTGGCATTGATTTTTCTATTTTTGGAGGATTTATAATTTTATATACTAGTTACTACTATGACTGAAGCTGAAAAAATCTACTAAATTTTGAAGTAAAAAAAAAAAGGCGTTCCATTTTTTTCTTGCTAGTCTGTTACTAGATGATGGTACGTTTTTACATGAATGTCACTATTAATCAGTTAACTTGAGTATAATTGTATCTTGAATTCAGCAGCTTTAATTACAGTCTTACAAATGGAACTAGAGGGTAGCTTGGCAGTATCACAGTATGGCAGTATCACAGTATCACAGTATCACAGTATCACAGTATCACTTAGGTTGGAAAGGACCTCGAGGATCATCGAGTCCAACCTGACACCGCAGACCCCATGACTAGACCATGGCACCAAGTGCCACGTCCAATCTCCCCTTGAACGCCTCCAGGGTCGATGACTCAACCACCTCCCTGGGCAACCCATTCCAATGCCGAATGACTCGCTCGGTGAAGAACTTCCTCCTCACCTCGAGTCTGAACCTCCCCTGGCGCAGCTTGAGACTGTGTCCTCTTGTTCTGGTGCTGGTTGCCTGGGAGAAGAGGCCAACTCCCTCCTGGCTACAACCACCCTTCAGGTAGTTGTAGAGGGCAATAAGGTCACCCCTGAGCCTCCTCTTCTCCAGGCTAAACAATCCCAGCTCCCTCAGCCTCTCCTCATAGGGCTTGTGTTCAAGGCCTCTCACCAGCCTTGTTGCCCTTCTCTGGACACGCTCAAGTGTCTCAATGTCCTTCTTAAACTGAGGAGCCCAGAACTGGACACAGTACTCAAGGTGCGGCCTAACCAGAGCAGAGTACAGGGGCACTATGACCTCCCTGCTCCTGCTGGCCACACTATTCCTAATGCAGGCCAGAATGCTATTGGCCCTCCTGGCCACCTGAGCACACTGCTGGCTCATATTCAGGTGGCTGTCGATCAGCACACCCAGGTCCCTCTCTGTCTGGGAGCTCTCCAGCCACTCCGACCCCAGCCTATAGCTCTGCATGGGATTGCCATAGCCAAAGTGCAGCACTCGGCACTTGGACTTGTTGAAAGCCATCCCATTGGACTCTGCCCATCTTTCCAGTCGGTCGAGGTCCCTCTGCAGAGCCTTTCTACCCTCTAATTGACTAACATCTGCCCCTAACTTTGTGTCATCTGCAAACTTGCTGATGACTGACTCTACCCCTTCATCCAGATCATCAACGAATATGTTGAAGAGGACAGGGCCCAGCACTGATCCCTGGGGGACACCACTGGTGACTGGCCTCCAGCTGGATGCGGCACCGTTCACGACCACTCTCTGGGCCCGGCCCTCCAGCCAGTTCCTAACCCAGCACAGAGTGTAGTGGTCCAATCCACAGGCTGACAGCTTAGTCAGCAGTTTGCTGTGGGGGACGGTGTCAAAGGCCTTGCTGAAGTCTAGGTAGACCACATCCACAGGCCTCCCCACATCCACCAGGCGGGTCACCTGATCATAGAAAGAGATCAGGTTGGAGAGGCAGGATCTGCCCTTCCTGAATCCATGTTGGCTGGACCTGAGCCCTTGGCCATCCTTCAGGTGCGCAGTTATTGCTGCCAGGATAATCTGCTCCATCACTTTCCCTGGCACTGAGGTCAGGCTGACTGGCCTGTAGTTTCCAGGTTCCTCCATCCGACCCTTCTTGTGGATGGGGACCACGTTGGCCAGTTTCCAGTCATCTGGGACCTCACCAGTGAGCCAGGACTGGAGGAAAATGATGGAGAGTGGCCTAGCTAGCACATCCGCCAGCTCTCTCAGCACCCTAGGATGGATCCCATCTGGTCCCATGGACTTGTGGATATCCAAGTGGCTCAGCAGGTCCCGAACTAACTCCTCATGGATTTCCAGGGTATTACTCTGCTCCCCGACCCCAACGCCCAGCTCCGGAGACCACTCGTCCTGAACTCCTGCCTTGCTGTTAAACATTGAGGTAAAGAAGGTGTTCAGGACCTCAGCTTTATCCTCATCCTCAGTAACTGTGTTCCCCTCCAGGTCCACTAGGGAGTTCAGGTTCTTCCTGCCCTTCTTCTTATTGTTAATATATTTATAAAAATGCTTTTTATTATCTTTGACTGAGGTGGCCAGCTTCAGTTCCAGCTGGGCCTTAGCCTCCCTAATTTTATTCCTACATAATCTAACAGCTTCCTTGAACATACCTCGAGAAGCCTTCCCCTCCTTCCAAAGTAGTAATAGCATTTGTTCTTCATTGCAGTCACTAAAACGGTCTGCATGAACCCATACAAAATCTTGAATAAAATACACTTTGTTCTGTACTACAGGTTTTATATGAAAATCCTCTTTTTCTCCCTTTGCTGGAAATTCAGTACTATATTCTGCTCAGTTCTAAAAGTACTAAAGAAAGAAATACACCTTAAAGTTTTTATCAAGTCTACATTCTTAATCTTTTTTGTCATAAGTCAGTGTACTTAATGTGATATTCCTAGCCCCTGCAGACTGAGTTTATGAAGCTTAGGGGAAAAAAATGTGACATCAGATGTTAACCTGCTTTTGAACTTTTACATTATATTTAAGTCATTCTAAACACCTTCCTTATGCATGCTTCTAAAAGATGCATGATATGTAGATTCAGTGTTTTTCTTCATCAGTCCTCCCTCCTATTTAGTGCTGCACATTGGGAAATCAGGATACTTAGCATTCGAGTCCCTGCTTTGTATGTGACAGACATTAACATGTTGTACTGGCTAGGTAGAGAAAGCAAGAATAAAAATGCGTTCTTTTGTAACAGCTTGAATATAATCAGATGTTGAGAAAATACTTAATTATTTATGTGGTGCTTTAAGGTTAATTTGATATATGTAAATATATATGCAGATGGAAAAGCAAAACATTGTAACACCCAGAATGTAATTTCATATCATCTCCCTTTTTTATTAAGATAGGTAAATATATATTATCAGGCCTCTGTACTTTGATGGCTATGTCAATGTTTGTTTGTCTAGACAGTCCTGGAAGAAAACTAACTCTTCAAGCTTTAAATTATATTAAATTGCACTATGTATCAAAGGCAGGATGTAACCTACGGAGCCAGAATGAGAGGTTACAATGACTTGCATTTTCTTCCTTTTAAGTTTTAAAACACCATGTCTCATTCATAGAAGCATGAATGCAAGGAGGCCCACTGAATGCACTGACAATTTCAAATACACAGGTCCTAAAATTAGACCTGAACATTTCCAGTTTCAGGTTGTACCACTTTTGTAAGGTTTTTGTTTCCATAATCAGATTTTGAGGTCTGGAACGTGGGAAGGCTGCTTATCTTTCATAATGCATTTTCCTGGCTTATTTGATATTCATGCTTCTAACAAACCCACTGACTCCATAAGATTAGTCACTGAGTCTGATTTGAAGTGGGTTGCAATGCTGGGAAAAAGTAATTATGTTTGTATTGCCTATGCTCCTTTGAGTAGAAAGGATGTAGCTATTTGTTCATGTAAGGTAATCCTGTTTTGCTGTGGTCTTCTTAGCACCTTTCCCAAGTGTAGACAAGAGTGTTTACTGTAGATCCCAGAAGATCATTAAATGCACCCACAATTTACTAGCTTCTGTAATTTGAAAGGGGGATGATGGCGAGATATTTTTAGTAATCTCTATGGATCTAAAATCATATAGTAAAAGCTAACTTCATACCTGTGCCAAAGGATGAACCATGTTTATATAGGTGTAATTGAATTCCTAGGATTCAACCTGGACTCATTCAAATGTGTGAACATAATTGTGGTGAAGGCACATTATGCCCCAATACTGAATCTTGTCCCAGCATGTGGGCAAGTTCCCCCTCCCTCTAGGAGGGAGACAAAAGCCAAGGCATTAGCCAGGCTTGCACGCACCCAGCGCATGCAGCGCTTGTGCTTACACCAAGTATGGGCATAATTCTAGCTTCACGCTTTCTATAGGCTGAAGCCAGTTGCTTATGAGAGTGCCCATTGGTCAAGCCCAGCCTCGAGGAATCTATAAGTATCACCCCAGTTGGTAAACACGTTGCCCCCCCCCCCCCCCCTCATTTACTTTGTCTCTGTGCTTGCTCGAGAGAGTAACTCTCGAGCTGCAGCCTTTGCCATTGAGCTTATTGTTGTTAGCTTCTGTTATACATGCACGCATACTGGAAGCCTCTGCATTGTTGAAGAAGCCCAGAGGGAGGACCTTCGCTGAGCCTGAGGAGCTCAGCATTGCTACAACCAGTCGTGCCGATCGGAAGAGCCCATCGTGCCACCGGAGGACTGGACCAACCCCCGCGGGTAAGATCTGCCCAGTTGCCGGGGAGAAGGGACTTGATTAATACCGAGTCCACGTATGCTTAGCCCCGCCGTAGCGGGAGAGAAGCCGCCGAGTGCCGCTCTGAGGAGCCGCCGAGTGCCGCTCTGAGCCCTGTGAATCTCAGGGAAAACCAAAGCATTGTTCATGCGTATACTGCGCTGAAACCGGGACCACTACGAGAGTCCTGTTGCTTCTTGAAGTTCGGTAAAGAGAATCCGCCGCCTAACGCAGCCGCATTCTCTCCCTGAGGCTGTTTGCATCAGCCCCGAGAACCGCCGTGGTTGGGCCGACCCCCATAGCTTCGCCTGCTTCCGTCGTTCGAGCCCACCTACCGGCCACCGATGTCCCGCCCTGCCGTGCGAGCCGACTTCTGAGAGCCGACCCCACGGACCGACCCCGACCAGGACCGATCCCTGTTGTCTGAAGGGAACTGAATATCGTTCACGTGCTTTCCATCCACTAGCACTCAGTTCAAAGTATCCGCGTCTAGCAGAGTAAGCGCTGACGCATAGCAAGATTGTAATATTGCTGTGTATAGCCAGAAGCCGCCCGCGTCCCGCCGAGTCTCCATCTAGTGGCCAAGCGGCAGAACTGCACCCTTCGTTATATAAATACAGAAAGGGTTTATAGATAGTTCAATTACGTTATAATCATAACACTAAGCCAGTTGTGGAATCTATTTCACGAACGTGCACTAGATCATGTATATAAGTTGGTGATTAATCGGTTATTAATAGTTTGATAATTAATAAAATACTATTTTTCATCATTCATATTTCATATTCATAAATTTAATAACCTCTTCACCACAATAATACAGGCTGTTGTGTGCTGTTATTTGCAGAAAGTACCATACCCTTGCAGCGCTAACAAGTTATCACCTGAGCTGTAACATCTGTCTCTTAGAATTGCCTTACATATCAGTTTTAATTGGTGGTTATATGCCATTATGTTGGTCCAGATAGGAAAATGTATATATTTAAGGTAAATAACTTTCAGAAATTATTGAATCAGGAGGCCATGATTCTCCCAAATAAGGTACAGACTTGTATGAATTAGAATTAATTGCATGTGCATTCTGCCATATATGTATCTGCCTTCAGATGGAGTGTCTCAGGACTGACCCTGGCCTTCACAGTAAAATTCTTAAATCTGAGAGGAAGTGACATTTTTCAGTGTTGTTTTTGTAATTCAGATAGTGAAAGAGGGGAAGAGCCATGGAGGGAGGTGTATTGCAAGTTGCACATTTGTATGTTGGACAAACTTGTTAAATATGTCAAAGCATGTTTTTCCAAGAGAATTTCAGATGCTATTTTTGCAGGTGGTTGTATTTTTTTATAATTTCTATCTTTCTGTCCTTTATCAACTTCCTAGTTTCATGACAAGATAGATCCGACTCTTGAGAGTCTGAAACGCATAGCTGAACGTCTGAGGCAGCCACCTTTGATCTCAGCAGAGGTTGAGAAAATTAAAGAGCAAATCAGTGAAAATAAGAACATGTCAGTGGATCTGGAAAAACTTCAGCCAGTGTATGAAACACTTAAGCAGAGAGGGGAGGAAATGATTGCTCGCTCAGAAGGAGCTGACAAGGATATATCTGCTAAAGGTAGTAGACTAAGGAAAGTTTCATGCAGTGGAAATGCAGCAGGCTGCAGCATATAAAAATCTCCATTTCTGATGACTGCTGATCTGGGAATTGTGTTCTTTTGGAGAAGTTGCTAAAGATGTATGAAATCAAAGCATCATTCAAAATAATTCATCATGGATATAACCTTTGTTCTGTTTTTTAAAGGCCATGTTGGTTGTTTCCACTTTAACCTTGTAAGGAGTCCTGTAAAAATACAGTTTTAGTCTAAATTTTAAAATGTACACATATGTTTCTGCTGTACAACCGTAAAGAGATTTATGGCCAAAAATTGTTTGCCAGCATAGTAATCTGGTTTCTTTTGTTGTTTAGCTGTTCAAGATAAACTAGACCAAATGGTCCTTATTTGGGAAGATATCCAGACCTTGACTGAAGAAAGGGAGGCCAAATTGTTGGATGTAATGGAACTAGCTGAAAAGTTTTGGTGTGATCATATGGCTCTTGTAGCTACTATTAAAGATACTCAGGACTTCATTCGAGAACTGGAGGGACCTGGGGTTGACCCATCTGTAGTCAAGCAACAGCAAGAAGCCACTGAGGTCAGTAGAAAGTATTTTGAAGTATTTTATTTACAGCATGCAGAGAAAAAAACAGAATTACTGTGAAATACCACAGTACGACACTAAGTAGTATAGTTGCATGGAAAGTTACTATAATGATATCTCAAGACTATGGTAAATATCATGTGTCAGTGCTTAATTGCAATCAGCATGTAACATATGCCTGTCATAATATTTACATATCTGTTTATAAACTTGTATCTAGTAAGCATGTCACGGGGACTTTTGAAGTTATGCATGCTTTAGATTCCCAGAGTGATTCGTAACATCTAAATGAAAGGTGTACAGATGTAGCATGCTCTGTGCATTATACACTAAGCCTGTAATTATTTATGCTGATAGTTAAAAATTTGACGGTTGAATGATAACCTCTGCAAAGGACAACACTCTAATTAAAGACATCTAATTTAAAACTTCATGCTTGGTTTTCCCATCTCATGCAAAATGACATCATAAGCCACTGCTAGAGTATAGACTGATGCCAACTAGTTTCACTCCGATACTGCACAGAGATGCTTATATTTTAAGCATCCAATTGGTAGTCAAGTGACTTCAAAGAAAACAAAGGTGGAATCTTGCTGTGTTCTGTTTTGAAAGCAAACTGTACATAAGTTATAAAGTTAGGATGGACAGTATTGGATCTTTTTGTCTTTGTAGGCTGCTAAAGAAGAAATTGATGGGCTACAAGAAGAACTGGAAGCAGCTGTGAGCCTTGGCTCTGAACTTAGAGCTGCTTGTGGAGAGCCTGACAAACCTATTGTCAACAAGAGTATAGATGAGGTATGAGAAATGCAGATGCGTAAGTCTGTTCTTTCAGATGCTTTTTCAGTTGAAACTGGTTTATTACCCACCTCACCCCCAAGAAATTTTGGATTGAAATAAAAACATTGTCAAAAGTGAGATGCCTGTGAAGCCTTCAAGGGAAAGTAAGGTTTGCCTTTCAGGTAAATAAATCTTGACTCAGATTAATAGATGGCTACTTTTTGCAAATGGATGCTAGAATAAATTTCAGATATATCTGGTCTATGCCAAGGAAGAGATCTTGACTGAGTCAGCCAAAGTGCTTTTAATTTCTGTGATGTCTATCAGTGTACTACCTTTATTACAGTGATGAATCTCCAAATAACACTGCCTGTATTAATCATAACCCCTACTTTAAAATACTCAATAATCAATATTTGAAGTTTGCAGCTTTTGTAGTCCACACCCTGTAGTATATTCTGTGGGAATGCAACTATGCAGTGATAGAGAAAACAGGAGTGTTAATACGGACTGAATATGAATTACTCACACTTAGTTTATTAGTGTTATTGATCAATGAATAGTTAGTGAATATACATCATACGTCAGTAAAATTCTTTTGCCCATTGGGATAAATTGCACTTACTTGCAGCTAAATTCTGCCTGGGATGCCTTAAACAAGACATGGAAAGAACGAGTGGACAAGCTTGCTGAAGCTATGCAAGCAGCTGTTCAATACCAGGATGGACTGCAGGTAAGATGTTGATATGCCTAGCCTGGTCTTCAGTCAATAGGATTTAAGGTGGTTATAGTAAAAAATGTCATGTGGTTGGGTAGGTTGCAAGTAATGGGTCACCAATAGTGACTATTTTCTTCAGTTGGTAGATATTTTGGGGGGGATTAGTTGAATTTGTGGTTTTTTTGCATTGAAGAGTAGATCTCTCGGGTCGTTTTCTTCTTGTAGTTGTTTAAATATTTCACTATGTTTAGATTAAAAATGAATGTCCCTTTGTTTATTGACAAAAGCAGAGGGTCTATGATAATGTATTCACAGTAATCCTTCTCACATTTCCTTTGATAGCCAGTACATAATATGATAGGTGAGCTGAAGTTGTGACACGTTTACATGTTCAACAGAATCCACAGTATCAGTCGATGCTATTTTCTTTTAGCAGAGGACAGTTGAAGAACTGCTGTTTTATTCAAGCTTTTTTAGAAGTCAAATATTTGTTTGAATATTATAAGCAAAACATTAAGATAATGTTATTAGCCCACTGTACTAATTCTTAGTATAATTTATCCCATCTCAACATTTCAGAAGTTGATTCAATTTTTAAGTATGTAGGGAAATTTTGAAGCATGTTTTTCTAAGATATCTTGCACAATGTATATCCTACAATTTGTGAGGTTACCCAAAAAAAAGTGTGGAAGGGGAAAGGGCTGGATTAAATCACCTTGAAAGGTCCCTTCCAACCCAAACTATTCTATGGTCCTATGATCTTTTCCTTCTTTGTGCTAGTTTTTTTCCACATTCTGTATGCTTTGGCTGAGTGGCACGCCTCATATCTTTCGTGAGTGAATGGCTAGAAGATTGAAACATTTGAAAGGACTCCAAACGTGATCAGATTTTGCAAAACTATTTTTTGCTCACTGTAACTATTGTCTTTCTTGGTTTGTTACATTTTTAAAATGAGTTGCACATGACACTGAGGGCAGTTGATTGTGTGATCAATGCAGATAACACCAGAATACTCTTTACTAATAATGCAGTGTGCCTGTTTGCCAGTGCACCCTCATTACGCATTTTTCTCCAAGTTCTCTTATATTCAAACTACAGAGAGGTTGACTTACAGGGTGAAGTTAGGAACATTGCTATTGGTGTAAGTGCTGCTTGTTTCCCATGGCTGTACATAGTACATTCTGCAGGCTCAGTACTTTGTGAAGGAACTGTGTTCTAAGTCCCTTCTTATGCTCATTTCTATAGAGTATGAAAAATATAGGTAGATGGTTAGCTGCAACTGACTCATCTTGATGAGCATGTTTGATTAGTTATCCTTTTCTCAGAGAGCTGTATGGCAGTGGGCAGCTCCAACAAACCATCCTAAGCCTGTGTCCATAACAAATCACAGATAACCATGAGGAGGAAAAGGGCTTAGCAGAGGTGGGTTTTCTCCTCTGCATTTACCCAGATTGGTAAAGCTGTTGTTAATCTGCAAGGGCAGTATTCTTGAGGTGGTTTGGCAAAGGACGTACTCACAATAGGGGAGACTTAATTTGTTTTTTAAAGTTAAGACTGCATTATCCTACAGAGATTCAATTAAGCTCACTTATGGCCCTTCCCTATCTAATACATACCGCATAGGTCATGTTCCATGTTTCTTACATAGATTGCATTATCCCTCAAAAGACATTTGTTTGTAATTATCATTTAAATTGTGTTATTCAGCTACTGTGTTATTCAGCTACTGCCTTCCATCTTTTCTCCAGAGGAGTGCAGAAGAGAATCTGTCTTGTATTTACCTTTCGGGGTATTCAGAAAAATTGCTGTTTTTACTCAAAATGAGTAGAGTGCTTACTCATCCTGAATAGTACTGGCAGAATATTGATGCTAATAGAAGCTCTGTCTTGCAGCATGCACAGTCTTGTAACTGGAAAACTTCTGTTAGTATTTGATTCCTTGTATTTCAGAGAAACCTAGATTTTGCTGAAGAAAGCTATTTTCTTTCAAAGAGCACAATAATAATATTATCTGGAATGAAAAAAAGAAAATCTAATATTTTACTTAATGCAGCTTTCAAACATGACAATATTTCTTTGCTCATGCTAGAATTTCAAACTGTGATTTTCAGGCAGTCTTTGACTGGGTAGATATTGCTGGCAGCAAGTTAGCATCTATGTCCCCAGTTGGAACAGACCTGGAGACTGTGAAGCAACAAACTGAAGAACTTAAGGTATGATCTAGCAATTTATTTCATTTATATTTTAATCTGTCTGCAATTTTCTGTGTCCTTTAATATTTTTCAAGAATCAAAAGCACTTACCAATTTCTAGTGAAAAAGAATCTGTATGGAAATTTCAAATAACACTTTAATAGCAAAATTTCCATTTCAATTATATTCCATATTTTGGTGGACTATGTTTTACATTGCACATATATTCTGATAGCCCAGAATTATTTGTAATAGCACTCCTTTTCCAGAGGCTGTAAGGTTTTTATGTACAGAGTTCTTTTATATCAGCCTTCACATGTTCTGGTTTCTACCATGAGCAGCTTCCATATATCTCTGAAAGAATGCCTCCAACGCCTCACTTCTGCCATTTTAGCCTTTAATTAAATGCTCACAGAGATCATCACATTGCTAATACATGAGTAAACCAAAAATCAAAATTTCAGACTAAAAAAACCTGCCTGTATGGATCTGCTCCTGATGTTGGCAGGCTGTTATGCTATATATATATAAAACAGGGATGTGTAGCAGTCAGGCCATGGCCTTGGTTTTTTTGGTCACTTCTACGCTTCCTTGGCTTGCAGGGTCAAATGAACCACAGTCTTCTGTAATTCATATGAACACACATATGCAAGTTTTGTTTAGACTACTGTCTAAATTGTGTGTACAGAAGGGTGCTCTACTAAAGAAAATATGCTTTCAGCTCTTTTTAAGAATAATTCTATTGGAAGTCAAAAGTATTATCACAACCACAAAAGCTAAAAGTTACTCGAGATATTGTGTCCTCTTTATAGATCAGGGAGATGATTGGAGAATTCTTTCCTATTGTGCATCTTTATTGTCCTCTGGTCACAGTGATGTCCAGTAGAAGTTAAGACAATGGTACATATTATCAGCTGACTCTCTGGATCATCAGTGTATTACAAGTCTTTTGACCCTGGGAAAAAACCTCCCAAATTTAGGAAGTCAACGGTGATCCATTAGTATTGTAAAAGCTGCTGTATTATGCTGTATTTGGGCATAACTTGTGTTTATTTGTATGGGGTTTTTCTGTTTACCGTAGCAATTTAAGACAGAAGCTTATCAGCAGCAGATAGAAATGGAGAGACTGAACCATCAGGCAGAACTGTTGCTAAAGCAGGTAACACAGGAGAGTGACAAGCACACTGTTCAAGACCCTCTCTCAGAGCTCAAACTAATGTGGGACACCCTAGAAGAAAAAATTATAAGTAGACAGGTAAATAACCTTGAAGGTGTGGGCTTTATTTATGACTTGGATTTTTTGAGAAAAGCTTCTCAAAAAATGTGTATGCTTATTCTTTTTTAGTTGGAAATTACAGAAATATATATAATAGGATTTAAAATCTACAATTTATTGAATTGGTTTTACGGTTTTTAAACCCTTTGCAGTGGTTGATGGTGGTTTTTTTTTGTCACTTCCTCTGTCAGCAGTGCCATGAAGAATCATTATTCTTTCCTTTTGGTTGTTTGATGACATCTTAAGTAGCAGTTCATAACATGTTTATATGTGCAAAAATAATACTAGGTGCTGAACTGAGCACTTGGGGGGGGGGAACAACAAAAAACAAGCATAACAGTTTTATATTAAACTGTTAGAGTGCTCTTTGCTTAAGTTATCAAAGTGATTTAAAGATGCAATACTGTGAAGTGGTTTGTTGTTTGTTTTTTTTCAAATTGAAACATTCCATGACAAACAAAAGGCTTTAAAAAGCTGATGCACCAATTGCATTTATATTTAAATTATATTTTACATAATAAAAAACTACTGTCATATCTCTGCTCTGGTTACATGGGGTCTTCAAAGGTCAGGAATTTAAGTCTGGAATGTAAGGATTATACAGGGGACTTGCTAGCTCAGCTCCAACTATAAAGCACTTGCTTGTGTTCGGTGACTGTTTCTCCCCGGGTTTTATGCTGTCATTTACATGGATTCCACTCTGGATTATGGTGACTAATGGTAACGTAAGACAATTCAATAGCATTGTGAAATCATTTTATTGTTAATTTTATTTTCACTATAGCACAAGCTGGAAGGTGCCTTGTTAGCCTTGGGGCAGTTCCAGCACGCCCTGGATGAGTTACTAACATGGCTGACGCATACCGAAGACTTGCTGAATGAACAGAAACCTGTGGGAGGAGACCCCAAGGCTGTTGAAATTGAACTTGCCAAACATCATGTATGTAATTATAATTAAGTGTAATGCTCTTTTGATGTTTATCTTAGTAATGAGCCTTGTAGTAAAACTTACCACTTGATAAGGATGTTGCTAGGTCTTGTAGGAAGAGAATTAGGGAGGCAAAAGCACACTTGGAGCTTAAACTGGCCTCTACTGTGAAGGACAACAAAAAGTCCTTCTATAAATACATTAATAGTAAGAGGAAGGGAAAGGACAACCTCCATTCCTTGGTGGATACGGAGGGGAACATTGTAACAAAGGATGAGGAAAAGGCAGAGATACTTAACACCTTCTTTGCCTCAATTTTAACTAGAAGGGCAGAACGTCTTCCTGGCAGCTGGCCTGCAGAGCTGGCAGAAGGAGCCAGGGAGCTGCACAGTTTCCCTATGTTCCATGACACGGTGGTTGGAACTCTCCTTAGCAGCTTGGATCCCCACAAGTCCATGGGACCAGATGGGATTCATCCTAGGGTGCTGAGAGAGCTGTCAGAGGAGCTGGCCAAGCCACTCTCCATAATTTTCCAGCAGTCCTGGCTCACTGGCGAGGTCCCAGAGGACTGGAAGCTGGCCAACGTGGTGCCCATCCATAAGAAGGGCTGGTTGGATGAGCCAGGGAATTACAGGCCTGTCAGCCTGACCTCAGTGCCAGGCAAGATCATGGAACAGGTCATCCTGAGTGCAATAACACAACACTTACAGGATGGCCAAGGGATCAGGCCTAGCCAGCATGGATTTAGGAAGGGCAGGTCCTGCCTGACCAACCTGATCTCCTTCTATGATCAGGTGACCCGCCTGGTGGATGTGGGGAGGCCTGTTGATGTAGTCTACCTGGACCTCAGCAAGGCCTTTGACACCGTCCCCCATAGCAAACTGCTGGCCAAGTTGTCAGCCCATGGCTTGGACGGGAGTACACTGCGATGGGTTAGGAACTGGCTGGAGGGCCGAGCCCAGAGAGTGGTGGTGAATGGTGTCACATCCAGCTGGCAGCCAGTCACTAGTGGTGTGCCCCAAGGATCAGTGCTGGGCCCTGCGCTCTTTAACATCTTTATTGATGATCTGGATGAGGGCATTGAGTCCATCATCAGTAAATTTGCTGACGACACCAAGCTGGGGGCAGGAGTTGATCTGCTGGAGGGTAGAGAGGCTCTGCAGAGGGACCTCGACAGGCTGGACAGATGGGCAGAATCCAACGGCATGAGATTTAACACATCCAAGTGCCGGGTTCTGCACATTGGCCACAACAACCCCATGCAGTGCTACAGGCTGGGGTCAGAGTGGCTGGAGAGCAGCCAGGCAGAGAGGGACCTGGGGGTGCTGGTTGATGGTAGGCTGAACATGAGCCTGCAGTGTGCCCAGGCAGCCAAGAGGGCCAATGGCATCCTGGCCTGCATCAAGAACAGTGTGGCCAGCAGGAGCAGGGAGGTCATTCTGCCCCTGTACACTGCACTGGTTAGGCCACACCTCGAGTACTGTGTCCAGTTCTGGGCCCCTCAGTTTAGGAAGGATGTTGACTTGCTGGAACGAGTCCAGAGAAGAGCAACAAAGTTGGTGAGGGGTTTGGAACACAAGCCCTATGAGGAGAGACTGAGGGAGCTGGGGTTGCTCAGCCTGGAGAAGAGGAGACTCAGGGGTGACCTTATCACTCTCTACAACTACCTGAAGGGAGGTTGTAGACAGGCTGATGATGGTCTCTTCTCCCAGGCAGCCAGTACCAGAACAAGAGGACACAGTCTCAGGCTGCGCCAGGGGAGGTTCAGGTTGGATGTTAGGAAGAAGTTCTATACAGAAAGAGTGATTGCGCTATGGAATGGGTTGCCTGGGGAGGTGGTGGAGTCGCCGTCATTGAAGGTGTTCAGAAGGAGACTTGATGGGGTGCTTGGTGCCATGGGTTAGCTGTTTGGGTGGGTTGATGGGTTGGACACGATGATCTTGAAGGTCTCTTCCAACCTGGTTTGATTTATTCTAATAAAGGTATTCTAATATTCTAATAAATAATTCACCATAGTGATTTTCAAGATGCAGATTATAGTTGAAGTGCAGTCTTGGAGTAACTTAATAATTTTCATTTTAGTCATGTTGTGAAGAGGTTATTAAATTTATTAATATGAAATATGAATTATGAAAATATTATTTTTATTAATTAGCAAATTATTAATAAACCAATGAATCACTAACTTATATACATGTTCTAGTGCACGTTCATGAAATTCATTCCATAAGTGGCTTAGTGTTATGATTAGAACTTAATTGAACTAGTTACTGACTATTTCTGTATTTATATAACGAAGTATGCGGTTCCACTGCTTGGCCACTAGATGGTGAATCGGCAGGACGCGGGTGTCTCCTGGCTATATACAGCAATATTATAACCTTTCTATGCGTCAGCGCTTACTCTGCTAGACTGTGGTGGGTGGAAAGGGTAAGGCCAAGAAGCCTCCTCCCTTCCCCCTTTGTAAAGTAAAAGGGAAAAAAAATTGAAGGGAAAGGAAAAAAAAACTCGCAAGCTGAATTAGCAAAGCAGTGGAGCTGTATTTACAAAGCGATGTAGGGTTTGCAGGGAGATATTTACAAATTTACAATATCTACAATATATACAAAGATATACAACAGAGTAACACAGAAATGAGAGTAAACCCCTCGGCAGAGAGGGGGTTCCCCACCTCCTCTTTCCCCTCTTTCCCCCCTTTCCCCAGATTAGGTTAGAAGAGAGAGAGAGCGAAAGAAAGAAGTTAAAAGCAGTTTTGTGTTAATTGGAAAAGAGTTAATATACAGGCCTGGTATCTTGTTTTCAAGGCCGGGGCCTTGGCAGAAAGCCCAGCACAGAGTTAGCTGCAGAGCTGCTGCACCATGCAAAGGCGGAAGCAAGACTGAGGATAAGGTGCTGGAAAAACCCAGTATAGTCCCAGCTCAGAAGGTGCTTCCTCCCACTCGTCCAATGAAATTAGTTTAGACTATTCCTTCCGTTTACCAACTTCCGTCCACCATATTCCCTTTCTTAAGGGGGCAACGTCAACCGGCCACAGTCCACCCCTTCTAAACAATTTCATTGGCTGTTCATACTGTCCATCCAATCCAAAAATGATATTTACAGTTCGTGAGCGAAGTTCATAGTCCATTCCGGCTACGCTCAGGTGTAGATGATTCAAAAGTTCAAGAAAATCAGAAAATGAGAAAAATGGAAAACAGTTCATTTCTTCGCCGGCAAAGCGAAGAAAAGGGAAACAGGGATTTCTCAGGGTCTCTTAGTTGACTCAGGGCTCTCAGGGATCTCAGGGTTCGTGCACCGTAGATTCCTCATTGATTCTTCCTTTGGACGCGATGTAGCTGTACAACAGTTTGAAATTAACCTCTTTCAGCTAAAGTTAAATTTCTTTGCGGAATACACTGAATTTCACCATTCTCTTGCATTACCCAATAAGTGTGACCCGGACCTTCAGCTGAAACCACCCCTCGGACAGGTTTAGCCTCTCCTGAGGGTGAAAATACCCAAACAGTTTTACCTAACAGATTCTTTTCTCTAACAACAGGAACTCTATCACCTTCTACTTTCCGTAGCAAATCTGAATGTGCAGGTCCAGCTCGGTTCACTGAACCTCTACTATTTACCAGCCAGGTTGCTTGTGCTAAATGTTTTTCCCAGTTTTTCAAAGATCCACCCCCCATGGCTTTAAGAGTGGTCTTCAACAAACCGTTGTAGCGTTCAATCTTCCCTGAAGCTGGTGCATAGTAGGGAATGTGGAATATACTCAATACCGTGTTCTTTTGCCCAGTTCTTTACAAGGTTGTTCTTGAAATGAGTTCCGTTGTCTGACTCAATCCTCTCTGGAGTTCCGTGTCTCCACAGGACTTGTCTCTCCAGACCGAGAATGGTGTTGCGTGCAGTTGCATGTGGAACTGGATAAGTTTCCAACCATCCAGTGTTTGCCTCACCATAGTAAGCACGTATTGCTTACCAGAACGAGAACGTGGTAGAGTGATGTAGTCAATCTGCCAAGCTTCACCATACTTGTACTTGGACCACCTGTCACCATACCACAAGGGCTTAAGTCATTTTGCCTGCTTAATAGCAGCACAAATGTCACAGTCATGGATGACTTGCGTGATAGCATCCATGGAAATGTCTATGGATCTGTCACGAGCCCATTGGTATGTTGCATCTCTGCCTTGATGTCCTGACGAATCGTGAGCCCACCGAGCTAAGAATATCTCACCTCGGTGTTTCCAGTCGAGATCAAGATTAGAGTCCATGTCTACTTGAGAAACTCTTGCAGCTAGATCTGCCTGATGGTTGTGTTGCTGTTCCTCAGTAGCTTTGCTCTTAGGAATGTGAGCATCGATGTGTCTCACTTTCACTGGAATTCTCTCGATTCGATCAGCAATGTCCTGCCACAGGTTGGCTGCCCAAATGGGTTTTCCTTTTCTCTGCCAACCACTCTTTTTCCAGTTCTTCAGCCAACCCCATAGAGCATTGGCTACCATCCATGAGTCGGTGTAGAGATAAAGCTTTGGCCATCTCTCACGTTCAGCCACGTCGAGAGCTAGCTGGACAGCTTTTACCTCTGCAAACTGACTGGATTCTCCTTCTCCATCTTTCGCTTCTGCAACTCGGCGTGTTGGACTCCACACTGCGGACTTCCACCTTCGCTTGTTTCCAACAAGACGACAGGAACCGTCTGTGAACAAAGCATATTTCTTTTCATCATCAGAAAGGTCATTGTAAGGAGGAGCTTCCTCAGCACGAGTTACTTTCTCCTCTGGAGGTTTAGCACAGTTGATGCCTTCAGGCCGACTTGAGATCACCTCCACTAGACCAGGCCTTTCAAGATTTCCCATTCGAGCTCTCTGTGTTATCAGAGCCATCCACTTGGACCAGGTTGAGTCTGTGGCATGATGTGGTGTGGATCCTTTGCCTTTGAACATCCAATTCAAAACTGGTAATCTGGGAGCTAGAAGAAGTTGTGATTCAGTTCCAATCACTTCAGAAGATGCTTTTACTCCTTCATAGGCAGCTAAGATTTCTTTCTCTGTTGGAGTATAGTTAGCCTCTGAACCTCTGTAACCTCTACTCCAGAAACCAAGAGGTCGTCCACGTGTCTCATCTGGAGCTTTTTGCCACAAGCACCAGGTTGGACCATTGTCACTTGCAGCCGTGTACAAAATGTTCTTAATGTCTGGACCATCTCGGACAGGTCCCAGACCCATTGCTTGAATCACCTCTTGTTTTATTTGGTCAAAGGCTGCTTGTTGTTCAGGTCCCCAGTGGAAATGGTTTCTCTTTCGAGTCACATCATACAGAGGTTTCACAATCTGACTGTATCCAGGAATGTGCAGTCTCCAAAATCCCACTATCCCCAAGAAACGTAGGGTCTCTTGCTTGTTTGTGGGACTTGCCATGGTAGAGACTCTATTTACCACATCCACTGGAATGTGTCGGCGTCCATCCTGCCACTTCACTCCCAGAAATTGAATCTCTGTGGTAGGACCTTTCACCTTGTCTCGTTTGATGGCAAAACCTGCATTCAGAAGAATGTCAATGATTTTGTTACCTTTCTCGAAGACTTCCTCAGCAGTTTTACCCCAGACGATGATGTCATCGATGAACTGGATGTGTTCTGGAGCACCTCCTTTCTCCAGAGCATCGTGGATCACTGCATGACAGATGCTTGAGCTGTGGATCCAGCCCATTGGCAGCCTGTTGAAAGTGTACTGGATTCCTCTCCAGGTGAAAGCAAACTGAGGCCTGCATTCCTCTGCTATGGGAATAGAGAAAAATGCATTAGCAATGTCTATGGTAGCATACCATTTGGCCTCTTTGGATTCCAGCTCATACTGCAGCTCCATCATGTCTGGTACTGCTGCACTCATAGGTGGTGTCACTTCATTCAGGGCTCGGTAGTCTACCGTCAGACGCCAGTCTCCATTCTGCTTCCGCACAGGCCACACTGGACTGTTGAAAGGTGAATGAGTTTTGCTGACGACTTTCTGACTTTCCAACTGACGAATCAGATTCTGAATGGGCAACAAAGAGTCACGGTTGGTTCTGTATTGTCTGTGATGCACAGTTTGAGAAGCAACCGGCAATTTAATGTCCTGTATCTTATGTTGTCCCACAACTGCAGATTCATCAGAAAGTTCAGGTCTGGCAGACAGCTTCAATTTTTGTCCATCAATTTCTATTGAAGCTACTCCAAAAGCCCATTTGTAACCTCTAGGGTCCTTGAAACGCCCTTCTCTCAAAAAATCAATTCCCAAAATACAAGGTGCATCAGGTCCGGTCACAACTGTATGCTTCCTCCATTGTTTACCAGTTAAACTTATATTAACCTCTACCTTACTTAACTCTTGAGATCCACCAGTGACTCCCAGAATAGTTATAGACTCCGATCCCTGATAATTTGATGGTATTATGGTGCACTGAGCTCCTGTGTCAACCAAGGCCCTGTACTTCCGAAATTGTGAAGTGCCAGGCCACTGGATGTACACATCCCAATAGATTCTATTATCTCTGTTATCCCTCTCCTCCCCCTGGCGGGAGGCAGGGCACCCCTAGTTATGGGGAACATGTGCACATGTGCATTGCACATATTGTGCAGGGTTATAACTTTGCATGTTATAACTGGAGCCACTGTTGGAGCCATAAGAGTCATTCTGGGGAACTGTGGAAGTAACAGCTACCCTTCTGGTATTGCTACCTCGGGTTCTGCCACTTTGCAATTCCCTCAGTCTCCTGAAAAGATTAGAAGTTGGTTGGCCATCCCAGCGGTTCATGTTCTCACCAAACTGATTACGCAGAGTTATCCAAATAGTTCTACGTGATTGCCTTGGTGGTCTGTTTTGGAACGACCTGTTTTGGAATGACCTGTTTTGGATTGTCCTGTTTTGGAATGACCTCCTTGGAGGACGTGTATTCCTCACAGATGATGCTTGTACCCACCTGGAGGAAGAATTGAAACTATCCCTCTGTGCCAATTGGTATATGGAATCTTTCAGATCCTTCATACAATTCTCAATTTTTCCAGACAGAGTTTCAATGGCTGAAACCAAAGAACCACGTGTCATGCTATCCTCCAATTGTCTCATTTGATCACTGAATTGGCCAACCGTAGGAGAAGCTCCACCATAACTTCTTGACACAATTCTGCTTGCCAGAATGTTTGCATAATTAGAAGGAGCAAGTTTGATGATCTTTTTAGCAAGACCAATACCCACAGGAATGTCATCAGGATTCAGAGTTTCATGTTCACCATAGAGTAGCTCTCTAACAGCGAATTCCCTCAAACGCTTAATTCCCTCATCTATGGTAGTCCAGGGTTTAGGATTCCATGGAAGATCATCTCGGGAAGGGTATCTCAGGGCAACCGCTATTAAAAGGCATATCCACAGATTAACCTTACCGAGAGCTTCGCCTAGATGTCTATCTATTCCATTGTCCCTTGAGAGAGTTCCTAACTGAGCTGCTGACTTGTCTCCAACTGTTAGAGCTGAAGCACCTGTATCATAACACCTACTAAGCCAAGCTAGAACTGTCTCCTTATCTGCCCTGGTGAAATCTTTACGGACATTTCTCAATTCCTCCCGTGGTGACGAACAGTCTGTAATATCATCTTCCTCCTCGTCTCCCTGAATTCTTTGTCCGTAAAATCCTGCTGTCATTCTCCTAAGGATCTCTTTAAGCTGAGAACCACCTTTGCCAGCTGCTTTCCTAGCTTCATCTCTATCCTGCTTTGATCTCACTAGGTTAGCTAGATCTTTAAAACAAACCTTCTCTTCCTCCTGAGCAGGATCTTTTAGAGTAGAGGGCCCCTCACCAGGATCAGTCTCCTCCTCTTCTTCTCCATCTTTGCCCTTTCCAGCTCTAGTCTTTAAAGGAGCCACCTTAACTGGAGCTGTGTTTGAATTTACAGCCACCTTAATGGAAGCTGACAGGTCCTGAGATAAATCAGCTGCTGGGACAGTGACTTCCGGTCCCACCGAGGGAGTGGGTGGAAGTGACGTTGCTCCATTACTGGCCGACGGAGAAGAAGAAGGAGAAGTGGGAGAAGGAGTAGGTGCCATGTTGATACCAGCCGATGCCCTTGGCTGCTTGCCAGAATCAGCAAAGTCATTTAGAGCTGCTTTACCAATTAACTTTTTAGCCTTCTTTTTAACTGACACGGGTTCTCCACATTCCTCGTCACTAGATGTCTCTGGGGCTGACCGAGAGCCACGGCGTTTTCTTTTTGATCTAGTTTTAATAACAAAACACGCCCTGGACACCTTTCTCTCTCGCCGCAAAGAGATCAAGAGATACATGTTAATTATCACCATCAGCAGAATTATAGACATGAAATAAATCACCTTTGGATCCCAGGCATCACCTAAAGTTACTGTCTCCTCAGGCGGAATCTTAAAACCCTTTATCTCAATTGGGAGAGTGGTGGAGGTAACATTCCTGTATCTCACTGGCCATAAGATATTAATACATTTTCCATACCATAATTTGACTCTATACATAACCCACATATAAATTGTCCGCACCAAATATTTACCCAGGTAATCCAAAATCAAACCCAAACAATACCTGTAAACCAGAGCCCCAAAAATTGAAAAGAACAATCGCTCCACAAACCACAATACCTTCATGTTTGCTAATTCAGCTAGAAAACACTAAATCAATCAAGTAATAAATTGAACTAATTATCTGCCGCACGTTGGGCGCCAATAAAAAAAATGTGGTGGGTGGAAAGGGTAAGGCCAAGAAGCCTCCTCCCTTCCCCCTTTGTAAAGTAAAAGGGAAAAAAAATTGAAGGGAAAGGAAAAAAAAAACTCGCAAGCTGAATTAGCAAAGCAGTGGAGCTGTATTTACAAAGCGATGTAGGGTTTGCAGGGAGATATTTACAAATTTACAATATCTACAATATATACAAAGATATACAACAGAGTAACACAGAAATGAGAGTAAACCCCTCGGCAGAGAGGGGGTTCCCCACCTCCTCTTTCCCCTCTTTCCCCCCTTTCCCCAGATTAGGTTAGAAGAGAGAGAGAGCGAAAGAAAGAAGTTAAAAGCAGTTTTGTGTTAATTGGAAAAGAGTTAATATACAGGCCTGGTATCTTGTTTTCAAGGCCGGGGCCTTGGCAGAAAGCCCAGCACAGAGTTAGCTGCAGAGCTGCTGCACCATGCAAAGGCGGAAGCAAGACTGAGGATAAGGTGCTGGAAAAACCCAGTATAGTCCCAGCTCAGAAGGTGCTTCCTCCCACTCGTCCAATGAAATTAGTTTAGACTATTCCTTCCGTTTACCAACTTCCGTCCACCATATTCCCTTTCTTAAGGGGGCAACGTCAACCGGCCACATAGACGCGGATACTTTGAACTGAGTGCTAGTGGATGGAAAGCACGTGGAAGATTCTCTGTAGCTGTTGTTTGTAGCAAGGTGGGGGTCCTTGCAGATGGTTGCCGCTGGACTGGTTCCTAGTCGAGTTGGACAGCGGCGTTGGGTTACTGTCTCCTCTCTCTGTAACAGTGGAGAAGGAATAATGGAACCTGGGCTTAGCTCGGAAGCAGGTTCCCTTCAGGACTGGGTCGATTCCCTCCAGACAACAGGGATTGGTCCTGGTCGGGGTCGGCCCTCAGAATCGGCTCGCCCGACAGGGCGGGGCGACAGTTGCCGGTAGGCGGGCTTGGAGAACACGGCAGCAGGCAAAGCTATATGGGGTCGGCCCAGCTACAGCGATTCTTGGGGCTGATGCAAACAGCCTCGGGGAGAGAATGCAGCTGCGTTAGGCGGCGGATTCTCGTTTACTGAGCTTAAAGGAACAGCGGGACGCTCGGAGTGGTCCTGGGTTTGGTTCAGTATAGGCACGAACGATGCTTTAGTCTTCCCTGAGGTTCACAGGGCTCAGAGCGGCACACGTGGCAGCTCCTCTCCTGCTACGGCGGGGCTAGGCATATGTGGACTCAGTCTCAATCGAGTCCTTTCTCCCCGACAACTGGGAGATCTTACCCTCGGGGGCTGGTCCAGTCCTCCGGTGGCATGGTGGGCTCTCCCGGTCGGTACGACTGGCTGTGATGACGCTGGGCTTCTCGGGCACAGCGAAGGTCCTCCCTCTGGAGAGGATCCTCACGGTTGCTTCTCACGATGTAGAGGCTTTCAGTATGCGTGCATGTATAACAGAAGCTAACAACAATAAGCTCAATGGCAGAGGCTGCGGCTCGAGAGTTGTTCTCTTGAGCAAGCACAGAGATGAAGTGAAAGAGGGGGACACTTGTTTACCAACTGGGGTGATACTTATAGATTCCTCGAGGCTGGGCTTGACCAATGGGCACTCTCATAAACAACTGGCTTCAGCCTATAGAAAGCGTGAAGCTAGAATTATGCCCATACTTGGTATTTGCACGAGCACTGCATGCGCTGGGTGCATGCTGGCCTAGCTAATGCCTTGGCTTTTGTCTTCCTCCTGAAGGAGGGGGAACTTGTCCACATGCTGGGACAAGTTTCAATATTTGGGCATAATGTGCCTTCACCACAGCTCACCTATATTCCTTCCATATGCTGTGCAAGTGGCATAGGGTTTAGCCAAAAAGAGCAGCTCACAGCAGCTCACCCTGGTCTCTACCGTCTATTAAATTTTGTCTGATCCAGGAAACTCAAAAGTTATTGAACCTGCTACTCACCTTGAAGCAATGGACTCCTTGATTAGTTCTGTTCAGGCCAGCTCTCACAAAACATGTGGCCACTGCACATCTTTCCTTCCTGTTTCTTCCTTGTCAGAAAACAGTGTTTTGTTGTGCTGAATTCTGCAAAACGGTATTTCAGCTGGGTCCAACTCACACAGGGAATGCTTCTCTTAAAATCTCAGCCAAGTTCACAGATACTAACGCCCCCATCTTTTTCTCTGTGCTATGTACAATGTATGATTAGTGTTTTGTTTGTCTGTTTTAGTATTTTTACTGATTATTGTAACTTGGGAGCCCAAGTAAGAATGCTTCCATTGCACGCTTATTTTGAAGAATAGGGAGTAAGATATCTTCTCTGCCTTATTGTGTGACTTGATGCTGTTCATAGCATTTCAAAATAACCTCATTAATCCTCTTTGTTTGTTCAAATCTTCCATTTTGGCCTGCATATGATGTGAATATTGATAACACACAGAGAATTTAAGGCATTTTCATTGTTTGTGTTAATGCAGTTTTGCAGCTTCTGAAAGCTTTTGTATGGCCGATTGGAACTTCAGCCAGAGTATGATATCTACATGCCCTATATGATTCCCGTTAGAAACAAGCCCTTTAAAAAAATGTATTACAAACACACCTTCCACTTTATAAAGCCTTTATATTCTTATCAAACAGAAGTAGTTTACTACTGAAGAAGCATCCAGACATCATTTATGACTTCTACCTTCAATGCTGAAGGAATTCAGCAAACCCATGAATGAATCTACTTCCTTTTCATGAAACAGTTTACAGGATAGAAAGTTGACATAGTGCATCCTGTCATAGCCTGGAAAAAAAATCCATCGCGTGAATACCTTGGGAAAAAGTAAACCTTATTCTTAGTAAGGCTTAGCAGGAAGAAGGGGATAGGATGCCTCTGCTTCTGTGAATATCCCTTTCTTTCCCACTCTTAAGAAAATAAAATAAATACCTTCCAATGCTTAGTTCAGAAGAATTAAAGTAAATGTGATGCATATTTTCTATACAAGAGCTACTTGTGGCTTGCTGTTTCAAGTGCTATGTATGTTTAAAAGTTCCTTTGTATCTAGATTTAAACTTTTTCCATATGCTAGCATATTGAGGGAGGCGAGTTTAAAGCAGACCCCATGGAAGACAACATTCATGAACTGGAATTTCTTAAAATGGGTTTACCATTCTCTTCCCAACCATTCTGTGTATTATTTTTCTGTTCTCAATATCTGGTATTTTAAGGCTTTTTTTTTTTTTTTTTTTTTTAAAGGGGTTGGAAAATAACATTCTTTTCCCAAATACAGTTTTTGTCCTTTATGGTTGTGAGAGACTAAAAGTTTGTCTCTTCTGATGTGGCTCAACAAAGATAAAATCACTTGCTGCTTGCCCAGACAATAGCTGATATGTGTTGGGCAGAGCCACCGGAAGGAAGGTGCAAAGATCATGTAGGAATCCTGTCTACCAATCCTGGATGCAAATCACCTTGCAATTGCATCATGATAACACTGGACTGCAGCTGGCCTACAACAATGGCCCAAGGACCCAGCCATCATGCCTTCAGGACAAGATAATCTCCACCCATCAGGTACCCTGGAAAGGGTAGAAAATGGATTCACCACCTGTTTCCTGATGTGTAAGGAGTGTGGGGGCATGTAGATGGAGAAGGAGGAGGTGGAGCCCCCCCCCCCCATCCAGACCTCTGCCCAAACACACAGGAATACACAGAAAGATTTCCTGGGGAATGATACCTGGATATTTATCTAAGGATGATTTCCTGGCCCCTTATTTCCTGAGGGACAATACTTGGACACATACCTAAGGACTAAAAACTGTATAAAAGACTTGAGCCACTACTGGCTTGGAGGAAGAAAAACACAGAAGAAAAACAGAGATGAAGGAAAACACAGGAGAAGGACCATGTCGCTGAGAAGGAAAAGCCTGGGACAATGCTGCTCCGGAGAAAAGAGGCCGTGGAGCCTGGAAGAAGCAGACTGAACCCTCTCTCCATGTCCTAAGTTCCGCCTGCTGCAACTCATGGAGCTGAAGAGGCTGCCCAGAGGACCACATCTCTTCTCCAGCCAAAGCCTCAGCACCGTTTCTCTACAAACCCAAGACCTCCTGCAGCACCTTTCCTCCACAGACTCAAACTGTCTTGGGGGGGGTGTGAGGGATGTGGTAATATAATTCCTTTCCTCTTCTCTCTCTCCCTCTCTATTTTCTCCCTCTCCCCTTCTTATGTCCACTTTATTTATGTAATAAATAGTCTAGCTGTTGATATTTTGGCCTCGTTTGTGCCCCTAATTTCACAACATGGGAATATTCAAAAGAACTGAGTCTCTTTCCCTCTCTGGACCGAGACATTATTATTGGCGTAGTTGGCAGGATTCCCATGCAGTGAAAGTATCACAGCAAGACTATTGCATTTCTGAGAACCCTGAAATGTGTGTGTGTGTCTGAGACGTACTTTGAGTACAAAGTGAGTGCGGAGTCCAGATTCGTGTTTTCACTCTCCCAAGAGGGAAGTGGTCTGAGAAGGATGAAGCGAAATTTTCAGAGAGACTGTGTGGGAGTTCTCAAAAGCTTTAAACGTGTGTGCTTTCTTGGGGAAGATTAACTGGGGTACAAATGTTGATTTTTTTAGTGTGACCTCCCTGTGAATTCTCAGTACCCTGTTTTGGGAAACCCATTTTTTGGTGATATTTGTAAAGTGTGTATTCTCTCGGGGAAAGTGTGGCTTCCCCGAGAAGCCTACTATTGAAGCAAAAGTTGAGAGACTTTTGCAGGTGTGCGTTCTCTTAGGGAAACAGAGTGACTCTTCCCTAAGAAACACAGGGTTCTTGTCCTGTTGTAACAGAAAATTTGAGGAACAAAAGCTCAGAAGCTTTTGCAAATGTGGGCTCTCTCAGGGAAATAGTGTGACTTCCTTGAGAAGTACAGGTTGGTGGTTTTTTTTCTTGTGTATGACCTCTCCTGAAAAATTTGTTGTGCATTTTTCCTGGAGAAGATTATTTTTGAGTAAGCCTTTTAAAAGTGTACATTTTTCCAGAGAAGATTTTGTTGGTACAAACAGTGTTTTGATCTGAATTCCCCGTGAAACTTAGTGCCCTATTAAGAAATGTTTTGTGAAACAGAAGAGATGGCCTGGAGTGAGAGGCTTTTTAACCTTTTAGAAGCTCATGGTGCCCACCCATCTGTACAGGTACTTGACTGGGCCCGTGAAAATTGGCATAATTTCCAGAGTGTGGCTGATAGAATTGTGGCCCTGCAGAAAGATGCAAGAGCAAAAGCCGGAAAAGGCAAAGCTTTTATTTGTGCAGTTTTAGGCGCCTGTTTAGACGCCTCAGTGAAGGAGAAAGAGGAATGGCACGAGCAAGAGAATAATACTATTTCCTCTTTGCAGGACTTAGTTTCGTCATTACAAAGCCATGTTGCCACTTTGAAAGACGTAGTGGCAGATCTTAAAATTCAATTGGAGAAGGAGAGGAGGTAAAATTCATATTTGGACTCAAAACAGGGTCTGAATTACCTGGACTCTGCCCCTATGTACCCTCGGGCAGAATTGACAACAGCTAAGGAAACTGCTGTGCATGTCAGACCTCTCATTAAAACTGAAGTTTTATATGAGGATGGGGAAACTACCCCCACTGTCACAATTCTAAAGATGCGCCTTTCTCCTACACTGTGCTGGCCAAAATTCGTAAAGAATTTGCATGCTCTGCTGGAGAATCTGAGGTGGAATATGTCTGGCTAGTTTCAAAACCTGGAGGTGATCAGATTATGTTAACAGAAGCTGAAGCCATGGGCTATTGGGGTGATAATGTTTTTCTAACCACGAAAAACAGGAGTGGACCCTGGAGCCTTACCCAGCGAGCTGCCTATTGGGCAGGGGGATTTGATCCAAAGGAGAGAGGGGAACCTGTAGTTCTGCAGGGAGGGATGAATCAGATAATGGAGAATGTGTAAAGGGCTGCATGCCTGCAAATGATATATGAAAGAGAACTAAAACATCATTTTGAATCCCCCCTTTCTCTCCTGGTGGATGCAAACAGAATGACTCCTTTGATCAGGGGTCTCCCTGACTCGCTTAAAATAAGAGGTATCCAGCTCCGAAAAGAGATAGCTGACACCCCACTTTCTTCCAGGAAGCCATGGAGATGGGAAGAAGTGGGAAGGGAGTCACTAGATTATGCTAGGCAGTATAGTATACCTGAGGAAATTAAAAAACCTCAAACTAGAGGCTTGAGGCATGTGAAAATGATTCAACCACCAAGCCCCCAGGGCCAGTTGTGCTGTATTCCTAGTAGGCATCTGGCTAGGAGCAGGGAACACTTGAATACCCGGCAATATTGGTGGAGGGTGGGTCAGAAGAAAGGTATTCCAAAATAAGTGGTTGATGGGGTAGCCACAAGGCAATTAGAAATCATTGTGAAATGCTGGCCCGAGCCTAAAAAGAGGGCTGAGGCCACTGCTCCCCTCTTGGTGGGACCATTTGGTGAGGGGAGGGGTATGCCCCCCAGGGCAAGCAAGGGCTTCACTTCTCAGTGGTGAGTGGGGGGTGAAGCATCAGTCAGGAGATCACCAAAAATTTGTACTTGGTTCGGGAAAAAGCTTTTGTTTGTGTTTACGTTGGCTTTGAGAGAACCTGAAACAATCAACGATACTTACAGGTCCATTCAAAGTAATGAAGCAAATTCTTTCAGGGACATCACCTGAGAGGGTGACTCAGAGAACCTCTGTATGGGAACCTGGAAATACCAGTTTTGTATGTTTTAAGGTTGTTTCTTATTTAAGTTCTAATGCTGAAGACTACCTGATGTATTGTCCAAAGGACTTTTCTTGCTACAATATGGAAGACCTCTCAAGTTTTGCATCACAGAAGACATCTCTTCAAGGACTGTACTTTCCACAGCCCCGCAGACATTCAGATCTGGAAGGAAGCTCTCACATCAATTCCAAACTGAAGGACTGACGGGGTGGGGGGGTATGGGTCTGTTCTCCTGGCTTCCAGAAGGAACAAGGATGCTTTCACCTTGTGTAATTACCTGTTTTAATTTTGTTATATTTTGTTAGTATTGTTATTCTTTCACCTTGTGTAAATCCCTGTTATATACAGTGATTCAACATGTAGTGTCCAATATTCAATTTTTGTCTAATGATGGTGTACAACAGATTTGTGCCATTAGACAATCAAAACTTATGTCTATTGTAAAAATTGTTTAAAACTTCTTTCCTTTCCTTTCTTTTCTTTCTTTCTTGCTTTTATCTTTGATTGGCGGGGTGGTGTGAGAGACTAAAAGTTTGTCTCTTCTGATGTGGCTCAACAAAGATAAAATCACTTGCTGCTTGCCCAGACAATAGCTGATATGTGTTGGGCAGAGCCACCGGAAGGAAGGTGCAAAGATCATGTAGGAATCCTGTCTACCAATCCTGGATGCAAATCACCTTGCATTTGCATCATGATAACACTGGACTGCGGCTGGCCTACAACAATGGCCCAAGGACCCAGCCATCATGCCTTTAGGACAAGATAATCTCCACCCATCAGGTACCCTGGAAAGGGTAGAAAATGGATTCACCACCTGTTTCCTGATGTGTAAGGAGTGTGGGGGCATGTAGATGGAAAAGGAGGAGGTGGAGCCCCCCCCCCCCCCCATCCAGACCTCTGCCCAAACACACAGGAATACACAGAAAGATTTCCTGGGGAATGATACCTGGATATTTATCTAAGGATGATTTCCTGGCCCCTTATTTCCTGAGGGACAATACTTTGGACACATACCTAAGGACTAAAAACTGTATAAAAGACTTGAGCCACTACTGGCTTGGAGGAAGAAAAACACAGAAGAAAAACAGAGATGAAGGAAAACACAGGAGAAGGACCATGTCGCTGAGAAGGAAAAGCCTGGGACAATGCTGCTCCAGAGAAAAGAGGCCGTGGAGCCTGGAAGAAGCAGACTGAACCCTCTCTCCATGTCCTAAGTTCCGCCTGCTGCAACTCATGGAGCTGAAGAGGCTGCTCAGAGGACCACATCTCTTCTCCAGCCAAAGCCTCAGCACCCTTTCTCTGCAGACCCAAGATCTCCTGCAGCACCTTTCCTCCACAGACTCAAACTGTCTTGGGGGGGTGAGGGATGTGGTAATATAATTCCTTTCCTCTTCTCTCTCCCTCTCTATTTTCTCCCTCTCCCCTTCTTATGTCCACTTTATTTATGTAATAAATAGTCTAGCTGTTGATATTTTGGCCTCGTTTGTGCCCCTAATTTCACAACATGGGAATATTCAAAAGAACTGAGTCTCTTTCCCTCTCTGGACCAAGACAATGGTGTTACTGTGGTTGGTCTTAAGAGGTTTTCAACCAAATGAAGGAGGTCTTGTGTTGTGAATATTACAATAATTCCCCATTTTTTACCACAGCAGAAGTGTCTTGGTAGTCTAACATAATATGAAATAAGCTGTAGACCTAAAATCAATAGACAGCCATTGTGTCAGTCAGATAATGTGGCACAACAGGTACATAGTAGTCGTATTCCTATCTCTCCTCTCTTAGGCTACTGCTCCATAAGCAATTGGCACTGCCACAGTTTTCACACCTCATCCTCAAAACCAAAGAAAAACCCTATTAAAAGAAAGTATATTGTAAATTAAGGAAAGTGAAGAAAACTTCCCATAATTTCAAATACAGATACATGTGCATGTTTTTTCAAAGACATAAGAATAAAATGTAGCATTTTGTCAGAATGGTCTGTTACTGCCTTTGGTTGAAGAGACCTTAGCTATTAGCTTTAGTTGCTACTACCTGTGCTGCCTTGCCAGTGGATTAGATCAGTCACTGTCATTACCTTCATTCAATAACTTAGCAACATGGCCAGTCATATATGCTGTGTTACAATTGTAGGTGCTACAAAATGATGTTTTAGCTCATCAGTCTACAGTGGAAGCGGTTAAGAAAGCAGGAAATGACCTGATTGAGTCAAGTGCTGTTGAAGAAGCCAGTAATTTACGGAGCAAGTTGGAACTTTTGAATCAGCGCTGGCAAAACGTGTTGGAAAAAACAGAACAAAGGAAAGAGCAGCTGCAGAGTGCCTTGATCCAGGTGAACAGGAAATTATCAAATAAAGAGATAACTCAAAAAAAGTGTTTTTTTACATGGAATACATAGATATATGCATTAGAACTTGTCTTAAATCAAAACTGTAACACAGACACTCCTGAATTTGGAGAAAGTTTGAATCCAACAGTATCTTCCACAGCTGGCCACTGCCTTTTATAGTGCTGAATCCAGACTTCAGCCTTTGGCCTAAATATTTTAAAAGAATGAAATGTCTGCATAGGTATATTATTCAAAGAAAACATTAATCTCTGAGTTGCTCATTCAGCCTGCTTTCAAAATTTCCATGGTTTTGGTTTCTGGGTTTGTTTTTATCATTTAGATTGGGTTAAGCTAGTTAAATTTTGGGTGGGTTTGGTTTCTTCTTTGGTTTGGTCTTTTGGGGGATCTTGTGTTGGGGTTTTTTTGCTTTGTTCTGTTCTGTTGTTATTGGTTTGGCTTGTTGGTTTTTTTAACTTTCATTTCCTTTGATTATTTTAAGTGTCTGATTAAAGTTGCCAGTAATCTCCTGTATCTGAGATAGTATTTGAATGAGAACATTTAAGTGAGCTTTAAAATGATACAATTTAGACCCAAGGTTTCCATGGTGAAGTTGAAGACTTGCAGCAGTGGTTAACAGACACTGAACGTCAGCTGTTGGCATCAAAACCTGTTGGAGGCTTACCAGAAACGGCAAGAGAACAGCTTAATACTCATATGGTAAGTATCAGTATTAGAATATTTTGCAAATTGCATTTCAGGACTAACAGTCTTTCAAGAGTGTTTATGGTGAATACAGAGCATGTTCTATATATCACAATGTCTGTACCGTATCTTAGGAAATTTTTATAGCCTTCAAAACAACACTGTTATTTTTGGTGCAGGAAAAGTAGTCATTTGGGATATGCCCCAAACCAGACCATTAATAGTGTTGAGACATAAAAGAACTTTCACATCCTTATTCTTAGAAAAATGGAGTTTACAGATTTTTCAATTATTCCTATTGTTCCTGTAACTGTATGTATGCATCTTCTAAAATTTGATGTATTTAAAAGTGATCTGCAATCACTGGACCTTAAGTTAAGGTCCAACTTGATCCTTTATTCTTTATCTAACAAAAGCTGGCAGTAAAGTCATCACTAGCACAAATGTCATAAGGACTACTGGCTCATATAGAAACTCTACTTTGATCAGAACTGCCAACCTAATCAGGATGTCTGAAACCCTAACCCCTTCCCTTCCCTTCCCTTCCCTTCCCTTCCCTTCCCTTCCCTTCCCTTCCCTTCCCTTCCCTTCCCTTCCCTTCCCTTCCCTTCCCTTCCCTTCCCTTCCCTTCCCTTCCCTTCCCTTCCCTTCCCTTCCCTTCCCTTCCCTTCCCTTCCCTTCCCTTCCCTTCCCTTCCCTTCCCTTCCCTTCCCTTCCCTTCCCTTCCCTTCCCTTCCCTTCCCTTCCCTTCCCTTTCCTTCCCCCCTGTAGAACCATAAAGCTTAAAAAACCCCAACATCCTAAACTTGATCTCTTTCCTCAGAGGAAGGTGGTTCGTAGTTCTCCATTTATATAAAATCATGCTGTGCTGTTAGGCCAGGATGTAACCCCAAACCTAATTTTATGAACTCCTGATCTCCTGGCTCAGATATGAGAGTGGTATTTACTGAACTGTCCTTGAACTCAAATATGCCTGGCACTGTTTCCATTAAAACACTGTATTACCATTGCCTTAAAAATCAGATTTTACTTTGGAATGATGCTGAAGGTCATTAGCTACCAATATGGGGCATGTTTTTTGAGAAGAAAAACAATTTGCAGTTTTAAAATCAGTTATGACAGGAAACTAGGATAAAACACAGACCCTTTTTGCCTTAGTAAAGAGAAAGAAGAAAGAAACAAAAACAAAGCTGTTTTTTTAATGTGTTGGGATTCTTTACTTTTATTTATTTTCCCCTGTAAGAGTTGAGGCATAATCACAGTTCTATGGGAGTCCGTGGTCTTTTTCCATTTTTAATCTTGAATTTTAAGTCAAAGCAAGACCAAAATATTTCCCTGGAAAATCAGGATATTATTTGATGAATTTCAGTTAAACCTCAGTGAATCTGTGCAGATATATGTAAATTCTCTGAAATGTCAAGGCCACTTCTCACACTGAGTACTAGTTACCATAACTTCCAAATTCAAACTTGCCCCTACATGATACAAACCATATTAATTTATGATGTGAAACTGGAGAAGAAAGTTTTGCATTAGATTTTGATTTGTTTTTCATTGGAAATAATGTTATGAACCATCTTCTTGAGTGTACAGTCTGTTTCTCCAGATAGGAATAAAAGAACCCTCAACCATAATCAGGTCACAAATTGAGACTGGGCAGCGTTTCCATCTAAGACAGCTCCAGGAAAACAAAAGATACAAAGAAACATTACAGGGCATTAGCAACAAAGGGACTATAAAAAGAGGCCTTTTTGGCTGTCCCAGTTTTTTTTTAACTGTTTTTTTAAAACAGTCTTTTTTCTTAGTTCCTCCTTTAAACGAACTTCAGTTGCTCCTACCCTCCTACAGTATTGTGACTGTGTTGGAGAATTAACCACTGTGATGAGCCCCTGTCTTAGATTGACCAAGCCCCAGTGTTTGCTGCCATGCTGTGTCTCATCTATTCTGCACTCCTTATATTTACATCTGAGGGATTCTTCAGCTGCAGTAAAATAAGATGCTTTGGGGAGTTACAGAAATTAGAAATAATGTAGAGAAGTTGGGAAGATATGAAAAAGGCGGCTAGGTGACACCACTCTCCATAGTCCTCAGAAACAGGCAAGGAAACTTTCTGTTCTGGTACAGTCTTAGCTCATGGTTGAACCTGCTTCCTGCTTTGCCTTCCTCTGTGATCAGTTACAATCCTGTGTAGACTCTCTCTTAGCCCAAAGAAAATGCTGGGTTTTTGCTCTTGTCCTGGGAGTTGGAGGGGGAAGTTCTTTTCCTCCTATTTCCAAACCACCAACTGCTTATTTACTGGAAGATGTTCCTCATTTGGGAGTCTACAGCAATTTCATTGATACTTTTTGAATTTTTGTTTCAAATATTGAACTTGCCCTTTTGTGTCAGAGGGATGTATGGGAGCTCTTGCCACTTCATCTTTAACATGGTTAGTTGTGCAATACAGAATAGTTAGGCAGCATACAATAAAGCAGCCCTCCCAAGTTGTCCTACCCACTTCTGAAGGTGTATTGGATAGTTCTGGGCTTTCAGCACGCTGTATAATTCTGACACTTTTTGTCTTTCAGCTGCAGATGGACTTGAAACCAACCAAGTTGTAGCAAGTCTTGTGCAATAAGTGCATAGTACTTTCTTTGCCAAGCTTTGGATCTCAGAGAAAACATCTGACAGACAATACAAGTTCCCATTTCCTGTAGAGTTTGGCCCTTTCTTTGCTCATTTGGCTTTTTATGAATTACATATGTTTCCTTTATTAACATTAAGCATACCCATTAAATGCTGAGGGAGGAATAAATATTATAGTAGCTATTGTATAGAATATTGAATTTCTACCTGACTTATTTTTTGGTGCTTGCTTTATTTAGGAACGCTGTGCTGCCTTTGAAGCCAAAGAAGAGACATATAGGCGTCTAATGCAGAAAGGCCAGCAGATGCTTGCAAGATGTCCAGAGTCTTCTGAGACAAACATTGAGCAGGACATAAATAACTTAAAAGAAAAATGGGAATCAGTACAAACAAAGCTCAGTGAAAGAAAAGTATGTGGTTTTACATAAAAATAGAAGTGTAAATCATGTATTTAAGTATGTTAATGTTCAGTCCTTGTATGTATGCATACTTGCTTGATCTTTCAGATTTAAAATCAATGGTAGAGACAGTTACAGAGAATTTATTGTTATGCTTAGAACGTACTGGGGAAAAAAATGGGATTCAAGAAGTTGATAATCCATAATTGGGGAGGATGGTGAGAATCACATAAGCCTGTTACAGAAATTAATTAGCTGTTACTGATAACGCTTATTTGGTATGGTGAAGGATTTTCTGGTTTTCATTATAGCAATCGTAGGCATGAGAGATAGAATAAAACTATTTGATCCTTCAAGTTTACGTCTTTCTCAACGGAAGAGCTGCATTAATTTTCCTAGCTTTTATCCATTTTTTCCTTAAATTCCCAAACAATTGGCCTTCTGCCACTTACTTCAAGTGACTTCTAACATAGATCCATGGCATGATTTCACTGCTCTGCTGCATGTTTCTTTATTATTAATTTCATTTTGCTTTCATTCCTTCACGAAGTACAGTCCGTTTGTTCTACTTTAATCAAACAATGAAGAATATCAACAATTACAGGAAGAGGAGTTCTGTATACATCCCTAACATGTATAAAGCACAAATATTTAATTCACAGTTTAGTTATATTTTAAAGTAAGAATGCTGGTGCCTCTTAAGGTAACTGTATAATATAAGAATGTCAAACTAATTAATAGCCAACATAAGCACCTTCTTGCAGGCATGTATAAGGTTGGAGTAATCAGCTTAATGTGTTTGTTTGAAATTCAGTGGCTGAGACTGCTGTCTCATGATCAACAAAAAATTCTGTATCCTAAATTAGTCTTGGTTCAGGCAACCAAAATGACAGTTGGGTTTTATTTTAAAATGTGGTCTAGGCAAATATGTTATTTGTGTAGTGTGAGAGAATAAATTAGATGACCTTTTGAGGCTTAAGTAGTAGAAAATATAGTATTCTAACATGGAACATTTTATCTTGATACTAGGTGCTGTATTTTCTACTCATCTGTCATACATAATTTTACTGTCATTCTTCTATTCATCTCCTTATTAATGCTCAAATGTAGACTGTTACTTCAAAACTCAGAAATTTTCAGTTGGAGAAATGTTTTTAAATGCTGAACTAAATGCTAAACTAAATTTATTTACTTCACAGTGCTCAACTAAAATAGTTTACTTGGCTGAAGCACCTGCATAATATCATCTGCTATTAAAGCATCATCTGTTTTTACAGACCAAACTGGAAGAAGCCCTCAACTTAGCAATGGAGTTCCACAACTCACTTCAAGATTTCATCAATTGGCTTATTCAGGCTGAGCAGACTCTAACTGCAGCTTCTCGGCCAAGTCTTATCTTGGACACTGTCTTGTTTCAAATTGATGAACACAAGGTATGTAAAGAAACAGATGTGTGATGTTTTTCTCCCACTCTGGAGACACTTTAACAATGTCCAAATAAAACCTGTAACACCAGAACTCAGAGAAACATTTAATGTGTTTTAAAAATGCATTTTATAGTCTCTCTTGCTACATTATTCTGTATTAGACTGATGATTTTTTTTTTCATTGTTTATCCTGTGCTTGAGCAATGTAGTATTCAGAGTAATTTTTTTTCCCTTTTTTCCAAGGTTTTTGCCACAGAAGTGAATTCTCATCGTGATCAGATCATAGAGCTGGACAAGACTGGAACCCATTTGAAATATTTCAGCCAGAAACAGGATGTTGTCCTTATTAAGAATCTGCTGATCAGTGTACAGAGTCGATGGGAAAAAGTAGTTCAACGCTTACTTGAAAGGGGAAGAGCTTTGGATGATGCAAGGAAAAGAGCCAAACAGGTAATCGCACAACAGCTGTTTTACAGCTCTTTGAACTTGGCTGTAATTATATCCAGACTCTTGAAGAATATGATGCTTGAAAGTACTTTCAAGTAAGCCTGGGTTTAGTGTAACAGACACTGTTGAGTTAGTGAAGCAATTTCTGTGATTCGATCATAGAGCACTTCATTTGTGAAGTGAAAGCATCATTTTCAACCCGAGCAGTGACTTCTGTCTGCAATACCAGATAGAGTCTGAAAGAAGAAAGTTACAGTATGGCTTCCAGATGTATAGTAGAGCCATCTGTCCTGAAAAAGGAGTTTCACAATCAACCCTTGTCACTAAACTGTGGAGTATTCCTTAGATTTTTTTTATTTTTTTTCCCCCTTGGGTTTACATTGTGATCTGATTAATGCTCATCACTTCCTCAATCTCTTATATTAGTTACTGTTCTGATATCCTCTGTGTGGTAAGATAGCTGCATTTATTTTCTTAAAAGCCTGGAAAATTTCCTCACACAGTTTATCTCACCAGGGAACATTATTTTTACCGCTCCCCCAAATTTGTGTTTCCCTCATTGAGGGGCATAAGCGATAAGATGCAAAGTGTGTGAATGGCACATTTAAATGTCAATAGGAAGCTCTAGCTTCTTTTTGTTCAAGTGAACATGGCCATTCAAGATTTGGGCATGTTCACAGCCAAGTCACATTCCCATGCTCACTGATACTGGGACTCAACTCATACAGTAAGAACTTCTCTAAGCAATAAATTGGGCCATAAGCCAATCAGATGTTTATTTTCCAGCAGTTTCTCGTGTGCATTCACACACACAGCAGTTCTGCAATGAGAGGGATTTCATTTCCATATCCATTTCCAGAGTGTAACAATTAGTAACAATAAGTTACTAATTTAGGTCAACTACCTATGCAGAGTAGGGAAAGTGGTACTGAAAGGGTATTAGTATCAAGCCCCAGATCCACAACCCTGAACAACAGGGTGCATCCAGGCAGCCCAGGCAAGAACAACTTTCAAGAGAGACATGGAGAGAAAAATGACCAGCTTAGAAAAATCAAATTCCAAAAGGATACCACTTTGTGAAAGCTGGTCAAATTTTTGCTCTTTTCCTGCTTCCTTCCCTGCAGCAGTCTTTGTTGAAACAGGAAGGAAGATCAAGACTCTGTTCCTTGCCCATCAAGATACAGTTCAATGTAATGGGAGTATTTATGAGCATCCCAGGGAAAATCTTGGGCAGTCATCCAGACGGGACTTTTCCCTAGTGATTTACTCTTGTTGTCCATATAGACTGTGCCCCATTCTTGCTGTATTGACTGTTTGTTACTAAAAATGTAGGAATCTAAATGACCAACATATTAACAGAAGTTAGCAATATGCCTTGGAAAGATGCATGCGAAGTGTGCCAGGTTATGCACTTAAAAGGTTACTAATTCACCTGGGAGAAGGGAGGCTAAGTCCAGTGGGCACATGATGGAGCTAATCCTGTTTAATATACCAGGGAGAAAAAGCACACCAAATCTTTCTGAAGTCTACCTCCTTGGGCTGTGGAGAATTGGTTGGGGTTTAATGTTTTTGGAGTATTTCACAAACCAGTGAATTTTAAAATCCATGCAAATCTCACTGTTCTGCAGTTCCATGAAGCCTGGCACAAACTTATGGAATGGCTGGAAGAGTCAGAGAAATCTTTGGACTCGGATCTTGAAATTGCAAATGACCCTGACAAAATAAAGATGCAGCTTGCACAGCATAAGGTGAGTCATGAGTGATAAAATGAGAAGTTCCCAATGTGATGCAGTCTTATCAGCCTTGTACTGATCAGTCATCAAAGGAAGCAGATTGGTGGCCTCACTACAATGGAGTTCTTGTTAGCATCAAATTAACTAATGGTGTGCTACAGGTGGGGCGTAACAGAAAACTATTCACAGTATCTGATATGTGGGGGAGTGCTTAGCTCTGAATAATAGAGCTAATAATTGAGCACCACAGAAACTTTACAGAACAAAATAATACTATCTGAGAATAGGATGCTGTGAAGAGGTTTTGTTACAGGCTTTTTTTTTTTTTACTCCTTAAGCCATAAATTTACCATCTAGTTATTTGGGTTGGGATCTTCCTTTCAATACTACAGACTACCTCAAAACTGAAAAAATCTTGTCTTTTGATTGGCAGAATCTTGTTAAGGACAAATATTAATGAAATCTTCTAGAAAGTTCAATGAAACCATTAGTAGCAATGAGTGGTTCTCTTTTTGAGATTCAAAATTCCAGGACCTGCTTTCCACAAATCCAGCTACTGTAGGTGAAAATGTAAAAACCTTATTGATTGGCCTGGATTTTCAAGCAATGATAATGTAAAAGTTTGAGAAGTTAGACACAGAGCAAAAGGATGGATGGGAGAAGTCCTGACTTCATTTTTTCTTTGGTAAAGAGCCTAGAATCACTGAGGATCAAATGGGTGAGTAGTAGACAGGCTGTGTCTCAAGATTTATCATGGAGTTTTTTCATCAGGACAGAATACTGAAAGGTCATTCATTTTGGCATACATGTACTTCTACTTTTACATCAGTTTTATTGTTCTCTGTTTACTCCTACTTTTTCATTCTGCACAATATCTTCAAGGATTCGTATATCTTTCTCAGTGTAGTTTCTGATGATTGCTTTTACCTCCAACAAGTTTTGCCATGTATAACTAATGATGGGTTACTGCATGTCTGCTTTATATTTTTTATCATCTCTCAGTTTATGTGATGATTCAAGTGTTTATCAACTGGGAAAATGTGCTCCTTTAATACGGGAAAGTTGGCTGTTGGTCAAGCAAAAATAGTTTTACCTATGCTTGCAGTTAAAACTTTCAGATAAAGCCTACATTAGCATTCTGTTAAGCTAACTCTGCAATTTCAGATCTGGGATTGCTGCTGTTGCCAGGATTTGAAGTCAGTGATGAAAATTAGGGTGAAAAAAATCATTCTCTTAAGAGTCTTTTTTTTTGTTTCTCTGACTGTCAATCTTTTAATCCTTCCACTCTTCCACATTCAGGACTGTGACTGTGCTTTGATGTCCTTTCAGGTCCTGGGGTTTAACTCTCAACCTTCTCCTCACCTCTTCTGAAATGTTAAACTAGATAATTCCACTTGTTCTTCATACTTACAGCAGTACATTTTATGAGCCCAAATTTCTTCACATGGATTGGCACACTCATCGCTTCTCTCAATGATAATTTTTCTCCAGCTTCTCTTTGTATAAAATTCATATAGAGAATAGCTACTAGAATTGTTTGAATCTCATTTCTCATTGGGGAATGGGATGGAATGTGGCACCAGGGGCATTTGAATTGAAACTGGTGATTTGGAGGAAGAAGATGAATGTGCATGAGAGAGGGAGTTCTGTAAACTTTGTGACTTTAAACTTCAAACAACTCCCCCCACCAAGAAATGAACTCAATTGTTTCTTAATGAGCTGTCAAACCTCCCAACACTGCAGTGTCCTTCCTTATATTTTGAGTCTTTTCCTTCCACTCCCACATATACCCTTCTTGTCTTAGTCTTTTTTGTCCAGCCTTGAAGATTTCCTTGCTCCATAAAGTTAACTGTTTTGCTATCTGAACTGAATGTGTGCTCTGTGTGTGCTGTAAGCAATTTGGATTTGCTCTGTGCCAGTTGTCACTGCCAAAAAACCTCCAAACAAGGCCCTGAAATAAAAAAACCAAGATAATATGTTTTCTCTCTCACTTTTATCTAGTGTGTTGCCAGGGACTTTTGGGGATCATTCATGGTCTGTTTATCAGCAATTTTTTCCTCATTTTTAAAAGTCAGGATTGGGAGAAGCCTTCCTAGGTCACCCAATCCTTTCTTGTGCTAATGCTGAATACTCCTTAAAGCATGTTTATATGAATCTGGTTAATTTTATCTGTATGTTCCCATCTCCCTTAGTGGGAAGGCGAGATTTCATTCATTTTACCTGTCTGCTTCTGGCAGCTTAACCCAAAATCTACACTCTGTTGCACCTCTATGAAAACAAATTCAAGTAATTCAGCATAGTGTGTAGAGTCTCTCAAAAACTGAATTCACTGCAACCCTCTGTTTACCTTTTAAATCTGTTTAAATTTGTTTTTCCTGTATGATTCTTCTGTGGCTGCAATTTCATTGTGTTCCTTCATGCATTTCAAGTGGCATTGTGCATGTAGTGCTAGGTAGTTAGTAAACCAAATCAAATCAAAGGAACACACACATTGTTCATACTGAAGGAAATTATATAAATAATGGGTTATTTTAACTTTGAAAATTATTTGTGTTTTTTTGTAGTTCTAGCTTGATGATGTTGTTGTGTTCTTTCTTTAAAATTATACTGAATTAAAAAACAAATGCTGCCCCTTTTTTTGGATAATGAATTTTGACCCTCAGTTCACTTTGAATCCTGAAATAACCCTGATATAAGGATATTACAGTGCAAAAAGTGTTAAGAAAGGAACCTTGAATCACCCTGCATGAAGTTGTCATACTGTCTGTGTATAGCATAACCCAATATCTACCTCCTTCTTAAGACACCTCTGTTCCACTTGAGCTTTTCCTGACACACATTCATATCTAAAAAGAGCAGATGATTATGTGGACACATGGAATAATTGGTGGAAGAGTTGTGAGCTACTGTGGCACAGGTTGGTGCAGGCCAGCTGGGAACAGCTTGCCAGTTGGAGGTGAGTGGCCATGTATGTGCCAGCAGTTACCATGAGGATTTCTTGCAATGTTTACATACCCTGAGGAGGAATTACTAGAAAGTTGTAAGTCATAATCATATCCTTCATGGATGTGATCCTAGGGTGCTGAGAGAGCTGGCGGATGTGCTAGCTAGGCCACTCTCCATCATTTTCCTCCAGTCCTGGCTCACTGGTGAGGTCCCAGATGACTGGAAACTGGCCAACGTGGTCCCCATCCACAAGAAGGGTCGGATGGAGGAACCTGGAAACTACAGGCCAGTCAGCCTGACCTCAGTGCCAGGGAAAGTGATGGAGCAGATTATCCTGGCAGCAATAACTGCGCACCTGAAGGATGGCCAAGGGCTCAGGTCCAGCCAACATGGATTCAGGAAGGGCAGATCCTGCCTCTCCAACCTGATCTCCTTCTATGATCAGGTGACCCGCCTGGTGGATGTGGGGAGGCCTGTGGATGTGGTCTACCTAGACTTCAGCAAGGCCTTTGACACCGTCCCCCACAGCAAACTGCTGACTAAGCTGTCAGCCTGTGGATTGGACCACTACACTCTGTGCTGGGTTAGGAACTGGCTGGAGGGCCGGGCCCAGAGAGTGGTCGTGAACGGTGCCACATCCAGCTGGAGGCCAGTCACCAGTGGTGTCCCCCAGGGATCAGTGCTGGGCCCTGTCCTCTTCAACATATTCGTTGATGATCTGGATGAAGGGGTAGAGTCAGTCATCAGCAAGTTTGCAGATGACACAAAGTTAGGGGCAGATGTTAGTCAATTAGAGGGTAGAAAGGCTCTGCAGAGGGACCTCGACCGACTGGAAAGATGGGCAGAGTCCAATGGGATGGCTTTCAACAAGTCCAAGTGCCGAGTGCTGCACTTTGGCTATGGCAATCCCATGCAGAGCTATAGGCTGGGGTCGGAGTGGCTGGAGAGCTCCCAGACAGAGAGGGACCTGGGTGTGCTGATCGACAGCCACCTGAATATGAGCCAGCAGTGTGCTCAGGTGGCCAGGAGGGCCAATAGCATTCTGGCCTGCATTAGGAATAGTGTGGCCAGCAGGAGCAGGGAGGTCATAGTGCCCCTGTACTCTGCTCTGGTTAGGCCGCACCTTGAGTACTGTGTCCAGTTCTGGGCTCCTCAGTTTAAGAAGGACATTGAGACACTTGAGCGTGTCCAGAGAAGGGCAACAAGGCTGGTGAGAGGCCTTGAACACAGGCCCTATGAGGAGAGGCTGAGGGAGCTGGGATTGTTTAGCCTGGAGAAGAGGAGGCTCAGGGGTGACCTTATTGCCCTCTACAACTACCTGAAGGGTGGTTGTAGCCAGGAGGGAGTTGGCCTCTTCTCCCAGGCAACCAGCACCAGAACAAGGGGACACAGTCTCAAGCTGCGCCAGGGGAGGTTCAGACTCGAGGTGAGGAGGAAGTTCTTCACCGAGCGAGTCATTCGGCATTGGAATGGGTTGCCCAGGGAGGTGGTTGAGTCATCGACCCTGGAGGCGTTCAAGGGGAGATTGGACGTGGCACTTGGTGCCATGGTCTAGTCATGGGGTCTGTGTTGATAGGTTGGACTCGATGATCCCCGAGGTCCTTTCCAACCTAAGTGATACTGTGATACTGAACATTGCTCTTAACAAATAAATTAAAATCTTTTTCAGCAAACACAGAGCAAATAATCTTTTGATATGTCAAAAGAGTCTTTATTTGATTCTTTCTACATGAGTTTCCTAAATCAAATGTGTTATTTTTTTTTAACAGTTTTCCTCCTAGCAGTTTATAAATGTGTGAAATAAAACACTTTAAATGCTGCTGCCAGTCAAAAGCTGATGTGCAGAGCTGATTTTTGTCTTTTGGCTGTGTTCTTTTATTCAATTATTTAATCTGTCAGTTGGTTAACTCCTTTGTGGTATCCAATGAACTGTGTTTCTGTGTGCTTCTCTGTGCCTCTTAAAAGCTTCCAGAGGCTCTGTGCAGAAGGAGCTGGCAGGCAGATGAAACTGCTGTATCAATAGTCATCTTAAAAGTCCTGATCATAGAAACCTGCTCATGATCATGACTTTCATCCCAGACTGTGTTATTGGAATGTCACCCAGCTGCTTCTTGTGTCTGGATCTGTATACTTTTGGCATGCAATTCTTCCCAGTAATAGTATGCTTCAATCTTAAGAAGGTTAAATTATGGTGACTGTAGGTTTCCCAGCTTGACCATGCTGGACTAAACCAGAATGACCCTATAGGGTACTCCACACTGGCTTGAAATCTTAGTATGTGAAAATGCAGTGTGAAGACTGCTTAGTTCATGATTCCCAAAATAGCAGTTCTTTCACATTGTCCCAACTACCAGACAGCCCCTTACTGAAATCTAGGAATGTTGTGGTAGGCCCAGAATCATTGCCTGCCATAGGCAGGAAGGTTTTTTCTGAATGTTGTTCCAGTAGAGAGAGACAAAAGGCAGGGATTCTCCTGGTGTCAAGCCCCATATAATTTGAAGTGCACTCTGGTACTAGCAGACTAGAAATATTGCAGGAAGTTAAGAAGTTTCTTTCAGCAACATTTACTATTTGCATTGCAAATAATACATTAAAGATGATGAACTCTGTGCCCTGTAAGCAGTTAATGGGTGTTTTCTTTTCTTCCATATACATAGGAATTTCAAAAATTTCTTGGTGCCAAACACTCTGTGTATGATACCACAAATAGGACTGGACGCTCCTTGAAAGAGAAAACCACCTTGGCTGATGACAATTTGAAACTTGATGATATGCTGAGTGAACTAATGGATAAATGGGATACAATCTGTGGAAAGTCTGTGGAAAGGTAAATGAAAACCGATCTAATTATTCAGCAGATAAGAAAAAGGCTTAGGAAAATTCTTTTGGCTTCTGTTATGTAAGACTAGAAGGGGAGTGGCTGGCTTGTTTCATAATTAAGAGTGCTAAAGCACTTTACTGATGGTGTGGAAGAGGTCTGGGTAGCAGGGAGCTGTCTTACTTTTTAAAAAGGGAAACACCAATTTAAAGTTCTTAGCTGCTATCATTTTATTTTCAGAATGTTTACTTATAGTGCATGAATGAGTGGGTTTTTTTCCTGTGTTCTTTGGGTTTTTTTGTGTTTTCTTTTGTTGTTTGCTTCATTTTTTTCTTTCCCTCCAGACAAAATAAATTGGAGGAAGCCCTGTTATTTTCTGGGCAATTTACTGATGCTTTGCAAGCTCTCATTGACTGGTTATACAAAATTGAACCTCAACTTGCAGAAGATCAACCAGTACATGGAGACATTGATTTAGTGATAAATCTGATTGACAATCACAAGGTAATTCCAAAAATAGTGTTTTAAAATTACTAGGCAGCTCATACGTGTGGCATTGTAATGCTATCCCATGTCAATGTAATTTTGGCTATGTAGCTTTTAGAAACAGAGAACAGTTTTATAGCACAAAAATGCCATTGACAAGGTGAAGTGCTATAAAATGTTTGTGGAAGTAAACAACAACTCATTGACACCAGCTAGTTACACAATGTTATCCTGGTTGAGTATCATGTCAGAAATCACAAGTGTGCATTTATGAATAGGTGTTTATGAACAAGAGGTGGCAATAATTATTTTATTGTAAATCTGTGGGGAAGAGAGGGCTTTTTATTTAGCACATCTGCTAACCAAGTGTCCAGTGCACTCATGACTGCAGCAGCCTTCCAAACCTGCAGGGCTGCTGTATCTTCATGGAGAAATGTAGTTGCAATGCCTAAGGTATGCAGAGGAGTCTACAGTTAGACTGTGGCCCAGAAAACCTACACTGGCATGCAGCCATATTTTGTTACTGAAGTGTTTCTGGAAAGGGGAGCAAGCAGGAAAATGTAGGACTGTACCTCTGAATCCCAGTTTTGCACTTAAGTATGTCCAAAGAAATAGTTGTGGAAGTTACTGGTATTGCAGAGGCTACACACAATCGGAGTTCTGGAGCCTGGAAGATTTATGAGGTAAAGATCCCTGTGTTCATCCACCAGTGACTTCAGTATCCAAAGGCTGGAGATTTTGGTCCTCATGGGGGGAAAAAAAAAAAGGTAACATGGGTTGTCTATAAAAAGTAGCATGAAATATGCTGACATTGCTTCTGAAATCCCATTCTATATTGCAAGTTAGTCCTAGTCAATGGCAGTGTGTACAGTAATTGTCATATCTGGTTTTTGAGAGCTTACTTTCTGTAACTGGAGCCTGTTCCATCTGCAAATGTGAACATACTCTCTCATAAATGTATGGCTGTGTGGTGAGCTCTACAGCCTTACAGTCAGACCCCCAGATGGAGTTTTATTTCTGGTTTTTATGATTTCATTGTTCATTATTGGTGGCATTTTATCTGTTTTTTTCTGCCATGGCAATCACACACGTTGAGATGAATGTGTCAGATCAATTGCTTTGATAAAGGGTGCAAATCCAGTGTGGTAAGGAGGCTGGATTTCCCACCGAATTGCATCGGGATGGGTTCTCGAGATCCGCATGACATTTTCTTACCATATTCCATTTATTAGGATAAAGTGTAAATATCTTCCTGTGGAATATGATAAGCAGAAGTTGAGTGTTTTGCATCACTTAGATGAAGTTAGTCTTGACTGAACTAAATCTATGTTTTGTTGTTAGTTACATAACTATGTCTTAATGAATTAAAACATTTTAAATGTATTTGGTGGTGCCTAGGTTTTCCAGAAGGAGTTGGGAAAAAGAACAAGCAGTGTCCAAGCTCTGAAACGCTCTGCAAGGGAGTTGATAGAAGGCAGTCGTGATGACTCTTCCTGGGTCAAAGTCCAAATGCAGGAGCTGAGCACTCGCTGGGAGACAGTTTGTGCCCTGTCAATATCTAAGCGAACACGATTGGAACAGGCTCTTCGGCAGGTAAGGGAATATTAGTGGATGCTATGTGTACTTTATGAGAAGCAGGCAAAATATCTTGCAGCCTAGTTGCCAGAAATTTAATTCCATTTTCACTTAACATCATTCAGTTTAATTTAATTTGGAAACACTAAATTTCTTCCTCATGCACTGCTTATCTCTTAGCAGTTCTTATTGCTGTTATTGTTAGTCTGTACCACAAACGCAAAGCAAATAGTTCAAAGACCTTGCCCTGTAAGGAAATCACTGAAGTTACAGTCAAGTGTAAAGGGTGATTAAGAACTGTGCTCCCTTCACAGGAAACTGAAGGCTACCATCATATTTATTCCTTTTGTGCCTTACTGGAAAGAAGTAAATTTGTGTACTGAAAACTGGTTTATACTGTCACAGTTACAGTGCACGGTGAAATAGGTTACAGAAAAGATGAAGTTATTTTTGAGTGCACTCAGGTGTTACAGTATGTTAGTACTGGCTGGTACTGATCCCAGACAAATAGGTCCACCTATATAATTTCCAAACCTGAGATAATGTGAAGGTAGAGCTTGGTGAAAATATGAGCTTAAGTTGATACTAGAATGGGTCTCCTGCCCTTCTTTTCCTGGGGTACTGTGTTTGTCCAGCTCCCCAGTCTATTAGCAGGCACAATCCTGATGTACCTCAAAACACTAATTCTGTCTGAATATGACTGTGCCTGAAGGTGAAACTTTATTTTCTCCAGACATAAAAGGGTTAGTCACTAACAGGCTGTCAATTAATTTTGCTTAACCAGTGATTTAGGCTATGCAGAAAATACAGTTCTCAGCTCTCCAGCTGGTCCATGAAAGCACCTCCCATGTAATTTGTCAGCGTAAAGTCATGACATTCTCAACTAAGCTGCAAATACACTGTAAATCAGATGGCTAAAAGCATGAACAGGCTTTTAGACTTCCTATTATTTTTTGAGAAGCATGAGATATTTTTACAGTTACGAAAATGTAGTACAATATATCATTGACTTTTTAATGCAAAGTTAATGTGCCACTACTGCTGCATGATTAATGACCCCAAATGCGGACTCGGTCTCCTTGTGTAAGCTGCAGTGTGTCTGTCAGAACCCCTCATGAGTAGCCGTGACTACTACTTGTATTGTAACAGGCAGAAGAATTCCACTCTGTGGTCCATGTCCTTTTGGAATGGCTGGCAGAGGCAGAGCAGACTCTTCGTTTCCACGGAGTCCTTCCAGATGATGAAGAGGCCTTGCGTACACTAATAGACCAGCACAGGGTAAGCAAGAAAAAAGAAGAGGGTCCTCTTTATTACAATAGCATCCAATGTTTGCTCTTGCAATTGTTTCTGTAGGGAAGCTAGAAATTTAATGGAATTGATAGTTTTGGAGCCATACTGGTGTTGGGCTGTTGAGATGTCGTGGCCCACTAAGAAAATAAAGGGCCTTTAGAAAGCTGCTGCAAATGTTAAGAGACAGATGGAAACTCCTCTGTGAAATGTATGCTGCCTGACAATCATAACACAGACTGCTACAGCAGCAAAAAGTATAAGTGTTATCTTAGCACCATGGAGAAAAACACCACATACTTTTCTTTCAAGGTTATGTGTAAATGTCAGCAGGATGATATTATCATCTGTTAACCTTCTGTCACATGGTCAAGCAGCATTCTGTCATGCTTTATGTGCATTAGGCACTGAAATACTTCAGTGCCATAGGTACTGTACATACTAGATTATAGACCATCAAACTTAACTGCAGTTATGAAATGGGAAAACAGCTAAGCAAGGAGCACAGAGGTCATACTTTCATTCTCCAAAGAGGAGGCTGCAAACAGGCATATGTGTAAGCCCATGCACAACTCCTCTTGTAAGTGTGGTAGTAATAGCACCAAGAATTTGTGTACAAAGAAAATTGCCCACAGTGTTATGGAACAAATCGTAAGAGTAATGGATTTGTCCGTCATTGATCTGAAGAAAGTTCTAACAAAACTTAGAAAAAATGGAGAGTGGAAAACCATCCTGTTTTAAATTGAGTTTGAGAATATTATCAGGCAGAGGAGTGTGTGCAGGGGATGACTACCTAATGGTTCTTAATTAGGCAGTTTTCTAGGTACTCAAACTTTAGTATTTTGAAAAAGTTTTCAAATTTAATTTAGGGCCCTGGAAACTGGGTGCTGTTTTTTAATTGGCTAATGTATGTATGCATTGGAGCATGCTGATGCTGGCAGTTGCAACCTGCTGTCTGCAGTGCAATTAAATTTGTTTCTTAGCTGCCTTTCCTCCACATGTGCCTTGTCAATTCCCTTTTTAATTTTTTGGTCTTCTGAATACAGAGAACTGTCTGAATGAAATCTTAGGTCCACTGAAATCATTAGGAAAAACAACATCTTAAATTACTCCCTCTGCAATGTAGATTGATTAGCAAAATATTTCTGTACCAAAGCTCAAAATTGTGCTGCCAAAGCTGAAGCTCAACTTGGAACCTCAAACCGAAGCAAGGCTTGTCTCTGAAAAGAAAACCTGTCCAGCTGGAGAGATTAATCACTAGCATAACATAACCAACCTCAGTACAAGCTGTGGCCATACTGTACCTAAAATTTGTTTTAGTGGACTTCAGAAGATGTTCTTCCAAACCACATTTTATTCTTAAAGGCCAAATAGTACAAATACAGAAATTTTCAAGCTAAGAAAGATTGTGACACTGCTGCTTTACCATTCAATAAGCACACAGAGCAAAATCTTCCTTGAATGAGTGGTCTTTCCTTGTAAGCTTGTAATATCAATTTTCAAGAAGAGAGTAATAGGTTTAAAACCCATGTCTATTATAATGCACTAATATTAGTATCAAAATATGTATGACTGACTGTATTTACGTAAATATGAAATGTATATTCCTTTTATCACTGTAATTTTTAAATGCTGCACATGATTTAATGAAATCTGCAATCTTGGGCATGGGGGGTTTGTCACTCACCATTCTCTCTCACTCCAGGGACTGAAAGGTGGAGTGCATTAATGCACTACAATAGTTAATGGGAAGCATCCCATCTCTTCTCCTGTAAATGTATCTGTATCACTGGATTGTCACAGGGTGGAATACAGTTAGTATCCTTTACTGAGGGAAAGCTTAATACACTGTAGGCAGTATGTCATAGATTCAGATTTTGAGATATTCTAGTGCAGTTGTTCAGGGAAAATAATGTTGCCTGTTTTCTTCCTGATCCTGTCTTGTTTTATCTCGCTGCAACCACCCTTGACATTTCCAAAATTATTTTGAACTGAAATATTGTAAGAACCCATTTGTTTGGACAAAAAAAGGACTGCTATTGAGATAAACACTAATGTTAAATTAAGCTTAAATCAGAGGCAATTAGTAGTGAATCTCTTTAAATACTTATTACAGGCTTTTAGGACAAGGTAGAAGAGATTTTCAAAGTTTTTTTTTCTACACTTCAGTTTCATGATAGCTTCATATTTAATTTGTAAAGGCACAGGGTTATGTAATTATGAGTTGTAGATTCTGTTTTCACAATGTTAGGTGACTTTGAATTTTCTAAAAATCTGACTTGTCTGACCTTTAATTTCTGAAATCCAAAATAACCCTTCTTTGTGGATGGGGCAAATGGAATTAAATTTTTGGAGACATAGTTCCATATTGTAGCCCAATTAAAGATGTTAAAATAGAACAAACAAATCCACCAGACTCTATAAGAGATGTTGGCAGTTCCAGTTAAAGGATGCTTGCAGAGGCAGACAGACGTACATGACATCTAGTCATAACAGAATAATGAAAGCATTATAGTAGGAATAATAGCAATCATGATTAAAAAAATACAAACCACAGAAAGGATGGGCCTTCAGTTGTTTTCTAGTATGTCCTTTTCCCCCCCACCCAGTTCTGGTCTGGCCGCTCTTTCCTCTGCTGAACTCCCTAGGAACATCAGTGGCTATGAGCTTGGATGTTTAAAGCTGTAAACATCCTTTTGCTTTTACAAGATGTTCCCCACATGGCAGTGCCTCTGAAAACAGCTGCTTAATTAGCAGTCTCTATCCCTGTTCTTCCCCTCAGCTGCTGAGTTTTCACATTTGTGTTAGTTTAGTTTAGCTGCTTCTGAAGTCCTCTATCATCATGTCTGAGCTTGTAATTATGGTTGGACATTTCCAGCCTTTGCTAGGAGCTTGATAGTTTATTATGAAAAATTATTGCAACTGACAAACTAAGTTATCTGAATTGTTGCCAGTAATGATTCTAGCCATCACATAGTTGATTTACAGCACTTCTAAAATGCTGTGAATTTCTGTCTTATTTTAATAAAGGCATGTGTCTTTCAAGTATTTACAGTATGGTGAGCTTTTAGGGAGTGTCAAGCTGGGGTAGAGATTTTAGAGCTTGATTTAGTCCTTTGTGTGGAATAGGCTTTTTTAACATTTTAAACTTTTCACAGACAAATTAAATTTGCCTCTTGGAAGCTGAATCTGAGTGATAGAGGCTTATGACCTTCCAGAGCACACACGTGCAAATTTTGTCAGCATCTAATAGAAATGGTTATCTCTGGTTTAGGAATTTATGAAGAAAGTGGAAGAGAAAAAGGCAGAACTGAATAAAGCAACAGGTATGGGAGAAGCTATCCTAGCTATCTGCCACCCAGACTCCATCACCACCATTAAGCACTGGATAACAATCATCAGAGCCAGGTTTGAAGAGGTCAGTATATGTCAAGCCATCTTCATTGCAACAGTCCATCCTTGACTGGAACATAGCTGACAACTGATGTGATAGTTACACTGGGAGGAAATGATCCAGCTGTTGAGAACTAAACATTTAAAATACCCACAGTGATGAATGTGAATACCATGTTTCCCTGGTTTTTATTTCAAAACTTATAGGGCTTTAAGAACTAAAGCAGATGGCCAAGCCTCTTTCTTTGTATGTATTAAAGGAAATACTGCCTGACACTTCCCATGTGAAGAAAGCCAATAGTTTCTAAGAGAAACTTAAAAGTTGAAAGAAAGAAAATACAGAGCAAACTTGAAGCATTTTCTGTTTTTGAGTCCAATACGTTCTTAATCTAGAAGATTTCCAGATTATTTTAAGAGGCTGCAAGTAGTTCTTACAAGATATACCATACTTAATATACACAGAAAACACCACCTTAGAAGTTAAGTTTAAAGAAAAACAAAATACTGGTGTTAGCAAAGCATGGCTTCATATTGCCCAAGAGGAAGATGGACACCAAATTCTACATGATTCACTAATTTACATATATTTGATACATTTCTCTTCTGAATGTGCTATTTACTGCATTAAACAGCACCTTATCCTGAATATCTATGGGGAAAAAAAGTGTTGAACTGGGAATTATAGTTACATGGCACCTTTAGTGGTCAGCCATTACATCTAGCACCTTTTGATACTCAAATATCAACAGGCCTGGCAATAAGATCTGGGTTTACAGTTAGCAGAGCAATTTTAAATAAATTTTAAAGAATTTCAAACGTGCACCTATTTACGCATTGGTTCCTTTATCCAGGTCTTAGCATGGGCTAAACAACATCAGCAGAGGCTGGCAGGAGCTCTGGCTGGACTTATCGCTAACCAGGAACTGCTGGAAGCCTTACTGTCCTGGTTGCAGTGGGCAGAGACTACGCTTACTGAAAAAGATAAAGGGGTTATCCCTCAGGAGGTTGAGGAAGTTAAAACACTAATCGCTGAACATCAGGTAAGGCATGTTCAGGGACATGTCCCCTGCACATTCCACATGGTGTGCACATCTCAGCTAGGCTTTGTCATCAGGTGTGAATCTGGTTAGCAATTTTCTCTCCTAATACTTGAATCCCTTTCCAGATACTTAGTTGTGTGTTTTGTATGTGTACAATGTTTTTGTAGTTTATTCAACACAGAGATTTACAAAAAACCCAAACAAAAATTCAGTGCCATATTGTTATTAAAAAGCAAGCCTACAACTCCCCATAGGAACAGGGATGATAATAATACTAATTTAAAAAACCTCACATGAAATATATGGTAATGCTGCTGCCTTAGAACTAGTGTTGAAGTGTGGCTTTACTCTTAGATTTAAAAAATATATTTATGAGGTACCATAGAGAGCTGCTGGTGCAGTGGATACTCATAGGCTTAAGCCAGATAACACACCAGAGCTGTCTCACTTCTATGAACTGCACTCTGAACAGCAAGGAACACCTGAATATTCACAGTAAAAATTGTGTTGTACTCGAACTCAGGATATGCAGTTAATAAAGGAGTTTGACAAGACTGTGGTTTAGATTAACCATTATTTTAACAACCAAGGCCCTAGTGTTCTTAAAAGCTTACCCTGCCAATTAGTCTTACTTTGCCTGTCTCCTTCTTTGTGAGGCTGGTGTTGTCATAGCGTTTCTACATTATTCTGTTTCTGTGCCTTTCTTGTGTTTTGTTGTTTATGTGGTTTTGATTCCTCTGGTCACTTTTGTGTATTGTTAATCAAACCTACCTCTATCCAATCTCAGACATTCATGGAGGAAATAACCAGAAAACAACCTGATGTGGATAAAGTTACAAAGACCTATAAAAGAAAGGCACTTGAACCTACTCCAGTACAGTCTCATATTCCTGTCCTCGATAAGGGGAGAGCAGGAAGTAAGTAATGAAGTGTTTTGGGGCAGGTCACATATATGATTGCCCTTTCTCTAAAGATAACAGATTACTAATAATCTGATAGGTTTGTTTGGGTTCTAGTGAAACAGGGTAAAATTCTGTTGGCTGATTTATGGGTTTTTTTTCTAATTGTCTCTCTTTTTTTCATTATGATGAAAATTCTCATGGCAGATCTGTATTTGTAAGTTTTGCCTTACACTTGTTGAATACCTGTTTCTAAAGTATGCAGCCTTCACGTGCTTAAACTTCCAAGAGTGTGCATGTGTGGTGTCTTTGCACATATATTGTTATTGGAAGATGGAAACAAATTCTTTTATGTAAAGAGGTAGAGATAAAATTTTGGTTTTGCTATCTGTGAAATTATGTGGATCCAATTAAAAAATGGGTTCAGTGATGGTGAATGAAAAGTGAATTGAGTGAGGAATTTGCTTTTTGTACATTTAGATATACTTACCCATTGTATTTAATGCTTGCCCATACATGGAACCTACTTCTAAAATCAGCCTGGACAAAGAGATGTCCACCAGGTCAGGAAAAACTTCTTTACTGTGAGGGTGACAGAGCACTGAAACAGGCTGCCCAGAGAGACTGTGCAATCTCCTCTAGAGACTTTCAAAACCCACCTGGATGTCTTCCTGTGTGGCCTGCTTTGGCAGGGACATTGAATAAAGATACAATAGAATAGAACAATAGAATAAACCAGGTTGGAAGAGACCTTCAAGATCATCACGTCCAACCCATTAACCAATCCAACCCACCTAAACAACTAAACCATGGTACCAAGCACCCCATCAAGTCTCCTCCTGAAGACCTCCAATGATGGTGACTCCACCACCTCCCCGGGCAGCCCATTCCAATGGGCAATCACTCTCTCTGTATAGAACTTCTTCCTAACATCCAACCTAAACCTCCCCTGGTGCAGCCTGAGACTGTGTCCTCTTGTTCTGGTACAGGCTGCCTGGGAGAAGAGACCAACCTCCGCCTGTCTACAACCTCCCTTCAGGTAGTTGTAGAGAGCAATAAGGTCACCTCTGAGTCTTCTCTTCTCCAGGCTAAGCAATCCCAGCTCCCTCAGTCTTTCCTCATAGGGCTTGTGTTCCAAGCCCCTCACCAACTTTGTTGCTCTTCTCTGGACTCGTTCCAGCAAGTCAACATCCTTCCTAAACTGAGGGGCCCAGAACTGGACACAGTACTCGAGGTGCGGCCTAACCAGTGCAGTGTACAGGGGCAGAATGACCTCCCTGCTCCTGCTGGCCACACTGTTCTTGATGCTGGCCAGGATGCCATTGGCCCTCTTGGCTGCCTGGGCACACTGCAGGCTCATGTTCAGCCTACCATCGACCAGTACCCCCAGGTCCCTCTCTACCTGGCCGCTCTCCAGCCATTCTGACCCCAGCCTGTAGCACTGCAGAGGTCCCCTTCAACCCTTACCATTCTATGTTTCTATATGGTCCTTCCCCAGCAATGGTAAAAAAAAAAATTTAAAAACCCCCATTATATGGCTCATATCAGGATATAGGCTCATTATTTAGGGCAGGAGAGAAAAATTTTAGGAAGGTCAAGTATGTTTCATGTGAATGTTTGTCTTGTTTGAACTGGATAAGACTTACTCATTTTATCATGTTTAACAGGAAAGCGTTCCCCAACACCAGGCATCTATCCCTCAGCAGCCCAGGCACAAATCAAAACCAAGAACCCACGGGTAAACCTTTTAGTCAGCAAATGGCAGCAAGTCTGGCTTCTAGCCTTGGAAAGAAGAAGAAAACTGAATGATGCTTTGGACAGACTTGAAGAGGTCAGAAAGGACTGTATAGAATACACATACATTTTTTGCATCATTATTGTGTAACCTGGATTCAATTCTGAATACTGTAAAGAATTTCCATATTTGTCATTTCATATGACGAAGCTAACCAAAAACATTTTGATAACTTGTGCTTTGATGTGCTTTAAAAGCAGTCATTCTCATTTTAAATGCAAGGAGAACTAAGACATTTTAAATGTTTATACAGGTCCTCAGAGAACCAACTATTCAAAAGAATGCAGGTAGTATTTCTCATTGATTTTTCTAAATTGATTGATTTCAACTGAAAATAAGTTTTTTTCTTTTTTATTAAGCTGAGAGAATTTGCCAACTTTGATTTTGATGTTTGGAGGAAAAAATACATGCGATGGATGAACCATAAAAAGTCTCGTGTAATGGACTTCTTTAGGAGGATTGATAAAGATCAGGATGGAAAGATAACAAGGCAGGAATTTATTGATGGAATTCTTTCTTCAAGTAAGTCTTAAAATTAACTTAAGGTTGATCTAGGAGTAAACGTATCATGAAGTCTGTTGTCTCTACAGTTCAGCGCGTGGCTGAAGAGAGGAGGCAGCTTGAGGAGCGCAGCTCTGGGAGTTTGCTTTTGGCTTTGCTTCCCTTGCTTTTCAGGCGGTAAGGGGCTGGTGGCTGGGGACTTCCTGAAGAGGGGAGGAGGGGCAGCAGGCTTGGGTTGCCTACATGCCTGAGGGCAGTGACATAGCTGGGGGAGGGGTTGCTGCGGAAACCGCGTGCAAATCAAACAGACCCCAGCGCTGGCTGAAGAGATGAGGCAGCTCACCTTCTTACTGACAGGGGGAAGAAAAAAAAAAAAAAAAAAAAAGCTGGGTGGAGAGGGTGGTTACTGCAAGATGGTCACCACTAGAGCAAAGGCTAACAGGCTAACAGAAGAACATTGGGCACCCAAACAGAGAGCACTCACAAGCATGCAGATGTTCAGGCAGGTGGCTGCAGTGAGTGCTGGAACCTGGCACTCAATGTGGAGGATGGAAGGAACAACTTCTGTGTTAGGTGTGAGCAGATCAGTGATCTGATGAGCATGGTGGCCGAACTAAAAGAAGAGGTGGAAAGGCTAAGAGCTATAAGAGATGCCGAACGGAAAATTGACTATTCCCATAACCTAACCTCTTCAAAACCAGAACACGGGGTAACTCTTAGTGGAACAGGGAGTTTGATACCTTCCCAGCAGCAAGCCTCTCAACCTCCCTGTAGTAACCCACATGAGCAGGGCCAATGGGAACAGGTCTCTGCCTGACGGAAGAAATGCAAACGGAGAAAGTCTGCTACTTTGAGCAGCATGCTGCCTACAGTGCAATTACAGAACAGGTATGAGGCTCTGCAGGAGGAACAGGTCATTGGTAAGGTCGAGGACTCAAGAAGGTCAGAAGCTGCACCAATGACAGGTTGCCTCAGGCCAGCCATCAAAACTTACCCAGAAAAGAAACCTCGCAGGGTCATCGTCATAGGAGACTCCCTACTGAAGGGAACAGAGGGCCCAATATGCAGACCAGACCCATTTCATAGAGAGGTCAGCTGCCTCCCTGGTGCCCAAGTAAAAGACGTAGTAGATAGAATTCCCAACCTCGTGAGTCCTTCGGACTACTACCCACTGCTGGTCTTTCAGGTGGGTAGTGATGATGTAACAATGAGAGGCTCACAATCTATTAAAAAAGATTTCAGAACCTTAGGGCAAATGCTTGTGGAGGGTTTGAGAGAAGGGCTCAGCCTTTTTCCCCCCACATAGGGGAAGAAAGAAACCACAGCTAGCCAGCCGGAAGAGCAAAGGGAAAATGCTATATTTACAAGCAATTTTGGGGAATGCAGGATATATACACAATTTACAGTATTTACAATATATACACAGAAATATACAGCAAAGCAAAAAAAAACAATAATACAGGAATGAAATTCCCTCCTCTGGAGGAGGGTTCCCCCCCCTGTACCCCCTTCTCTCCCCTTTTTCCCCAAAGAGGGTTAGAAAGAGAGAAAAAGAGCAGTTATTAATTAAAGCAAAGTATATTAGTAGGCCTTAGTTGCTTATCTGTCCAAGGTCAGTCTGGCAGGGAGCCTAGAAGCAGACGAGCTGGAAAGGGAGAGGGAAAGGAGCGAACTGAGGAAAGTCCCAGCTGCACCTAAACTTAAAACTGCATTTTTACCAATCCACCAATGAAATTAGTTTAGAATATCTGATTGTTTTCGTTAATATTCCAAAACATTCAGCCATAGTTTCCCAGCACTGTCTCTTTTCTTAAAGGCACAGCCTCAAAGGGTCACACTGCTAAAGGGATCGGGGCTCAAGTTGTGTTCTCTGCTATCCCTCTAACGTCAGCAATGGATGAGGGAACACTGAGGAAGGGCCGACAGGTCAATTCATGGCTCAGGGGCTGGTGCCATCGACAGGGCTTTGGGTTCCACAATCATGGATTGGTTTTCAAAGCACCAGAGCTGAAAACAATTTATGGGACACACTTGTCCCAGAGGGGGAAAAGAATCCTGGGGCAGGAATTGGCAGGGCTCATTGATAGGGCTTTAAATTAGATTTGAAGGGGGAAGGGGTTAATAGTCTCCTGCTGGCTGGTGACAAACAGAGGGGCAGCTCACCAGCAGTAGAGAGAAGGAGAGCTGGTAAGTGCTATCAACTTGCTGCCCTGAGGCAAGCCACGAATGATCCACCAGGACATTCTGTGGAAACCGAGGGGATTTGGCACAAGAGGAGGACAGGGCCAGCCCAGCTGAAGTGCTTCTATGCGAATGCGCGCAGCTTGGGCAACAAACAGGATGAGTTAAGGGCCACTGTGCTGCTGGGATGCCACGACATAGTGGCTGTTACTGAAACTTGGTGGGATGAATCCCATGACGGGAATGTAGGGATAGGTGGGTATAAACTCTTTAGGAAGGATAGGCAGGGAAGGAGAGGAGGAGGTGTTGCCCTCTATGTCAATAGCCAGTTGGAATCAGTGGAGCTCCACCTGGGGAGGGATGATGAGCTGGTTGAGAGTGTATGGGTTAAAATTAAAGGCAAGCAAGGGAAGGAGATATTACTGTGGGGGTCTCCTACAGGCCACGTGACCGGCAGATCCAAGCAGATGAGGTCCTCCACAGGCAAATAGAAGCGGCTTCCAGGTCACAAGCCCTGGTCCTCATGGGTGATTTCAACCACCCGGACATCTGCTGGAGGGACAGCACAGCAAGGCACCAGCAATCCAGGATGTTCCTGGACTGCATAGAAGACAACTTCCTCCTCCAAATGGTAGAGGAACCAACAAGAAATGGTGCTATGCTGGACCTTGTTCTCACCAACAGGGAAGGGCTGGTAAGCAATGTGAGGCTCAGAGACGGCCTTGGCTGCAGTGACCATGAAACAGTTGAATTTAATATCCTCAGGGCAATCAGGAGGAAGTATTCCAAGCTTACGACCCTAGACTTTAGGCGTGCAGACTTTGATCGCTTCAGGGATCTGATAGCCAAAGTGTCGTGGGACAAAGCCCTGGAGGGAAGAGGGAACCAGGACAGCTGGTCAGTATTCAAGGACCACCTCCTCTGTGTCCAGGAGCTCTGTGTACCAACAAAGAGAAAAGCAGGTGAGAATGCTAGGAGGCGTTCCTGGATGAGCAAGGAGCTACTGGGCACACTATTACTTAAAAAGAAACTCTACAGGAAGTGGAGAGAAGGACAGCTAGAACAGGGGGTATATAAGGAAGCTGCCCGAGCAGCAAGAGACCTGGTTAGGAAAGCCAAAGCAGAGTTTGAATTGAATCTAGCCAGGGAGGTTAAAGGGAACACTGAGAAGTTCTACAGGTATATTAATGGGAAGAAGAAGACTAGGGAAGGTGTGGGCCCCCTCAGAAAGGAAACTGGTGAAATGGTCACAAGTGATGAGGAAAAGGCTGAGGTACTTAATAACTTCTTTACCTCAGTCTTCACTGCAAGGGCCTCTAGCCACACTCCTGATGTTATGGAAGACAATGCCAGGGACGGGGAGGAAGAACTTCCCATGGTGAGTGAAGATCAGGTTCGTGATCATCTGAAGAACCTGAAAGTGTTCAAGTCCATGGGACCCGACGGGATACACCCATGGGTACTGAGAGAACTGGCAGATGAGGTTGCTAAACCCCTCTCTATTATATTTCAAAAGTCATGGCAGTCTGGGGAAGTCCCCACAGACTGGAAAAGGGGAAACATTGCCCCCATCTTCAAAAAGGGTAAGAAGGAGGAACCAGGGAACTACAGGCCAGTCAGTCTCACCTCTGTGCCCGGGAAGATCATGGAGCAGATCCTCCTGGAGTCACTACTGGCTCAGAAGAATAGTGAAGAGGTGATTGGGAACAGTCAGCATGGCTTTGCCAAGGGCAAATCCTGCCTGACCAACCTGGTGGCCTTCTACGAGCAGGTGACGAAATTAATAGATGAGGGGCGAGCAACTGATGTCGTTTACCTGGACCTGAGCAAAGCCTTCGACACTGTCCCGCACCACATCCTGGTCTCCAAACTGGTGACACATGGGTTTGATGGGTGGACCACTAGATGGATAAGGAACTGGCTTGATGGCCGCACCCAAAGAGTGGCTGTCAATGGGTCCATGTCCCAGTGGAGGCCAGTGACAAGCGGAGTCCCTCAGGGATCAGTCCTGGGACCTGTCTTGTTCAACATCTTTGTGGGTGACATGGACAGTGGCATTGAGTGCACCCTCAGCAAGTTTGCTGATGACACCAAGCTGTGTGGTGCAGCAGACACGCTGGAGGGAAGGGAGGCCATCCAGAGGGACCTTGACAGGCTGGAGAGGTGGGCACAAGCCAACCTCATGAGGTTCAATAAGAGCAAGTGCAGGGTCCTGCATCTGGGTCGAGGCAATCCCAGGCACAAATACAGGCTGGGCAGTGACTGGCTGGAAAGCAGCCCTGAGGAGAGAGACTTGGGGGTGCTGGTGGACAAAAAGCTCAACATGAGTTCTCAATGTGCACTTGCAGCCCGCAAAGCCAATCAGATCCTGGGCTGCATCAGGAAAAGTGGTGCCAGTAGGTCGAGGGAGGTGATCCTCCCCCTCTACTCAGCCCTGGTGAGACCCCACCTGGAGTACTGTGTCCAGTTCTGGAGCCCCTATTACAAGAGGGATGTGGAGGTGCTGGAACGTGTCCAGAGAAGGGCCACGAGGATGATCAGAGGGCTGGAGCACCTCTCCTATGAGGACAGACTGAAGGAGTTGGGGCTGTTCAGTCTGCAGAAGGGAAGGCTCCGAGGTGACCTAATTGTGGCCTTCCAGTATCTGAAGGGGGCCTACAGGAAGGCTGGGGAGGGGCTTCTCAGGATCTCAGGCAGTGATAGGACTAGGGGGAATGGAATGAAGCTGGAGGTGGGGAGATTCAAGCTGGATGTGAGGAGGAGGTTCTTCACCATGAGAGTGGTGAGGCCCTGGAATGGGTTGTCCAGGGAGGTGGTCGAGGCCCCGACCCTGGAGGTGTTTAAGACCAGGCTGGACGAGGCTCTGGCCAGCCTGATCTAGTGTGGGGTGTCCCTGTCCATGGCAGGGGGGTTGGAACTAGATGATCCTTGTGGTCCCTTCCAACCCTGGCTGATACTGTGATACTATTGTGTTAGGAGGTCACAAAATTCCCTTTTGAAATCCTTAATTGCGGGTAAGGAGGAGGAAGTTCTTCACAGAGAGAGTTGTTAGCCATTGGAATGGGCTGCCCAGGGAGGTGGTGGAGTCACCATCCCTGGAGGTGTTCAAGAGGGGATTGGACGTGGCACTTGGTGTCATGGTCTAGTAGTCATGAGGTCTTGGGTGACAGGTTGGACTTGATAATCTTTGAGGTCTTTTCCAACCTTGCTGTTTCTATGATTCTATAATTATTTTCCTTGAAAATATGTCTAGGTTCTAGAAACTCTTTCTAGTTCTTTATATTGTGAATCAGATTACAAATGTCACATTCATATTATTGCTTAGTTAGTAGTTTATTGTTTACTGGACTCAGATTGTTGTTCCTACAGTACACTAGCCACTTCAACAATTGCTTTTTATTGATTAGTCAGAATAGTAAAATGTAACTTACAAAATCTACAGCTAATTTTCAAAATTTGATCATAAGATTTTTTTCAAAGAACTTACATGAAATAAGTTTCAATTATAGAAGGAGACTGTACTTTCTGAAACCGTTGTTTCCATGAACCATGACCATGTTCATATACCTGTATAATGACAATTAAAACATCAAAAACTCAGACTACCAAGGATCTTTTCCTGGCTTTTCTGGTGGGTTGGTATTAGTTGGGTATGCACATCTGGTGTTAATGTAAGCATTCCATATCATGTCTATCTGTGATGATATTTCCCTTTAGCATCTGATTGAGAATGGGTAAGGGCCTGCTATGTAAAATAATCCTTTATCATCAGATCATAGAGATTTTTGCTTTGAGCTCTGAAGAGTGAGAATTGGGCTGCTTTTAGCATCTCTAATAATGACTAGCTCCACAAAGAAAGGGAGAAGGGTTATAGTTGTTGGGGACTCTCTCCTGGGGGGTACTGAGGGACCCATATGTCGTCCTGACCCATCCCACAGGGAGGTCTGCTCCCTACCAGGGGCAGGGGTTAGGGACATTGCGAAGAGATTCCCTGAATTAATCCAGCCCACTGACTATTACCCTCTGATGGTAATACAGGCTGGGAGTGATGAGATTGACAGGAAGGGCACTAGGACAATTAAGAAGGAATTCAGGGCCCTTGGACAATTGATTGATGGGGCAGGAGCTCAAGTGGTGTTCTGCTCAATTCCTTCAGTGTCAGGGGTGTACACTGAGAGGAATGGGAGAACCCACACCATCAACAATTGGCTCAGGGGATGGTGCCAGCGGCAGAACTTTGGGTTCTATGACCACGGGGCAACTTTCACTGCACCTGACCTGCTGGGTCCTGATGGGGTGCATCTATCTAGAAGGGGTAAGAGAGTCCTGGCACTGGAGTTGGCAGGGCTCATTAGGAGGGCTTTAAACTAGGTCTGAAGGGGGTGGATGAGGCAATCGGTCCCTCTGCAGAGGTAAGAGTAGGGCGCAAGGTAGGGTCAGTTGAGAAGTCAGGAACCCAGCTGCGATGCGTGTACACCAATGCACGCAGCCTGGGCAACAAGCAAGAGGACTTGGAGGTCCTAATCCATCAGGGCGACTATGATGTAGTCGCCATCTCAGAAACTTGGTGGGACAGCACCCACGATTGGAGTGCTACAATGGGGGGTTACAGGCTCTTTAGGAGGGACAGGCGAGGGAGAAGAGGAGGAGGGGTGGCTCTGTATATTAGAGAGTCAATCTCTGCCACACAACTTGTGGTGGAAGATGAGGTAGTTGAGAGCCTGTGGGTCAAAATCAGAGGACAACCTAACAAGTCTGACATCCTGATTGGAATCTGTTACAGACCACCCAACCAGGATGAGGCGGCTGATGAGTTGTTCTACAAGCAACTGGAGGCTGTCTCAAGATCATCTGATCTTGTCCTTGTTGGTGACTTCAACCTCCCAGATATCTGCTGGGAACTTAATTCAGCAGGGAGGAGGCAGTCCAGAAGATTCCTGGAGCGAATGGAGGACTGCTTCCTGACACAGCTGTTAAGCGAGCCTACCAGGGGACAGGCTCTGCTTGACCTGTTGTTCTGCAATAGGGAAGGGCTGGTGGGAGATGTGATCGTGGGAGGCTGCCTAGGGTGCAGTGACCACGAGATAGTGAAGTTTTCAATATGCAGGGAGATTGGGAGGAGCACCAACAGAACCTCCACCTTGGACTTCCGAAGGGCGAACTTCAGCCTATTTAAGAAACTTGTCTGCAAAGTCCCCTGGGTACCAGCCCTCGTGAACCAAGGGGTTCAGGAGGGTTGGACCTACTTCAAACAGGAGCTCTTGAAGGCACAGGAATTGGCGGTTCCCATGTGCCGGAAGGCAAGCCGGCGGGGAAGGCGACCAGCCTGGATGAGCAAGCAGCTCCTGGAGGATTTAAGGGGGAAGAGGAGGCTGTATCACCTTTGGAAGGAGGGGAAGGCTTCTCGAGGTATGTTCAAGGAAGCTGTTAGATTATGTAGGAATAAAATTAGGGAGGCTAAGGCCCAGCTGGAACTGAAGCTGGCCACCTCAGTCAAAGATAATAAAAAGCATTTTTATAAATATATTAACAATAAGAAGAAGGGCAGGAAGAACCTGCACACCCTAGTGGACCTGGAGGGGAACACAGTTACTGAGGATGAGGATAAAGCTGAGGTCCTGAACACCTTCTTTGCCTCAATGTTTAACAGCAAGGCAGGAGTTCAGGACGAGTGGTCTCCGGAGCTGGGCGTTGGGGTCGGGGAGCAGAGTAATACCCTGGAAATCCATGAGGAGTTAGTTCGGGACCTGCTGAGCCACTTGGATATCCACAAGTCCATGGGACCAGATGGGATCCATCCTAGGGTGCTGAGAGAGCTGGCAGATGTGCTAGCTAGGCCACTCTCCATCATTTTCCTCCAGTCCTGGCTCACTGGTGAGGTCCCAGATGACTGGAAACTGGCCAACGTGGTCCCCATCCACAAGAAGGGTCGGATGGAGGAACCTGGAAACTACAGGCCAGTCAGCCTGACCTCAGTGCCAGGGAAAGTGATGGAGCAGATTATCCTGGCGGCAATAACTGCGCACCTGAAGGATGGCCAAGGGCTCAGGTCCAGCCAACATGGATTCAGGAAGGGCAGATCCTGCCTCTCCAACCTGATCTCTTTCTATGATCAGGTGACCCGCCTGGTGGATGTGGGGAGGCCTGTGGATGTGGTCTACCTAGACTTCAGCAAGGCCTTTGACACCGTCCCCCACAGCAAACTGCTGACTTAGCTGTCAGCCTGTGGATTGGACCACTACACTCTGTGCTGGGTTAGGAACTGGCTGGAGGGCCGGGCCCAGAGAGTGGTCGTGAACGGTGCCACATCCAGCTGGAGGCCAGTCACCAGTGGTGTCCCCCAGGGATCAGTGCTGGGCCCTGTCCTCTTCAACATATTCGTTGATGATCTGGATGAAGGGGTAGAGTCAGTCATCAGCAAGTTTGCAGATGACACAAAGTTAGGGGCAGATGTTAGTCAATTAGAGGGTAGAAAGGCTCTGCAGAGGGACCTCGACCGACTGGAAAGATGGGCAGAGTCCAATGGGATGGCTTTCAACAAGTCCAAGTGCCGTGTGCTGCACTTTGGCTATGGCAATCCCATGCAGAACTATAGGCTGGGGTCGGAGTGGCTGGAGAGCTCCCAGACAGAGAGGGACCTGGGTGTGCTGATCGACAGCCACCTGAATATGAGCCAGCAGTGTGCTCAGGTGGCCAGGAGGGCCAATAGCATTCTGGTCTGCATTAGGAATAGTGTGGCCAGCAGGAGCAGGGAGGTCATAGTGCCCCTGTACTCTGCTCTGGTTAGGCCGCACCTTGAGTACTGTGTCCAGTTCTGGGCTCCTCAGTTTAAGAAGGACATTGAGACACTTGAGCGTGTCCAGAGAAGGGCAACAAGGCTGGTGAGAGGCCTTGAACACAAGCCCTATGAGGAGAGGCTGAGGGAGCTGGGATTGTTTAGCCTGGAGAAGAGGAGGCTCCGGGGTGACCTTATTGCCCTCTACAACTACCTGAAGGGTGGTTGTAGCCAGGAGGGAGTTGGCCTCTTCTCCCAGGCAACCAGCACCAGAACAAGGGGACACAGTCTCAAGCTGCGCCAGGGGAGGTTCAGACTCGAGGTGAGGAGGAAGTTCTTCACCGAGCGAGTCATTCGGCATTGGAATGGGTTGCCCAGGGAGGTGGTTGAGTCATCGACCCTGGAGGCGTTCAAGGGGAGATTGGACGTGGCACTTGGTGCCATGGTCTAGTCATGGGGTCTGCGGTGTCAGGTTGGACTCGATGATCCTCGGGGTCCTTTCCAACCTAAGTGATACTGTGATACTGTGATACTGTGATCTCATGCTAAAGCTATTCGCTAGGAGAATATTGAAGTGTATATATTTTCCCCCTGCTCCCTGGACGGGAGCACACTGCGATATGTTAGGAACTGGCTGGAGGGCCGAGCCCAGGGAGTGGTGGTGAATGGTGCCACATCCAGCTGGCAGCCAGTCACTAGTGGTGTGCCCCAAGGATCAGTGCTGGGCCCTGTGCTCTTTAACATCTTTATTGATGATCTGGATGAGGGCATTGAGTCCATCATCAGTAAATTTGCTGACGACACCAAGCTGGGGGCAAGAGTTGATCTGCTGGAGGGTAGAGAGGCTCTGCAGAGAGACCTCGACAGGCTGGACAGATGGGCAGAATCCAATGGCATGAGATTTAACACATCCAAATGCCGGGTTCTGCACATTGGCCACAACAACCCCATGCAGTGCTACAGGCTGGGGTCAGAGTGGCTAGAGAGCAGCCAGGCAGAGAGGGACCTGGGGGTGCTGGTTGATGGTAGGCTGAACATGAGCCTGCAGTGTGCCCAGGCAGCCAAGAGGGCCAATGGCATCCTGGCCTGCATCAAGAACAGTGTGGCCAGCAGGAGCAGGGAGGTCATTCTGCCCCTGTACACTGCACTGGTTAGGCCACACCTGGAGTACTGTGTCCAGTTCTGGGCCCCTCAGTTTAGGAAGGATGTTGACTTGCTGGAACGAGTCCAGAGAAGAGCAACAAAGTTGGTGAGGGGTTTGGAACACAAGCCCTATGAGGAGAGGCTGAGGGAGCTGGGGCTGCTTAGCCTGGAGAAGAGGAGACTCAGGGGTGACCTTATCACTCTCTACAACTACCTGAAGGGAGGTTGTAGACAGGCGGAGGTTGGTCTCTTCTCCCAGGCAGCCTGTACCAGAACAAGAGGACACAGTCTCAGGCTGTGCCAGGGGAGGTTCAGGTTGGATGTTAGGAAGAAGTTCTATACAGAAAGAGTGATTGCGCTATGGAATGGGTTGCCCGGGGAGGTGGTGGAGTCGCCGTCATTGAAGGTGTTCAGAAGGAGACTTGATGGGGTGCTTGGTGCCATGGGTTAGCTGTTTGGGTGGGTTGGATTGGTTGATGGGTTGGACACGATGATCTTGAAGGTCTCTTCCAACCTGGTTTGGTTTATTCTAATAAAGGTTTATTCTAATGCTACAGGAAATTCAGTGATATAGTCTGTATGCATGCATATCACTGTTGACATAAATTGACAGGAGTTGATGGAAAAATCCCTGATAGCACCAAGAGGTTAAGCAACTTACTCATTTAACTCTGTTGGTATCAGCCTGCTATAACTGCAAAATACTCATGGTTTAATCCCTGTTTACCATTTAAAATTTTTTATGACCATTTTGTAGAGAATATTTGCATGGATTAATACTCTGCTGCTGTGTATTTGATCTAAAGAAGATTCATGAAACACCATGAACATTTCTGCATCCCAGACATAACTAGCAGTGAAATTCTCACTTGACCTTTCCTCACTAAGAATCTGTCTTGTTAATCTGTAGGTCAAAACGTTTAAAAAACTCAAACATATATTTTAGAGTTCAATCTGGGTGTTCATTTCTGTGTCTCTTTTCAAGCCCATGCTATGATACCCATCTTAATCCAGTATCTAGGTAACACTGGAGATCCAGATTTTTTTTCAGAAAGATGCCTCCATTCTTTTGAATGTCCTTGGGTTTTTTGATAACCACTGTCTGTCACCTACTGCCTAAAAAATCTTGTAAAATTAGTGATAAAAGCTTTCATTGTAATGAGATTGAAAAGACAAAAAACATGGATTTTTGTTGGTGTGTTTCTCTTACAGAATTCCCAACAAGCAGACTTGAAATGAGTGCTGTTGCAGACATTTTTGATAGAGATGGGGATGGGTATATTGACTATTATGAATTTGTAGCAGCTCTTCATCCAAACAAGGATGCATACAAGCCTCTCACAGATGCTGACAAAATTGAAGATGAGGTACATTCTCTGTTTTTTTAGATTGAATTGTATTTTACTGGGGTCATGTTCTTCCATAATTTATTTTCACTTCTGTATAATTTGAAGTGCACCAGTTACTGCAAATGTTTAGAAATGGGATATTAGGAGTAATCATCCAGTTGTGGTTTTTTGCAGGTTACAAGGCAGGTAGCTAAATGTAAATGTGCAAAACGGTTTCAAGTGGAACAGATCGGGGATAACAAGTACAAGGTAAGTCCTCTAAGGATCTTCTTAGTTCTTTCAGCCTAAGGATTCTTCACGTGACATGATTAATGCAAGGGATTAAGCTATATTAATTTACAGGAATTTTGTATGACAATGGTATGTTTTCTAACTTTAAGCTTGTCTACATTTAATGTGGTTTTGTTTGGTTTTTTTTTTCTCCTTGTTAGAACTAGGCTAAAAATATGGAAAATGCTGCTGCTTATATTTATTTTTGTTGAAACTATTTTCAGTGTACAGGAATTTTTAAAGCTAACTGCATACATACATACAACAGCTTGTTAAAGGCCAATCTTTTTGCCTGTGTTCCTGAAGTGTTTAAACTGTAGCTGATTTTCTGTTAGTTTCATAAAAACAGTAATATTTTCCTGTGTTATTGTATCATACTTTAAAAATCTTTTACCAAAGTCTACTCAACCATTTCTATCCTCCCTTGTCATTTTATTATAGCACAGACTTCCTTCTGAAGAAGTTCAGCTACTGGGTTAGATACCTGCAGAACAATTTTAGATCACAGAAAAATAAATAACACATTGTAGAGAAGGAGCTGCTACCCCTAGAATCATTAACCAGAACGATTTCAGATGACATATGCAATATTTGCTTAAGAGAGTTTACTAAATACTTGTAAATTATTTTAAAAGACCACAGAGACAGCTTTGGGAAGGAAACAAAGGCCTTGAATATTTTCCCAATATTCAATGTCTGGTTGGCTAGCTACCTGCTCTGAAGTAGGTATTTAGAATGTCTAATGTGTTAGTTTGCATGTGTTCTAGAGTCTTATAGAGAATATCCTGGAAACTAATCGTGTCTTTCTTCCATTTTTCATTTCTTATCAGTTCTTCCTGGGAAATCAGGTATAAATCAGTGGAATGTGTTAATGAAGTTGTGTTTTTTTTCTTAACCCTTCTATTTTTTTTTCTAATGCATAGTGGTTTAAGCTTGCAATGGTTACGTCTTCTTGCCATCCTTTCATCTTCAGCTAATTCGTTACTGGTCAGCTGTGGTATTTAAATACTGTGAGGCATTCCTTGTCTCAGGATCTCTCCTCTTCAATCCCTCACCTGCTTGCTTTTGCCATTCTCTTCATTAAGGAGATTACTTTCAAGGGAACCAGATAATTGTCTCAGCAGCAATTCCCAGTGAAAAAAAATAATTCTTCAAAATTCTACACAGTATTTTTTAGGCTATCAAATTAAACTAATCACAGTAAACACAGATATCAGTGTCATACTTATTATAAATTAAAAACAAAACCAACCAAACAAAAAAAAAGGCAAATTAAAAAAAAAAAAAAAGCAAACTATACAATCCAGTATGATTAAGAACCTAGCTGGCTGTTAGTATTTTATATACTAATGCAGTGAGTCATTAAATACATATTTTGAAAACAGGCAAATTAAACTTGCTGCTCCAATTCAGACATTTTCTTATGCCAAGTGATTTCAAAGACCTGTGGCAGATCTATAATGTCAGTTAGATCAGCAGTGAGTCAGACCGCAGTGGCACTGTTCAGCTGTACAGGGAGGCTATGCTAACCAGGGCTAACTTCCTCCCTTGGTATATACTGATACAAAGCTTTTTAAATCGTTAAATCATGCTTCCCTGGTAAGAATGGAAATACTTGACACAAACCAGAGACTGGACAACATTGGTATCTTACTCATGCTTGTATAAAGGCAATATGTATAAGTCATTCTGGAAATGCTAATGTTAACAGCATGAGCTATTTTAAATGTAGAGATATTAAAAATCTATCACAGTATCACAGTATCACTTAGGTTGGAAAGGACCTCGAGGATCATCGAGTCCAACCTGACACCGCAGACCCCACGACTAGACCATGGCACCAAGTGCCACGTCCAATCTCCCCTTGAACGCCTCCAGGGTCGATGACTCAACCACCTCCCTGGGCAACCCATTCCAATGCCGAATGACTCGCTCGGTGAAGAACTTCCTCCTCACCTCGAGTCTGAACCTCCCCTGGCGCAGCTTGAGACTGTGTCCCCTTGTTCTGGTGCTGGTTGCCTGGGAGAAGAGGCCAACTCCCTCCTGGCTACAACCACCCTTCAGGTAGTTGTAGAGGGCAATAAGGTCACCCCGGAGCCTCCTCTTCTCCAGGCTAAACAATCCCAGCTCCCTCAGCCTCTCCTCATAGGGCTTGTGTTCAAGGCCTCTCACCAGCCTTGTTGCCCTTCTCTGGACACGCTCAAGTGTCTCAATGTCCTTCTTAAACTGAGGAGCCCAGAACTGGACACAGTACTCAAGGTGCGGCCTAACCAGAGCAGAGTACAGGGGCACTATGACCTCCCTGCTCCTGCTGGCCACACTATTCCTAATGCAGGCCAGAATGCTATTGGCCCTCCTGGCCACCTGAGCACACTGCTGGCTCATATTCAGGTGGCTGTCGATCAGCACACCCAGGTCCCTCTCTGTTTGGGAGCTCTCCAGCCACTCCGACCCCAGCCTATAGCTCTGCATGGGATTGCCATAGCCAAAGTGCAGCACTCGGCACTTGGACTTATTGAAAGCCATCCCATTGGACTCTGCCCATCTTTCCAGTCGGTCGAGGTCCCTCTGCAGAGCCTTTCTACCCTCTAATTGACTAACATCTGCCCCTAACTTTGTGTCATCTGCAAACTTGCTGATGACTGACTCTACCCCTTCATCCAGATCATCAACGAATATGTTGAAGAGGACAGGGCCCAGCACTGATCCCTGGGGGACACCACTGGTGACTGGCCTCCAGCTGGATGTGGCACCGTTCACGACCACTCTCTGGGCCCGGCCCTCCAGCCAGTTCCTAACCCAGCACAGAGTGTAGTGGTCCAATCCACAGGCTGACAGCTTAGTCAGCAGTTTGCTGTGGGGGACGGTGTCAAAGGCCTTGCTGAAGTCTAGGTAGACCACATCCACAGGCCTCCCCACATCCACCAGACGGGTCACCTGATCATAGAAAGAGATCAGGTTGGAGAGGCAGGATCTGCCCTTCCTGAATCCATGTTGGCTGGACCTGAGCCCTTGGCCATCCTTCAGGTGCGCAGTTATTGCTGCCAGGATAATCTGCTCCATCACTTTCCCTGGCACTGAGGTCAGGCTGACCGGCCTGTAGTTTCCAGGTTCCTCCATCCGACCCTTCTTGTGGATGGGGACCACGTTGGCCAGTTTCCAGTCATCTGGGACCTCACCAGTGAGCCAGGACTGGAGGAAAATGATGGAGAGTGGCCTAGCTAGCACATCCGCCAGTTGCATTCTTATTTATTGGCAAAGCCTGTTGAAGCATAGAAGAAAGTACAAAGAGCAGTGAGTAATCTTACTACATGCCTCAAGCAATATAAGTAATAATTTAAAATTTTCCACATATAGAACAATCTTATATTTGAAAAGACTGTTTGAAATTATGTTAATTCTCTTATCTGCCATCTGTACTCTCAGATTTGAGAAAAAGACAGTGCTTTCGTAAAGATCTGACATTTACTGGTGCAGAACAGCATCAGGCTATTTTGAGAAGGAAATGGTCTGAATTACAAATGGTCTGATAGATACCTGCGGAAACCCCACTGCCTGAGTGAACCACCGCCTAGGCAGTTTCCAAAGTGTATGTGACCCTTGGTATAGTTGCCTGGTAGAGTTTAAGGCAAGAATTAAACTGGGATATGGGGAAAAAAAATAAAGAAAAAATATAGGATCTGTAGAATCTCAAGGAAAAACTTCTCATTAGAAACAAGCTAATGAAAATAAATGTCATTGATTTGGATGCCATTTCACTTTTTAACTTGGGTCTGCATATGTTTGGCACATACTGAATGCATTATTAAAAAGCCATTACTAGTAATGCTCATGTGAATGTTCATATTTATAATAAAAAATTGTATTGAATTTAGCAGCAAGCTTTGCTTTTGTTTGGTTCCTAAAAGTAATACTCCTTTAAAACTTAACTCTTTCCTCTTGGCTTATGTAGTACCAAACAGCTAAAGTCATTTAACAACTAGGAAGCACGTTTTTGTGGTTTTCATTTAAGGCATTTCAGTCCCCTTACTGGAGCAAGTAGGTACAGTTGACCTATGGCCAGCCTCTTCCAAGGATCAAAGATTGTCCCAAAGAGATGTATTTGACTCCTCTTGGTTTCAGAGAGTGCTCCGCATGTGTGTATGTGAGAGCACTACATGTGACCTGATGATCTGATAGCAGAATAAATATTTCAGTGGCATTAGCTACAAAAGTACTGAATTCTTCTGGTTAGTTTTAATTTGTGAGCTTGTGGGGTCAGTGTTTTGCTTGTGTTTTCTTTGATCTGGATTTGAACAGTGATACTACATACAGGTTTTGTTATACAGGATTCAAGAATGAAAGGTAGGTTAGGCCTGGCCCTCAGCCCAAAGGAAAATGTGCTAGTACAAGAGCTAGTGTGAAACAGGTTTTTGTGCATCTCTGAATTGTGAAGAACCTTGATTTGTAGACAGTAACAAACAGTTTATAACAAAGGACAATAATGAGAGCTATCAATCATTCATTGCTTATTTAATGTTCCTTTCCCCACATGCAACTTGCTGTAGGTGAGCAGCATCAACATTATACCTGAAAATACCTCTGTAAATGAATTGATTAGTACAAGTGTGCAACACTCTTAATGCATTGAATTTCCAGCCCACACACTGGTCATTTAAAGTGATGCTGCCTTCCTTTCAGCTGACATAATTAAAAACTAGACTGTTCCAAAAGAGTTTGCTAAAGATTTTAACAGTGGAATAATGCAAATAAGTCTTCATTAATTTGCACATATGCAGACTGTAACCAATTAAATAATGTGATACTAATTTTGCTTCCTTTATGAGCTCAGACATTTGAGAATCAAGCATAAAACCTGAGATTCTTTCTTACCATCCTGCCATCTCCTTTGGATTAATGCAGCAGCATCTGATTTGAAATCTTAACAGCTTTAATAATCTGCATAAATAAATCTGATGTCTTAGCATTTACTACTAATTAAATAGCAAAATAAACTTTTTCAAATGTCTGATTTTTAACCTATTACTGAACTGCATTGAAATGTTATTTGATTTTTATTGCAGTTTGGTGACTCTCAACAACTGCGCCTTGTTCGTATCCTAAGAAGTACAGTCATGGTTCGTGTTGGAGGTGGCTGGATGGCACTTGATGAGTTCCTAGTGAAAAATGATCCTTGCAGGGGTATGTAACACAACTGTTAAAATGGATGCAGATAATTATTAGGATACAGTCAGCATTCATTGTCTCAAGATGGAGATTGAGTTGTATAAAATGGCAGTTCTGTAAACATCATCTCACTAAATGTCACTGTTCTTGTAAACTCTCAATCTCGTGATTAAGATCCTCTTCACTTGCACTGGTCTATGTCTAGAATAACTGTGGTGTCTCCTGCACTGTTCTTCCAGCATTAGGAGGTGTAATGTAAGAATTTAATTTAGGCCACCTAGAGTTGATGGGATGTAAGCTATTTGTATGACTTAGCAGAAACAGCACACAGAAATGTCCAATAAAAGGTTCTCAACAAGAGAGAAGTTTTGAGGCAATAAATCAGAGTAAGGCAATTGAGCTGAGGAATAACAACAACAATGCAGAATCAACTTTGGCCAGTGACTGTGCTCAGGCTTTCAGGCTCTGCCTTTGTAGCCCTGTCTTTTCATTGGCATCCTCCCCAAGACCACTTCACAGAGCCATGAGCTTTGTACAGAGCAGCAGGAAAATGTTCTTGTTGGGAGGACTTCGCTCTGGGCAAGTGGGAAGCAATCTCTCGCCTTGCCCTGCCCTCCAGGCCCCTGCTTGATCAGTGCACAGCAACATAATGGCATCTTAATGTTTCAAACAGCTCACCTCTGTAGTGGGGAAAGTAAGCTCTGTCTGTCACTGTTCTTTGAGGAACAATTTGAGATAGGAAAGAAGCCATTTCTGAAGCAAGAGATACACAAGTCCAATAATAGCCAGAGTAGTAAAATTGTAGAAAATACAATAATGACTGTGTTCAAACTGAGCTGACCTGTAACTAGATAATTCTATCCTATTACTAGCAGAATTAAATTTACTGCATTTTTACCTCTCAGGGGTTGTGCAGAATCACAGTGAATATTGTCATAGTGCAAGGACAGCACAGAGAAATTTAGGAGGGGCAAATGAGCTAGTGAAGGCAGAGATATCACCTATCCTGCCAACCTTACTCCAGTGTCAGCTACCTTACACAGCTTCTGTGCTGGGACCCGGGTTTACAAACAGCTTCATACAGAGCTTGAGGTATCACAGTATCACAGTATAACTAAGGTTGGAGGAGACCTCGAGGATCATCGAGTCCAACCTATGAACACAGACCCCATGACTAGACCGTGGCACCAAGTGCCACGTCCAATCCCCTCTTGAACACCTCCAGGGATGGAGACTCCACCACCTCCCTGGGCAGCCCATTCCAATGACAAACGACTCACTCGGTGAAGAACTTTCACCTCACCTCGAGTCTAAACCTCCCCTGGCACAGCTTGAGACTGTGTCCCCTTGTTCTGATGCTGGTTGCCTGGGAGAAGAGACCTACTCCTTCCCAGCTACAACCACCTTTCAGGTAGTTGTAGGGGGCAATGAGGTCACCCCTGAGCCTCCTCTTCTCCAGGCTAAACAATCCCAGCTCCCTCAGCCTCTCCTCATAGGGCTTGTGCTCAAGGCCTTTCACCAGCCTTGTTGCCCTTCTCTGGACACGTTCAAGTGTTTCGATGTCCTTCTTAAACTGAGGGGCCCAGAACTGGACACAGTACTCAAGGTGCGGCCTAACCAGAGCAGAGTACAGGGGCACAATGACTTCCCTGCTCCTGCTGGCCACACTATTCCTAATGCAGGCCAGGATGCCATTAGCCCTCTTGGCTACCTGGGCACACTGGTGGCTCATGTTTAGGCAGCTGTCAATCAGTCCCTCCAGGTCCCTCTCTGTTTGGCAGCTCTCCAGCCACTCCGACCCCAGCCTGCAGCTCTGCATGGGATTGCTGTGGCTAAAGTGCAGCACTCGGCACTTGGACTTGTTAAATGCCATCCCATTGGATTCTGCCCATCTGTCCAGTTGGTCGAGGTCCCTCTGCAGAGCCTTTCTACCCTCTAACTGACTAACATCTGATCCTAACTTGGTGTCATCTGCAAACTTGCTGATGACTGACTCGACCCCCTCATCCAGATCATCAATGAAGATGTTAAAGAGGACGGGGCCCAGCACTGATCCCTGGGGGACGCCACTGGTGACTGGCCACCAGCTGGATGTGGCACCATTCACCACCACTCTCTGGGCTCACCCCTCCAGCCAGTTCCTAACCCAGCACAGAGTGTTTTGGTCAAAGCCTCGAGCTGACAGCTTAGACAGCAGTTTGCTGTGGGGGACGGTGTCAAAGGCCTTGCTGAAGTCCAGGTAGACCACATCCACAGGCCTCCCCACATCCACCAGACGGGTCACCTGATCATAGAAGGAGATCAGGTTGGAGAGGCAGGATCTGCCCTTCCTAAATCCATGCTGGCTGGACCTGAGCCCTTGGCCATCCTTCAGGTGCGCCGTTATTGCCGCCAGGATAATCTGCTCCATCACTTTCCCTGGCACTGAGGTCAGGCTGACCGGCCTGTAGTTTCCAGGTTCCTCCATCCGACCCTTCTTGTGGATGGGGACCACGCTGGCCAGTTTCCAGTCATCTGGGACCTCACCGGTGAGCCAGGACTGGAGGAAAATGATGGAGAGTGGCCTAGCTAGCACATCTGCCAGCTCTCTCAGCACCCTAGGATGGATCCCATCCGGTCCCATGTACTTGTGAATATCCAAGTGGCTCAGCAGGTCCCGAACTAATTCCTCATGGATTTCTGGGGCATTACACTGCTCCCCAACCCCATCGCCCAGCTCCGGAGGCCACTCGTCCTGAACTCCTGCCTTGCTGTTAAAAATTGAGGCAAAGAAGGTGTTCAGGACCTCAGCTTTCTCCTCGTCTTCAGTCACCATGTTCCCCTCCAGGTCCACTAGGGTGTGCAGGTTCTTCCTGCCCTTCTTCTTATTGTTAATATATTTATAAAAATGCTTTTTATTATCTTTGACAGAGGTGGCCAGCTTCAGTTCCAGCTGGGCCTTTGCCTCCCTAATTTTATTCCTACATAATCTAACAGCTTCCTTGAACATACCTCGAGAAGCCTTCCCCTCCTTCCAAAGGTGATACAGCCTCCTCTTCCCCCTTAAATCCTCCAGGAGCTGCTTGCTCATCCAAGCCGATCGCCTTCCCCGCCGTCTCGCCTTTCGGCATGTGGGAACTGCCAGTTCCTGTGCCTTCAAGAGCTCCTATTTGAAGTAGGTCCAACCCTCCTGGACCCCTTGGTTCATGAGGGCTGGTACCCAGGGGACTTTGCAGACAAGTTTCTTAAACAGGCTGAACTTTGCCCTCCGGAAGTCCAGGGTGAAGGTTCTGTTGGTAGTCCTCCCTGTCTCCCTGCATATTGAAAACTTCACTATCTCGTGGTCACTGCACCCTAGGCAGCCTCCCACGATCACGTCTCCCACCAGCCCTTCCCTATTGCAGAACAGCAGGTCAAGCAGAGCCTGTCCCCTGGTAGGCTCGCATAACAGCTGTGTCAGGAAGCAGTCCTCCATTTGCTCCAGGAATCTTCTGGATTGCCTCCTCCCTGCTGAATTAAGTTCCCAGCAGATATCTGGGAGGTTGAAGTCGCCAACAAGGACAAGATCTGATGATCTTGAGACGGCCTCTAGCTGCTTGTAGAATACTTCATCAGCCTCCTCATCCTGGTTGGGTGGTCTGTAACAGATTCCAACCAGGATGTCAGATTTGTGAGGCTGCCCTCTGATTTTAACCCACAGGTTCTCAACTCCCTCATCTTCTACCTCAAGTTCTGTGGCAGAGAGTGACTCCCCAATATACAGAGCCACCCCTCCTCCTCTTCTCCCTCGCCTGTCTGTCCTAAAGAGCCTGTAGCCCCCCATTGTAGCACTCCAATCACGTGTGTTGTCCCACCATGTTTCTGAGATTGCGACTATATCATAGTCGCCCTGATGGATCAGGACCTCCAACTCCTCTTGATTATTGCCCAGGCTGCATGCATTGGTGTACATGCATCTCAGCTGGGTTCCTGACTTCTCAATTGACCCTGCCTTCTGACCTACTCTTTCCTCTGCAGAGGGACCGATTGCCTCACCCACTCCCTTCAGACCTAGTTTAAAGCCCTCCTAATGAGCCCTGCCAACTCCAGTGCCAGGACTCTCTTACCCCTTCTAGATAGATGCACCCCATCAGGACCCAGCAAGTCAGGTGCGGTGAAAGTTGTCCCATGGTCATAGAACCCAAAGTTCTACCTCTGGCACCATCCCCTGAGCCAATTGTTGATGGTGTGGGTTCTCCCATTCCTCTCAGCGTACACCCCTGCCACTGAGGGAACTGAGCATTTTCACCAAGGGCTTGTCATGTATTCAGATCTCAGTAATCATATCTCAAAGAACTGTTCTCCTAAAGAGCTTTAAAAGTGTTTGGCCTAGTTATTTAACATATTTTTAGTTTACATTACTTCTGTATGTCAGCAGATAAATACTGTTACGCAGGTACACTTGGGATTGCAGCTCAGTCTATACAAGCACTATTTCCTTTTTGTGTAGGTGACTTTTGAGAGCTCACCTCAGAGCACTTAGAGACAGCTTTTGCTCTGAGCCCTGTCTTTTGGCCTGGTGCTCCAAATCTTTTGCATATGCAGCTGCTGTACTTGATTTCTTCTCCTGCTAACAATTTTCTTTATTGTGACCCATGTCCTGTGTCATTTTTTCTAGTTCATCATCACGGGAGTAAAATGTTACGTTCGGAATCAAACTCTTCAATTACCACTCAGCCTACTATAGGTTGGCAAACCCCTCTCTTTGTCTCCTCCTCCTCCTCTTCTCCTCCTCTCTCTTCATTTCCTTCCCACTTTTTCAATATATTTACTTTTAACAATATGCTTCACCCATCATATGTAGCTTAATGTGTTCCTACATGGGCTGGTGCTTTGCAAGCTAATCCAAGCTAATTTTTTTTTGACACACTTAAAAGAGTGTTTCAAAAACAATTTTCATTCACACTGACACATTTAAATGCTAACATGTTTTGGCATCTCCTCCTGCTGAACATTCTCTCATATATGTGTTTGCATATGTGTGTGAGTGCTTAGCCACCAACTACCTCATCAAATTTGAATTTTATGTTCATCATTGCATGTTGCCAAACTACATAACTTCATAATTCTGAATAAATATATTTGCTGCTTTCCTGTAGTTTGTACTTAGCAATTTCTTCTGGAACATCCAAGCAAGTATTATTTATTACAAGTAGCTATAGAGTTAGCAAAAATGCTCATCAGGTTGTGTCTCTGTATTAATAGTTGATGGATTAACAATGATTTAGCACGTGAGCATTCCATTATCTTGCTGACTTCCTTTGACAGTGGTTCATTCCTGCTGGCATAAAGTATTAGAATAATTGAGTTCTGCACATAACTCTTCTGTGTCCAAAATAAATGCATTACACAGTAATGCATTTTTTTTTTTTGTTAAAATGTGCTGGAGTTGGCATGGCAAAAAAGACAATAAACAGCCTTGAGACAATTTTCGTAACTAAGTGACTGCCTTTCTTTGATGCAGCTAAAGGGAGGACAAATGTGGAGCTACGTGAAAAGTTCATTTTGGCAGATGGTGCCAGTCAAAGCATGGCAGCTTTCCGACCAAGGGGCCGTAGATCACGACCCTCTTCAAGGGGTGCTTCTCCCAATAGATCTACTTCTCTGTCAAGTCAAGCTGGCCAGGCAGCTGTCCCACAAGCAGTTGCTACAAGTACACTGAAGGTAAGGAGAAACCTACAGTATTGCACTGGTTAACAAACTGGGTCTAGATTTTTCTGATTTTTTTTTTTTTCCCTTGTCCCAACAGTATTGGTGCTTTCCCTAGGTGATAAGGAAGAAATACCTTGCTTTTGTTTCATAGTCTGAGGAGGATCTGAGAAGTCTTTATTAATTTTTTTCTACTGTTTGTTTGCAACAAAGGAATAGAAGGGTTTTTTACTCTTAAGGCGCCACATGAAATGTCAATTTGGAAATGGCTTTGAAAAAGCGATGAACCTCTGTATTGCATTTTAAAAATAAGCTCTGCCAGCTCTTCATTTCAGAACATTTGTCATCCGCTCTTTCTGCTTAGCTTTTTATTTCTACTATGAGATTTGTCCCTGCGAAAGCTTAGGTGTCCTTCTCCATGACGTTGTTTTCCATCTATTATCCTTCACATTATGATTTACCATTGTTTCATACAGACACCCCATCATTTAACACGCAACTCTGGTAAGCCATGGTTGACAAACAGCAAAACGTCAACTCCTTCTAAGCTGCCAGAATCCTCAGACTATCAAGGGTCATCTGCAGAGGTACAGTAAGGACAGATGTTCTAGTCTAATGACCTTCCTTCACTAAAACTGTCACTTCACTAACAGCCACTAGAGTTTCAGTGCTTCAGTGTTGCACCACCCTTTACATATTAATGCACTGCCTTTATTTTAGACTTTTGTCAAATTACTGCTTTACTATTTTTTTTCCCTGTTCTACTTGTCATGTGTTTCACTTTTAGGAAAACTCAGCTTCAGTTAATGTATGTTTAAAGTGTAAATGATTAATAAATCATAAAAGTATGCAGTGAGCTGTCTGAACAAATGTGGAAGAGTGCTTTTTCAGAAAAAAAAAAAAAAGAAAAAAGACCCACTGTTTGTATACTTTGCAGGTTTCTTTCCTAAAATTGTTTCTTTTGGGTTCATAAAATACTGTAATATTCATGAGCTATGGGAATGAGGTAATAAATCAAGATTTCCAATGCAAAACTACTAAGCAAAGAAATACCCAATGACTGTGAAGAAGGTGGCACAAAAGACCATCTGTGATCTATAAACCTTTCCAACAATAGAAAGTTTTGTTTAAGAGGGTTCTGACCAGTCATTGCTCTAAGACAGCTATTTTATGACTTTACAGGAAACGAGCTTTGTCTTATTTTTAGCCCATGACTTGCATAGAAATTGCAAGTGCAGCAGTTAGGACTGTGCAGCCAGTTAAGCTGTATGACCAGCAGTTGAATGGGCTTGGAGCCAAAGTGTATGCTCTAGTGCCATTACAGTCAGAGAAATTTGTACAGCTGGATCAGGCAGCAAACCTGTTGATTGTTGGAATTACTTGTGCACTGGGTTAGACTGAGCTTGGTGAGGGGAAACTTGTGCTGCTGCTATCAGCTCTGTTGTATCTGCTTTTCACAAATCTGCACTTTACCTGCTGCTTGTTGCTATACAAGTGATGCCTTCAGCTGCTAAGCTTACAGGAGCTCATCGTGGCTTTGCTCAAAGGTGCATAACGAACGTTTTACTCCCTGCTCTGTGTGAGCTGGTGTACCCCACAGGCCTCTGTGTGTTAACAGCACTACAAGCACTGGGGGTGAAGGTTTAGAAGAAGCAAAAAGCTGAGTCAGTTTTCAGTTTCTAATATATTCCTGTATCTTCTTTCATCTCTTAGCTGGTAACTGAATTGTAAGATTAGTTGATGTTACTTTTTTTTATAGGGTTTATAGACATGTGAAGTCCCAAAACAGATAGCTTTCGAGAATGTGAAGCAATGGAAGGGAGCACAAACCACATAGAGTAATAAATCAGCTGAGGCCTGGGACACTGTGACAGAAAAAGAAGATAAGTGATAAGGGCTGACGAAGTAAGCATGATTCAGAACCAGAAAGGTCAAACTGACCCTAACAGCCTTGTCCAGTCAGTAAAACTAAGCCAGGCACACCGGGAATTGACCAAATTAGGAAAGGGTTCAAAAGTTTAAGAGAGGAAGACTCATCAGAAGACCCCTGCCCATGATGAAGGCCACCGGAATGACCACCAAGAGGATCCTCAAAAGAGATGTCCCCGCCCACGCTCCGCCTACACCACGCCTCTTATGAATATGTATGCAGAGATATGATTATGTATGTGATCTGATGCAATACCACATCCAAAACTGTATAAAAGACATGCTTTTGTTACGGGAAAGGTAGAAATCCATTTAGTGATTTCTCCGACGCGTTGCTAATAAAATACCTCCTGTCTATCTGACTTAAACTGAGTCTCTTAGGCAGTTATTCTTGCCTTTTGGGGCAAAATTCGGCATCACATGTGTCGAGGGTAGAGGGGAAGGCCTCAGCCTTCTCCTCCCCCCAAAGTGAAGGGAAAAAAAAATGAAAGAAAAATCACAGGCGGATGAGCAAAGGAATGTGCTGTATTTACGAGCGGTTTAGGAAATGCAGGTTATATACACAATTTACAGTATTTACAATATATACACAGAAATATACAACAAAGTAATACAGGAATGAAATTCAGTCCTCTGCTGAGGAGGGTTCCACCCCCCGTACCCCCCTTTTCTCCCCTTTATCCCCAAAGAGGGTTAAAAAGAGAGAAAAAGAGCAATTGTTAATTAAAGCAGAATATGTTAGTAGAGGCCTTATCTGTCCAAGGTCAGTCTGGCCAAAAGCCCAGAAGCTGTAAGCTGCAGAAGGAGGGGGAAAAAGTGCAAGACTGCCAAAAGTCTCTCTGGGAATCAAAACTTAAGGCAGTACTCTGCCAATCCACCAATGAAATTAGTTTAGACCTGTCCTTTGTTTATAAAACATTCAGTCACAGTGTCCCTTTCTTAAAAGCACAGCCTCAAACGGTCACAGTCCACCCCTTCTAAACAATTTCATTGGCTGTTCAAATTGTCCATCCAATCCAAAACAATATTTACAGTTTGTAAGTAAAGTTCATAGTCCATTCCGGCTATGCTCAGATGTGGATGATTCAAAAGTCCAAGAAAATCAGGAAATGAGAAAAATGGAAAACAGTTTATTTCTTTGCCGACGAAGCGAAGAAAAGGGAAACAGGGATTCTCAGGGTCTCTTAGTTGACTCAGGGCTCTCAGGGTTCTCAGGGTTCGTGCACCATAGATTCCTCGTAGATTCTTCCTTTGGACGCGATGTAGCTGTACAACAGGTTGAAATTAACCTCTTTCAGCTAAAGTTAAATTTCTTTGTGGAATACACTGAATTTCACCACCTTCAGCGGAAACCACCCCTCAGACAGGTTTAGCCTCTCCTGAGGGTGAAAATACCCAAACAGTTTTACCTAACAGATTCTTTTCTCTAACAACAGGAACTCTATCACCTTCTACTTTCTTACTTTATCAGCCAGATTGCTTGTGCTAAATGTTTTTCCCAGTTTTTCAAAGATTCACCCTCCATGGCTTTAAGAGTGGTCTTCAACAAACCGTTGTAGCGTTCAATCTTCCCTGAAGCTGGTGCATAGTAGGGAATATGGAATATCCACTCAATGCCATGCTCTTTTGCCCACATCTTTACAAGGTTGTTCTTGAAATGAGTTCCGTTGTCTGACTCAATCCTCTCTGGAGTTCCGTGTCTCCACAGGATTTGTCTCTCCAGACCGAGAATCGTCTTGCGTGCAGTTGCATGTGGAACTGGATAAGTTTCCAACCATCCAGTGTTTGCCTCTACCATAGTAAGCACGTATTGCTTACCAGAATGAGAACGTGGTAGAGTGATGTAGTCAATCTGCCAAGCTTCACCATACTTGTACTTGGACCATCTGTCACCATACCACAAGGGCTTAATTCGCTTTGCCTGCTTAATAGCAGCACAAATGTCACAGTCATGGATGACTTGTGTGATAGCATCCATGGAAATGTCTATGGATCTGTCACGAGCCCATTGGTATGTTGCATCTCTGCCTTGATGTCCTGACAAATCATGAGCCCACCGAGCTAAGAATATCTCAACTCGGTGTTTCCAGTCGAGATCAAGATTAGAGTCCATGTCTACTTGAGAAACTCTTGCAGCTAGATCTGCCTGATGGTTGTGTTGCTGTTCCTCAGTAGCTTTGCTCTTAGGAATGTGAGCATCGATGTGTCTCACTTTCACTGGAATTCTCTCGATTCGATCAGCAATGTCCTGCCACAGGTTGGCTGCCCAAATGGGTTTTCCTTTCCTCTGCCAACCACTCTTCTTCCAGTTCTTTAGCCAACCCCATAGAGCATTGGCTACCATCCATGAGTCGGTGTAGAGATAAAGCTTTGGCCATCTCTCACGTTCAGCTACGTCGAGAGCTAGCTGGACAGCTTTTACCTCTGCGAACTGACTGGATTCTCCTTCTCCGTCCTTTGCCTCTGCAACTCGGTGTGTTGGACTCCACGCTGCAGACTTCCACCTTCGCTTCTTTCCATCAAGATGACAGGAACCTTCTGTGAACAAAGCCTATTTCTTTTCATCATCAGAAAGGTCATTGTAAGGAGGAGCTTCCTCAGCACGAGTTACTTTCTCCTCTGGAGGTTTAGCACAGTTGGTACCTTCAGGCCAACTTGAGATCACCTCCACTAGACCAGGTCTTTCAAGATTTCCCATTCGAGCTCTCTGTGTTATCAGAGCCATCCACTTAGACCATGTTGAGTCTGTGGCATGATGTGGTGTGGAGCCTTTGCCTTTGAACATCCAGTTCAAAACTGGTAATCTGGGACCTAAGAGAAGTTGTGATTCAGTTCCAATTACTTCAGAAGATGCTTTTACTCCTTCATAGGCAGCTAGAATTTCTTTCTCTGTTGGAATATACTTAGCCTCTAAACCTCTGTAACCTCGACTCCAGAAACCAAGAGGTCGTCCACGTGTCTCACTTGGGGCTTTTTGCCACAAGCACCAGGTTGGACCATTGTCACTTGCAGTCATGTACAAAATGTTCTTAATGTCTTAACCATCCCGGACAGGTTCCAGACCCACTGCTTGAACTACCTCTTGCTTTATCTGGTCAAAGGCTGCTTGTTGTTCAGGTCCACAGGGGAAATTGTTTCTCTTTCGAGGCACATCATACAGAGGTTTCACAATTTGACTGTGTCCAGGGATGTGCAGTCTCCAAAATCCCACTATCCACAAGAAACGTAAGGTCTCTTGCTTGTTCGTGGGATTTGCCATGGTAGAGACTCTATTTACCACATCCACTGGAATGTGTCAGCGTCCATCCTGCCACCGCACTCCCAGAAACTGAATCTCTGTGGTAGGTCCTTTCACCTTGTCTCGCTTGATGGCAAAACCTGCATTCAGAAGAATGTCAATGATTTTGTTACCTTTCTCAAAGACTTCTTCAGCAGTTTTACCCCAGACGATGATATCATCGATGAACTGGATGTGTTCTGGAGCCTTACCATTCTCCAGAGCATCGTGGATCACTGCATGATGGATGCTTGAGCTGTGAATCCAGCCCATTGGCAGCTTGTTGAAAGTGTACTGCATTCCTCTCCAGGTGAAAGCAAACTGAGGCCTGCATTCCTCTGCTATGGGAATAGAGAAAAATGCATTAGGAATGTCTATGGTAGCATACCATTTGGCCTCTTTGGATTCCAGCTCATACTGCAGCTCCATCATGTCTGGTACTGCTGCACTCATAGGTGGTGTTACTTCATTCAGGGCTCAGTAGTCGACTGTCAGACGCCAGTCTCCATTCTGCTTTTGCACAGGCCACACTGGACTGTTGAAAGGTGAATGAGTTTTGCTGATGACTTTCTGACTCTCCAACTGACGAATCAGATTCTGAATGGGCAACAAAGAGTCACGGTTGGTTCTGTATTGTCTGTGATGCACAGTCTGAGAAGCAACCGGCAATTTAATGTCCTGTATCTTATGTTGTCCCACAACTGCAGATTCATCAGAAAGCTCAGGTCTAGCAGACAGCTTTAGATTTTCTCCATCAATTTCTACAGAAGCTACTCCAAAAGCCCATTTGTAACCTTTAGGGTCTTTGAAACGCTCTTCTCTCAGAAAATCAATTCCTAAAATACAAGGTGCGTCCGGACCGGTCACAACTGTATGCTTCCTCCATTGTTTACCAGTTAAACTTATATTAACCTCCACCTTACTTAACTCTTGAGATCCACCAGTGACTCCCAGAATAGTTATAGACTCTGATCCCTGATAATTTTATGGCATTATGGTGTACTGAGCTCCTGTGTCAACCAAGGCCCTGTACTTCCGAAATTGTGAAGTGCCAGGCCACTGGATGTACACATCCCAATAGATTCTATTATCTCTGTTATCCCTCTCCTCCCCCTGGCGGGAGGCAGGGCACCCCTAGTTATGGAGTGCATGCCCACATGTGCATTGAGCACAGTGTGCAGTGTTATAGCTGGAGCCACTGTTGGAGCTACTAGGGTTGTTCTGGGGAACTGTGGAAGTAACAGCTACCCTTCTGGTATTGCTACCTCGGGTTCTGCCACTTTGCAATTCCCTCAGTCTCCTGAAAAGATTAGAAGTTGGTTGGCCATCCCATCTGTTTATGTTCTCAACAAACTGATCATGCAGAGTTATCCAAATAGTTCTACGTGATTGCCTTGGTGGTCTGTTTTGATTTGATCTGTTTTGGAATGACCTCCTTGGAGGACATCTATTCCTCACAGATGAAACTTGTATCCACCTGGAGGAAGAATTGAAATTACCTTTTTGTGCCAACTGGTATATGGAATCTTTCAGATCCTTCATGCAACTCTCAGTTTTTCCAGACAAAGTTTCTATGGCTGAAACCAAAGAAACAGGTGTCATGCTATCCTCCAATTGTCTCATTTGATCAGTGAATTGGCCAACCGTAGGAGGAGCTCCACCATAATTTCTTGACACAATTCTGCTTGCCAGAATGTTTGCATAATTAGAAGGAACAAGTTTGATGATCTTTTTAGCAATACCAATACCCACAGGAATGTCATCAGGATTCAGAGTTTCATGTTCACCATAGAGTATCTCCCTAACAGCAAATTCTCTCAGGCACTTAATTCCCTCATCTATGGTAGTCCAGGGTTTAGGATTCCATGGAAGATCATCTCGGGAAGGGTATCTCGGGGCAACCGCCATTAAAAGGCGTATCCACAGATTAACCTTACCGAGAACTTTGCCTAGATGTCTATCTATTCCATTATCCATCAAGAGAGTTCCTAGCTGAGCTGCTGACTGGTCTCCAACCATTAGAGCTGGAGCACCTGTATCATAACATCTACTAAGCCAAGCTAGAACTGGCTCCTTATCTGCCCTGGTGTAATCTTTACGGACATTTCGTAACTCTTCCCTTGGTGAGGAACAGTCCGAAATGTCATCTGACTCCTCTTCCTCAACTTGTTGTCCCCATAATCCTGCTGCCACTCTCTCAAGGATCTCTTTAAGCTGAGAACCACCTCTGCTAGCTCGTCTCTTAGCTGCATCTCTATCCTGTTTTGATCTCACTAACTCAGCTAGATCTTTAAAACAAACCTTCTCTTCGTCCTCAGCAGGATCTTTTCTAGTAGAGGGTCCCTCACCAGGATCGGTCTCCTGCTCTTTTCCTCCATTAGCTCCTGGATCATTGTTGGTCTTTCCACTTCTAGTCTTTAAAACAGCCACTTTAACTGGAGCTGTGTTTGAATTTACAGCCACCTTAACAGAAACTGACAGGTTCTGCAACAAATCAGCTACTGGGGCAGTGGCTTCCGGTCCCACCGTGCAAGAAGACGGAGATGACCCTGCCCCATTAATGGCTGAGGAAGAAACAGGAGGACGAGAAGGAGGAGACGTCATGTTGGCAGTTGCTGCCGCCCCTGGCAGCTTGCCAGAATAAGCGGCAAAACCATTCAGAGCAGCTTTTCCAATTAACTTTTTAGCTTTCTTTTTAACTGACACAGATTCTGCACACTCCTCATCACTAGACATCTCTGGGACTGACCCAGAGCCGTGCCGCTTTCTCTTTGATCTAGTTTTAATAACAAAACACGCTCTGGATACCTTCCTCTCCCGACGCAAGGAAAACAGTGAATACACATTAGTTATCACCAGCAGCAGGATTACACACATCAAATAAATCACCTTTGGATCCCAGCCATCACTTAAAGTTACCCTTTCTCCTACTGGGATCGTAAACTCTTTTATCTCAATCGGGAGAGTGCTAGAGGTCACATTCCTGTATCTCGCTGGCCAGAAGAAATTGACGCAGCGTGCATACAGAAGTCTGACCCGATACATGCACCACAAATAAATTTTCTGCATCAAATATTTACTAAGGTAATCCAGAATCAAACCCAAACAATATCTGTAGACCAGAGCCCCAAAAATTGAAAAAAACAAGCACTCCAAGATCCGCAGCACCTTCATGTTTTGCTAATCCGGCTATAAAGCAATAAATAAATAAATCAAGCTAATTTTCTGCCACATGTTAGGAAGCCAAGAAAAATGTTGAGGGGAAGGCCTCAGCCTTCTCCCCCCCCCAAAGTGAAGGGAAAAAAAAATGAAAGAAAAACCACAGCCGGATGAGCAAAGGAATGTGCTGTATTTACAAGCGGTTTAGGAAATGTAGGTTATATACACAATTTACAGTATTTACAATATATACACAGAAATATACAACAAAGTAATACAGGAACGAAATCCCCTCCTCTGCTGAGGAGGGTCCCCCTCCCCCCCCCCGTACCCCCCTTTTCTCCCCTTTTTCCCCAAAAGAGTGTTAGAAAGAGAGAAAAAGAGCAATTGTTAATTAAAGCAGAATATGTTAGTAGAGGCCTTATCTGTCCAAGGTCAGTCTGGCCAAAAGCCCAGAAGCTGTAAGCTGCAGAAGGAGGGGGAAAAAGTGCAAGACTGCCAAAAGTCTCTCTGGGAATCAAAACTTAAGGCAGTACTCTGCCAATCCACCAATGAAATTAGTTTAGACCTGTCCTTTGTTTATAAAACATTCAGTCACAGCGTCCCTTTTTTAAAGGCACAGCCTCAAACGGTCACAACATGGAAAGATATTTGTCATTGAATTACAATGAGGTGAAAGCAGTTGACATTGATTTCAAATGTTCTTGCAACTGCCAGTAGTTTTCAGTGATGTTTTCTTATGTAAACCAACATGGATTGAGATTATAAATAGAACTAGGAGGGGTAGGTTACAGTGAATTTCTGAAGCATTCTGCAGCATTTTCTGCCCAAGAGAGCAGTTACTTATTTTATGTGTAGACTGCATTTGGGTTTAGGGCAAAACTGAAGAGCACACTTGTTTATTCATCTTGCCCCAATGATTCTCTGCCAGGGCCTTGCCTAAAGGGCAGCAGGTTCAGCAAGGTTATGGAGAATGCTCCCTTTCCTTATCCTCCCAAGCATTCTCTGTCTAGCAGATATTTCCAAGGCTGGCTGGAACATTAAGCATTTGTACTTGGCTTTAAAGAGAGTTTAACATTGTTACCATTCCTGTCAGAGCCAGCAGATTCTCTGTAGCATCTCAATGCTCTTTTGTTCAGATGTACCAGAATTGGTTCCAAGCTGTCAGATGCCAGGCATGCTTCTGGCATGTTTGGTTCTAGACAGCTCCCAACACACTCCTGGATTTTCATTTTCAGTACCTAAATCTGCCCCATTGCTGCATGGGGACACATGGCACAGAGCATGGGATCTTGGGATCCAGACTACTCAGTGTGCTGTGTTCATCACTGCAGGTTTTTTGTGGTTCTTTTGGGGTATTTACTTTTTATTTTTGTGTTGATTAAATGAATATTAATACTGCACCCCTACTCTAGTTTGCATACACCTCCTATCTTGTATGTTACATGGATTTTGGCATCTGAGGATTTAGTTCTTGCAGTTTTGAAAAAGATCTTATTGTTTGGGGCATGTTGCAAATCAAGACTTCATAAATGAGAAAGCAGGTAGGGTAAGACTGTGGAGTTAGAGACATTTCAGACAATGTATTGAGAACAAGAACTATTTTTAATTAGTCCTATGTCTTCTTTTTTCCTGCTTTTTTCTAGCAAAAAGTTTGGAACTTCAGTAATTTTATTTGGCCTTTGAAACATTTATAGCATTGAAACAAACATATTCACCAGATATAACCGTGGTCAAAATGGTGGAAAGTGAAGCTGTGCAGACATAAAACCTCTACAACTTGTCTCTAAGTCATGTACCATCAACTAATCTTACGTGATTAACTAATTATAAGAAGGTAGCTTTTCTCTTCTTTATGCATTGAAATGCACACAAACAATGCTCAAATGTTCATGTCAAGCAGACTGTTATTTTGTTGTTGATGTTTTACATTTGAACTGCTTCAAATACTAGTTGCTAGAGGAATGTTCAAAATGTCACGTCATAAAAATATCCACAGTGACTCAAATTGCTGTTTCAGATCCACAGTGAATGTTGTTGCAATGGCCACGTTCTAAGCTGTGTACTACCTAGTAATCCTCTCTTCAGTAGTGACAATTTTTAAAAAATATTTTTTTGGGATTTTTTGCACAGGGAACACCAATTCAAGGAAGTAAACTCAGACTGCCAGGATATCTATCAGGGAAAGGTTTCCACTCAGGAGAAGACAGCGGCATCCTGTCAACAGCAGCAACTAGAGTTAGAGCTCAGTTTGCAGGCAAGTGTTTTGACTTTAGAACTTGGTCTACCATTTGCTTTGTTTTCTACCTGAATACTTGGGGTCACACTAGGGTGTGAAGGAGATGTAAAAAGAGTAGGAAGGAGTGAGTAGAAGTCCCACTGTCTCCACTGTATTGCCGGGGGTGCATATAATCAGAATAACATTCCCCCATTCACATGGTTGCTCAGCAGGTATGTTCAGCTCTGGATGTGCAAATTCATGATTGCAACTTTCTTGACAAAGGTATCTCCAACGTGTCTGCTGAAAGAACTAGGGAAGAAGCATTTACTTAAAGGTTTTAGTTCCTCACAGTATTTGAGTTTTGCACAACTGTGATGAAGCAAAAGGATCGCTTAATTGTGATTGCATAACTGCAGGGAGGAACTCTAGATTACCTTACTAATGGAACATCTCATAGAGTATAAAACAGTATATGAAAATAGAAAGTAGTGAAGCTGTGCTCTTCCAGGATCCTCAGAGCAGCTCTGAATAAGGGAGAGGGCTGGATCGTGAGAATAGATTACTCTACTGGATTTCCTTCCTGTGTTAAGCTCTGAAGCACACACAGAGTAGCACTGGAAAATCCTGTTCAAAGAGCAGTGTATTTTATAGGTGATTTGAAAACTGAGCCACCTAAGATTTCCATTTCAGCTTGGTGTTCTTCACCCATGCAGGGAACAAGATTTGTTAAGATCAAAAATATTCAATAAGTAATTTGAAAATTGTGAAAAACCACATTAATGATTTTCTGTTTAAGATCTTTGTTGTGGTTTTTTCTTCATGGTGTGTTGTCTGGGCAGGCTTTCACTCCAGCAAGCTTGCTGAGAGCTCGTTAACTCAGCCCTTTGTTGGAGAAAATTTATACTCTGCCCTTGTTTCAACTCTGTGAGTTTTTGTTTGTTTTTTTTAAAGGGGAATACACATTTAAAAATAGGGATATTCATCTGCATCTCCAAGGTACATATGCCAAGAAATCCTGAATGCTGGAAGAGGCCAGATATTGTGTTGTTTAAATTCATAGCTGAGGAAATGGCAGGGGAAAGAAAGGCTGTAGGTGTTGAGTGAAGGTACACCACATGTTTAGTAGGTCAAGAAAAGTTGCCAGGACAATTCATTTTTAATGAGATGTGCTAGTGACAAATTAACTAAGTCTCAGTGTTTGATCTTGGCATGAGATACAGCAGCATCTAGCTTGCCTGGCAGAGGTCTAAAGTTTAATTTGTGCAATGAGGCATTTTGGGGATTGCCTAAGACCTAGGAAAGCCCAGTACATCCTTACCTCTAATACTGGAGGCTATCTTTTTATCTTTCTAGAAACCAAAAGAATTCCTAGCAGACCTGGAAGCAAGGCGGGCAGCAGGTCGAGTAGCCGCCGAGGCAGTGACGCATCTGACTTTGACATTTCAGAAATCCAGTCTATGTGCTCAGATATGTCAGAGACTGTTCCTGCTACAAGCAGACCGACACTCCGAGCAGGTTCTCGGCCAGGATCAGCCAAGCCTTCTAAAATTCCAACTCCCCAGAGAAGGCCATTAGCCACCAAATTGGACAAGTCTTTGAAGAGATAATATGATTTGCTCTGTAAAGGCCTTTTCCTTTTGCGTTCAGTATTTAAGTTTGTAAGATGTAAACAATTATATAGAAATTATTGTGAAATATCACAAGAGGTGGATTTTTAATTCTGGAGATGGCCTTATTTGTGTATTTGTCTTCTTACTTTATGTGTACAATTTTTGTCAGATTTGGTTTTGTTTATGCCATATCCTGTGAGAAGAGGGAAGAGTTTTAATGTAAACTAACAGTTGTACACAGTAATGTGTAGAAAGTACACTAAAAACTCATTGCCGAATGTACAGTGTACTGAATGTACAGTAAGTCTCTGCAACCTCAGTAAAATAGGCCTGTCACTATGTCATTAGCTAATGGTGAAGAATACCTCATTTTTCTTTAAAAAAGAAAAAGAGAATACTAAAAAGCCAAAAGACACAATGACACATCCCGAGCTAACTAAACAAACACTAACGGCTGTACAACGAAACTCCCGAGGAATACAAACCCACGTTCACAGTACCCTTATTTATACTGCATCTCTTCAAGATCTCACAGAGGTAATTAAGCACTTGTCAGTAACATGATGATACTCCAGTACCTTGCAGCATTTCTGTGCCATTGCTTTCAATGAGGCCAGACACCTTCTGGATATCCAAACTATTATTCTGCAAGAAAATCAATATAAAGTGCATTAATGTAAATGTGAGTTTTTCTTTTGCTCGAGTGGATGGTAGCACTGTAACATCAAAGTCCTTTTGTATCAAAGCAATTTTGCTTGCAGAAAGCTTCAAAATAAACATGTCCCTTAACTTTATTTCTATTGTATTTCTTATTTCCCAGGAAGAGAGTTTTTTGTGTTCTGTTTCAGGGCATGTATCATTTCAGATGACCAATAATTGCTGTAGGAACATAGGCTTTAATGTATCTTCCCATTACAGTATCACAGTATCACAGTATCACTTAGGTTGGAAAGGACCACGAGGATCGAGTCCAACCCATCAACACAGACCCCATGACTAGACCATGGCACCAAGTGCCATGTCCAATCTCCTCTTGAACGCCTCCAGGGTCGATGACTCAACCACCTCCCTGGGCAACCTGTTCCAATGACGAATGACTCGCTCGGTGAAGAACTTCCTCCTCACCTCAAGTCTAAACCTCCCCTGGCGCAGCTTGAGACTGTGTCCCCTTGTTCTGGTGCTGGTTGCCTGGGAGAAGAGGCCAACCCCTTCCTGGCTACAACCACCTTTCAGGTAGTTGTAGAGGGCAATGAGGTCACCCCTGAGCCTCCTCTTCTCCAGGCTAAACAATCCCAGCTCCCTCAGCCTCTCCTCATAGGGATTGTGCTCAAGGCCTCTCACCAGCCTTGTTGCCCTTCTCTGGACACGCTCAAGTGTTTCGATGTCCTTCTTAAACTGAGGGGCCCAGAACTGGACACAGTACTCAAGGTGCGGCCTAACCAAAGCAGAGTACAGGGGCACAATGACTTCCCTGCTCCTGCTGGCCACACTATTCCTAATGCAGGCCAGGATGCCATTGGCCCTCCTGGCCACCTGGGCACACTGGTGGCTCATATTCAGGTGGTTGTCGATCAGCACCCCCAGGTCCCTCTCTGTTTGGGAGCTCTCCAGCCACTCCGACCCCAGCCTGTAGCTCTGCATGGGATTGCCGTAGCCAAAGTGCAGCACTCGGCACTTGGACTTGTTGAATGCCATCCCATTGGACTCTGCCCATCTGTCCAGTTGGTCGAGGTCCCTCTGCAGAGCCTTTCTACCCTCTAACTGACTAACATCTGCCCCTAACTTTGTGTCATCTGCAAACTTGCTGATGACTGACTCGACCCCCTCATCCAGATCATCAGTGAAGATGTTGAAGAGGACAGGGCCCAGCACTGATCCCTGGGGGACACCACTAGTGACTGGCCGCCAGCTGGATGTGGCACCGTTCACTACCACTCTCTGGACTCGGCACTCCAGCCAGTTCCTAACCCAGCACATAGTGTAATGGTCCAATCCACGGGCTGACAGCTTAGCCCGTAGTTTGCTGTGGGGGACGGTGTCAAAGGCCTTGCTGAAGTCCAGGTAGACCACATCCACAGGCCTCCCCACATCCACCAGACGGGTCACCTGATCATAGAAGGAGATCAGGTTGGAGAGGCAGGACCTGCCCTTCCTAAATCCATGTTGGCTGGACATTATCAGCAGTCAACTTTTGGTTAGCTCCTGTATTTGTTTAATAAAACACTTGATTGCACATATCCTGTCATATGAAATTGTATGTAATTATTTTGTGTCAATAATTATTTTCTCCATATTAGACTGTGACATTTACCATGTATGAAAGGCATAAAGAGTAAATTAATTTGCTCTTTTTGTCACTGGCATATTTTTGCCATTTGCAGATTCTTTGAGAGGGTGAGTAATACTTCTTTTTTATTGGAAAAAGGATGCAACTTCCAGTAGGAATACCATAGCATGGCTGGGTAGGTGCTGTAGTAAATAGTGAAAGAATCCCTAGAAATCCAAAATGCTCTCTAATAGTATTAGAAAGACCTGGGAAGAATTTGACCAACTTGACAGACCAGGTAGTCTAAACCTGACTATTCATGTACTGGAAAATGCTGTACCTTTAGTAGAAGAATTTTAGAGGAAGACTGGGTTGGTCCCCTATCATGATGAAAATGAAGCAGAAGCTCAGCTGATCACATGAAGGTAGTGGTGATACCTGAATTCACTGATAACACTGGCAGTATTACTAGGATGAAGTTGTCTGAGTTGTCCAAGAACGTCCTGCAGACTCACAAGCTGACTTACACAATCAGTTTATGCAAAACAGAAAAACAAAGAGGAAAGCTAGAAAGTGTGTGGCTAGGAGATTGTTGTGGGTTGAGGGGAAGGCCCGGCCTTCTCCCTCCCACAAAGTGAAGGGAAAAAAAAAAAAAAATTGACCACAGCTAACCACAGCCGGATGAGCAAAAAGGGATGCTGTATTTACAAGCCGGTTTAGGGTATGCAGGATATATATACACACACATGATTTACAGTATTTACAATATATACACAGAAATATACAGCAAAGTAACACAGGAATGAGATTCCCCTCCCCCGCCAGGAGGAGGGTACCCCCCCTGTACCCCATTCTCTCCCCTTTTACCCCAGAGAGGGTTAGAAAGAGAGAAAAGGAGCAGTTGTTAATTAAAAGCAGTTATAAATTAGAGCAAAATGTTAGTAGGTTTTGCAGGCCTCACGCTTATCAGTCCAAGGTCAGTCTGGCAGAGAGCCTAGAAGCCGCAAGCTGCAAAAAGGAGGAGGAAAAAGTGAACACTGAGGAAAATCTCAGTCGCATTCAAAACTTAAACTTCCACTCTACCAACTCACCAATGAAATTAGTTTAGACTTGTCTTTTGTTTATAAAACATTCAGTCACAGTGTCCCTTTCTTAAAAGCACAGCCTCAAACAGTCACAGTCCACCCCTTCTAAACAATTTCATTGGCTGCTCATATCGTCCATTCAATCCAAGACAATATTTACAGTTCATAAGTAAAGTTCATAGTCCATTACGGCTATACTCAGATGTAGATGATTCAAAAGTCCAAGAAAATCAGAAAATGAGAAAAATGGAAAACAGTTTATTCCTTCGCCGATGAAGCGAATAAAAGGAAAACAGGGATTCTCAGGGTCTCTTAGTTGACTTAGGGCTCTCAGGGTTCGTGCACCATAGATTCCTCATAGATTCTTCCTTTGGATGCGATATAGCTGTACAACAGGTTGAAATCAACCTCTTTCAGCTAAAGTTAAATTTCTTTGTGGAATACACTGAATTTCACCATTCTCTTGCATTACCCAATAAGTGTGACCCGGACCTTCAGCTGAAACCACCCCTCGGACAGGTTTAGCCTCTCCTGAGGGAGAAAATACCCAAAGAGTTTTACCTAACAGATTCCTTTCTCTAACAACAGGAACTCTATCACCTTCTACTTCCTGTAGCAGATCTGAATGTGCAGGTCCAGCTCGGTTCACTGAACCTCTACTGTTATAGATGACTCCAGGTAAAAGTTTTTGGTAACAGATTTATTGGCACTAAAAGATCGTAAAAAGGCAATAAAAGCAATAAAAACAAGCAAAGCAACCGGTTGGGCATGTGAGGGTACAAAACTTCACCCCAAAAGCAACCTTACAATAGTTTTCTTCATCTTATGTAGTTACATCATCTACATAAGCAAACTTATGCTAAATAGAAGGCAGGCATATGATAATTAGTCTTAGAATCGGTGGTCAAATTCCTTCTCCCTACATTCAGTGTGGTAAGGGTCAAAGCATCCACTTTCACGCATGCCCAATTGTGCAGGCTTCTTATCTGAAGAAAATAAATTCCTAGTTCTGAATGTTTATCTTTAAGACAGCTCCTTCTCAGCCATGATGTCTCCAATTAACCAGACAGTATCCTTGCAAGTCTGCAAGGTAGGTTTCTTTCCCTTTACCCTCTAAACAGGACTCACAAGATCCTGACCCTTAATCCCAGTGCACTCTGCCTTATAATTTTAACACAAATCACCAGTATATTAATCACAATCCCCCATTTTTTTTTGTCACCATTGATTTGTGGTAAAATTTCCAGATATTTCATAAACTCCTTAATTGGATCATAATTAAGTTCCTCTATTTTGATCACCTTCAGATCATAACCATCTGCTTGTAACTTATCGGCATAAACAATTTTACCTAAAGGTCTTACCATTTTAAAACAACAATTACAATGAATTACACAGATCAGTATTACAATTATTCCAACAGGTATTACAAACAATTGTTTAAAGCAACTTATATTCGATAAGCAAGAAGTTAACTTATCCCATATTTCTTTAAATCCACAAGACGTATCATCCAAAGAAATTTGATGTAATATTTGATTGTGATCTACAATCACTTAACATAACTACAGATTAACATAACTACAACAGCTTACATTTATGACTACACGTACAATATGTAAGAAATCCAGAGATAACCTGTTTTGAGAGACTATTGACTTCAAGCTGTCGAGCTTTTGTTGTGTCTATGCTTGCATTCATCATAATTTCAGCTATAGCAGAAAAATTTACCATTGCTTTTTCAAATTCACTAACCCCAAGCCAAGGTAGAAACCTCCTAGCAAAACTGTGAAACTTGCTATGCCTGGTTGGTAGTGGATTTGCTCCCCTCTTGGTTCTTCTTACAAAGCTCCTGAGTAATTCCTGTGGCTGATTTACTATAAAGATATGAGAATAGGCCAGTCCTATAGCACATCTTCCTTACCCGCCTAAGGGTAATACCTTCTAAGCATTTTTACCACATATCCAATACCATCCTGACCCAATAGGTATCAGCCATCCTTTAGGTATGTGTTCTTTCTTTCTAGTCTGATCATGGCTCCCCGTATTTCCTTCTTCCTAACTAATAAATTGTGAACACTTTGATTACTGTCCTATAAAAATTACATTCCCACATCCAAGGTCAGTCCTATTTCCCCTTTATTCCTGCCTATAGTTGTCTCCCAACATCGCTGGATACAAGGTACAGGCATAATTACATCCAAGGGTTCTTCAAATTGTAATCTCCCCCTTAACTGAAATTGTGGAATCTTGGTACAATCCTCAAGTTGCTGGGCTTTTGGAATGCTTTTTGTATTTCTGTTACATCAGGAAAGACTGTCCCTATCAAAGGAAACCTGTGTGCTGAATTCTCAGGTAGCTGGGAACATATCCAACAGTAAAAGGACACTACTGCCTGTCTGATGCAGGCTTGAACCCATGACCCTGAGATTAAGAGTCTCATGCTCCACTGACTGAGCTGACTGTGCTCCCTTTCAACATATGTAAACTCTGCCTCCTTAGCCTACTGGGTGCAACCAGCAGCCAGGTGTCATGTCTTCTTGGCAGCAGTTACATTCTTCAGGAGCCCCACAGATTCCTTAACCCACTTTAAGATTTCATTCGGAGTCTCTTCTCTGCTTCCTCAGTTAGCTTGTTTACCATTTCCCATTGTGCTTTTGTTATTTCAATTCCTCTTCCCTCAAAATCCTGTACAATAATTTTTCTTATGTCTTCCTTACTTTTTTCCTTCTCCTAACCCTTTCAATTTCAAAAACCTGATCTCCTTCTATGATCAGGTGACTGCCTGGTGGATGTGGGGAAGCCTGTGGATGTAGTCTACCTGGACCTCAGCAAGGCTTTTGACACTGTCCCCCACAGCAAACTCCTGGCCAAGCTGTCAGCCCATGGCTTGGACAGGAGCACTCTGAGCTGGGTTAGGAACTGGCTGGAGGCAGAGCCCAGAGAGTGGTGGTGAATGGTGTCACATCCAGCTGGCGGCCAGTCACTAGTGGTGTGCCCCAAGGATCAGTGCTGGGCCCCATGCTCTTTAACATCTTTATTGATGATCTGGATGAGGGCATTGAGTCCATCATCAGTAAATTTGCGAACACCACCAAGCTGGGGCAGGAGTTGTTCTGCTGGAGGGTAGAGAGGCTTTGCAGAGGGACCTGGACAGATGGGCAGAATCCAATGGCATGAGATTTAACACATCTAAGTGCTGGGTTCTGCACATTGGTCACAGTAACCCCATGCAGTGCTACAGGCTGAGGTCAGAGTGGCTGGAGAGTGGCCAGTCAGAGAAGGACCTGGGGGTGCTGGTTGATGGTAGGATGAACATGAGCCTGCAGTGTGCCCAGGCAGCCAAGAGGGCCAATGGCATCCTGGCCTGCATCAAGAACAGTGTGGCCAGCAGGAGCAGGGAGGTCATTCTGCCCCTGTATGCTGTACTGGTTGGGCCACACCTCGAGTACTGTGTCCAGTTCTGGGCCTCTCAGTTTAGGAAGGATGTTGACTTGCTGGAGCGTGTCCAGAGAAGGGCAATGAAGTTGATGAGGGGTTTGGAACACAAGCCCTATGAGGAGAGGCTGAGGGAGCTGGGGTTGCTTAGCTGGAGAAGGGGAGACTCAGGGAAGACCTCCTTGCTCTCTACAACTACCTGAAGGAAGGTTGTAGACAGGCAGAGGTTGGTGTCTTCTCCCAGGCAGCCAGCACCAGAACAAGAGGACACAGTCCCAGGCTGCACCAGGGGAGGTTCAGGCTGGATGCCAGGAAGAAGTTCTACACAGAGAGAGTGACTGCCCACTGGAATGGGCCGCCCGGGGAGGTGGTGGAGTCACCTCCACTGGAGGTGCCCAAGAGGAGACCCGATAGGGTGCTTGGTGCCATGGCCCAGTTGATCAGGTGGGTTGGATTGGTCGATAGGCCGGACACGACGATCCCGAAGGTCTCCTCCAACCTGGCCTACTCCATTCCATTCTATTCTATTCTAATTGTTCTTGGTATCCCTAACTAAAAATTTCTCTAGCCTTTATTTCCCACTTATGCCAATCCCTTTCAAGAATTTTCCATGGGGATTTAAATCCTTTTTCGTTACCACAAAATAAGATCTCTATATTTATCAATCCAAACTTCCTATTTTTGGGCCTACTTTTACAGTTTTACAGTTACAGCATTCAGGACAAAATACTCCTCAATTATAAGAGATACAAGACCATTTCTTACTTCAGCCTACTTAAGAAACTTGTCTGCAAAGTCCCCTGGGTACCAGCCCTCATGAACCAAGGGGTTCAGGAGGGTTGGACCTACTTCAAACAGGAGCTCTTGAAGGCACAGGAACTGGCGGTTCCCACGTGCCGAAAGGCAAACCGGCGGGGAAGGCGACCGGCCTGGATGAGCAAGCAGCTCCTGGAGGATTTAAGGGGGAAGAAGAGGCTGTATCACCTTTGGAAGGAGGGGAAGGCTTCTCGAGGTATGTTCAAGGAAGCTGTTAGATTATGTAGGAATAAAATTAGGGAGGCTAAGGCCCAGCTGGAACTGAAGCTGGCCACCTCAGTCAAAGACAATAAAAAGCATTTTTATAAATATATTAACAATAAGAAGAAGGGCAGGAAGAACCTGCACACCCTAGTGGACCTGGAGGGGAACATGGTGACTGAAGACGAGGAGAAAGCTGAGGTCCTGAACACCTTCTTTGCCTCAATTTTTAACAGCAAGGCAGGAGTTCAGGACGAGTGGCCTCCGGAGCTGGGCGATGGGGTTGGGGAGCAGTGTAATGCCCCAGAAATCCATGAGGAATTAGTTCGGGACCTGCTGAGCCACTTGGATATTCACAAGTACATGGGACCGGATGGGTTCCATCCTAGGGTGCTGAGAGAGCTGGCAGATGTGCTAGCTAGGCCACTCTCCATCATTTTCCTCCAGTCCTGGCTCACCGGTGAGGTCCCAGATGACTGGAAACTGGCCAACGTGGTCCCCATCCACAAGAAGGGTCGGATGGAGGAACCTGGAAACTACAGGCCGGTCAGCCTGACCTCAGTGCCAGGGAAAGTGATGGAGCAGATTATCCTGGCGGCAATAACGGCGCACCTGAAGGATGGCCAAGGGCTCAGGTCCAGCCAGCATGGATTTAGGAAGGGCAGATCCTGCCTCTCCAACCTGATCTCCTTCTATGATCAGGTGACCCGTCTGGTGGATGTGGGGAGGCCTGTGGATGTGGTCTACCTGGACTTCAGCAAGGCCTTTGACACCGTCCCCCACAGCAAACTGCTGACTAAGCTGTCAGCCCGTGGATTGGACCATTACACTATGTGCTGGGTTAGGAACTGGCTGGAGGGCCGGGCCCAGAGAATGGTAGTGAATGGTGCCACATCCAGCTGGAGGCCAGTCACCAGGGGTGTCCCCCAGGGATCAGTGCTGGGCCCTGTCCTCTTCAACATATTCATCGATGATCTGGATGAAGGGGTAGAGTCAGTCATCAGCAAGTTTGCAGATGACACAAAGTTAGGGGCAGATGTTAGTCAATTAGAGGGTAGAAAGGCTCTGCAGAGGGACCTCGACCAACTGGACAGATGGGCAGAGTCCAATGGGATGGCATTCAACAAGTCCAAGTGCCAAGTGCTGCACTTTGGCCACGGCAATCCCATGCAGAGCTATAGGCTGGGGTCGGAGTGGCTGGAGAGCTCCCAAACAGAGAGGGACCTGGGTGTGCTGATCGACAGCCACCTGAATATGAGCCAGCATTGTGCCCAGGTGGCCAGGAGGGCCAATAGCATCCTGGCCTGCATTAGGAATAGTGTGGCCAGCAGGAGCAGAGAGGTCATAGTGCCCCTGTACTCTGCTTTGGTTAGGCCGCACCTTGAGTAGTGTGTCCAGTTCTGGGCCCCTCAGTTTAAGAAGGACATCGAAACACTTGAGCGTGTCCAGAGAAGGGCAGCAAGGCTGGTGAGAGGCCTGAACACAAGCCCTATGAGGAGAGGCTGAGGGAGCTGGGATTGTTTAGCCTGGAGAAGAGGAGGCTCAGGGGTGACCTCATTGCCCTCAACAACTACCAGAAAGGTGGTTGTGGCCAGGAAGGGGTTGGTCTCTTCTCCCAGCAACCAGCACCAGAACAAGGGGACACAGTCTCAAGCTGCGCCAGTGGAGGTTTAGACTCGAGGTGTACTGCAAGAAGGGGCCGCTTATTCGACCAATTTGATCAGCGGAATCCAACTTTATTGAGCATCAGACACATCTTATATACAGTTTGCTATAATTATGCCCACTTGGCAACATACTATTGGTTGCTCTCTAAAAGGTTACATCATTGTTTTCACAACTCTGTGGAATTCTTCTATCCGGCCTAATTGCTCTCTTTCCCAGATCTCGCCTCCTCCTTATCTTGCTTGCCTCCCATCTCAGGGGCAGCTGGACTTCAGCATACCAAGCAATCAGCACTTTCTCACATCTCTTACGGCACCACTATATTATCAACAGAGAATTCTTCAAGGCCTGAATTGCACAGGCGTTCCTGGGACGCAAGGCCCCTCTTGCTCAAAACAACCCCCAACAAATTCCCCCGGTTTTCTTTTGTGCAAGTAAGGCCTTGGAGGTTATTCTTTGAACACTTTGCATAATACAATTATAAACAAGTTTAACAATAATCAAAATGAGTACAATAATGCCTAAGAACCTTAAAACTTACTACTATAATTAACAAACATATTTACATTAAGTCTGGGTATCCCTATCTGACACATCTGAAAAAGTTTAATCAATTAATTATTACCTGTTATGTTTCATCTTTATTTTCTCTAGGATGGTCAAAAATCATAATTTGTTTAAGGGTAGCAAGATTTCTTTAATCTGTAAAGGTAGATCTGGCCAGGCTCTAGCTTCACAGACAGAAAACTTGCAGGCAATCAGCAAGAGCAAAAGAGCTTCATTGCTTTGCCCAATATAAAATAATAATGCGTTTTTGCTCATCCTAGTAATACTGATCTCTTATTGGTACCATTTGTTGATGTTTTCAATCGAAAATGAAAATGCATGTTGTGTTGTTATGAATTTTGATTTTCCCTCTAGGTGTGTAAAATTATAGCGAACTGGTGAGATAACATATAAATCCCTTCTCCCTACATTCAGTGTGGTAAGGGTCAAAGCATCCACTTTCACACATGCTCAATTGTGCAGGCTTCTTATCTGAAGAAAACAAATTCCCAGTTCTGAATGTTTATCTTTAAGACAGCTCCTTCTCAGCCGTGATGTCTGCAATTAACCAGACAGTGTCCTTGCAAGTCTGCAAGATAGGTTTCTTTCCCTTTACCCTCTAAACAGGCCTCACAAGATCCTGACCCTTAATCCCAGTGCACTCTAAGTCTTACAATTTTAACACAAATCACCAGTATATTCATCACAATTCCCCCCCCCTTTTTTTTTTTTTTTTTTGTCACCATTGATTTGTGTTAAAATTTCCAGATATTTCAGAACCTTCTTAATTGGATCATAATTAAGTTCATCTGTTCTGATCACATTCTGATCATAATTCTCTACTTGTAACTCATTGACATGAGCAATCTTACTTAAAGGTCTTAGTATTTTGTAACAACAATTGCAGAGTATTATGCATAGCAATATTACAATTATTCCAACAATATTACAAACAAATGTTTAAGCCAATTTAGATTTGGTAACCAGAAAGTTAATTTATCCCATATTTCTTTAAATCCACAAGAAGTATCATCTAAAGAAATCTGATGTAATATCTGATTGTGGTTTACAATCGCCTGTAAATCTGTTTCCACTCGTTTATCTAGATTAACATAACTACAACAACTTACATTTATGACTACACATACACCCCCTTCCTGAACATATAAAAAATCCAAAGCTAATCTATTCGGAGTAGATATTTTCGAGAGACTATTGATTTCAATTTGCTGCGCTTTTATTGCATCTATGCTTGCATTCATCATGATTTCAACTGTAGCAGAAAAATTTACCATTGCTTTTTCAAGTTCAAGTCTTTTCTCTCCTGTCTGATCAAGATTCCACACATGGGAACGTGGTTTTTGATTTCGATTGGACTCCTTATGTGCAAATAGGGTTAGGATCAAAATTAGGCTCCACCAGTATATGTTAACTCTGCCTCCTCGGCCTGCTGGGGTGCAACCAGCAGCCGGGTGTATTTTCTTCTCGGCAGCAGTTGCATTCTTCAGGAGCCCTACAGATTTTTTAACTCCTTAACCCACTTCAAAATTCCATTCGGAGTCTCTTCTCTACTTCCTTGGATAGTTCGTTTACCATTTCCCATTGTGCTTTTGTTATTTCAATTCCTCTTCCTTCAAAATCTTATGTCTCTTACTTTTCCTTTTACTAATCCTTTTAATTATTCCTGATATTTCCCAACTAAAATTTCTCTAGTCTTTATTTCCCACTTATGCCAATCCCTTTCAATAATTTTCCATGGGGATTTAAATCCTTTTTCTCACCACAAAATAGGTTTTCTGTATTTACCAGCCCAAACTGCCTATTTTCAAATTCAGCATTCAGGACAAAATATTTTTTTGATTGATGCTTTTGACCCCAGATTATCATAACAGTTATTGTGATCGATGTTCGACTTCATGGGAAATGCTGTTTCCTCTCAGTCTTGGTTCTTCTGCACATTAGTGAAGGAATAGTTGTTAAAATTAATACCTATTTACTACAAACCTTAACTTATGCTAATACCAAAAAATCCTTAAAACCTTAAAAAACTATGTTAAAATTAATCCATCAAATCAGTGTCTAAAAAGAAATAAAATTGTTACATTAACTAAAAAACACTTTCCAAAATTAAAACCTGTTTATACATTCCTTAACTATATTACATGGAGCTCCTTTGAAATGCCTAGGCAGACAACTAAGAAGGTTCGAACCAAAAGAAAATCTTACAATTTGAACTCTTAACTAAGTGCATACACCTTACTGCAATTACTATGTACTAAGTACTTATAAATACCAAATGCTTACTTATTCATTATGCTTATTAGAAAAACTTAACAAAACTCTAAATAACAAATCTCTGAAAGACGTTGCAATCAGAAATGACAAAATGAGTACTGTTGCTTTAAATCAAAACAGAGTAGTGCGGCTAAAGCCGCTGCGGGGGAAAGGGGTGGGGGCTGCTGCCGTGGCAGCTGCTCCGCTGCTACTGTCGGTGCTGTCGGTGTCGGTGGTGCGTCAGCCGGTACCGCCTTGGTCGGAGCCGTCGGTATCCGCGGGGGCCGGCAGGGCTCGCGGGAGGGATGCGGTGGTAGGAACGCTGTAACCGCGAGCCTCCAAGCGCTCCATTTTTTCTAAGAGGGGCCGTAAAGCAAAGTCGGCGCTGTTTGAATTCCTCGCTGCCGGTGTTGTCTTCATAATCCAAGCCGTCGCTGGCGATGTCAGAGGAAGGTGTTGATAAAAAGGGGTCGAACACACTGAGCTGCCTTTTTCCGGCTTTTTCCCCACTGTGTGCAAACGGCAGTGGTGACGGCTGGTAAACGCGGTGTGGTCGCCGCAAGATGTATCGGGGGCGGCCCCGGTCGATCGGTCGACAGTTCTCAGACACATCTTTCAGCTGCAACTCACATACACCTGGCGCTGCATCTCGTCCTGACAAAGTTGCTCTAACTGCAGCAGCCATTCGCTGTTTCAGTTCATAGGTTTTAACACAGTTCATGCATTCTCGCCACGACTTTTGCAGCTTTATAGCAGTTTTATCACCATCTATAACCAAGTCCCACAACTTGTTCCTGTATTCTCTCCAACAAGCTTCATCAAAATAGCTATCTCCGCTAGGGAAATGCCCTAAAGCGGATCTATGGGCCAAAAGTCCAGGCATTACTTTAGACGATATCTCCGCCTTACGCTTTTCGATGACACTGTATTTCGTCTGATGACTGCTTATAGGGTCGGCCTTGCCCTTTCAAGTCTGTGCGCAAAGGTACTAAGGCTGCCATAACCTGTTGACTATGCTCAAGCTGTTTTGTCATTGTCATTGACAACACCTCAGCCTGTTTTTGTAATCCCTTATCAATCACCTCCGTCAACATGGCCATCGGATTGCTTGGCAAGTCCTGAGCCCTCTGCAACAATTCGGCTACCGTCCATCTAGGATCTGCTGATGTAATAAGCTGCTGCGTCTGCTGGTTCCCATTCTGCATTAAACACTGCCTTAAAATTGCCTCTCGGATACCTTCTCCTACGCTTGCTGCTCTAAGTGCGGCAAGCAACTTATCTACAAATTCACCAAGAGGTTCCTGTCTACCTTGCTTAATTCCCATATAGTGAGGATTTGCATTTCCATCCTTCTGCTTTTCAAAAGCCCTCCTTACTATCTGGGCTGATGCTTGCAAAACAGGCGGCTGTAAAAGTGCCTGTAACTCTGGTCTCTCATACTGTCCCGTTCCACACAACTGATCTACTGTTACACCAAATAATGGATCATTTTGCTGTCTTTGTACTCCAGCTGATTGTCTAGCTAGGTGTTCCCACTCATTCAAAAATGTCATAAATTGAGATGCTGTTAGGATCAGCTTCATAACATTATAAGAATCTCTAGGCAACATATTATAGTTCATATAAATAAAATCAATCATCTGTCTAGCTGGTTCAGATTGAACCCCAAACTGACTCGCAGTCTGTCTTAATTGAGATAACAATTTCCATGGCAATTGAGTTACATCAGCCTGAACAACATTTTGCTCCCAAGGGACCTGTGCATACATTACTGGAAAAGCTTGATGTGAAGCAGCCAGCCGGCTAAGCCCTTCCTGATCTCCTTCGGCATTTAAGTGTTCTGCAACCTTTCGCCAATACTCTGCGTGCTTTCTTGCATGATCTTTAACACCACCTCCAGGATCTACCGCCCTGTTTGTCTCCTCTCCCTCACCTACTTTCTTCTCCTGTACAATTTGCTCAGCTAAAAGAGACGGGGAAGGCTCCTCAGCAGAGTCCTGTGTTACAGATTGTAATTCAACTCTGCCACCTAGTCCTTTTACACACGCAGCTTTCTCCTTTCTTAAACAATCCTGAACCTCTTCTGACAAAGGCAACCCAGCATGTGTAACACTTGCTCCATTTGGGTCCGTATGATCTAATCGTACCCTGGCTTGATAAGCTGCCATTTGCTCAGCATGATGCTGATCCAATGCTGTCATAACCATCTTCCACCATTTTCCACACTCCTTTGCTCGTTTTTCATCATCTAACCCACGCAGCCACAAGTCTTGTCCAGACTTTTTCCACTGCAATCTTTCAAACACCTCATTTGGATCCTTAAAATATCCTAACTCTCCTGCATAGCTTAACAGCGGCATCAACTCCTTTGTAAAATTTAACTTACACTGTCGCTTTTCTAAAAAGCATTTAAATAAATCATACGCTGCCTGCCTATCCATGTCCGTATTTAAACGTTAATACCTGTGCGCACAGTCCTCGTTTAAGCAGTTCCCGGCTCTACAGCGTCTTCGGCTTCAAGGCTGTCTTCCCTTTTCTTGCAGCCTCCGGTACTGCTATCCCGGGCCGGCCTTCTTCTTGCCTCCCGGCTTACTGCGAATCTCCCACGTCCCGAAGAACTTCTTAGACCCTAACCTTTGTCTTCATTAGGGTCCCATGTTCGAGCGCCACTTACTGCAAGAAGGGGCCGCTTATTCGACCAATTTGATCAGCGGAATCCAACTTTATTGAGCATCAGACACATCTTATATACAGTTTGCTATAATTATGCCCACTTGGCAACATACTATTGGTTGCTCTCTAAAAGGTTACATCATTGTTTTCACAACTCTGTGGAATTCTTCTATCCGGCCTAATTGCTCTCTTTCCCAGATCTCGCCTCCTCCTTATCTTGCTTGCCTCCCATCTCAGGGGCAGCTGGACTTCAGCATACCAAGCAATCAGCACTTTCTCACATCTCTTACGGCACCACTATATTATCAACAGAGAATTCTTCAAGGCCTGAATTGCACAGGCGTTCCTGGGACCCAAGGCCCCTCTTGCTCAAAACAACCCCCAACAGAGGTGAGGAGGAAGTTCTTCACCGAGCCAGTCATTCGTCATTGGAACGGGTTGCCCAGGGAGGTGGTTGAGTCATCGATCCTGGAGGCGTTCAAGGGGAGATTGGACGTGGCACTTGGTGCCATGGTCTAGTCATGGGGTCTGTGTTGATAGGTTGGACTCGATGATCCTCGAGGTCCTTTCCAACCTAAGTGATACTGTGATACTGTGATACTGTGATTTACAAGTTACCCATCCCCCATGAGTTCTATGATGCTTTATACACAGAATGAAATGGGGATATTCCTCAATGTTCTCTTGCAACGCAGATTCAATATCACACGCTTTTGCATATATTTCAGGAGGTGGGTCTGTGTGGCAATGCCAGCGACGAGCAGTGTGAGCAATATGGCAGTGCAGGCCTAGAGACTGACATGGTGGTAGGCCATGCTCAGCATAAATGCAGAGTCATCTAGCAGTGTAGTAAAACAGTGCTGTGCCTGCAGCATGTAACTAAAACAAGACACTGGTAGCTATAAACATGGACAGTTATCTTGGGACAACAGGACATGCACCTGCATCAACAACCTTGTTGTGTCATTAGTAGTTGGACCAATAATCTGTAATAGTGCAATGTGTGGTCACTCAGAAGGAACCAATGGAGCTATGCCAACAGGGCACTCCGAGTTTATATAAGTTGTAGCAGTTGCCTTGCTACGCACTTCTGCCTTTCCGGTCTCCTGTTTCTTCTACACTTTACAGTGCTATACTTGCACTACAGGCCTGCTCCATAGGCCTGCACCTCAGGCCTGCACCATAGGCCTGCAACACTGGAACAATAAAGGAACAATACTCAATCACATTGGTCAGCCATATTGATTCCTATCTCTGTCGTCTACAAGTGGCGCCCGAATAAACCTGAACTCATGGACAAGGGATCCTCGGACTACAATACTGATCGACTCAGCACAAAGAGGTACGTCCGAGCGATACGGAAAGCCGGTCGAACTGCACTGCCCCGGTGCTGAAAAAATTAGCAGCGCGCGCGCGTGCTCAAAAAGGAAGTGAATCTCACCTTGGCCCGGTGAGCGACCGGAGGACGGGCAAGGGGAAGCTTGCCACCACAGAAAAGGCTGTGCTAAACGCCCTCCACCTATCCTCTCCGGGAGAGGTATTACTGGCAATTCTGGGATCTTAAAAGGGCTATTAGCCTGTGCCCAGAGTCATCCCCACAGCAATAAGCTTTTACTTCCGAAGCACGGGACGAAATTGCAGTCCAGCTGTGGGATGAGGTGCTAAATGCTTAAAAAAGCAGCTTTTCGCTATAGCACCGTGTGACGGATCGTCACGGACATTGCAATCGAAAAAAAAAGCAGAGCAGTCTACTCCCGATTCAGCTGCTGCGGCGTTTGGTTCTAACCGAGACGAGAAAGGGAGACTCGGAAGGCGCCCTCTGCCCCCCTCCTCTCTCCCTGCACATCGTCTGCCGCTCCGTCAGCATCCTCCTCAGAATTTCAATTGCCAGCTACTCCTTCTACACGAATCGCGGCTCTCTATTACTGTTCTTTTGCACAGAAAAATCTGCTCCTGCCACGTCAATAGCGGCAGAAGCGAATCCAGATCGAACTGATAAGGCACGCAAAATCAAAATGGAGGTAGCTACGCATTAAGAATTAAGACAAAGGAGACGCCACCCCTGCCATCTTGGCCAGCACGCCGTGTTTATTAACACACCACCACAGCCGTCCGCACCCAGCAGAGAAACCAATTGAAAAGGAAAAAAAAAAAAAAAAAAAAAAAAAGCGGCGAAACCTGCGGCTCGGCGTTTTCCATCCCCTTCATCAACATCTTCCTGATACCGCCAGCGATGGCTTGGCCTTGGAAGCTGCACAGTGCGAACTCTGCAGTGCAACTCCTGGAGTGCTTGCACGCTCGCAATCATGGCATTTTTGCACCCCCGCCCCGCCGCGAGCCCTGGCCGCCCCGATGGTGGCCCCCACCACCCCGGCAGCGCTCAGCCCGGCAGCCCTCAGCCCGGCAGCGCCCACCCCAACGGTGCCCCACACTCCGGCAGCTCTCCTGGCGACACCTCCCGCGACCCCCCATGGTTCCCGCGAGTACCAGCGGCTCCGATCAAGCGGCATCGACCGACGCACCGCCGACAACAGCGGCCCCGGCAGCAGTCACCCCCACGGCAGCGGCAGGAGCAGCCCTAGCAGCCCCTTTCGCCCCAGCGGTTTCAGCTGCGCTACACACCCCCCCCCCCGCCTCCTACATTCCACACGTTATCAGCACTTGGAGGGAGATTCCAATTGAGTCCCGATGGGGCAATCGGGAGGGACAGGGAACTGTCCCACTGTGCTGGTGGAAAGGTATTGTGGGAAACGTAGTCACAGATGGAGAAGGTTAACAATGACTATGGTAATCTGAACTGACTAATGTTCTTCAACAGAAGCTAGACAAGCCATAGCTACCTATGGCCTACAGTCAGGATACACAACTGCTGTAATCAATCAGTTGTTTTCAACACATTTGTTAATCCCTTCTGACACACATATGTCAGCAAATGGTGTTTATTACGAGGTCTGAGAGCGATCATGGAGGAGATGGGTCCTTACAACCTGGCCTCCCAACTCCCAGTCCCCACAAATTGGGACCTGATTATTATTCATTTGAAGGATTGTTTTATTTACAATTTGCTTACACCCGGAGGACTTAACAAAGTCATGGGGTCTGTGTTGATAGGTTGAACTCGATGATCCTCGAGGTCCTTTCCAACCTAAGTTATACTGTGATACTGAGTCATCGATTAAGGCAGACTCCACCCACCAATATCAATGGGTAGCCTGAAGGCATGCTTGAATCCTCAAGGCACTCTCTTCCCACTTAGACTCATTGTGACATAGACTTGTGACATCTATAAGTCTATGGATGATATTCTGATTGCAACAAAAAAGTTACACCCTAAGACAGTGCTGTCTGAGTTTCAGCAGCAAGCAGACTTGAAAGTCACACCACCTTAGACCTTGCAACTTCTCAATTAAGTGACAATTCACTTGCAAATGCCTGGGAAGCCACGCCCCGGCAGCCAGCAGACTCTAAGAGGTGTCACCATTTGTGGTGAAGGCACATTATGCCCCGATACTGAATCTTGTCCCAGCATGTGGGCAAGTTCCCCCTCCCTCCAGGAGGAAGAAAAAATCCAAGGCATTAGCCAGGCTTGCACGCACCCAGCACATGCAGCGCTCCTGCTGACACCAAGTATGGGCATAATTCTAGCTTCACGCTTTCTATAGGCTGAAGCCAGTTGCTTATGAGAGTGCCCATTGGTCAAGCCCAGCCTCGAGGAATCTATAAGTATCACCCCAGTTGGTGAACATGTGGCCCCCCTCATTCACTTTGTCTCTGTGCTTGCTCGAGAGAGTAACTCTCGAGCTGCAGCCTTTGCCATTGAGTTTACTGTTATTAGCTTCTGTTATACATGCACGCATACTGGAAGCGTCTGCATCATTAAGAAGCCTAGAGGGAGGACCTTCGCTGAGCCTGAGGAGCTCAGTGTTGCTGCAGCCAGCCGTGCCGACCGGGAGAGCCCATCCTGCCACCGGAGGACTGGACCAACCCCCGCGGGCAAGATCTGCCCAGTTGCTGGGGAGAAGGGACTTGATCCATACCGAGTCCACGTATGCCTAGCCCCGCCGTAGCGGGAGAGGAGCCGCCAAGTGCCGCTCTGAGGAGCCGCCGAGTGCTGCTCTGAGCCCTGTGAATCTCAGGGAAAACCTGAGCATTGTTCGTGTCTATACTGCACCGAACCCGGGACCACTCTGAGAGTCCTGTTACTCCTTTAACCTCAGTAAACGAGAATCCGCCGCCTACCGCAGCTGCATTCTCTCCCCGAGGCTGTTTGCATCAGCCCCGAGAACCGCTGTGATGGGGCCGACCCCCGTAGCTTTGCCTGCTTCCGTCGTTCAAGCCCATCTACCGGCCACCGTCGTCCCGTCCTGCTGTGCGAGCCAACTTTAGAGGGCCGACCCCACGGACCGACCCCGACCAGGACCGATCCCTGTTGTCTGAAGGGAATTGAATATCTTCCACGTGCTTTCCATCCACTAGCACTCATTTCAAAGTATCCGCGTCTAGCAGAGTAAGCGCTGACGCATAGAAAGATTGTAATATTGCTGTGTATAGCCAGAAGCCGCCCGCGTCCCGCCGAGTCTCCATCTAGTGGCCAAGCGGCAGAACTGCACCCTTCGTTATATAAATACAGAAAGGGTTTATAGATAGTTCAATTACGTTATAATCATAACACTAAGCCAGTTGTGGAATGTATTTCACGAACGTGCACTAGAACATGTATGTAAGTTGGTGATTTATCGGTTATTAATAGTTTGATAATTAATAAAAATAATATTTTCATAATTCATATTTCATATTAAAAATTTAATAACCTCTTCACCACACCATTAACCATCCTGTTGGGGTGAGATCTTTGCCAGATCTTATCAGCAATTGCAGCTTCCTGAGAAGGCTTTGCAATTAAGTCAGGATTTAGAGATCAGAGTGGTCCAAAATCCAGGACAATAACTCTGATCCTGTGTTTCTTACTACTCAGCACGGTCTAACAGGGACACTTGGTTCATTTGTCAATACCATCCTTACATATGGCATTCAATACTAATTCAGACCTGACTCATGATATAGTTTCATAGTTTCATAGTTTCATTCAGGGTTGGAAGGGACCACAAGGATCATCTAGTTATAAATAGAATATAATAGAATAGAATAAACCAGGTTGGAAGAGACCTTCAAGATCATCACGTCCAACCTATCACCCAACACCACCCAATCAACTAACCCATGTAACCAAGCACCCTGTCAAGTCTCCTCCTGAACACCTCCAGTGACGGCGACTCCACCACCTCCCCAGGCAGCCCATTCCAATGGGCAATCACTCTCTCTGTGTAAAACTTCCTCCTGACCTCCAGCCTGAACTTCCCCTGGCGCAGCCTGAGACTGTGTCCTCTTGTTCTGGTGCTGGCTGCCTGGGAGAAGAGACCAACCTCTGCCTGTTTACAACCCCCCTTCAGGTAGTTGTAGAGAGCAATAAGGTCACCCCTGAGTCTCCTCCTCTCCAGGCTAAGCAGCCCCAGCTCCCTCAGTCTCTCCTCATAGGGCTTGTGTTCCAAGCCCCTCACCAACTTCGTTGCCCTTCTCTGGACTCGTTCCAGCAAGTCAACATCCTTCCTAAACTGAGGGGCCCAGAACTGGACACAGTACTCCAGGTGTGGCCTAACCAGTGCAGTGTACAGGGGCAGAATGACCTCCCTGCTCCTGCTGGCCACACTGTTCTTAATGCAGGCCAGGATGCCATTGGCCCTCTTGTCTGCCTGGGCACACTGCAGGCTCATGTTCATCCTACCATCAACCAGTACCCCCAGGTCCCTCTCTGCCTGGCTGCTCTCCAGCCACTCTGACCCCAGCCTGTAGCACTGCATGGGGTTGTTGTGGCCAATGTGCAGAACCCGGCACTTGGATGCGTTAAATCTCATGCCGTTGGACTCTGCCCATCTGTCCAGCCTGTCAAGGTCTCTCTGCAAAGCCTCTCAACCCTCTAGCAGATCAACTCCTGTCCCCAGCTTGGTGTCATCAGCAAATTTACTGATGATGGACTCAATGCCCTCATCCAGATCATCAATAAAGATGTTAAAGAGGATGGGGCCCAGCACTGATCCCTGGGGGACTCTGCTACTGACTGGCTGCCAGCTGGATGTGACACCATTCACCACCACTCTCTGGGTTCGGCCATCCAGCCAGTTCCTAACCCAGCTCAGAGTGCTGCTGTCCAAGCCATGGGCTGACAGCTTGGCCAGCAGTTTGCTATGGGGGACGGTGTCAAAGGCCTTGCTGAGGTCCAGGTAAACTACATCCACAGGCCTCCCCACATCCACCAGGCGGGTCACCTGATCATAGAAGGAGATCAGGTTGGTCAGGCAGGACCTGCCCTTCCTAAATCCATGTTGGCTGAGCCTGATCCCTTGACCATCCTGTAAGTGTTGTGTGATTGCACTCAGGATGACCTGTTCCATGATCTTGCCTGGCACTGAGGTCAGGCTGACAGGCCTGTAATTCCCTGGCTCATCTAACCGGCCCTTCTTATGGATGGGCACCACGTTGGCCAACTTCCAGTCCTCTGGGACCTCGCCAGTGAGCCAGGACTGCTGGCCAGGACAACCCCTCTGCCATGGGCAGGGACACCCCACACTAGATCAGGCTGGACAGAGCCTCATCCAGCCTGCTCTTAAACACCTCCAGGGACGGGGCCTCGACCACCTCCCTGGACAACACATTCCAGGGTTTCACCACTCTGATGGTGAAGAACCTCCTCCTCACATCTAGCCTGAATCTCCCCACCTCCAGCTTCATTCCATTCCCCCTAGTCCTGTCACTACCTGAGATCATGAGAAGTCCTTCCCCAGCCTTCCTGTAGGCCCCCTTCAGATACTGGAAGGCCACAATTAGGTCACCTCAGAGCCTTCTCTTCTGCAGACTGAACAGCCCCAACTCCTTCAGTCTGTCCTCATAGGAGAGGTGCTCCAGCCCTCTGATCATCCTTGTGGCCCTTCTCTGGACACGCTCCAGCACCTCCACACCCCTCTTGTAATAGGGGCTCCAGAACTGGACACAGTACTCCAGGTGGGGTCTCACCAGGGCTGAGTAGAGGGGGAGGATCACCTCCCTCGACCTGCTAGCCACACTTCTCCTGATGCAGCCCAGGATCTGATTGGCTTTGCGGGTTGCAAGTGCACATTGAGAGCTCATGTTGAGCTTTTTGCCCACCACCACCCCCAAGTCTCTCTCCTCAGGGCTACTTTCCAGCCAGTCACTGCCCAGCCTGTATTTGTGCCTGGGAAATGTGGATATTTTGGCATTTGACAATGCTAATGAAGAAACTAAACAGGTCATCAGCATCTTATCAACAGGTGCCACTGCCTCATGACTGCAGGACCTCAACGAATGAAGGCATCAACAAGCAGCAATGTATCTAGCCATGGCCATAGAAGCAGTCCTGAAATCATTGTGCCTCTGAGAAACCTAGGTACCTTAAAGTGTCTGATTGTTGGACAGACTCGAAAGGGTCACAGATCTAATCATTTTACTCGAGATCGTCGCAAAAGCTGCTCCCTCAGTGCAAGTACACCCCGCGACGACACCAAACCAGGGTGCTTGGACCTTCCCCCCCCCCCCCCAGCCCCCTCTGGCAGCCCATAGCGGACCTAACTACAGCCGCATATCACCTTTGAATCCACAAAGCGCTGTCGAGTTTAACCCTCGACATTTAACCCTGTGCTCTGTTAATTGGCAGACTGTCTATCTCTAGACAGGGCATTCTTATAATTCCTGGTTCAATACATTCTGATTATGACTGGGCTATGAAAATTATGCTTTATACCATTGCCTCTCCTGTTAGCACTCTTGCTGGGACAGAAATTGCTCAGCTAACACCTTCTGAGTCCCGAGTGCCTAAAACTTCTAACAGGATCCAAGGGCAAGAAGGCTCGGGTTCCACCGATATGCCTAATACCTTATTAGCCCTAGAAATCCAAAAGAGAAAACTGGAACAGATTGTATCTGTCAGACACCCTTGTGGACAAATTATACAATCTTCAATTATTATGGATACTGGAGACGATGTCATCATTATACCTAGTCAGAAACGGAATGGTCACTAGCCATTGCTCATGGCAAATGTTGAAGTCATGTGTTTAAAAGGTATCCAAAAAACCTGGGTTAGCAAAGACCCAGTGCAATTAGCTTTTAACTACAGCAAATCAATCACTGTAAGACCGTACATGTTAACCCTTCCAGTTGCTCTATTGGGCTGATAAGCCTTAAGTCAACTAGGAGCAAAACTTGTTCTTTGTAGTGGCTACTAGTCAGCAACCAACCCTCAAATTAAAATGGAAAACACATAATCCAGTATGGGTGGAACAATGGTCGTTCAGACACGATAGGCTGCAAGTCGTTAAGACCCTAATACAGAAACAATAGCAACTAGGTCACACCTTGCTAGCCACCCACCCCTACCCCCACCCCCAGAAAAGGGAGGATTTTCTAGTAGGACTCTTGCCAACCAAAGCTCTGCTCTGATTTAAAGTTACAGTGCTAATTTCTTCATTTCTGATTGCAATGTCCTTAAGAGATTTGTTATTTAGAGTTTTGCTAAGTTTTCCTGGTAAGCATATTGAATGGTAAGCATTTGGTATTTACAGATACCTAGTACATAGTAATTGTAGTAAGGTGTAAGTACTTAGTAATGAGTTCACATTGTAAGATTTTCTTTTGGTTCGAACCTTCTTAGTTGTGTGCCATTGCATTTCAAAGGAGCTCCATGTAATATAGTTAAGACTTGTAGTAAATAGGTATTCATTTTAAAAAGTATTCCTTAGCTAAGGTAATGACTTTATATTTCCTTCTTAGACATAGACTAGGAAAAATACAAAAAATGCAAAAAAAAAAAAAGGTAAACAAAAAGGTAACATGTGCAAAGAAAAAGTGTAAACATAGAAATATATAACAAAAGCACAAAAACTCTGGATACAAAACATAGAGTGCTAAATAACAGAATAGTAATAAAGAAGAACAACAACAATAAAAATAAAATATTAAAAACAAATATGACACACTGAAAAATCATAAAGATTATTAGCAAAAAATAGCTATTAACAAAAAACCATAAGAATTGTTAGCAAAAAATAAAAATAAGGATTATCAAGACTACTAGATTAAAACAAACAAAAAATTTATACAAGGAAAAATCAAGAAAATTAAAATAAAAAATGCTCATAAAAAAGAATTAATAGAAAAGAAGGTTAAAAAATATAATAAAAAAGTAAAAATGAAAATTAAAATAGATAATAGATTAAATAAAACAAACATGCAAAATAAAAAATAATTACAATAAAGAATATAACACAAAAAATAAAAGATTAAACACTAGATAAAAAAAAATAGAAATTACAAAAATAAAAGAAATTGAAAAAAAGAAAAAATTGATTAGAATAACAAATTAAAATACAGATTAAAAAATTACAATAAGAAAATAAAAATTATAATAAAGAAGGTAAAAAAGAAATAAAAATGACAAAAGTAAGTTAAAAATAATAATAAAAATTGAATAAAATATATATCAAAATTAGATTAAAATTAACAAAACAAAAAAGTTAACAAAAAATAAAAAGTGCAGATAAAAAACATATAATAAAATGCAATGAAGAAAAAAACACATTAAAACAGTATAGAAATAATTTAAAAACAAAAATTGAAATTAATTAAAGATTAAATAGAGAACTAGATTAAAAGTAAAAATATTAAAAATATCAAAAGAATAAATTCACAATAGAAAACAATATCTAAAAATTAAATGAAATAACAAAAGAAACAAAAAATAAATAATAAATCAACATAAAGCATGAAACAACTCAAGTTAGAATTATAAAGAAAAAAAAACCTATAAAAATAATTTACAAAAAATCAAATTGAAATGAAAATAAATTAAAAAATTAAGTAAAAACAATTGCAAACATGTAAAAAATAATGAAAAAATTAACTTAGAAATAAAACATATACACATATAATGAAATCAATCAAAAATGAAATAGATTTATTGAAAGTAGATTTCAAAATATTAAAGAAATCAAGCAAAAAATTAATTACAAATTTAAAAATAGCTCACATTAAAAACAAATAAAAAGCACTCAAAATTAGTTACAAAATCTGTGGAATCACAGACTCGTGGAATGAGTCAAGGTTGGAAAGGACTACAAGGATCATTTAGTTCCAACCACTGCCATGGGCAGGGACATCTCACACTGGATCAGGCAGGCTAGAGCCTCGTCCAGCCTGGTCTTAAACACTTCCAGGCATGGGGCCTTGGCCACCTCCTTGGGCAACCCATTCCAGGGCTTTACCACTTTCACGGTGAAGAATTTCTTCTCCACATCCAGCCTGAATCTTCCCATCCCCAGGCTTGTTCCATTCTCCCTAGCCCTGTCATTTCCTGACATGCTAGGATGTGTCTCCCCAGCATTCTTGTAGGCTCTCTTCAGATACTGGATGGCCTCGATCAGGTCACCTCGAGCCTTCTTTTCTGCTAACTGCAATCATCGCAAAAAACAACGGCGGAAGAATCAAGACCATGAGGACACAGCATTTCCCATGCAGTCGAACATCAATCACAATAACTGCTATGATAACCTGGGATCAAACAGCATCACTCAGAAGAATGTACCACAGCATCATGTGAATTAGGACGGAATACTGAATATCGTGGTTGCTTGATAACTTTGTATTCTCTCTTGTTAACTAAGTGTGCCTCTGAATGTAGACATCCTAGAGGATAAAGTTTCATCTTTACATTTTGCTTAGTAGAGATTATTAACAAAACAAAAAAAAAAAAAAAAAAAGGAGGGAAAAGAGAGAATACCCCATAGCAAAAAATTAGCTCATGGCAACCCTAGAAATGCTGTAACCCTAGAAATGCTGTAACCCTAGAAACATCAACCCTAGAAAATGCTGTAACCCTAGGGATATCAACCCTAGAAAGTGTTGTAACCCTAGAAACATCAACTTTGCAATGTGCTGTAACCCTCTCACCACTAGACAGCACGAACACGGCACAGCTGTCATGAAAATGACAATCAGCAAACCTGCTTAGCACTGACAACAACGACTGTCACGATAAACCAAGATGTCAACAGAAAGCATCTAACTTATAACTGAGTGTTGTGACTGCTTAACTGTTATGTGAACATTAAGAGATCAGAATTACTAGGATGAGCAAAACCACATTATTCTGTGTAATTTTATATTGGGCAATGCAATGAAGCTCTTTTTGCTCTTGCTGTTTGCCTGCAAGTTTTCTGTCTGTGAAGCTAGAGCCTGGCCAGATCTACCTTTACAGATTAAAGAAATCTCACTACCATTAAACAATTTATGATTTTTGACCATCCTAGAGAAAATAAAGATGCAACATAATCCTAAAGCAGATTGTAAGAGACAGTGCTAAGGATTGCATTTGTGCCTCAATCTCTGTGTGCAATGCATTCAGGCATAATCAAGTCTTCTCTGTCAATAAGAGGAGTGAAATGTAAAGATCAGACCTGTTATGATCTAAGTTCTTCTTTACAATGTTTGTTGTCTTGGACCATGTATTATGCCAACTCTGTAGAGCATTGTAACAACCCCTGAGAGGTAAAAATGCAGTAAATTTAATTCTGCTAGTAATAGGATAGAATTATCTAGTTACAGGTCAGCTCAGTTTGAACACAGTCATTATTGTATTTTCTACAATTTTACTACTCTGGCTATTATTGGACTTGTGTATCTCTTGCTTCAGAAATGGCTTCTTTCCTATCTCAAATTGTTCCTCAAAGAACAGTGACAGACAGAGCTTACTTTCCCCACTACAGAGGTGAGCTGTTTGAAACATTAAGATGCCATTATGTTGCTGTGCACTGATCAAGCAGGGGCCTGGAGGGCAGGGCAAGGCGAGAGATTGCTTCCCACTTGCCCAGAGCGAAGTCCTCCCAACAAGAACATTTTCCTGCTGCTCTGTACAAAGCTCATGGCTCTGTGAAGTGGTCTTGGGGAGGATGCCAATGAAAAGACAGGGCTACAAAGGCAGAGCCTGAAAGCCTGAGCACAGTCACTGGCCAAAGTTGATTCTGCATTGTTGTTGTTATTCCTCAGCTCAATTGCCTTACTCTGATTTATTGCCTCAAAACTTCTCTCTTGTTGAGAACCTTTTATTGGACATTTCTGTGTGCTGTTTCTGCTAAGTCATACAAATAGCTTACATCCCATCAACTCTAGGCGGCCTAAGTCAAATTCTTACATTACACCTCCCAATGCTGGAAGAACAGTGCAGGAGACACCACAGTTATTCTAGACATAGACCAGTGCAAGTGAAGAGGATCTTAATCACGAGATTGAGAGTTTACAAGAACAGTGACATTTAGTGAGATGATGTTTACAGAACTGCCATTTTATACAACTCAATCTCCATCTTGAGACAATGAATGCTGACTGTATCCTAATAATTATCTGCATCCATTTTAACAGTTGTGTTACATACCCCTGCAAGGATCATTATTCACTAGGAACTCATCAAGTGCCATCCAGCCTTTTAATGGTGGTTGCACTGAGATACCCTTCCCGAGATGATCTTCCATGGAATCCCAAACCCTGGACAACCATAGATGAGGGAATTAAGCGCTTGAGAGAATTTGCTGTTAGAGAGCTACTCTATGGTGAACATAGTTTCATAGTTTCATAGTTTCATAGTTTCATTCAGGGTTGGAAGGGACCACAAGGATCATCTAGTTCCAACCCCCCTGCCATGGGCAGGGACACCCCACACTAGATCAGGCTGGACAGAGCCTCATCCAGCCTGCTCTTAAACACCCCCAGGGACGGGGCCTCGACCACCTCCCTGGACAACCCATTCCAGGGTTTCACCACTCTCATGGTGAAGAACCTCCTCCTCACATCCAGCCTGAATCTCCCCACCTCCAGCTTCACTCCATTCCCCCTAGTCCTATCACTACCTGATATCCTGAGAAGTCCTTCCCCTGCCTTCCTGTAGGCCCCCTTCAGATACTGGAAGGCGACAATTAGGTCACCTCGGAGCCTTCTCTTCTGCAGACTGAACAGCCCCAACTCCTTCAGTCTGCCCTCATAGGAGAGGTGCTCCAGCCCTCTGATCATCCTCGTGGCCCTTCTCTGGACACGTTCCAGCACCTCCACATCCCTCTTGTAATAGGGGCTCCAGAACTGGACACAGTACTCCAGGTGGGGTCTCACCAGGGCTGAGTAGAGGGGGAGGATCACCTCCCTCGACCTGCTAGCCACACTTCTCCTGATGCAGCCCAGGATCTGATTGGCTTTGCGGGCTGCAAGTGCACATTGAGAGCTCATGTTGAGCTTTTTGTCCACCAGCACCCCCAAGTCTCTCTCCTCAGGGCTATCCTCCAGCCAGTCACTGCCCAGCCTGTATTTGTGCCTGGGATTGCCTCGACCCAGATGCAGGACCCTGCACTTGCTCTTATTGAACTTCATGAGGTTGGCCTGTGCCCACCTCTCCAGCCTGTCAAGGTCCCTCTGGATGGCCTCCCTTCCCTCCAGCGTGTCTGCTGCACCACACAGCTTGGTGTCATCAGCAAACTTGCTGAGGGTGCACTCAATGCCACTGTCCATGTCCCCCACAAAGATGTTGAATAAGATAGGTCCCAGGACTGATCCCTGAGGGACTCCACTTGTCACTGGCCTCCACTGGGACATGGAGCCATTGACAGCCACTCTTTGGGTGCGGCCATCAAGCCAGTTCCTTATCCATCTAGTGGTCCACCAATCAAACCCATGTGTCACCAGTTTGGAGACCAGGATGTGGTGCGGGACAGTGTCGAAGGCTTTGCTCAGGTCCAGGTAAACGACATCAGTTGCTCGCCCCTCATCTATTAATTTTGTCACCTGCTCATAGAAGGCCACCAGGTTGGTCAGGCAGGATTTGCCCTTGGCAAAGCCATGCTGACTGTTCCCAATCACCTCTTCACTATTCTTTTGAGCGAGTAGTGACTCCAGGAGGATCTGTTCCATGATCTTTCCAGGCACAGAGGTGAGACTGACTGGCCTGTAGTTCCCTGGTTCCTCCTTCTTGCCCTTTTTGAAGATGGGGGCAATGTTTCCCCTTTTCCAGTCTGTGGGGACTTCACCAGACTGCCAGGACTTTTGAAATATAATAGAGAGGGGTTTAGCAACCTCATCTGCCAGTTCTCTCAGCACCCGTGGGTGTAACCCGTCGGGTCCCATGGACTTGAACACTTTCAGGTTCTTCAGATGATCACGAACCTGATCTGCACTTACAATGGGCAGTTCTTCCTCCCTGTCCCTGGCTTTGACTTCCATAACATCAGGAGTGTGGCTAGAGGCCCTTGCAGTGAAGACTGAGGTAAAGAAGTTATTAAGTACCTCAGCCTTTTCCTCATCACAGGTGACCATGTCACCATTTTCTTTTCTGAGGGGGCCCACACCTTCCCTAGTCTTCTTCTTCCCATTAATATACCTGTAAAAGTTCTTAGTATTCCCTTTAATCTCCCTGGCTAGATTCAACTCAAACTCTGCTTTGGCTTTCCTGACCAGGACTCTTGCTGCTCGGGCAGCTTCCTTGTATTCCCCCTGTTCTACCTGTCCTTCCCTCCACTTCCTGTAGAGTTTCTTTTTAAGTAATAGTGTGTCCAGTAGCTCCTTGCCCATCCAGGCAGGCCTCCTAGCATTCTTACCTGCTTTTCTCTTTGTTGGTACACAGAGCTCCTGGACACAGAGGAGGTGGTCCTTGAATACTGACCAGCTGTCCTGGGTCCCTCTTCCCTCCAGGGCTTTGTCCCATGACACTTTGGCTAGCAGATCCCTGAAGCGATCAAAATCTGCATGCCTAAAGTCTAGGGTCATGAGCTTGGAATACTTCCTCCTGATTGCCCTGAGGATGTTAAATTCAACTGCTTCATGGTCACTGCAGCCAAGGCCGTCTATGAGCCTCACATTGCTTACCAGCCCTTCTCTGTTGGTGAGAACAAGGTCCAGCATAGCACCATTTCTTGTTGGTTCCTCCACCATTTGGAGGAGGAAGTTGTCTTCTATGCAGTCCAGGAACATCCTGGATTGCTGGTGCCTTGCTGTGTTGTCCCTCCAGCAGATGTCCGGGTGGTTGAAATCACCCATGAGGACCAGGGCTTGTGACCTGGAAGCTGCTTCTATTTGCCTATGGAGGGCCTCATCTGCTTGGATCTGCTGGTCAGGTGGCCTGTAGGAGACCCCCACAGTAATATCTTCTTCCCCTGTCCTGCAAGTGGGAAACATGAAACCCTGAATCCTGATGACATTCCTGTGGGTACTGGTCTTGCTAAAAAGATGATCAAACTTGCTCCTTCTAATTATGCAAACATTCTGGCAAGCAGAATTGTGTCAAGAAATAATGGTGGAGCTTCTCCTACGGTTGGCCAATTCAGTGATCAAATGAGACAATTGGAGGATAGCATGACACGTGTTTCTTTGGTTTCAGCCATTGAAACTCTGTCTGGAAAAATTGAGAATTGCATGAAAGACGTGAAAGATTCCATATACCAATTGGCACAAAGAGATAATTCCAATTCTTCCTCCAGGTGGGTACAAGTCTCATCTGTGAGGAATAGACGTCCTCCAAGGAGGTCATTCCAAAACAGATCAAATCAAAACAGACCACCAAGGCAGTCACGTAGGATTATTTGGATAACTCTGCGTGATCAGTGTGGCGATAACATGAACTGGTGGGATAGCCATCCAACTTCTAATATTTTCGGGAGACTGAGGGAGCTGCAAAGTGGCAGAACCCGAGGTAGCAATACCAGAAGGGTAGCTGTTACTTCCACAGTTCCCCAGAACAACTCTAGTAGATCCAACAGTGGCTCCAGTTCTAACACTGCACACTGTGCTCAATGCACACGTGGGCATGTTCCCCATAACTAGGGGTGCCCTGCCTCCCACCAGGGGGAGGAGAGCGATAATAGAGATAACAGAATCTATTGGGATGTGTACATCCAGTGGCCTGGCACTTCACAATTTCGGAAGTACAGGGCCTTGGTTGATAAAGCAGCTCAGTGCACCATAATACCATCAAATTATCAGGGATCAGAGTCTATTCTGGGAGTCACTGGTGGATCTCAAGAGTTAAGTAAGGTGGAGGTTAATATAAGTTTAACTGGTAAACATTGGAGGAAGCATACAGTTGTGACCGGACCTGATGCACCTTGTATTTTGGGAATTGATTTTCTGAGAGAAGGGCGTTTCAAAGACCCTAGAGGTTACAAATGGGCTTTTGGAGTAGCTTCTCTAGAAGTTGATGGACAAAAACTGAAGCTGTCTGGTAGACCTGAACTTTCTGATGAATCTGCAGCTGTGGGACAACACAAGATAAAGGACATTCAATTGCCGGTTGCATCCCAGACTGTGCATCACAGACAATACAGAACCAACCATGACTCTTTGTTGCCTATTCAGAATCTGATTCATCCGCTGGAGGGTGAGAAAGTCATCAGCAAAACTCATTCACCTTTCAACAGTCCAGTGTGGCCTGTGCAAAAGCAGAATGGAGACTGGCGTCTGACAGTTGACTACCTGCCGCAAGAAGGGGCCGCTATTCGACCAATTTGATCAGCGGAATCCAACTTTATTGAGCATCAGTCACATCTTATATACAGTTTGCTATAATTATGCCCACTTGGCAACATACTATTGGTTGCTCTCTAAAAGGTTACATCATTGTTTTCACAACTCTGTGGAATTCTTCTATCCGGCCTAATTGCTCTCTTCCCCAGATCTCGCCTCCTCCTTATCTTGCTTGCCTCCCATCTCAGGGGCAGCTGGGCTTTAGCATACCAAGCAATCAGCACTTTCTCACATCTCTTACGGCGCCACTATATTATCAACAGAGAATTCTTCAAGGCCTGAATTGCACAGGCGTTCCTGGGACCCAAGGCCCCTCTTGCTCAAAACAATCCTCAACAACTACCGAGCCCTAAATGAAGTGACACCACCTATGAGTGCAGCAGTACCAGACATGATGGAGCTGCAGTATGAGCTGGAATCCAAAGAGGCCAAATGGTATGCTACCATAGACATTCCTAATGCATTTTTCTCTATTCCCATAGTAGAGGGATGCAGGCCTCAGTTTTCTTTCACCTGGAGAGGAATGCAGTACACTTTCAACAGATTGCCAATAGGCTGGATCCACAGCTCAAGCATCTGTCATGCAGTAATCCACGATGCTCTGGAGAAAGGCGGTGCTCCAGAACACATCCAGTTCATCAATGATATCATCGTCTGGGGTAAAACTGCTGAGGAAATGTCGTGGGTTGAGGGGAAGGCCTCAGCCTTCTCCCCCCCCAAAGTGAAGGGAAAAAAAATGAACGAAAATCACAGCCGGATAAGCAAAGGAATGTGCTATATTCACAATCACTTTAGGAAATGCAGGTTATATACACAATTTACAGCATTTATAATGTATACACAGAAATATACAGCAAAGTAACACAGGAATGAAACTCCCCTCCCCCTAATTGGAGGAGGGTTCCCCCCCCGTACCCCCTTCTCTCCCCCTTTTCTCCAGAGAGGGTTAGAAAGAGAGAAAGGGAACAATTGTTAATTAAAAGCAGTTATACATTAGAGCAAGATGTTAGCAGGTTTTTTTGCAGGCCTCACGGTTATCAGTCCAAGGTCAGTCTGGCAGAAAGCTTAGAAACCGCAAGCTGTGAAAAGAGGAGAAAGTGCAAGACTGAGAAAAGTCTCTGCGGGAATCAAAACATAAGGCAGTACTCTACCAATCCACCAATGAAATTAGTTTAGACCTGTCCTTTGTTTATAAAGCATTCAGTCACAGTGTCCCTTTCTTAAAAGCACAGCCTCAAACAGTCACAAGACCACCCCTTCTAAACAATTTCATTGGTTGTTCATACTGTCCATGCAATCCAAGACAATATTTACAGTTTGTAAGTAATGATCATAGTCCATTCCGGCTATCCTCAGATGTAGATGATTCAAAAGTCCAAGAAAATCAGGAAATGAGAAAAATGGAAAACAGTTTATCTCTTCACCAACGAAGTGAAGAAAAGGGAAACAGGGATTCTCAGGGTCTCTTAGTTGACTCAGGGCTCTCAGGGTTCGTGCAACATAGATTCCTCATTGATTCTTCCATTGGTCGCGATGTAGCTGTACTACAGTTGAAATCAACCTCTTTCAGCTAAAGTTAAATTTCTTTGTGGAATACACTGAATTTCACCATTCTCTTGCATTACCCAATAAGTGTGACCCGGACCTTCAGCTGAAACCACCCCTCAGACAGGCTTAGCCTCTCCTGAGGGAGAAAATACCCAAACAGCTTTACCTAACAGATTCTTTTCTCTAACAACAGGAACTCTATCACCTTCTACTTCCTGTAGCAGATCTGAATGTGCAGGTCCAGCTCGATTCACTGAACCTCTACTATTTACCAGCCAGGTTGCTTGTGCTAAATGTTTTTCCCAGTTTTTCAAAGATCCACCCTCCATGGCTTTAAGAGTGGTCTTCAACAAACCGTTGTAGCGTTCAGTCTTCCCTGAAGCTGGTACATAGTAGGGAATATGGAATATCCACTCAATGCCGTGCTCTTTGGCCCAGCTCTTTACAAGGTTGTTCTTGAAATGAGTTCCGTTGTCTGACTCAATCCTCTCTGGAGTTCCGTGTCTCCACAGCCCATTTGTAACCTCTAGGGTCTTTGAAACGCCCTTCTCTCAGAAAATCAATTCCCAAAATACAAGGTGTGTCAGGTCCGGTCACAACTGTATGCTTCCTCCATTGTTTACCAGTTAAACTTATATTAACCTCTACCTTACTTAACTCTTGAGATCCACCAGTGACTCCCAGAATAGTTATAGACTCTGATCCCTGATAATTTGATGGTATTATGGTGCACTGAGCTGCTTTATCAACCAAGGCCCTGTACTTCCGAAACTGTGAAGTGCCAGGCCACTGGATGTACACATCCCAATAGATTCTATTATCTCTGTTATCCCTCTCCTCCCCCTGGCGGGAGGCAGGGCACCCCTAGTTATGGGGAACATGCGCACATGTGCATTGCACATAGTTTGCAGGGTTATAACTTTGCATGTTATAACTGGAGCCACTGTTGGAGCCACAAGAGTCGTTCTGGGGAACTGTGGAAGTAACAGCTACCCTTCTGGTATTGCTACCTCGGGTTCTGCCACTTTGCAGCTCCCTCAGTCTCCCGAAAATATTAGAAGTTGGATGGCCATCACAGCGGTTCATGTTCTCACCAAACTGATCACGCAGAGTTATCCAAATAGTTCTACGTGATTGCCTTGGTGGTCTATTTTGGAATGACCTGTTTTGGAATGACCTGCTTTGGAATGACCTCCTTGGAGGATGTGTATTCCTCACAGATGAAACTTGTACCCACCTGGAGGAAGAATTGAAATTATCCTTCTGTGCCAATTGGTATATGGAATCTTTCAGATCCTTCATGCAATTCTCAATTTTTCCAGACAGAGTTTCAATGGCTGAAACCAAAGAACCACGTGTCATGCTATCCTCCAAATGTCTCATTTGATCACTGAATTGGCCAACCGTAGGAGAAGCTCCACCATTATTTCTTGACACAATTCTGCTTGCCAGAATGTTTGCATAATTAGAAGGAGCAAGTTTGATGATCTTTTTAGCAAGACCAATACCCACAGGAATGTCATCAGGATTCAGAGTTTCATGTTCACCATAGAGTAGCTCTCTAACAGCAAATTCTCTCAAGCGCTTAATTCCCTCATCTATGGTTGTCCAGGGTTTTGGATTCCATGGAAGATCATCTCGGGAAGGGTATCTCAGGGCAACTGCCATTAAAAGGCGTATCCACAGATTAACCTTACCAAGAGCCCTGCCTAGATGTCTATCTATTCCATTGTCCCTTGAGAGAGTTCCTAACTGAGCTGCTGACTTTAAGTGATGGCTGGGATCCAAAGGTGGTTTATTTGATGTGTGTAAACCTGCTGCTGGTGATGGTGGTTGCATACTTGCCGTTTTCCTTGCATCGGGAGAGGAAGGTATCCAGAGCGTGTTTTGTTATTAAGCCTAGATCAATGAAAAGGAGGCACACCTCTGGATCAGCCCAGTGCAGGATTCGAACCCATGATCTCAACACTCATAGTCTCATGCCCTACCAAGTGAGCCACAGATGAAACTCCAGTATGAGCTGGAATCCAAAGAGGCCAAATGGTATGCTACCATAGACATTGCTAATGCATTTTTCTCTATTCCCATAGCAGAGGAACGCAGGCCTCAGTTTGCTTTCACCTGGAGAGGAATCCAATACACTTTCAATAGATTGCCAATGGGCTGGATTCACAGCTCAAGCACCTGTCATGCAGTAATCCACGATGCTCTGGAAAAAGGCGGTGCTCCAGAACACATCCAGTTCATCGATGATATCATCGTCTGGGGTAAAACTGCTGAGGAAGTCTTCGAGAAAGGTAACAAAATCATTGACATTCTTCTGAATGCAGGTTTTGCCATCAAGCGAGACAAGGTGAAAGGACCCACCACAGAGATTCAGTTTCTGGGAGTGCGGTGGCAGGATGGACGCCGACACATTCCAGTGGATGTGGTCAATAGAGTCTCTACCATGGCAAATCCCACAAACAAGCAAGAGACCCTACGTTTCTTGGGGATAGTGGGATTTTGGAGACTGCACATTCCTGGATACAGTCAGATTGTGAAACCTCTGGATGATGTGACTTGAAAGAGAAACCATTTCCACTGGGGACCTGAACAACAAGCAGCCTTTGACCAGATAAAGCAAGAGGTAGTTCAAGCAATGGGTCTGGGACCTGTCTGAGATGGTCCAGACATTAAGAATATTTTGTATAGGGCTGCAAGTGACAATGGTCCAACCTGGTGCTTGTGGCAAAAAGCTCCATGTGAGACATGTGAACGTCCACTTGGTTTCTGGAGTCGAGGTTACAGAGGTTCAGAGGCTAATTATACTCCAACAGAGAAAGAAATTTTAGCTGCCTATGAAGGAGTAAAAGCATCCTCTGAAGTAATTGGAACTGAATCACAACTTCTTCTAGCTCCCAGATTACCAGTTTTGAATTGGATGTTCAAAGGCAAAGGCTCCACACCACATCATGCCACAGACTCAACATGGTCTAAGTGGATGGCTCTGATAACTCAGAGAGCTTGAATGGGAAATCTTGAAAGACCTGGTCTAGTGGAGGTGATCTCAAGTTGGCCTGAAGGTATCAACTGTGCCAAACCTCCAGAGGAGAAAGTAACTCGTGCTGAGGAAGCTCCTCCTTACAATGACCTTTCTGATGATGAAAAGAAATATGCTTTGTTCACAGTCGGTTCCTGTCGTCTTGTTGGAAACAAGCGAAGGTGGAAGTCTGCAGTGTGGAGTCCAACACGCCGAGTTGCAGAGGCAAAAGATGGAGAAGGAGAATCCAGTCAGTTCGCAGAGGTAAAAGCTGTCCAGCTAGCTCTCAATGTGGCTGAACATGAGAGATGGCCAATGCTTTATCTCTACACCGACTCGTGGATGGTAGCCAATGCTCTATGGGGTTGGCTAAAGAACTGGAAGAAGAGTGGTTGGCAGAGGAAAGGAAAACCCATTTGGGCAGCCGACCTGTGGCAGGACATTGCTGATCGAATCGAGAGAATTCCAGTGAAAGTGAGACACATCGATGCTCACATTGCTAAGAGCAAAGCTACTGAGGAACAGCAACACAACCATCAGGCAGATCTAGCTGCAAGAGTTTCTCAAGTAGACATGGACTCTAATCTTGATCTCGACTGGAAACACCAAGGTGAGATATTCTTAGCTCTGTGGGCTCATGATTCGTCAGGACATCAAGGCAGAGATGCAACATACCAATGGACTGTGACATTTGTGCTGCTATTAAGCAGGCAAAACGACTTAAGCCCTTGTGGTATGGTGACAGATGGTGCAAGTACAAGTATGGTGAAGCTTGGCAGATTGACTACATTACTCTACCACGTTCTCGTTCTGGTAAGCAGTACGTGCTTACTATGGTAGAGGCAAACACTGGATGGTTGGAAACTTATCCAGTTCCACATGCAACTGCACGCAACACCATTCTCGGTCTGGAGAGACAGATCCTGTGGAGACACGGAACTCCAGAGAGGATTGAGTCAGACAACGGAACTCATTTCAAGAACAACCTTGTAAAGATCTGGGCAAAAGAGCACGGTATTGAGTGGATATTCCATATTCCCTACTATGCACCAGCTTCAGGGAAGATTGAACTCTACAACGGTTTGTTGAAGACCACTCTTAAAGCCATGGGAGGTGGATTTTGAAAAACTGGGAAAAGCATTTAGCACAAGCAACCTGGCTGGTAAATAGTAGAGGTTCAGTGAACCGAGCTGGACCTGCACATTCAGATTTGCTACGGAAAGTAGAAGGTGATAGAGTTCCTGTTGTAAGAGAAAAGAATCTGTTAGGTAAAACTGTTTGGGTATTTTCACCCTCAGGAGAGGCTAAGCCTGTCCGAGGGGTGGTTTCAGCTGAAGGTCCGGGTCACACTTATTGGGTAATGCAAGAGAATGGTGAAATTCAGTGTATTCCACAAAGAAATTTAACTTTAGCTGAAAGAGGTTGATTTCAAACTGTTGTACAGCTACATCACGCCCAGAGGAAGAATCAACGAGGAATCTACGGTGCACGAACCCTGAGATCCCTGAGAGCCCTGAGTCAACTAAGAGACCCTGAGATTTCCCTGTTTCCCTTTTCTTTGCTTCGTCGGCGGAGAAACGAACTGTTTTCCATTTTTCTCATTTTCTGATTTTCTTGGACTCTTGAATCATCTACATCTGAGCATAGCCGGAATGGACTATGAACTTTACTCGCGAACTGTAAATGTCGTTGTGGATTGGATGGACAGTATGAACGGCCAATGAAATTGTTTAGAAGGGGTGGACTGTGACTGGTTGACGTTGTCCCCTTAAGAAAGGGGATATGGTGGACGGAAGTTGGTAAACGGAAAGAACGGATCTAAACTATTTCATTGGTGAATTGGGAGGAAGCACCTTCTGAACTGGGACAGCAGGAAGGTATACTGGGCTTTCCAGCACTTTTCTGCAGTCTTGCTTCCGCCTCTTCTTTGGGCAGCAGCTTTCTGTGCTGGGCTTTCTGCCAAGACTTCGGCCTTGAAACTGATAAGATAGAAGGCCTGTATTAACTGCTTTCCAATTAACACAAAACTGCTTTTAACTTCTTTTTTTCTCTTTCTCTCTTTTTTCTGATCTACTCTGGGGAAGGGGTGGAAGAGAGGGGAGAGCGGAGGTGGGGAACCCCCTCTGCAAGGGGGGGGTTACTCTCATTTCTGTGTTACTTTATTGTATATCTTTGTATATATTGTAAATATTGCAAATTTGTATATATTCCCCCGCATACCCTACATTGCTTTGTAAATATACAGCTCCACTGCTTTGCTAATTCAGCTTGTGGGGTTTTTTTTTCCCTTTCCCTTCAATTTTCTTTCCCTTTACCTTACAAGGGGGAAGGGAGGAGGCTTCTTGGCCTTACCCTTCCAACCCACGACAGTATGAAACTATGAAACTATGAAACTATGAAACTATGAAACCAGCACCAGAACAAGGGGACACAGTCTCAAGCTGCGCCAGGGGAGGTTTAGACTCGAGGTGAGGAGGAAGTTCTTCACCGAGCGAGTCATTCGTCATTGGAACGGGTTGCCCAGGGAAGTGGTTGAGTCATCGACCCTGGAGGCGTTCAAGAGGAGATTGGACGTGGCATTTGGTGCCATGGTCTAGTCATGGGGTCTGTGTTGATAGGTTGGACTCGATGATCCTCGAGGTCCTTTCCAACCTAAGTTATACTGTGATACTCTGATACTGTGATATCTCTCTAACAGCAAATTCTCTCAAGTGCTTAATTCCCTCATCTATGGTAGTCCAGGGTTTAGAATTCCATGGAAGATCATCTCAGGAAGGGTATCTCAGGAAAACTGCCATTAAAAGGCGTATCCACAGATTAACCTGACTGAGAGCCTTGCCTGGATGTCTGTCTATTCCATTATCCTTCAAGAGAGTTCCTAGCTGAGCTGCTGACTTGTCTCCAACCATTAGAGCTGGAGCACCTGTATCATAACATCTGCCTAGCCAAGCTAGAACTGGCTCATTATCTGCTCTGATATAATCCTTACGGAGGTGGTGAACATCCCTGAAGGTCATCTCCTTCCTCCTTTGCCTCCTCTTCCTCAACTTGTTGTCCAAATAATCTTTCTGTCACTCTCTCAAGGATCTCTTTAAGCTGAGAAGTTCCACCACTAGCTGCTTTCCTACCAAGAGCTGCATCTCGATCCTCTGATGATCTCACTAACTCTGCTAGATCTTTAAGACAAATCTTCTCTTCCTCCCTAGCTGAAGTACCTTGCTGTCCTCCCCCATCAGCTCCTGGATCAGCTTTGGCCTTTCCACTCCTTGTTGTTAAAACTGCTACTTGCTTAATTGGAGCCATGTTTGAATTTACAGCTGCCTTAACAGAAGCTCACAGGTTTTGAGACGGACCAGCTGCTGTGAAGGGCACTTCTGGTTCTGCCAAAGGAGAAGGAGGAAATTACTTTGCCTCGTTAATGGCAGCTACTGAGGACGTTGGAGCCACCATTTTAGGAGCTGCTGCAGCCCCTGGCTGCTTGCCAGAATCAGCAACAGCGCCGTTCAAAGCAGCCTTTCCGATAGACTTTTTAGCTTTATCATTAACTGATACAGATTCTCCACTCTCCTCATCACTAGAAGTCTCTGGAGAAGAGCCAGAGCTATGCTTCTTTCATTTTGATCTACGCTTAATAATGAAACAGGCCTTAGATACTTTTTTCTCCCAGCGCAGAGCATATAACAAATACACATTAATTATCACCGATAGCAGGATTACACACACCAAATAAATCACCTTTGGATCCCAGCCATCACTTAAAATTACTCTTTCACCTACTGGAATCTTAAACTCCCTTATCTCAATTGGCAAAGTGGTTGAAGTTATATTTCCGTATCTACTAAGCCGAAATAACCCCAGACAGCAGTCATAGAGAAGCTGAATTTTATACTTAAACCATAAATAAAATTTATGCATTAGATATTTCCCTATTTGATCAAGAAGTAAACCTAAACAATATTTGTAGATGAGGACACCAAAAATTGAAAAAAACAGATGCTCTAAAATCCAAAACACTTTCATGTTTGCTCCTCCGACTCAAGCAAGCTATAAATCAAGCTAATTATTCACAGGCTGCACGTTAGGCGCCAAAAGTGTAACGGTATGGAGATTGGAGTCAATACAGCTGACCAATATGATCAAGTATTGTTCCTTTATTGTTCCGGTATTGCAGGCCTATGGTGCAGGCCTATGGTGCAAGTATAGCACAGTAAAGTAAAGCATAGAAGAAGAAGAGAAAGGAAAGGCAGAAGTGCGTAGCCAGGGAACTTCTACAACTTATATAAACTCGGAGTGCCTTGTTGGCATGGCTTCATTGGTTCCCTATGAGTGACCACACATTGCACTATTACAGATTATTGGTCCAACTATGCGAGGTTTGTTGATGCAGGTGCGTGTCCTGTTTCTATGTTTTTAGCTACCAGTGCCCTGTTTTAGTTACATGCTGCAGGCACAGCACTGTTTTGCTAAACTGCTAGCTGGCTCTGCATTTATGCTGAGCATGGCCTACCACCATGTCCGGCTCTAGGCCTACACTGCCAGATTGCTCACACTGCTCGTCGCTGGCATTGCCACAAATCCCCCTTTTTGTTTTTGTGAGCAATCTGGTCATGGGAGTTGTTCTCATCCCATACAAGATACTACTGCAAACACAGAAGCAAGCAAGGTAAAGCTAAGCTGTATAGCAAAAGCAAGAGTTCTGTAGTGCAGCATGTCTAACAGACTGATGTAACCCATACAAGGCACAAAGCTTAAGTTGAACTAGTTACAATGCTCTACAGAGCTGGCATAATACCTGGTCAAAGATAACAAACATTGTAAAGAAGAACTTAGGTCTTAATAGTTCCAATCTTTACATTTCACTCCTCTTATTGACAGAGAAGACTTGATTATGCCTGAATGCATTGCACACAGAGATTGAGGCACAAATGCAATCCTTAGCACTGTCTTTTGCGATCTGCTTTAGGATTATGTTGCATCTTTATTTTCTCTAGGATGGTCAAAAATCATGAATTGCTTAATGGTAGCAAGATTTCTTTAATCTGTAAAGGTAGATCTGGCCAGTCTCTAGCTTCACAGACAGAAAACTTGCAGGCAAGCAGCAAGAGCAAAAGAGCTTCATTGCTTTGCCCAATATAAAATTACACAGAATCATGTGTTTTTGCTCATCCTAGTAATTCTAATCTCTTAATGTTCACACAACAATTAAGCAGTCACAACACTCAGTTATAAGTTAGATGATTTCTGTTGACATCTTGGATTATCGTGACAGTCGTTGAGGTCAATGCTAGGCGGGTTTGCTGATTGTCATTTTCATGACAGTTGTGCCGTGTTCGTGCTGTCTAGTGGTGAGAGGGTTGCAGCACTTTGCAAAGTTGATGTTTCTAGGGTAACAGCATTTCTTGGGTTTCCATGAGCTAACTTTTTTTGCTATGGAGGTATTCTCTCTTTCCCCCTCCCCCTTTTTTTTTCTTTATGTTTTTGTTGCTGTTAATAATCTCTAATAAGCAAAATGTAAAGATGAAACTTTATCCCCTAGGATGTCTACATTCAGAGGCGCATTTAGTTAACAAGAGAGAAGACAAAGTTATAAAACAACCATAATATTCAGTCCTAATTCACATGGTACTGTGGTACGTTCTTCTGATTGATGCTGTTTGATCCCAGATTATCATAACTTGTTGTGATCGAGGTTCTACTTCATGGGAAATGCTGTGTCCTCATGGTCTTGATTCTTCTGCTGTTGTTTATTGCGATGATTGCAGTTAGCAGAAAAGAAGGCTCGAGGTGACCTGATCGCGGCCATCCAGTATCTTTCCAGGCACAGAGGTGAACTACAGGCCAGTCAGTCTCACCTCTGTGCCTGGAAAGATCATGGAACAGATCCTCCTGGAGTCACTACTCGCTCAAAAGAATAGTGAAGAGGTGATTGGGAACAGTCAGCATGGCTTTGCCAAGGGCAAATCCTGCCTGACCAACCTGGTGGCCTTCTATGAGCAGGTGACAAAATTAATAGATGAGGGGCGAGCAACTGATGTCGTTTACCTGGACCTGAGCAAAGCCTTCGACACTGTCCCGCACCACATCCTGGTCTCCAAACTGGTGACACATGGGTTTGATTGGTGGACCACTAGATGGATAAGGAACTGGCTTGATGGCCGCACCCAAAGAGTGGCTGTCAATGGCTCCATGTCCCAGTGGAGGCCAGTGACAAGTGGAGTCCCTCAGGGATCAGTCCTGGGACCTGTCTTATTCAACATCTTTGTGGGGGACATGGACAGTGGCATTGAGTGCACCCTCAGCAAGTTTGCTGATGACACCAAGCTGTGTGGTGCAGCAGACACGCTGGAGGGAAGGGAGGCCATCCAGAGGGACCTTGACAGGCTGGAGAGGTGGGCACAGGCCAACCTCATGAAGTTCAATAAGAGCAAGTGCAGGGTCCTGCATCTGGGTCGAGGCAATCCCAGGCACAAATACAGGCTGGGCAGTGACTGGCTGGAGGATAGCCCTGAGGAGAGAGACTTGGGGGTGCTGGTGGACAAAAAGCTCAACATGAGCTCTCAGTGTGCACTTGCAGCCTGCAAAGCCAATCAGATCCTGGGCTGCATCAGGAGAAGTGTGGCTAGCAGGTCGAGGGAGGTGATCCTCCCCCTCTACTCAGCCCTGGTGAGACCCCACCTGGAGTACTGTGTCCAGTTCTGGAGCCCCTATTACAAGAGGGATGTGGAGGTGCTGGAACGTGTCCAGAGAAGGGCCACGAGGATGATCAGAGGGCTGGAGCACCTCTCCTATGAGGACAGACTGAAGGAGTTGGGGCTGTACAGTCTGCAGAAGAGAAGGCTCCGAGGTGACCTAATTGTCGCCTTCCAGTATCTGAAGGGGGCCTACAGGAAGGCAGGGGAAGGACTTCTCAGGATATCAGGTAGTGATAGGACTAGGGGGAATGGAATGAAGCTGGAGGTGGGGAGATTCAGGCTGGATGTGAGGAGGAGGTTCTTCACCATGAGAGTGGTGAAACCCTGGAATGGGTTGTCCAGGGAGGTGGTCGAGGCCCCGTCCCTGGGGGTGTTTAAGAGCAGGCTGGATGAGGCTCTGTCCAGCCTGATCTAGTGTGGGGTGTCCCTGCCCATGGCAGGGGGGTTGGAACTAGATGATCCTTGTGGTCCCTTCCAACCCTGAATGAAACTATGAAACTATGAAACTATGAAACTATCTGAAGAGAGCCTACAAGAATGCTGGGGAGACACATCCTAGCATGTCAGGAAATGACAGGGCTAGGGAGAATGGAACAAGCCTGGGGATGGGAAGATTCAGGCTGGATGTGAGGAAGAGATTCTTCACTGTGAGGGTGATGAAGCCCTGGAATGGGTTGTCCAGGGAGGCAGCAGAGGCCCCATGCCTGCAGGTGTTTAAGACCAGGCTGGACGAGGCTCTAGCCTGCCTGATCCAGTGTGAGGTATCACAGTATCACAGTATCACAGTATCACTTAGGTTGGAAAGGACCTCGAGGATCATCGAGTCCAACCTATCAACACAGACCCCATGACTAGACCATGGCACCAAGTGCCACGTCCAATCTCCCCTTGAACGCCTCCAGGGTCGACGACTCAACCACCTCCCTGGGCAACCGGATCCAATGACGAATTACTCGCTTGGTGAAGAACTTCCTCCTCACCTCGAGTCTAAACCTCCCCTGGCGCAGCTTGAGACTGTGTCCCCTTGTTCTGGTGCTGGTTGCCTGGGAGAAGAGGCCAACCCCTTCCTGGCTACAACCACCCTTCAGGTAGTTGTAGAGGGCAATGAGGTCACCCCTGAGCCTCCTCTTCTCCAGGCTAAACAATCCCAGCTCCCTCAGCCTCTCCTCATAGGGCTTGTGTTCAAGGCCTCTCACCAGCCTTGTTGCCCTTCTCTGGACACGTTCAAGTGTTTCGATGTCCTTCTTAAACTGAGGGCCCCAGAACTGGACACAGTACTCAAGGTGCGGCCTAACCAAAGCAGAGTACAGGGGCACTATGACCTCCCTGCTCCTTCTGGCCACACTATTCCTAATGCAGGCCAGGATGCTATTGGCCCTCCTGGCCACCTGGGCACACTGCTGGCTCATATTCAGGTGGCTGTCGATCAGCACACCCTGGTCCCTCTCTGTTTGGGAGCTCTCCAGCCACTCCGACCCCAGCCTATAGCTCTGCATGGGATTGCCGTAGCCAAAGTGCAGCACTTGGCACTTGGACTTGTTGAATGCCATCCCATTGGACTCTGCCCATCTGTCCAGTCGGTCGAGGTCCCTCTGCAGAGCCTTTCTACCCTCTAACTGACTAACATCTGCCCCCAACTTTGTGTCATCTGCAAACTTGCTGATGACTGACTCTACCCCTTCATCCATATCATCGATGAATATGTTGAAGAGGACAGGGCCCAGCATTGATCCCTGGGGGATACCACTGGTGACTGGCCTCCAGCTGGATGTGGCACCGTTCACTACCACTCTCTGGGCCCAGCCCTCCAGCCAGTTCCTAACCCAGCACAGAGTGTAATGGTCCAATCCACAGGCTGACAGCTTAGCCAGCAGTTTGCTGTGGGGGACGGTGTCAAAGGCCTTGCTGAAGTCCAGGTAGAACACATCCACAGGCCTCCCCACATCCACCAGACGGGTCACCTGATCATAGAAGGAGATCAGGTTGGAGAGGCAGGACCTGCCCTTCCTAAATCCATGTTGACTGGACCTGAGCCCTTGGCCATCCTTCAGGTGCGCCGTTATTGCCGCCAGGATAATCTGCTCCATCACTTTCCCTGGCACTGAGGTCAGGCTGACTGGCCTGTAGTTTCCAGGTTCCTCCATCCGACCCTTCTTGTGGATGGGGACCACGTTGGCCAGTTTCCAGTCATCTGGGACCTCACCTGTGAGCCAGGACTGGAGGAAAATGATGGAGAGTGGCCTAGCTAGCACATCTGCCAGCTGTCTCAGAACCCTAGGATGGATCACATCCGGTCCCATGGACTTGTGAATATCCAAGTGGCTCAGCAGGTCCCGAACTAATTCCTCATGGATTTCTGGGGCATTACACTGCTCCCCGACCCCATCGCCCAGCTCCGGAGGCCGCTCGTCCTGAACTCCTGCTTTGCTGTTAAAAATTGAGGCAAAGAAGGTGTTCAGGACCTCAGCCTTCTCCTCGTCTTCAGTTACCGTGTTCCCCTCCAGGTCCACTAGGGAGTGCAGGTTCTTCCTGCCCTTCTTCTTATTGTTAATATATTTATAAAAATGCTTTTTATTATCTTTGACAGAGGTGGCCAGCTTCAGTTCCAGCTGGGCCTTTGCCTCCCTAATTTTATTCCTACATAATCTAACAGCTTCCTTGAACATACCTCGAGAAGCCTTCCCCTCCTTCCAAAGGTGATACAGCCTCTTCTTCCCCCTTAAATCCTCCAGGAGCTGCTTGCTCATCCAGGCCGGTCGCCTTCCCCGCCGGCTTGCCTTCCGGCACGTGGGAACTGCCATTTCCTGTGCCTTCAAGAGCTCCTGTTTGAAGTAGGTCCAACCCTCCTGAACCCCTTGGCTCATGAGGGCTGGTACCCAGGGGACTTTGCAGACAAGTTTCTTAAATAGGCTGAAGTTCGCCCTTCAGAAGTCCAAGGTGAAGGTTCTGTTGGTGCTCCTCCCTATCTCCCTGCATATTGTAAACTTTACTATCTCGTGGTCACTGCACCCTAGGCAGCCTCCCACGATCACGTCTCCCACCAGCCCTTCCCTATTGCAGAACAGCAGGTCAAGCAGAGCCTGTCCCCTGGTAGGCTCGCTTAACAGCTGTGTCAGGAAGCAGTCCTCCATTCGCTCCAGGAATCTTCTGGACTGCCTCCTCCCTGCTGAATTAAGTTCCAAGCAGATATCTGGGAGGTTGAAGTCACCAACAAAGGTTGAACTCACCTGCCCATGGCAGTGGTTGGAAATAAATGATCCTTGTGGTCCTTTCCAACCCTGACTCATTCTATGAGTCTATGATTCCACATATTTTGTAACTAATTTTGTGTGTTTTTTGTTTGGTTTTAATGTGAGCTATTTTAAAATTTTTAATTAATTTTCTGTTTCATTTTTTAATATTTTAAAATATACTTTTAATAAATCTGTTTCCTTTTGTTTTGATTTTATTATATATATTTTTTCCGAAGTTTAATTTTAATATTTTTGTCATTATTTTTACATCTTTGCAATTGTTTTTGTTTAATTTTTTAATTTCTTTTCATTTAATTTTTTTAAAAATTATTTTTATATAGTTTCTTTTTAATTCGAATTTGAGTAGTTTAATTTTCTATTTTATTTTGAATGTATTTCGTTTATTAATTTTTTTGTTATTTTTCATTTTTTAGTTATTATTTTCTATTCTGAATGTACTAATTATTTTTATGTTTAATATTTTTCCTTTTAATGTAGTTATTTTGGTTAATCTCTAATTCATTTTTTATTTTTGTGTTTTAATTATTTTTTATTCCGTTTTCATGTTTTTTATTGCATTTTATTTTTTACCTATACTTTTGAATTATTTTTTGTTAATTTTTTTGTTAATTTTAATCCAATTTTGATATTTTTTTCTAATTAATTTTTTGTTATTTTTTTATTTTATTTTAATTTTTCTTTGTTGTTTAAATTTTTATTATAATTTTTAACTTACTTTTTGTCTTTTTAAAATTTTTTTTTTTAACCTTCCTTATTATTATTTTTATTTTGTTATTGCAATTTTTTAATCTGTATTTTAATTTGTTATTCAAATCAAATTTTTATTTTCAATTTATTTTATCTTTTTGTAGTTTTTATATTTTTTAATCTAGTGTTTAATCTTTTATTTTTTATTTTATATTCTTTATTGTAATTATTTTTTATTTTGCATGTTTAGTTTACTTAATCTATTTTCCATTTTAATTAGATTTTTGCTTTTTCTTTTATTTTTAAACCTTCTTTTCTATTAATTCTTTTTTATTAGCATTTTTCATTTTAATTTCCTTGATATTTCTTTTTGTAATTTATTTTGTTTCTTTTAATCTAGCAGTCTTGATAATCCTTATTTTTATTTTTTGCTGACAATTCTTATGTTTTTTGTTAATAGCTATTTTTTGTTAGTAATCCTTATGATTTTTTAGTGTGTCATATTTTGTTTTTATTGTTTTGTTTTTATTGTTGCTCTTCTGTTTTATTATTATTCTGTTATTTAGTACTCTATGTTTTGTATCCAGAGTTTTTGTACTTTTGTTATATATTTCTATGTTTAAATTTTTTCTTTGCACTTGTTGCCTTTTTGTTTACCTTTTTTTTTTTTTTTGTATTTTTTCTAGTCTATGCCTAAGAAGGAAATATAAAGACGTTACCTCAGCTAAGGAATACTTTTTAAAATGAATACCTATTTACTACAAATCTTAACTATATTACATGGAGCTCCTTTGAAATGCCATGGCACACAACTAAGAAGGTTCGAACCAAAAGAAAATCTTATAATGTGAACTCATTACTAAGTAGGTACACCTTGCTACAATTACTTTGTATTAAGTACCTGTAAATACCAAATGCTTACCATTCATTATGCTTACCAGGAAAACTTAGCAAAACTCTAAATAACAAATCTCTTAAGGACATTGCAATCAGAAATTAAGAAGTTAGCACTATTGCTTTAAATCAGAGCAGAGCTTTGGTTGGGGGTGGGGGTAAGGGTGGGTTGAGTGTGGCTAGCAAGGTGTGCCCTAGTTGCTATTGTTTCTGTATGTGTCTTAACGACTTGCAGCCTGTCTTGTCTGAGCGGCCATTGTTCCACCCATAATGGATTATGTGTTTTTCATTTTAATTTGAGGGTTGGTTGCTGACTAGTAGCCGCTACAGAAAAGGAACAGTAAGGAGTTTTGCACCTAGTTGACTTAAGGCATCTCAGCCCAAAAGAGCAACTGGAAGGGTTAACACATACGGTCTTACAATGATTGATTTGCCATAGTTAAAAACTAATTGCACTGGCTCTTTGCTAACCCAGGTTGTTTGGATACCTTTTAAACCCATGACTTCAGCATTTGCCATGAGCAATGGCTAGTGACCACTCCATTTATGACGAGGTATGGGCTGCCCAGGGAGGTGGTGGAGTCACCGTCCCTGGAGGTCTTCAAGAGGGAATTGGACATGGCACTTGGTGCTATGGTCTAGTCATGAGGTCTGTTGTTATAGATGACTCCAGGTAAAACACTTTGGTAACAGATTTATTGGCACTAAAAGATCGTAAAAAGACAATAAAAGCAAGAAAAGCAACCGGTTGGGCATGTGAGGGTACAAAACATAACCCCACAGTAGCCTTACAATAGTTTTCTCCATCTTATATAGTTACATCATCTACATAAGCAAACTTATGCTAAATTGAAGGCAGGCATATGATAATGAGTCTTAGAATAGGTGGTCAAATCCCTTCTCCCTACATTCACAGTATCACACAGTTTCACAGTATAACTTAGGTTGGAAAGGACCTCGAGGATCATCGAGTCCAACCTATCAACACAGACCCCATGACTAGACCATGGCACCAAGTGCCACGTCCAATCTCCTCTTGAACACCTCCAGGGATGGAGACTCCACCATTTCCATGGGCAGCCCATTCCAATGACGAATGACTCGCTCGGTGAAGAACTTCCTCCTCACCTCGAGTCTAAACCTCCCCTGGCACAGCTTGAGACTCTGTCCTCTTGTTCTGGTGCTGGTTGCCTGGGAGAAGAGACCAACCCCTTCCTGGCCACAACCACCCCTCAGGTAGTTGTAGAGGGCAATGAGGTCACCCCTGAGCCTTCTCTTCTCCAGGCTAAACAATCCCATCTCCCTCAGCCTCTCCTCATAGGGCTTGTGTTCAAGGCCTCTCACCAGCCTTGTTGCCCTTCTCTGGACACGCTCAAGTGTTTCGATGTCATTCTTAAACTGAGGGGCCCAGAACTGGACACAGTACTCAAGGTGCGGCCTAACCAAAGCAGAGTACAGGGGCACAATGACCTCCCTGCTCCTGCTGGCCACACTATTCCTAATGCAGGCCAGGATGCCATTAGCCCTCTTGGCCACCTGGGCACACTGCTAGTTCATGTTTAGGCGGCTGTCGATCAGCACCCCCAGGTCCCTCTCTGTTTGGGAGCTCTCCAGCCACTCCGACCCCAGCCTGTAGCTCTGCATGGGATTGCCGTAGCCAAAGTGCAGCACTCGGCACTTGGACTTGTTAAATGCCATCCCATTGGATTCTGCCCATCTGTCCAGTCGGTCGAGGTCCCTCTGCAGAGCCTTTCTACCCTCCAACTGACTAACATCTGCTCCTAACTTGGTGTCATCTGCAAACTTGCTGATGACTGACTCGACCCCCTCATCCAGATCATCAATGAAGATGTTGAAGAGGATGGGGCCCAGCACTGATCCCTGGGGAATGCCACTGGTGACTGGCCGCCAGCTGGATGTGGCACCATTCACCACCACTCTCGGGGCCTGGCCCTCCAGCCAGTTCCTAACCCATCACAGAGTGTAGTGGTCCAAGCCACGAGCTGACAGCTTAGCCAGCAGTTTGCTGTGGGGGACGGTGTCAAAGGCCTTGCTGAAGTCCAGGTAGACCACATCCACAGGCCTCCCCACGTCCACCAGACGGGTCACCTGATCATAGAAGGAGATCAGGTTGGAGAGGCAGGACCTGCCCTTCCTAAATCCATGCTGGCTGGACTTGAGCCCTTGGCCATCCTTCAGGTGCGCAGTTATTGCCGCCAGGATAATCTGCTCCATCACTTTCCCTGGCACTGAGGTCAGGCTGACTGGCCTGTAGTTTCCAGGTTCCTCCATCCGAACTTTCTTATGGATGGGTGTCGTAGGGTTGGAAGGGTAAGGCCAAAAAGCCTCCTCCCTCCCCCCTGTAAAGTAAAGGGAAAGAAAATTTGAAGGGAAAGGAAAAAAAAACTCACAGCTGAATTAGCAAAGCAGTGGAGCTGTATATTTACAAAGCAATATAGGATATGCAGGGGAATTTACAGAATTTACAATATTTACAATATATACAAAGATATACAACAAAGTAGCACAGAAATGAGAGTTCCCCCCTCTGCTGAGGGGGTTCCCCACCTCCGCTCCCCCCTCTCTCCCCGTTTCCCCAGAGCGGGTTAGAAAGAGAGAGAAAGAGGAAAAAGTTAGAATCAGTTATGTGTTAATCAGAAAGCAGTTAATACAGGCCTTGCAGTTTATGAGTTTTCAAGGTCAAGCCTTGGCCGAAAGCCCAGAAACAGCTGCTGCTGCTGAAGGAGGGGAAAACAGAACTGCACAGGAAAAGTGCAGGAAAGCACAAGATACCCTGCTGCACTCCCAGTTCAGAAGGTGCTTCCTCCCAGTCTACCAATGAAATTAGTTTAGATCCGTCTTTTTCGTTTACCAACTTCCGACCACCATATTCCCTTTCTTAAGGGGAGAGCCTCAACCGGTCACAATGGGGACCACATTGGCCAGTTTCCAGTCATCTGGGACCTCACCGGTGAGCCAGGACTGGAGGAAAATGATGGAAAGCGGCCTGGCCCGCACATCTGCCAGCTGTCTCAGAACCCTAGGATGGATCCCATCCGGTCCCATGGACTTGTGAGTATCCAAGTGGCTCATCAGGTCCCGAACTAATTCCTTATGGATTTCTGGGGCATTACACTGCTCCCCGACCCCATCGCCCAGCTCTGGAGGCCACTCGTTCTGAACTCCTGCCTTGCTGTTAAACATTGAAGCAAAGAAGGCGTTCAGGACCTCAGCCTTTTCCTCATCTTCCGTCACCATGTTCCCCTCCAGGTCCACTAGGGAGTGCAGGTTCTTCCTGCCCTTCTTCTTATTGTTAATATATTTATAAAAATGCTTTTTATTATCTTTGACAGAGGTGGCCAGCTTCAGTTCCAGCTGGGCCTTTGCCTCCCTAATTTTATTCCTACATAATCTAACAGCTTCCTTGAACATACCTTGAGAAGCCTTCCCCTTCTTCCAAAGGTGATACAACCTTTTCTTCCCCCTTAAATCCTCCACACCTTCAGTGTGGTAAGGGTCAAAGCATCCACTTTTATGCATGCTCAATTGTGCAGGCTTCTTATCTGAAGAAAACAAATTCCTAGTTCTGAATGTTTATCTTTAAGACAGCTCCTTCTCAGCCATGATGTCTCCAATTAACCAGACAGTATCCTTGCAAGTCTGCAAGATAGGTTTCTTTCCCTTTACCCTCTAAACCGGCCTCACAAGATCCTGATCCTTATTCCCAGTGCACTCTAAGTCTTATAATTTTAACACAAATCAGCAGTATATTCATCACATCTGTGGTGATAGTTTGGACTCGATGATCCTCAAGGTCTCTTCCAACCTTAGTTATACTGTGATACTGTGATAAGAATGACATCGTCTCCAGTATCCATAATCATTGAAAATTGCATAAAGATTGTATAGTTTGTCCACAAGGGTGTCTGACAGTTACAATCTGTTCCAGTTTTCCCTTTTGGATTTCTAGGGCTAATAAGATATTAGGCATATCGGTGGAACCCGAACCTTCTTGCCTTCCTGTTAGAAGTTTTAGGCATTCGGGACTCAGATGGTATTAGCTGAGCAATTTCTGTCCCAACAAGAGTGCTAACAGGAGGAGCAATGGTATAGAGCCTAATTTTCATAGCCCAGTGTGACCGTTTGAGGCTGTGCTTTTAAGAAAGGGACAGTGCTGGGACACTCTGGCTGAATGTTTTGGAATAATAACAAAAACAATCAGATATTCTATATGAATTTCATTGGTAGATAGGTAGAATGCAACTTTAAGTTTTGAGTTCACTTGGAATTTTTCTCAGTTTCTCTCTGTCCTGCTTTTCCAGCCTGTCTGCTTCTGAGTAGCCGGAGTTCTGACCGTGGATAAAGATAAGCACTAATCCTGCATGACACCTACTAACTGCCTTTTTCTCTCTTTCTAACCCTTTTTGGGAAAAAAGGGAGGTAGGGGGAAAGAGTGGGGTACAGGGGGGAACCCTCCTCTATCCGGAGGAGGGAATTTCGTTCCTGTATTCATTTTTTTTTTCCTTGCTCTATATTTCTGTACATATATTGTAAATACTGTATATATTGTGTATATCTAACCTGCCTTTCCACATTGCTTGTAAAATATAGCATTTCCTTCGCTTCTCCGACCGAGTTAGCTGTGGGGTTTTTTCCTCTTTGTGGGGGAGAGAAAGCTAGGCTTTCTCTCTCAACCCACTACACCCAGTCATAATCAGAATGTATTGAACCAGGAATTATAAGGATGCCCTGTCTAGAGGTAGACAATCTGCCAATTAACAGAGCACAGGGTCTGTGACCCAAAGGACCATGCCAATTGAACTCAACAACGCTTTGTGGACTCAAAAGTGATATGCGGCTGTTGTCAGGTCCACTATGTGCTGCCAGAGGGGGGCTGGGGGGGAGGCGGTCCAAGCACCCTGGTTTGGTGTCATTGCATGGGGTGTACTTGCGCTGCGGGAGCAATTTCCCTGCCTACGACAATCTGGAGTAAAATGATTAGGTCTGTGACACTTTTGAGTCTGTCCAGCAGTCAGGCAATTTGATTTGAGGTACCTAGGTTTCACAGAAGCATGATGATTTCCACCCAGGTAGTTTCCCTTGTGCGGTGGTTGTACTGGTGGTTTCAGCACTGCTTCTATGGCTGTGGCTAGAGACATTGCTGTTTGTCGATGCTTCATTTGTTCTGCTGTCATGAGACAGTGGCACCTGTTGATAAAATGCTGAGAACCTGTTTAGTTTCTTCATAAGCATTGTCAAATGCCAAAATATCCAGCATTTTTACCTTCATATCATGAGTCAGATCTGAATTAGTATTGAATGCCGTATGTGTGGTATCAACAAAGGAACCAAGTGGCCCTGTTAGACCCTGCTGAGTAGTGAAAAGCACAGGATCAGAGTTATTGTCCTGGATTCTGGACCACTCTTTGATTGCTATATCCTGACTTAATTGCAAAGCCTTATCAGGAAGTTGCATTTGCTGATATGATCTAGCAAAGGTCTCGCCCCAACGGGGTGGTTAGCAGTGAAAAAGTCTTCTGTCTGCCGGGGCGTGGCTTCTGAGGCATTTGCAAGTGAATTGCCACTTAATTGCAAGTTGCAAGGTCTGGCATGGTGTTATTTTCAACCCTCTGCTTGCTGACATGGGTTGAAACTCGGAGAGTATTGTCTTAAGATGTAACTTTGTTTTGCAATCAGGATATCATCCATAGACTTACAGATGAGAAAGTCACAATGAGTCTTTCTAAATGGGAACAAAGACCAAGCCAGAGAATTCTGGCATGCCTTGAGGCTGCCCATTGATATCGGTGGGTGGAGTCTGCCTTAATCGATGACTCAGTAGATGCAGACTTTGTTGAATCCTCAGGGTGTAAGCAAATTGTAAAGAAACAATCCTTCAAATGAATAATAATCACGTCCCAATTTGTGGGGACTGGGAGTTGGGAGGCCAGGTTGTAAGGCACCCATCTCCTCCATGATCGATTGCTCTCAGATCATGTAATAAACACCATTTGCTGACATACCTGTGTCAAAAGGGATTAACAAATGTGTTGAAAACAACTGATTGATTACAGCAGTTGTGTATCCTGACTGTAATCCATAGGTAGCTATGGCTTATCTAGCTTCCTTTAACATTTGTCAGTCCAGAGATTGCCATAGTCATTGTTAACCTTCTACAGATTCTCCATCTGTGACTACATTTCCCACAATACCTTTCCACCAGCGCAGCGGGACAGTTCCCTGTCCCTCCCACCTCCCGATCATCCTATCAGAACTCGATTGGAACCTCCGTTGGAGTGCTATACTCTGCTGATAATGTCTGGAATGTAGGAGGTGGGGGTGGTGTACCACGTGAAACTGCTGGTACAGGAACCTGCGCCGGAGCCACCAGGGCCACCGGCATGGGGACCATCGCCAGAAGAGCTGCTGGGGATGCCACAGCCACCAGGGCCACCGCAAAGGGGAGGGCCGCGGGGATGGAGACTATCGCCGGAACCGCTGGGACGAGGACCTGCACTGGAGCTGCCAGGGCCACCAGCATAGGGGCCATTGCCAGGAGAGCTGCCAGGGCGGGGGGTGCTGCTGGGATGGGCACTGCCGCTGTGGTGGGAACCACCACCGGGGCGGCTGGGGCTCGCGGGCGGGGTGGGGCCGCAAAAATGCTGTAATCGCGAGCCTGCAAGCACTCTATCTTTTCCAAGAGGAGTTGTAGAGCAGAGTCAGCACTGTACGGCCTCCCAGCATTGGTCCTCTCGTCTTCCAAGTCCAAGCCATCGCTGGCTGTATCAGAGGAAGATGTTGATGAAGGGGATCGAAATTGCTGAGCCACAGGTTTCGCCACTTTTTTATGGCTTTTTCTCTGCTTGGGGCGAACAGCGGTGGTGGTGTCTAATAAACACGGTGTGCTTGCCAAGATGGCGGACGTGGCGTCTTCTCTCTCTAATTCTTCATACGTAGTGACCTCCATTTTGATTTCGCACGCCTTATCAGTTCAATCGGGATTCGCTTCTACTGCTATTGACATGGCAGCAGCAGATTTTTTTTGCGCAAAAGGACAGTAATAAGAGAACCGCGATTCGTGTAGAAGGAGGAATAGCAGGCAATTGAAATTGTGAGGAGGATGCTGACGGAGCGGCAGACGATGTGCAGGATAGTTTGGAGGGCGTTTAGCACAGCCTCTTCTGTTTCGTGGTGTGCTACCCCTTGCCCCTCCTCCGGTCGCTCACCGGGCCAAGGTGAGATTCAGTTCCTTTTCTGAGCGCGCGCTGCTAATATTTTCCAGCACCGGGGCAGTGCTGGTTCGACCGGCTTTCCGTATCGCTCGGATGTACCTCTTTATGCTGAGTCGAGCAGCATTGTAGGCCGAGGATCCCAAATCACATGTTCGGGCGTCAGGTAATGGGATGGCGATTGGAGTCAATACAGCTGACCAATATGATCAAGTATTGTTCCTTTATTGTTCCGGTATTGCAGGCCTATGGTGCAGGCCTATGGTGCAAGTATAGCACAGTAAAGTAAAGCATAGAAGAAGAAGAGAAAGGAAAGGCAGAAGTGTGTAGCAAGGGAACTTCTTCAATTTATATAAACTCAGAGTGCCTTGTTGGCATGGCTTCATTGGTTCCCTATGAGTGACCACACATTGCACTATTATAGATTATTGGTCCAACTACTAACAACACGCGAGGTTTATTGATGCAGGTGCATGTCCTGTTGTCCCAAGATAACTTTCTATGTTTTTAGCTACCAGTGCCCTGTTTTAGTTACATGCTGCAGGCACAGCACTGTTTTGCTAAACTGCTAGCTGGCTCTGCACTTATGCTGAGCATGGCCTACCACCATGTCAGGCTCTAGGCCTACACTGCCAGATTGCTCACACTGCTCCTCGCTGGCATTGCCACAAAAATGTAGTGGGTTGAGAGAAGGCCTAGCTCTCCCTTCCCCACAACAGAAAGAAACCACAGCTAGCCCAGTCGGAGAAGCAAAGGGTAGAGCTGTATTCACAAGCAATATGGAATGCAGGTTGTATATACACAATATATACAGTATTTACAATATATACAGAAATACACAGCAAAGAAAATAATACAGGAACCAAACTCCCTCCTCCGGACAGAGGAGGGTTCCTCCCCTGTACCCCCCTCTCTCCCCCTACCTCCCTTTTTTCCCAAAAAGGGTTAGAGAGAGAAAAGGCAGTTATTAAGGAAGAGAATTCTTATTAGGCCTCCAAGCACATGCGGGATTAATGCTTATCTGGTATTCAAGGTCAAAACGCCAGCTAGTTGCTCAGAAGCAGACAGGCTGGAAAGGAAGAACAGAGAGGAACTGAGGAAAATTCCAACTGCACTAAAACTTAAACTTGCATTCTACCAATCTACCAATGAAATTCTTTTAGACCTGTCTTTGTTTTCGTTATTATTCCAAAACATTCAGCCAGAGTGTTCCAGCAAATGTCCCTTTCTTAAAGGCACAGCTTCACACGATCACAGTATAGGACAGGAAATAGTTCAGTTCAAAATGAGAAGGAAAAAAATAGGCTTGAAAATACAGAAAATATTGAGGAATTCCACATTTGCTGATCAGAAGAAGAGATGCAGCTTTGCTTCAAACAAGACTGGTTTGACTCTGTATAGACCAATGCAGGGTAATCTAGAGTAGATAGTGTTCACCAAAGGCTGCTACAGGAGCTGAAGGGTGACATAGCTGAGCTGCGACCTGGAGTCCTCTCATCTCATGTAAATGTGAGAGGACTGAAAAGTGTGTAGTATATAATTCAGTATTTTTCCTAAGAGGAGTTGGTAAGCTCTGGGAAAATGCTGATAAGTTTGTGCTTAGAAGTGATAGTAACAATAATAAACAACATATTAGTGGAAGCCTGAATAAGTATACTATGAAAGAGTCAGTTTATCTTCTGGAGGGAAGTCGCATATTAACAAGTGTGACCGTTTGAGGCTGTGCCTTTAAGAAAGGGACAGTGCTGGGACACTCTGGCTGAATGTTTTGGAATAATAACAAAAACAATCAGATATTCTAAACAAGTTTCATTGGTAGATTGGTAGAATGCAACTTTAAGTTTTAGTGCATGCCAGAATTTTTTCTCAGTTTGTTCCTTTCCCACTCCCTTCCAGCTTGCCTGCTTCTGGGCACCTAGCCAGAGCGACCTTGGACAAGATAAGCACTAATCCTGTACTAATAGGCCTACTAAAATTCTTCTTTCTTAATAATTACCTTTTCTCTCTTTCTAGCCCTTTTTGGGAAAAAAGGGAGGTAGGGGGAGAGAGGGGGGTACAGGGGGGGAACCCTCCTCTGTCCGGAGGAGGGAATTTCATTCCTGTATTCTTTTTTTTTTTTCCTTGCTGTATATTTCTGTACATATATTGTAAATACTGTATATATTGTATATCTAACCTGCCTTTCCACATTGCTTGTAAAATATAGCATTCCTTCCGCTTCTCCGACTGAGTTAGCTGTGTTTTTTTTTTCCTCTTTGTGGGGGAGAGAAAGCTAGGCCTTCTCTCTCAACCCACTACAACAAGCTACCTGGAAGCCCTTGAAAGGATCAGTTAGTCCAGATGAAGGTCAAGACTGACCATGTGGATTTCCAAAACTATTTACGAGGTCTTTCACCACAAATTCTCAAAGAACTAAGCTCTTGTGGGATCAAAAGGAAAGTCTTCATGAGGTTAAACAGCATGAAGACAGAGTAAGAGAAGGTGGTCAGTTTTAATGAAAGAAAAAGAGCTGAAATGGAGCCCTTGACATGTTTTAACACAAAGCTGCAAATGCTGTCTCAGAAGTTCCTCAAGTGTGTGTTGTTGGAAGGGTGCTCTGGAAAAAAAGCAGTATTGCTGTGATTCTGTGATTCATCATGCCTCTTGGGAGGTTGTCGCGGGTTTGAGAGGAAGGCCCAGCCTTCTCCCCCCACAAAGTGAAGGGAAAAAATTACCACAGCTAACCACAGCCGGATGAGCAAAGGAACGCTGTATTTACAAGCAGGTTTAGGGTATGCAGGGTATATATACACAATTTACAGTATTTACAATTGATGCCGAATTTTTTTGGTATCTGCTAAGCCTGAACATAATTTTAAATGGAAAATATCTTTTGTGTGACAGGGTGCTGCACCTCAGTTACCTAAGCATGACTGGAAAAGCCATTTTCCATTAGGAAACTGTTTTGTCTGAATGTAAACCCTTTTCCTTCTTGTAGAGATGTTAGTGAAAGAGCATCAGTGTTGGCTGCTGAAGGAGACTGGGGAAACAAAACTGAGGTCTGGAAAAGTAGGATCAAAAAGTATAAGGGAGATAAGGTGATAAGAATATGTGATGTGTTGTAGATGTTACCAGGGAAGAGTAGAGATTAAAATTATGCTATGCTAGGTCAGTTCAATGGAACAAAACCCATGAAAATTTGTTTTATACTAGCCACTGACATAGCTAATGAATAGGGGCAGAGGTGGCCTCATAAAGAAATTTCCATTACCACTGATGTTTTTAAGTATCGTATTTTGACAACATTCTAAAAATAACATGTTATACAGTTATGTTGCCAGATTTATAACTGCTTTATTTTTTTCCAGCTGTACTCTTATAGTTCCCAAAAAAAGTGTCACTGATTTGAGAGCATGACTATGATCTGCTCTACCGCTGTTGCCTTCTGTCTCGGAAATGTCAGAAATAAGAGAACTCATCTGGGACTTTTACCAGCCTCATTGTACTACTTAACATTGCTTGCTGATTGCCAGCTTCTTGCCTTATGGGAAACTGTCCCACTAATATCCTCTGTCTGTTCATCATTGAACCTCATCTTCCTCTGTGTGATATCCATGTTGCCCTTTGCTTTTATTTGTGGTAAGCTGCCTCTTTGTCTATACCATTGATGCATACATTGAAAGGCACAGTTCCTTACGGGGTCATAACCTCCACTAAGGAAGTTGGGTTTTATTTTTACGTTTTCTCTTCATACCCTTAGAATAATTATTTTACAAAGAATCTTCTCTTTTCCTTAACTCCACCCTTAGTTTATTAGGGGTCAAGGGAGGGCATTATTCAAAGCTTTTTGGAAATCCAAGAAAACTACTTCAGCTATGCCACCCTTGTAGTAATCTGGTATTTTGCTGAGATGCAAGTGCCATGTCTTCTAGGAATGCTTCTACAGGCTATCATATTGGGCAGTGTCTGCTGCTTCTATTTCTTGCTACAGTTTCTACCAGTTTCTCAAGTCCAGAAGTCAGGTGTATTGGTTACTGTGGTGGTTTAAGCCTTAACTGGAGTTTAATCTACAAAAAAAAATAATCTGGAGTTGGCTTGGAAGTAGAAGTAACATTTTTAACAAAATATATATATAGCGATAACAGGGAGGGTTTACAAGGGTAAGGAATAAGGATGAATAGGAAAATGTACAAAACCAAATTTGGATGGCTTTATATCTCCCTCGGTGTATATGGATTTCAGTTCTTTAGAGAAGCATGGACATGGCAGGGAGAAGATCAGACCCAACCACATGGCAGAACCAGGAGGCTGGTAGCAGCGGTGGGTCCTATCCAACAGGCAAGGCAGAAGCAAAGAAAAAAAAAATGGCCACCCCCCCGGCCCTCCCCTCCCTTTATAGTCTTGCTGGACAGGGAGGGGGAGAGGAACAGACCAACTCAGCTCTGGGGGGATCCCCTGGGGGATCCCCTGGGAGGAGGAAAGCCAAGTCCACCTGGATCAGGCTTCTTTTGTCCCCTAGGGGAAGCAGGGCTCTCGCAACCCTCCTCCCCACACCCCCCAGCTGGTGTAACCCAGCACAGTTACTAAATCTTCAAGTCACACAGACCTCTTAAATTAACCATGAATTTGCCACTTTACATTTCTTCTGTTTCTGCGAGTGTTTTATATCACCATCTGGAGTTAGCTGTTACACTAAGGAACAGTTTTAGTCTCTCTGTAGCATCTTCCAATGGTGTTTGCATATAGCTTAGTATATAGAAGAACTGTAGTGTATACAGAACACACCAGGAATTAGACTTCTGCTGAGTCACTAGCTATGTTTAGGGCAGTGAATTAAGCAGTACCTGACCACTGGTACCCAGACCCATTAGGAGTGTGAAGCTGTTGGAGGCTGTTCAGGTTTTGGCCTGAATCAGTTTTCACCAGTTTGAGCTGGGTGCCCCCCTGCAATGTTTACTTCCTGTGTCCAGAAGTCCAGCCCAGAGGGGTGGACACAGGAAATTATGTAGTATTTCCTACCACAATCCTTTGTACCACTATAAGATGCAGTGCGGAGTCTAGCACGCTCTCTTTTCTTCCTCCTCCGTCAGCCGGTAACTGGGGGAGATGTCTCCTGGCTTTGGGCCTGGCTAGGCCCAAGGCCACGGTGGGATGGGCAATCTCAGATCTGGCCAGCTGAGACTAGCCTAGCAGTGGGAGGGGGAAGAAGGAGCCCTGGGGGTCTTGGGTGTACCCTCAGGTGGGGATGGGATCTCTCTGGGTCTGCTTTGGGATTTTTCTTTGTCACTGTGCTTTTGCTTTTCTGTAAAAGTTCACTGCTTTCTGTTTAAACTTTCCATCACTTTTGCAATCCGTTTGTCTGAGTGTTTATTGTTGCCAGGGGTGGGGAAGGGGGCTGCCTCAACCCAGCACATTCTTGGTAGCAGAGGATGGTTACAGTGGGCAGGGGGTCTGCCCCCAACCCCTTTACATTCTTGGCGAGCCAGGCAGGAGTAGGAGTTGGTTATTGTGGCTACTCTGCAGATCGGATTGCAAAAGATAAGGGAGTTTAAATTTAGTTCTGGGCGTCGTTTTGGTTTTTGGCAGTTGGGGGCTCATGTGGTGTGTTGGGGCGATTGTGTTAAGTTCTTGTGGATTGCAGGGGGACACCTGGTGCGTGACCGGTGGCAGAGAGTCCCTCCTGCTATTTCAAGCAGGGGTGGTTCTTAACCATCGGAATGGGGGCACCGCTTGAGAATGCGGGACCTGCCTTCCCCCACCTTTATTCTCTGCGGAGCGGTAGAAGCGGCAGGGAGTGAAGTGGGGGAGGGGCAGTGGCGAGCAGATCAAAGTCAGGTCCGTTCTCGCTGCGGGGTAGGGTCAGCCGCGGCGAGAGGGCAAGCTTGGCTCTCTATGGGCGAACGGGGACTCCAGCTGAAAGCTGTTCTCAAGGGCCCTGAGGACATGCTTATGGCTTTTGCTGGAGGAGGCATTTGAATGCCCAAGGGGTGGAGGCGATTTTGATTCTGTACCGCGGCGGCAGAGGTGGGCGGAGCCCTGCTGTGTGCTTGGGCGGCGGGTCTGGCCGTGCGCTCGGAGCGGCGACAGCGGTCCCCGGCCGTCCACTTGAGCTGCGGTGGCGGCGGGACCGGCTGTGCGCTCGGCGCGGCGACGGTGGTCCTGCCGTGCGCTCGGGCTGCGGCGGCGGTGAGCCCAGCCACGCGCTCGGAGCGGCGGCGGTGGTGAGCACAGCCGTGTGCTCAGTCTGTGGCGGGGCCGGCCCTAGTCTATTCCCCGACCTTTTCGGACGAGTTCCGAAAATGGCGCCGAGCACCTGGCTCCACGTCCCATCTTCTCACTAGGTTGTGGTGCAGCCCCTCCCTCTGCCAGGGGAGGGTTAAGTTGTTGGATGCTGTCACGTCTTGGTACGTGAACACCTAGCGGGAAGGCGGTGTACTGTGATAAGCATCTGTATAGCCTCGGGCCGCGGCTGGAAGCAGTCAGCACTGGGCTTGGGATAGGTCCGTGCAGGGTTGTGGAAGGCTCAGCGTGCTGTTTTCCTGGAGGGGTGGAGGAGCAGTTAGAGCCTGATTGTTCTGACTGGCTTGCCCCAGGGGTGGAAATATGCTGCTGAGTAAATAGAGATGGGAATAAAGGTTTGGTTGAGAAGTTGTGAGGTTCTTTCCAGGTGACCAGGATGTCCAACGGATCCATGAAGAGCCTGCACCGCAGAAGAGTGAACTCTGCATCGCCGAGAGGTTCCATTAGATGAGGGAAGAAGAACTGGAATGGACGGACACTAGAGCCTGAATGAGAGACTGTTTGGGTGGACGCCCAGATGAAGATATGGACTTCACCGAACATGTCATCAGAAGATTTCTGATTTAATGATGTGTTTGGGTGCAAAGATTGTGGTATGAAATAAGGGGTGGCGTGTGTAGTGAAGGATGCTTATGATCAGGATTGTGCCCCAAACATTTGGGTAGGATATATTTCTGTATGTGTTAACCCTCCTTTGTCCCCCCCTGGAGGCAGCAGGGGGGATCCTGGCGCCACTGAGTCCAGGTAAACAGCCTACCTGGGTGTGGTCTCACCCCTGCAGTACTAGAGTCAGGCTATATGTTTGTTTCCCCAAGTATAGCATATACTCAGGCCATATTTGGTAGGTGGTAGTTCATTGGTCAATGTTTGCGTTGGCAACAGATGCTTATTGGGCCAGTATTCACTGGGGCAAATGTTAAATAGGGGTCGTTTGGCAAATGAGCCCACCACCTCGGTGTTGGAGCCTGTGTGTGCGTGCGTGCCAGCCAGTGCTTCGGGAGGCCTCGTGGTCCTTTTGCCACCGTCACCCAGCTGCGTGCGGTGCCGTGGACAGCACTCCGTGGGATCAACCTCTGCATGATCCATCGTAGGAGAAAACCTGGTAGACCGTGTGAACCAGCGTTGCTGACCTGCCACTGCCCCCCTCCGAGCGAGGAAACTTTTGTATCCTGGGAGAGAACAGCAGAGCCACGCGGTGCAGCCACGCGGCTGGCGCCATTTCCTGTCTCCTTATTACGGCACATCCGTGCCACGTTGTCTGGACTACAAACATTATTGAGGAAAGACTCCACGAAGTTCTCAGCTTGTGAGTAAGCCAAGCCCTTTTGTAGAGCTTCAGTTAGGATAGCGTTTATATTGCTCCGGGTGGAGAGTTGCTGGTCACTGACCAACCCCTCCCCCGCCACTCTCTGACTCAGTTTAGATTATAAGTTCTGTGAATCATTTTGGTTTAAATGCCCATACATAACATTCTGTAAAGATAGTTCCACTAACCGAATATTGATACCTGTGAAGGGCGATTGTAAATACCCCGTTACAGAGTTTGTATATATATAAATAAACTTATATTTTCATTGATGGATCTGCCGTGCATTTCTGAGGGCATATCCACGACAGCGTGTTACAGTTTGAGCTGGGTGCCCCCCTGCAATGTTTACTTCCTGTGTCCAGAAGTCCAGCCCAGAGGGGTGGACACAGGAAATTATGTAGTATTTCATACCACAATCCTTTGCATCACTATAAGATCCAGTGCGGAGTCTAGCACGCTCTCTTTTCTTCCTCCTCCGTCAGCCGGTAACTGGGGGAGATGTCTCCTGGCTTTGGGCCTGGCTAGGCCCAAGGCCACGGTGGGATGGGCAGTCTCAGATCTGGCCAGCTGAGACTAGCCTAGCAGTGGGAGGGGGAAGAAGGAGCCCTGGGGGTCTTGGGTGTACCCTCAGGTGGGGATGGGATCTCTCTGGGTCTGCTTTGGGATTTTTCTTTGTCAGTGTGCTTTTGCTTTTCTGTAAAAGTTCACTGCTTTCTATTTAAACTTTCCATCACTTTTGCAATCCGTTTGTCTGAGTGTTTATTGTTGCCAGGGGTGGGGAAGGGGGCTGCCTCAACCCAGCACAGTAATCAGTTCCTGGGCACGGTTTCGGAGTTGGGAGCAATTCTCATCCTTTGGCAATAGCGGAGTTGGATGCTGCCCTTGTATTCTGGAGGGTGCGTTTAGCGGCAGGGTGAAAGTAGGGATGCAAGCTGCTTCATGGCATCTGACCAGAGTGCTGGGAAATGGTCCCAGTTCTGGTCAGTGTAAACACAGTGCTTAGCATGCTGTGCCAGGGTTTCTGCTAGGTACCATCATACAATTACTTTAAAGTGAAGGATTTTATCTATTTATTAGTTTTCCTTCAGAAGAACATCTCAGCACATCTCCTATATATAGCTGAGTGAGTTATAGTTTATTTGCATAGACTTTTTTATATTCCATTTGGAGAGCCACAGTATGCTAATTTCTCCTGAAAATCTGCCACAAGGCAATGCCTATCTGTACATACAACAGCTCCCATGGCTCAATGACATAGTTTTTTTTTGTCCCATATAAGGTGTCCTGTGCTTCTCCAGCAGTGCCAGCTACATGCACAACCTTCTCAGCTGGAGGGCACACATGATTTGGATCTGCAAATTTGTCTCTTCAGCCTGATGTTTTTGTTCCCCTCCTTTGTTCAGTCTCATCACAGAGCTCTTGGTTCTGCCATGCTGCACTGGGATGAGCCCCCATCCCTGTGTAATGCTTGTGTACAGTCATCACAGATAGAGCCCTTCAGCAGTGATGATATCTTCTGGATGTCATTCATTTTTGACAGTAAGAGCTATGCAGATGATGGTGTTATTGTTGCATGGCACCCACTGATTCAAATCTCCTGTAATGTTTTTAAAAGCCTTAATTTCATTATGAGAATCCTTAGTTTCACTTGATTTTCATGTGTTAAAATTAGAAAAAAGTCTGCAGACATACTGGTATCTTTTGTTGCTCTTCTCCCATGTTTTTTTCCTTGGCACAGTCACTCATAAAGTGAGATCCTACTCCTCCCTGCTTCCTACAAGGGGGTCTCTATCTGCATTCATTCATACAAAAGAAAGCAGAAGCCACCTTTATAGGCCTCTGCAGACTGGTCCCCTCCACTTGGCCTATTTGCCTAAAGTTAGTGAGATTTGAAATCCAGGGAGACATCCTGGCAGAGCAGCCCTGTGACTCTGATTGTGCCTGCTTAGATTATACAGCCCCAAAGGAAGATTAATTGACTTGAGCTGGCAGCATTAAGCTGGCACTGAGACCCACACTAATATCTCTGTGCAATCCCTTGGTCTTACAATAGGAAATCAAAAGCATCTCTGTTTTCATATTCTGTCTCTGACCAACAGTAGATGCTTTGTTAATAATGTTCATACACACACCATCTTGCTGAGAGTAACCCTTGGTATTGCTCAAGTGACAATCTATTCTGTGGTACATACATGACCATAAACTTAAGATCCATGGGAAAACCCCACTACGTAATATATTACACAGCAGTATAAGAAACTCCTGGATACTGCTATCTTACAAATTTTTTCAAGTTGACATTTTTTGCAAATATCTGTTTTAATCTTTTTTTCACTGTCAAGAATAGTTTGCAACATGCCTCTAGAATCCTCTTCATGGATCTCTCAATTCATCTTTCGCCTCAAGCCTTCGACTGGTGTGTAAACTCTGCAAGAAGGGCTGGCTTTACAGCTTTGTGTGCATTTTTAGTGTTTTAAAGTTGTCTGGGTTTATTGTAATTTTCTATTGTCAGGCTACTTTACTCTCCAAGTCTATTACTAAAGAAAAAAAATATATAAATTCAGGTCATTCAAATGTCCTTATCACCACCCCTCCACCCCTACTCCTATTTACTAGTTAAATAGCAAAACCCTGCTTAATTATTTTTCTAATTACAGAACAATTTTCCACAAGCTAAGCAATGAAAACACTTGTCTGAAGGAAACATAGATTTGTTTTTGGGGGTTATATGATTTTTCTTCAAATTCAATTTCTGTGCTTTGGGTCATGTTTCTGGTTTGCCTTATGGAAGGCATTTTTCCCTTTGTTTGCAACCTGCTATCAAGCTGAATATGTAAAAAATGTGAAGATGAAGAGTTTCTAACAAACTGCATTTCTGTAGTGGTTTGAAAAACCATAACTATTTATGATTGGAGTTTACTTCACATATGTATATTTTTTAAAAATTATTATTATATCTATTTGTTTAAGTTCATGGCTTCACGCTGTATCAACTTGCTTTCTTCTGGTGTGCTTCCCCTCTAAGTGGAAAAACCCCCAGCATTAAAAAAATTAATTGCTATAGTTTTCAGGTGCTAAGTGCAGATGCAAGTCCTCTAACTAGTTCTTAAGCAGCCCCAAATGGTTGTGATTATCTTCTGTTGTTTATATTGTCTCAGTTTGGAGATGCTAAAGGGAATCTTGTCCTTCCTGGGTATGCAGCATTTGTTCCATGCAGTTACCAGCAAAATGTTGGTTTATCTATGTGGATATCAAAAGCACCTTCTAGGCACAAATATACAGGTCATGCAGATAAACCTAAGAAATCTGCATCCTTGACAGGCTGTGCCACTTCTCTCTTGGCATCCAAAGGACAGATGCAAAATTGCCAAGACTGAGAGATGGTGCACCAAAAAAAGTACTGTGATGGTGAAGGGTCACCACCACTGGCTGAAAGGACTGCTTATATCCCCTCTCCTGTAATCAGATCATGGTGTTGCTGGACCAAAGATTTGAAACATTAATTCTTACAGTTAAAAAAGAGAAGTAGAATTCAAGGAAAATAAAATTTGTACTGTACAAAATTCAGTGTCTGATTACCAATTATTTTCTGTTACAAAGTCTAGAAAAACAGTACCTGTTTGAACTCCGTTATTACTGAACTATGTTTTGTAAATACCTAAGGCCAGGCTGTTTCTGCAATAATTCTGCTACTTTCTCTGATGATACTGCATGGGGAGTGATTTTCTACCACAGAGGCAAAGATATTCTGCTAAACATTATTTAGATATTGATTACTGGTAATTACCAAGACTGGGAATAAAGTATCACAGAGATGAGACATATGGTGAATGAGAAAATGGAGAAGCTTGTGATTTTGGTGTGATGCACCCAAATTTGATTGACAGTTGGAAGCAACGCAAGGGAGAGATTTGCCTCTTCATAAGAACAAAATGAAGATTCTTTAAGATATGAAATGTAGGCAATTTTCTGAGTGTTACAGAACTAGTGGCAGGTAATATCTTTAACAGCCTACATACTGTGAGGAAGAGTAGGTTTGCTGTTAGGTATTGCTATGCAGATTCTGCACACTCTAATATCTACGGAAAGAAGGAAAATTCGGAGATGGGTAAGGAGAAGAAGAACCAAGAAAAAGAAAAACTTAAAATCTTTTATGATAAAGGTGGTCTGGTTGAGACAAACATTCAGTCCTGGGAGGGTGGGGTGGTGATGATGCCAGATTGTTTGAGCCCCGAGAGAAACTTTGGTAGACGATCATAAGCCAAAATTCAAAAGCTCAATTAGATGCTAAATTTCACACCAAATATGAAGAAATAGAATTGCAAGGTGTGGAGGAAATTTTGCAGATCACAGTATTGAAGAAAGGTAACTAAAATAAACCTTTATTTAGAATTTAGAATAAACCAAACCAAGTTGGAAGAGACCTTCAAGATCATCGCGTCCAACCCATCAACCAATCCAACCCACCCAAACAGCTAACCCATGGCACCAAGAACCCCATCAAGTTTCCTTCTGAACACCTTCAATGACGGCGACTCCACCACCTCCCCGGGCAACCCATTCCATAGCGCAATCACTCTTTCTGTATAGAACTTCTTCCTAACATCCAACCTGAACCTCCCCTGGCGCAGCCTGAGACTGTGTCCTCTTGTTCTGGTACTGGGTGCCTGGGAGAAGAGACCAACCTCCGCCTGTCTACAACCTCCCTTCAGGTAGTTGTAGAGAGTGATAAGGTCAGTGAAGAATTCTTGTAAATCCTTCCAGAGTCCAACAGATAAATAGCCAGAGCAAATAATTAAATGTCAGTCCTAAACCATGCATTATACTGTTTTCTCTCTGTAATGGTTGTGGTGAGAATTGTTTCAAAATCTTGCGCTTTTCCTCACAAAGGAACCTTAAGACATCTGTCCCAGCATACACTTTTGTGTAAGTAATTTTAGTTGTACTTCTTCCTCTTTAGTTTTTCTATTGGTATGACTTTTAAGAATGGATCAAGAATAATTTAGTGGTAAAAAAGTAATTTTAGTTTAAAAAGAACCAAGCCCACAACCCCAAAAGTGCTGCAATAGCAACAGAAATACCCGTTTTATATACTGAAACAGTTGTGCCAGAGCATTGTGTACATCACTATAAGTCATCTTAAATTCACTATCAAGTCTATGCAGTCTAGTAAGAGGTAGCACCTCTTCTTTAATTTTTATCCTGGCATCTGGCCTCGTTTCCTACAGAGATTCCTGTCTTGGGACTCTGTGCTGCACTCTCCAGCTGCCTTGGTATTTTTCCTTGGTGAAAGCCTGAAAGAGGTCCAGCAGTCCAGCACTGAGATGTAATGTCAGGAGTATCATAAAATGAGATCTCTGAAGTAACTATTTTAGTATTTAACATTTGGATGAAGTTTATGTGATTCTGTGGATCCTGTACTTTCAAGAAAGATGTGGACCAGTTGGGCAGAGTCCAGAGGCGAACAAAGGGAATGACAGAGGTTTAAAAAAAATCATGCCCTCTGAGTTGAAGGCATGGAGATTGTTTAGTCCAGAGAAAAGAAGACTGAGAGGAGGTGTGATAACAGTGTTTCTTAAAATATTTAATTGATGATCCAAGGAGGGAGGGGATAAATTATTTGTTCCAGTGGGAAAAGTGCAAGAAGCAGTGGTCTTAAATAGCAGTAAGGGACTTTTCTGTTAAGCTTTAAGAAAAGAACACTGTTTTAATAGTAAAGATAGCCAAGCACTGGAGGTTCTTGAAAGGAGTAGTGGGAAGTGGTAGGAAATAATTATTAGATTTCTGTAAAATAAATGTCTATACATACTATGTATGTAAATATCTAAAGGTCTAAAGTTTGACTGGAAGGAATTAGCTCAGTGATGAGCTGTGGTGAGCTGCGTAGTTTCTTGTGGACACTTGAAGATGACAGTTCTTTCACCAGGATGTGAACAGAGCTAATGAGGAAAAGGCAGAAGCTGTGGCTTGGTTTCAGTCATGCAGGTGGTTTCAGTCCTTCAATGAGTGGATTCTGGTAATGCAGGGGCATTTAAAAGGGACTCTAGGGCTTTGCTGGAGGAAACACATGAAGGTGGGTTTTGAGTTACAGGTATGCGTTGGTTCTGTGGGTGCTGCTGTTCAAGACAGATGTGACCTTGCCTTGAAGCTTTGATGGTGGTTTCTGGAGTCCAATTTCTTTCTCTTTTCTCCTGTTCTCCAAGTGCTTCTGTGTTCTCATGCCAGGGCACCTGGTTCCCATGAACTGGAGAATTCTGTCCTGCTTATATCTATTTGCTTGCCTGCCTTTCAGCTTTCACTGACACCCTTTGGGCAGTGAAGACCACTTGGGCCACCTCCATTCCTTTCCAGGCTCCAGGTTCTCTAATCAGTATTTCACACCATGGCTATTTTGCTTGAAGCTACACACTTTCAGTGCTTGATGTAGTTTTGCTACTTAAGGTCCGTTCACAGTCTGGACAGTCCCCACCATTCCCAGAATATCTTCTTGGAAACTAGTATTTTCCTTAGGAGTTACCCTGAAATCCATATGCACAGGATGGCAGCCAGAGGTTAGTGGAAGTGCTTTAAGGTGTGAGCCTATCTGCATTATTAACTGGGAGAAGCTGTCTGCATCTTTCCACTCAAAAGCTGTTATACCAACAGCAGATGATTAGGGTACAAATAATCCATTTTGCAGGGTTAATACAAAAATACCTCTCTTGCTCAGCACTTGTTTTTCACCCATTTTTGTAGTTATGCTGCCTCTGTCCCCCTGCTATGCAGTTTCTATTTTGGGAAGCTCCCTGAGTAGCTGTTCTCGGGGGAGCTCAAGGTATGGGGCTTTCTTTTAAAACTAGATTTGTTTCTGGCATGCCCATGGCACAGTAAGTGAATGGAGACCCCATTTATCAGCTGCACTTTGAAATCACAGATGTCTCCTAGAGCAAGTCAAAGCAGTTCAAACTACCTCCCATAAGGTTGGTGTATGCACAGCTACCCTTCTTTCTCAGAACTGCCTTCTAGCTGTCAGAGACTCTCCATCTCTAAATCACTTCCTGAAGATGTGTGTGCTCCCTGGAGTTTTGTTCTCTGTGCCTCTGGGATCAGTACAAACTTAAGGAATTAAGTTTTCCTTCATTTTCTTCTTTGGGTCCTTGGGCTCACCCTGGCCATCTGACTGCTTTTTTAGCCCCAGCTGGGAAGCCATTCTGCACTTCAGACTTCATACCCATACAAAAGGGGTTAGATAGGCATCTCTGTCTCACTCCCTCCTGGAGACCTGGGCCATCCTTTAGCACATGAACCCCCTGCAGATCTGGCATCGTGTTGCTTTTTCCTTGCCATTCTGCAGGACGTTTGGCTGCTTGGTTTCCTGAGCATACCCAAGTTATTTGTCCCCACTGCAAGCCTCACAGCCATCATTCACTCTCTTGCTTGGCTGCTCTTCTGTTCCCAGCTGCAGCTGTTGCCAGTGCTGCGTGTAATTCAGGAAATGGAGCCCAGGGCAGGAGGTACTGCTTGCTGTACCAGAGCAAGAGCCCTGTCTGCCTCTCTCACTGTCCTTGGCCCTGTTGGACCATTACTTGCCATACAGATAAACTCAGTATTTCTGAATAGAACCATGCTATGTTGCCCAAGCAGCCAACAAATGCAAAATGTGACATTTCTAGGTCATTTTTTGGGCTTCTTTCTTGGCTTTCTATGAGCTGTTTATCAAGATAGAGTTGTACCTAGAGGGCTTAATCTCTGGCCACAGGAAGAATACAAACCACCTTTGCCCTACCTTTGATAACGCTTCTTGTTTTGTTTTCTACACCCACAGTCATGTGGATGGTTATGACTGAGAGACTCTTAGCAGATATTCTGTGCTTGTTCCTGGAAAATCCCAGGTAGAAATATAGGTAAGTCTGTGATGTCAGGGTTATCATATATAGTAGCCATTGCATTCAGATTTTGCTTTATGTTGTCTGGGTGTACCAGACTTGCTGTGTGTAGTGGGTTGAGAGAGAAGGCCTAGCTCTCCCTCCCCCACAACAGAAAGAAACCACAGCCAGCTCAGTCGGAGAAAGCAAGGGATATGCTATATTTACAAGCAAAAATGAAATGCAGGCTGTATATACACAATATATACAGTGTTTACACTATATATACAGAAATATACAGCAAAGAAAAATACAGGAACAAAATTCCCTTCTCCAGACAGAGGAGGGTTCTGCCCCTGTACCCCGCTCTCTCCCCCTACCTCCCTTTTTTCCCCAAAAAGGGTTAGAGAGAGAAAAGGCAGTTATTAAGGAAGAAAGTTCTTATTAGGCCTCCAAGTGCATGCAGGATTAATGCTTATCTGTTATCCAAGGTCAGAACTCTGGCTAGTTGCCCAGAAGCAGACAAGCTGGAAAGGGAGAACAGAGAGGAACTGAGAAAAATTCCAACTGCACTAAAACTTAAAGTTGCATTCTACCAATGAAATGAGTTTAGAATATCTGAATGTTTTCAAAATATTCAGCCAGAGTGTCCCAGCACTGTCCCTTTCTTAAAGGCACAGCCTCAAATGGTCACAGATGAACTTAAAATCACATACTTGGTCAATTAGCTGTATCCCTGGTAAGACCTGTTGCTGCAAGTTGCACACTTAGTAAAACTATCAAACTAAAAATGAGAAATAAAAAAGCAATGAGTCAGTTACAGAGTTGGAGGCAAAGATCTGGAAGAATAGAATAGAAAAGGCGTTATCTCATTTGCCTATATTTTTGCATAAGGTGGAGTTAATCTAGTGGCTAAAGCAAGGAAAACTATAGGCAACCAGGCCAGGAAACAGCAAAGACAAGGGGTACCTCAATATGCAATAGCCAGGCTTCCAGTTGTGAAGAAACTGTCTTAACACTCATCCTGGTGGTATAAATGTTGTGTGTTTTCTCAAGGGTGAGAGGGAGCTGTAGTGTGCTTGGTGCTCTAAAAGAGCCAGAGTTAAGCAGGCAGGGATTGACCTGTGAAAGCTAACCAGAGCTTCACAGCAAAAGCCGGAGGGAATAAGCTGTAAGTAGCTCAAGACATTTCCTCCAGGCCCTACGGAAAGCCAGCAAGCCTGGAAAGGAAAGACCAGCTTAAGTGTTTGGTGTCTTTCAGACAACCTTGGTGAGACAGTTCAGTCCCAGGCAGCTGGGTCCCTAAGATGTTTTTTTTTAGCAGCTGTGAACCTGGTTATTGTGTGCACTGAGCCACTCCTTCTCTTTGCTATTGTTTCACTTTTCCGGCTTTGTTCCTTTCACCATCTCCATCCAATCAGGCTCCACAGCAATTAATACCACTGTAAACAACCATTTAAGATAGTGCCATATGGTTTAGAAATAATGTAGATGTTTTCTAGTTGAGAATAACTGCGTTGGATGAAACTTACATGGGTTGTCCTCCTGTTCTTCAGCAGGCCTTCCTGACCTGACAAGCACTGCGCAATCTGGACAATTATTCAGTCAATCCTTGCATACTGAAAAGCAGAGCAGTTTTCTTTTGCAACACTTCCATTCTGGTGCCAGCACTTGCTCTGTGAGCACTGTATTTTCTGTAATTACATTTACTTCAGTGTGTGCCAGTGAAAATAACTTGCCAGAGCCAAGCGTGAGCATAAAGTTGAATTTATATGTACCTAGAGGTACTTGGTGTATCACAGTATAGCCAAGGTTGGAAGAGACCTCAAGGATCATCAAGTCCAACCTGTCACCACAGACCCATGACTAGACCATGGCACCAAGTGCCACATCCAATCCCCTCTTGAACACCTCCAGGGATGGTGACTCCACCACCTCCCTGGGTAGCCCATTCCAACAGCTAACAACTCTTTCAGTGAAGAACTTTCTCCTCACCTCAAGCCTAAACTTCCCCTAGCACAGCTTGAGACTGTGTCCCCTTGTTCTGGTGCTGGTTGCCTGGGAGAAGAGACCAAACTCTTCCTGGCTACAACCACCTTTCAGGTAGTTGTAGAGGGCAATGAGGTCACCCCTAAGCCTCCTCTTCTCCAGGCTAAACAATCCCAGCTCCCTCCAGCCTCTCCTCATAGGGCTTGTGCTCAAGGCCTCTCACCAGCCTTGTTGCTCTTCTCTGGACATGTTCAAGTGTCTCAATGTCCTTCTTAAACTGAGGGGCTCAGAACTGGACACAGGACTCAAGGTGCAGCCCAACCAATGCAGAGTACAGGGGCACAATGACTTCCCTGCTCCTGCTGGCCACACTATTCCTAATGCAGGCCAGGATGGCATTGGCCTTCTTGGCCACCTGGGCACACTGCTGGCTCATGTTTCGGCGGCTGTCAATCAGCACCCCCAGGTCCCTCTCTGTTTGGCAGCTCTCCAGCCGCTCTGATCCCAGCCTGTAGCTCTGCATGGGGTTGCAGTGTCCAAAGTGCAGCACCCAGCTGTTGGACTTGTTGAATGCCATCCCATTGGACTCTGCCCACCTGTCCAGTCGGTCGAGGTCCCTCTGCAGAGCCTTTCTACCCTCCAACTGACTAACATCTGCCCCTAACTTGGTGTCATCTTGTTGCAGTTTGAGCTGGGTGCCCCCCTGCAATGTTTACTTCCTGTGTCCAGAAGTCCAGCCCAGAGGGGTGGACACAGGAAACTATGTAGTATTTCCTACCACAATCCTTTGCACCACTATAAGATGTAGTGTGGAGTCTAGCACTTTCTCTTTTCTTCCTCCTCCGTCAGCTGGTAACTGGGGGAGATGTCTCCTGGCTTTGGGCCTGGCTAGGCCCAAGGCCATGGGGGGGATGGGCAGTCTCAGATCTGGCCAGCTGAGACTAGGCTAGCAGTGGGAGGGGGAAGAAGGAGCCCTGGGGGTCTTGGGTGTACCCTCAGGTGGGGATGGGATCTCTCTGGGTCTGTTTTGGGATCTTTCTTTGTCACTGTACTTTTGGTTTTCTGTAAATGTTCACTGCTTTCTATTTAAACTTTCCACCACTTTTGCAATCTGTTTTTCTGAGTGTTTATTGTTGCCAGTGGTGGGGAAGGGGGCTGCCTCAACCCAGCACACATCTGCAAATTTGCTGATGACTGACTCAACCCCCTCATCCAGGTCATCAATAAAGATGTTAAAGAGGATGGGGCCTAGTACTGATCCCTGGGGGATGCCACTGTTGACTGGCCGCCATCTGGATGTGGCACCATTCACCACCACTCTCTGGCCTCGGTCCTCCAGCCAGTTCCTAACCCATCACAGAGTGTAGTGGTCCAAGCCCCGAGCTGACAGCTTAGACAGCAGTTTGCTGATCATAGAAGGAGATCAGGTTGGAGAGGCAGGACCTGCCCCTCCTAAATCCATCTTGGCTGGACCTGAGCCCTTGGCCATCCTTCAGGTGTGCAGTTATTGCCGCCAGGATAATCTGCTCCATCACTTTCCCTGGCACTGAGGTCAGACTGACTGGCCTGTAGTTTTCAGGTTTCTCCATCTGACCCTTCTTATGGATGGGGACCACATTGGCCAGTTTCCAGTCTTCTGGGACCTCACCGGTGAGCCAGGACTGGAGGAAAATGATGGAGAGCGGCTTGGCCAGCTCATCTGCCAGCTCTCTCAGCACCCTAGGATGGATCCCGTCCAGTCCCATGGACTTGTGAGTGTCCAAGTGGCTCAGCAGGTCCCGAACTAATTCCTCATGGATTTCTGGGGCATTACACTGCTCCCTGACCCCTCACCCAGCTCAGGAGGCCACTCGTCCTGAACTCCCCCTGCCTTGCTGTTAAAAATTGAGGCAAAGAAGGTGTTCAGGACCTCAGCCTTTTCCTCGTCTTCAGTCACTGTGTTCCCCTTCAGGTCCAATAAGGAGTGCAGGTTCTCTCTGCCCTTCTTTTTGGCATTAATGTATTTGTAAAAATGCTTTTTATTATCTTTCACAGAGGTGGCCAGCTTCAGTTCCAATTGGGCCTTTGCCTCTCTAATTTTTTTCCTACATAATCTAACAGCTTCCTTAAACATACCTAGAGAAGCCTTCCCCTCCTTCCAAACGTGATACAGCCTCTTTTTTCCCCTTAAATCGTCCAGGAAGTCAAGATGTATTCTATACAGTTACATCCTATCTAAGCTCCTATAGAGCTCCAAGAGGAAGCTGGTAATTTGTTTTATGTTGAAATATCCTGCTGTAGGACTTTATTACTTTAGAAATAATGCTGCATAGAATTCTGCCTCCCCACCCAGTCAGTGCTTTTTCCTGTTTGAAATCCCAGCTCTCATTAAGAGGTCTCCTGTCTCCTTTGTATTTTCACTGAACTAAAGAATCAGCTGCAAATATTCTCGAGCTGGCTGTATAGCAATCCTACATGAAAGCCTCAGTAGCTTGCTGCATCCCCTCATTGGAGTCTTTCCTTTCTCTCTCAGTTCATTTCTTCTGTTGCATAATGATTTGCTTAGCTTGCACTGTCTGCAGTCAAGTATCTACAGTACCAACAGCTGTCAATATCTTTGTGAGACACATAACAAAACCCTTTCTATTTCTGCAAATTGCTACATTTGCTTGTCTTGAATTTCCAGGGGTATAATCTGGAATAATTTATTTGGGTTTGCCCATTTTGTGGTCCTCCAGTGTACTCATTGCGTTATCTAAGCATTTGTTGATATATATACCTGCATCCAGCTACCTAATAGCTCTTTGCTTCAGTTGCAATTTAAAATGTTGGATTTTGCCAGTATTTACCGGGAAACATCCCTTGCTTAATTAAAAATTCTGTCCATTGTTTCTGGTGTGCACACCTCAAAATTTCAGCCTGAGCTCCTGAACTGACTGCTTAAAGCCAATGCCAGAAGAACAACAGTTGTCACCCTTAGGATGCTGGCATCTGTTCTCCTCCCCTGCCAGGGTGAACTCTAGTGTCAGAGTCACTCTGCAGCACAGGTATCACCAGCTCAGTCTGAAGTGTGAGCAGATTCTGGAGGCATAATGCAGCTGCCCCTGCTCCCTTCCTGACTCCAAACTATTCTGTGGTCCTCCTTTGTTCTGTGTGTGGGAAAGCTCATTTCCAGGAGGATGCTCCAAACATGTAGTGAAGAGGGTGAGTTTTTTCAACAGGCTATAAAACATGTGCACAATTCTTAGTTAAAGACTTTTTACAGCTCCTGCAACTTAAAATGAAGCCTTTTAAACATGCTGAATTTTATTCTCAGCAGTCTTTCTGCAGTCAGTCTGTCCCTATTTGGAATGTTATCAGTAGCTTTTCACTGAAAATCAACATAAAAATAATATATTTGATATTCAGATTATACTAAAGAGAATTGTACAAAATCCATTAACAGATGCATTAAAATACTTTTTTTTTTTTTTTTATATTTGGCTTCCAGCTTAGGACTGCTGACTCCCCTCTATATTAAACTAAAAGCTGAGATAATGTGTGAGCATAGCAAATGAATGATGTAAGATGATCAGTATGTCAGTACAGCTGTGCTGGAGATACGCAGTTGGATTTAACCGCTAGTAAATTTACACAAGGTTTCCACAGAAAAGACTAACTGGCTACAAGGCAGAGCATTAGTACCCTCCTCCTGTTGATATGGATTCCATTAGCTCTGGAAAGAATGGGAGCACCAGCTATTTATGCAGCAAGCATTGTTTGTTTTAAGGCACAATCTCTGATGTGGAAAAAATTATTTCAAATTATCGAAAAAAATTTATTTATAACTAAAACAATTAAGTAAAGTCTTGTAAGCCAAACAAAGGAGTATTTAACTCTTACACGGTTTCTCTGAAGGCGTTTGTTGCAACAACTCAGTGATGAAGACATTAAGAGTTGTTTCTTTAGTCAGTATTTTGCTGCCCTCCTCTGGACCCGCAAGAGCAAATTCGTGCGAAGACATGCCGCTGGCTTTCTTCTACTTTAAACGTGTCTGAGGCACGGTGTCCTACCTGCAGCTAGGATTAGATGCGTTTGATTTTAAACTGTAAAATATTTAAGCTCCGCCTGGTAAATCTATGACCCATCTGCTATCTGGGAAGGTGTGGGCCTGGAGTTATGTTCAGGCTGTAGAGGTGTTTACTCTTTCTGCCACAAACAGAAGAGTGATAAAGAAGTAGGGTTTTATAGACACCTAGAAACAGGACAACATTTCTCTGTTCCCCTGTAATATATTGATCTCTATATATGAGGGATTTGCAAGAATCTATGCTTGTGGATGGATTCTCTGCTTATTGTTTCTAACTTCTATGTTTTATAACAATGACAGTATGTTTACCTTGCCATTTATTAATTAGCAACTTTGTACGAGTTGTATTCCTTGGCAGAGGACTACTATCAGAAACATTCCTATTAAAATACTTTTCTAATCTGAGTGATGTTTGAGAGGATAGCCTTGAAGAACTGCTTTGTCACAACAGGAGGCTGAGGCAGTCGCTGGGGCTGAAGGGATCAAAATTTGTGGGGAAGAGACATTCAGTGTGTACCTACTGCTGAGAATTATCTTCTGTAGTGGAGACTTTTGATCACCATAGCGTTGATTCATGATAATACAGATGATGTCCTTTGGAACTCAGCCTTATAATGCAGAATATAGATACGGTTGAGCCATTGTTGCAAGGGATATTTGTTGGGTTTGGCTATGAATGCACTACAGATTCTGTTCTGACAGTTTAGTATGAAGCAGAGGAAGTGGAACCAAAAATGAGAAACATTAATCTGTTTGTTTTCAGTCCAAGAATCCAGGTGTGATTCTTATCAGGCAATACAAAGGAATCAAAACCTGAAGAGCCTGAAATTTGGTGGTAGCTATTTCTGTGTGGATAGCCTGTGTTTTCTTCAGGTGTTTCTGTAATTTGCAGTTGTTGTCTGAGTATTATAGCTGGAAGAGTTACTACAGAATAGGTTTCAGTTGAAATCTTATTCTGAAGGCTACCTAATGGCTAGCATGCTGGATTTATTTTATCCCAGTTGATAAGCATGCTACTGCTCTCCCGATTCAAGCTTTACTTGACTACGTCACCAAATACTGTATTTTGATATTGCTACATTTTTACAAGGAGTTCTCTCTGATATACTAAGAAATCTATTAAGAAGGTACTGTACTCACTCTTACAATAAAACTTTTGTGAAATCTAAAGCAAACTTAGACCTACAGACTGAAGCTCAACTCTTCTCTGATAATTTTAAAGGGGAGAGATCTCTCTTTTGTCATTAAAGAGTCGTAGGATATGAGCTAACAGTCCTCAAATCTAGCCTGTGGATGAGTACACTACTTTGGAAAAAATGCAGTTGTAGAGTTTTAAGTCAAGAAATTAATGAAAGTTACACTGTGATTGTGCAAATGCCAAGGCTACAGTACGTGGGCAAGCATTACATTCAAGCTCGTAAATCAGGAGTCTCAGTGTGACATTAATTCTTTAAAGTTTTGGTGTAGGTGGTAAATAATAGAAGCTAATTAACGCTAGATTTGCTTAGGGTAGGAGGGAAATTTCTGCTCTGTCTGAAAGCAGAATCATTCTTAGGAATTATATGTTCAAATGCTATTGTTTTGTGTGGAAGGAGGGGGTAGCTCTCGCAGAAAGCACAGACTTGAAGTATCTAGTCTAACAGGAAGAAAAAGTATGGAATTTTTCAGCATTTTAAATCTTGATGGAAGATGACAGTAAATGCTACCACATGTATTCTCTGGAATTTATTATAGTGTTGAGTGTGGAGATACACCTAGGTACCACTGAGACTTACCTGGTCCCCTGGTGGTGCTGCTGCTAGTTACATAGCTGAACACAATATAACCCAGGGAACACTCAAAACTGATGTTTTCCATTGCTGGCAACTTTTTCATGGTTGGTTTGTTGGTTATTTTTTTTTAAGGATAATTTGATGAGATGACTGGGGCACCACAAAATGACAGAATGGGGTTCACTCCAGTGTCAGCCATTGAGCCTTCCATTCCTCTGTCCTGATGCTCAAGGATAGGCTAAGAACACCACCATCCTAGAGTTTCCTTAACGCAGTCTGAGAGGGAGAAATAAGTAAATGGTTATGGACCATGAGCTATAACACTGATTGTTTCTTTTCTGTATGGTATCTGTAAGAGTCAAACAACATCATTTGGAGCAAACCTCCAAAGTCCATTCTACCCACAGCTAATATATTTTTCTTGGACCTACCAAGTTGTTATGAGATATTGAACCTTAGTACTTTGTGTCTCACAGGGTCCAGCATGTATGAATAGAATTGCCTCAGATCAAGAGAATAATTAAGAAGTGGTTTTTTTATGACTTCTCACAATCATCAGAAATCCATTTTACTATAGTGAATTAGGATTTTTATTAACTTTTGTGTTCTGCAATGAACAGGTAGCCAAAAATTCCATATGAAATTTTTTTATGCATTACTCAAATGTGCTGCAACATCCTAAAAGCATATTAATCCCATAATCCTTGTTTTGATAGTAATTTTTATGTCAGGGCACATTTATCTCTTTACTCCTCTGCCTTTTTTCTGCCCTGCTTCTTTCAGAGAGAGACTGAAGGGGAAGATGATAATGCAGTTTGGCTGCTGCAAAATGCAGCAATTGCAGGCTTCATGCCAGGCAGGATGTAGCTGGGCTCAAATGCAGTGTTTGCTATTTCTTCTGTGTATACAAAAATCACCTGAGCTGCATCTTCATTTGGGATGCAGTTAAAATTAACAGAAAAAAATATGCCCTGTGTCCAAAGATTATGCTATTTTATAAAGTAACCCACCATTTTTATTTTTTTCCTAAACCTTCATGTGGGTCTTTCAATGTATTCTGAAATCATAGCTCTCTTTTAGTAAGTATAAAGTTGGATATTGGTATGGAAACACTCACACTGAGGGCTGTGCTTAGCTTCATGATTTCTCCAACTTATCAAACACTGTCAGTCTGCAAGCTACCATCATTGAGGCATTGCAGTGAAGATGACAAAACTGAATCCCACATGCAAATTAGGTGGATGCAATTGTGTTCATGCAGCTGGGTAAGAAACACATTTCCCAACAAAACACTCCCTTTTTATTTCTAATTTCTTATGAAATAAGCAATTGTGTAGAGCAGATACTTTTTCCCAGGGCAAGAATTCATTGTTAGAGCTGGGGAAGGAAATGTCTCATACCTTCCAACTAGTGTGTTGATTTTAAAGTGCATTTACTGTAGAATGTGCCAGGTAGCCAAAATAAGGAAATTAGTAAGAATCACACTGAGCTTTCATAAAGGAGAAATTAAGAGAATGATTTAGGTGCAGATGCAGAAATTGTGGGGAGTTAGGGCTTTGTGTTCTCCTGTCCAAATCATCACAAACTTACAGTTTTAGTAGGCCATAAGGAAGCAGGTTCATAATGCTGTCTTTGTTTGACTTCCTTCAGGGCAACCAACACATCACTTTGCTAATTGCCATCAACCAGAGCTGTGCATGCCTCTGGCATACAGACCTATGAAAGAAGGGCAGTATTTTAGCTCTTTTGAATTGCACAACCTGACGATTTTAAAATCTAGGCTGGGAAATAGTTGCAACTATTACATTTGCTACTGGCAGCATTCACAAGCCCAAGGTTTCTACATAATCAACTACCTTTATGAGGCAGCCCCCTGCCCCACCCCTGGCAACAATAAACACTCAGACAAACAGATTGCAAAAGCGATGGAAAGTTTAAATAGAAAGCAGTGAACTTTTATAGAAAAGCAAAAGCAGAGTGACAAAGAAAAATCCCAAAGTAGACCCAGAGAGATCCCATCCCCACCTGAGGGTACACCTGAGACCCCCAGGGCTCCTTCTTCCCCCTCCCATTGCTAGGCTAGTCTCAGCTGGCCAGATCTGAGACTGCCCATCCCCCCGTGGCCTTGGGCCTAGCCAGGCCCAAAGCCAGGAGACATCTCCCCCAGTTACCAGCTGACGGAGGAGGAAGAAAAAAGATAGTGCTAGACTCCGCACTGCATCTTATAGTGGTGCAAAGGATTATGGTATGAAATAAGGGGTGGCGTGTTACAGTTTGAGCTGGGTGCCCCCCTGCAATGTTTACTTCCTGTGTCCAGAAGTCCAGCCCAGAGGGGTGGACGCAGGAAATTATGTAGTATTTCATACCACAATCCTTTGCACCACTATAAGATCCAGTGCGGAGTCTAGCACGCTCTCTTTTCTTCCTCCTCCGTCAGCCAGTAACTGGGGAGGAGATCTCCTGGCCATGGGCCTGGCTAGGCCCAAGGCCACGGGGGGATGGGCGGTCTCAGATCTGGCCAGCTGAGACTAGCCTAGCAGGGGGAGGGGGAAGAAGGAGCCCTGGGGGTCTTGGGTGTACCCTCAGGTGGGGATGGGATCTCTCTGGGTCTGTTTGGGAATTTTTCTTTATCACTGTGCTTTTGCTTTTTCTGTAAAAGTTCACTGCTTTCTATTTAAACTTTCCATCACTTTTGCAATCCGTTTGTCTGAGTGTTTATTGTTGCCAGTGGTGGAGAAGGGGGCTGCCTCAACCCAGCACATTCTTGGTAGCAGAGGATGGTTGAGGTGGGCAGAGGATCTGCCCCCAACCCCTTTACATTCTTGGCGAGCCAGGCAGGAGTAGGAGTTGGTTATTGTGGCTACTCTGCAGATCGGATTGCAAAAGATAAGGGAGTTTAAATTTAGTTCTGGGCGTCGTTTTGGTTTTTGGCAGTTGGGGGCTCGTGTTGTTGTTGGGGCGATTGTGTTAAGTTCTTGTGGATTGCAGGGGGACTCCTGGTGCGTGACTGGTGGCAGAGAGTCCCTCTTGCTATTTTAAGCAGGGGTGGTTCTTAACCATCGGAATGGGGGCACTGCTTGAGAATGCGGGACCTGCCTTCCCCCACCTTTATTCTCTGCGGAGCGGTAAAAGCGGCAGGGAGTGAAGTGGGGGAGGGGCAGTGGTGAGCAGATCAAAGTCAGGTCCGCTCTCGCTGCGGGTAGGGCCAGCCACGGCGAGCGGGCGAGCTCGGCTCCCTATGGGCGAACGGCGGACTCCAGCTGAAAGCTGTTCTCAAGGGCCCTGAGGACGTGCTTATGGTTTTTGCTGGGGGAGACGTTTGAATGCCCGAGGGGTGGAGGCGATTTTGATTCTGTACCGCGGCGGCAGAGGTGGGCGGAGCCCTGCTATGTGCTCGGGCGGCGGCGGGTCCGGCCGTGCACTCGGAGCGGCGGCAGTGGTCCCCGGCCGTCCACTTGAGCTGCGGTGGCGGCGGGACCGGCTGTGCGCTCGGAGCGGCGACGGCGGTCCTGGCCGTGCGCTCGGGCTGCGGCGGGGCCGGCCCTAGTCTCTTCCCCGACTTTTTCGGACAAGTTCCGAAAATGGCGCCGAGCACCTGGCTCCACCTCCCTTCTTCTCACTCGGTTGTGGTGCAGCCCCTCCCTCCGCCAGGGGAGGTTAAGTTATCGCAGTATCACAGTATCACCTAGGTTGGAAAGGACCTCGAGGATCATTGAGTCCAACCTATCAACACAGACCCCATGACTAGACAATGGCACCAAGTGCCACGTCCAATCTCCCCTTGAACGCCTCCAGGGTCGATGACTCAACCACCTCCCTGGGCAACCGGTTCCAATGCCGAATGACTCGCTCGGTGAAGAATTTCCTCCACACCTCGAGTCTGAACCTCCCCTGGCGCAGCTTGAAACTGTGTCCCCTTGTTCTGGTGCTGGTTGCCTGGGAGAAGAGGCCAACCCCTTCCTGGCTACAACCACCTTTCAGGTAGTTGTAGAGGGCAATGAGGTCACCCCTGAGCCTCCTCTTCTCCAGGCTAAACAATCCCAGCTCCCTCAGCCTCTCCTCATAGGGCTTGTGTTCAAGGCCTCTCACCAGCCTTGTTGCCCTTCTCTGGACACGCTCAAGTGTTTCAATGTCCTTCTTAAACTGAGGAGCCCAGAACTGGACACAGTACTCAAGGTGCGGCCTAACCAAAGCAGAGTACAGGGGCACTATGACCTCCCTGCTCCTGCTGGCCACACTATTCCTAATGCAGGCCAGGATGCTATTGGCCCTCCTGGCCACCTGGGCACACTGCTGTCTCATATTCAGGTGGCTGTCGATCAGCACACCCAGGTCCCTCTCTGTTTGGGAGCTCTCCAGCCACTCCGACCCCAGCCTATAGCTCTGCATGGGATTGCCGTAGCCAAAGTGCAGCACTCGGCACTTGGACTTGTTGAATGACATCCCATTGGACTCTGCCCATCTGTCCAGTCGGTCGAGGTCCCTCTGCAGAGCCTTTCTACCCTCTGACTAAAATCTGCCCCTGACTTTGTGTCATCTGCAAACTTGCTGATGACTGACTCTACCCCTTCATCCAGATCATCAATTAATATGTTGAAGAGGACAGGGCCCAGCACTGATCCCTGGGGGACACCACTGGTGACTGGCCTCCAGCTGGATGTGGCACCGTTCACGACCACTCTCTGGGCCCGGCCCTCCAGCCAGTTCCTAACCCAGCACAGAGTGTAATGGTCCAATCCATGGGCTGACAGCTTAGAAAGCAGTTTGCTGTGGGGGACGGTGTCAAAGGCCTTGCTGAAGTCTAGGTAGACCACATCTACAGGCCTCCCCACATCCACCAGGCGGGTCACCTGATCATAGAAAGAGATCAGGTTGGAGAGGCAGGATCTGCCCTTCCTGAATCCATGTTGGCTGGACCTGAGCCCTTGGCCATCCTTCAGGTGCGCAGTTATTGCCGCCAAGATAATCTGCTCCATCACTTTCCCTGGCACTGAGGTCAGGCTGACCGGCCTGTAGTTTCCAGGTTCCTCCATCCGACCCTTCTTGTGGATGGGGACCACGTTGGCCAGTTTCCAGTCATCTGGGACCTCACCGGTGAGCCAGGACTGGAGGAAAATGATGGAGAGTGGCCTAGCTAGCACATCCGCCAGCTCTCTCAGCACCCTAGGATGGATCCCATCTGGTCCCATGGACTTGTGGATATCCAAGTGGCTCAGCAGGTCCCGAACTAACTAACTAACTAACAACTAACTAAGTTGTTGGATGCTGGCACGTTTTGGTACTCGAACGCCTAGCGGGAAGGCGGTGTACCGTGACATGCATCTGTATAGCCTCGGGCCGCGGCTGGAAGTGGTCAGCACTGGGCTTGGGATAGGTCCATGCAGGGTTATGAAAGGCTCAGCGTGCTGTTTTCCTGGAGGGGTGGAGAAGCAGTTAGAGCCTGATTGTTCTGACTGGCTTGCCCCAGGGGTGGAAACATGCCACTGAGTAAATAGAGATGGGAATAAAGGTTTGGTTGAGAAGTTGTGAGGTTCCTTCCAGGTGATCAGGATGTCCAACGGATCCATGAAGAGCTTGCACCGCAGAAGAGTGAACTCTGCATCGCCGAGAGGTTCTACTAGATGAGGGAAGAAGAACTGGAATGGACGGACACTAGAGCTTGAATGAGAGACTGTTTGGGTGGACGCCCAGATGAAGATATGGACTTCGCCGAACATGTCAGCAGGAGATTTCTGATTTAATGATGTGTTTGAGTGCAAAGATTATGGTATGAAATAAGGGGTGGTATGTTACAGTTTGAGCTGGGTGCCCCCCTGCAGTGTTTACTTCCTGTGTCCAGAAGTCCAGCCCAGGGGTGGACACAGGAAATTATGTAGTATTTCATACCACAATCCTTTGCACCATTATAAGATGCAGTGCGGAGTCTAGCACTCTCTCTTTTCTTCCTCCTCCGTCAGCCGGTAACTGGGGGAGATGTCTCCTGGCTTTGGGCCTGGCTAGGCCCAAGGCCACGGTGGGATGGGCAGTCTCAGATCTGGCCAGCTGAGACTAGCCTAGCAGTGGGAGGGGGAAGAAGGAGCCCTGGGGGTCTCGGGTGTACCCTCAGTTAGGGATGGGGTTTCTCTGGGTCTGTTTGGGAATTTTTTCTTGTCACTGTGCTTTTGCTTTTCTGTAAAAGTTCACTGCTTTCTATTTAAACTTTCCATCACCTTTGCAATCCGTTTGTCTGAGTGTTTATTGTTGCCAGGGGTGGGGGAGGGGGCTGCCTCAACCCAGCACACAAACCTCTGACTGAAGTCAAACAGATGGACAGAGGATTCTACCTACTGTGAATTTTTGTAGATCCAGGTCAAATGAAGGAAATATATATATTTCCAAATTGCTTCTTCAGGGATTTAGATTGTGTGAAGCAAGTGAGATAAGCGTAGCTGAAGAATTGAGCTCAGGAACAGTAACTGTGCCACAAAAATCCTGCCGCACAGCATGGGGAAAGCTCTACATATGCTATAAATTAAGTTCTCTGTGGACCCTTTTTAGGAGATGAGACACTACTATGCAAACAAATAGTTGTGTTGAAATCTGTACCTATAAAAATATCTCAAGATCACAGTGTTTGGGTGTGCTGGAAGGCAACCCCCCTCAAAGGATCAGGTAAACAGACAACCTGCTCTTGGTAGCATCAGCCTGATCTGCTGCCCAGACCCATATGAACAGTAGCCCTGGTGTCTTCAGCAGGAATTTGCCCAAGATAAAAATGCAGATAGGGACCTTTTCTTCTTTGAAGTCCCCACACACATGGTTAATGAGTATCAGGAAGCCTCATGTAGCCAAATCCTTTAAATACTGCTCTTAAAATGTATTCCCTAATGACTCTTGATGTGGGTATCTCTGCTGCATTAAAGTGCCATTAAAATAGCTATGTGAAAACCATTAGAAATATGATTTAGTGAATAGGCCTTTTCTATGTTTGTCAGCAGGCAGGCTCTAACAGGCCTTACATGCATTTTTCTTACCATGTCACTTCTCTAAATGGCTTCCTATGTGGGTACTCTGTCATTGCAGCCTTTGAGGTTATGGAAGGCAGTCCATGGCTTGGGTAGAATTTATGGTAACTAAGCAATTCTGACAATGAAGACCACATTGACATTCATGTCCTGACAGATAGGCGATTTTGGGGTGTCTTCTATACCATGCCAGATTAATAGCTTGTGCTCAGGACAGTCAAGAATGCAAGGCAAGCATGGTTCTTGGCACAAGACAGCACTGAGCAAGAATGAAAATAATGCAAACATACTGCTCAATTGTTAGAAAGTCCATTCTATCCCAGCATATGAGGAAAGCAACACTTGCAGATGTTAATATATTTTGCTATTGAGTCCATTAGCCTTCTAGTTTGGTGAGCAGCTCAGCCAGATGGGTCACTGATTTCTCCCAGTACTGAAGGTGCACAATGATGATTGGCTTGACCAGTGAGCCTGACTGGTGGGACTCATTAGTGGTTGTTTTTCTGAGAGTTCAATCCACCTTCTTTTTACTAAATAAGATTTTTACAAGTACACGTTTTTCCATCATCCCTGGTGTGAACTGCTCCTTGTGTATTCTCTTAAGGCATGCCTTCTTTTTCATTAAGTATCCTTTTAATCTTGTGTGCTTGTGGGGTTTTTTTAGTGTGTGTGTGTGTTTGTTTTGGTGATTATTTTTTTTTGGTAAGTTAGCCAGAAGCAATCTTTACATTTATGCTTTCCCTTTTTACTGACTGGTTTTAACACTGTTTTGGTAGGCTCTTTTTCCCCCCCTTATTTTTATTTTTTTTTCCCTTGTTTATTATCTTACAGAAATAAGAAAAAAAAAACCCAGATTTTTAGAGGCAGAGTAATCAAACTTTTAATTGTGCAAACTTGCTTGTCTTATTTCTTATTATGTAGTTGTCATTCTTAAGAGTTATTTACAATACCTACAGTCAGCATTTTTCTCACGGATGGAACTGAACAGCATTATTTAACCAACACCTCCCTCTCGTGGTGACCACAAGGCTCAATAAGGAGGGAAACGGGCTACACAGTTCTGTGTCATTGTGGTATCCTTTCTGTGTGTGTTGTGGTCACTGGCCAAGTATTCGTACAAGATTTTACTGTATTAATGGTTTGGGTTTTTTTGTAGACTCTAAATGGAAGAAATTAAGAAGGAAAGAAAGCAGTTAGGTGAAACTTAGGTGGTATACTTTTAACACAAAGGTGAATAACAATTCCTGAGAAAGCTGCAAACAGTCAGTGTTTGACCTGTAACTTTCAATTGCAAAAGCAAAATAATTTATTGGTGAAAAAAGAAGTCAGCAGAGGTGTAATCACCTTCTAGTCAGTACTTGATTAGATGACAGCAAGTTCTTCACAGGACCTGAAATCTTGTGTGTGAGTACCTACTGGGGCTGGATAAAATGGAGGGTGAGGGAGATCCTTGGGGCAGTGTCTGAGACTGTATGGAAACAGAAGCTTCAGTAGGCTGATGGGCATGGTGGCTGGTGTGCTTTTGTGTGGTCTGGGGGCAGAACAGGGTTAGGGGTTTGTTTTGTGGGTTTGCTTGGCTCGTGTTTGTTTACTAATTAGTGTCACACTGTGTATACTTCAAAGCAGTTCTTTTATGTGTCTCTCAGAGTCTATTAAAGCAACTTGAAATATACTGTAACGCAGGTGAAGCCTGCTTGGAAGACTGCCAGGAGCTTCCTCATACAGTCAGGCTGTGCTCTCTTCCTGGTACTGTGGGCTTCCTCTCATGATTGTTTTCACTGATAATTACTTAATATTAGTTTTCCACTTCCCCCTAATTCTCCATGTTGTCTAAGAACATGCAACTTCTTTCCTGAGTGCACATTGGCAATGAGTATAGACAGAAAGAGCAAGCTACAGGCTCCACTCCCTCAGGATATGAAAGGAGACCTATTGGAAACTAAGAAGTTTTTTGTCAGAACAAAGAGGCTAATGTTCAGTGTGTGCTGTCTGTGAAGGAGGCTCAGAAGGGAATTTGTCATGGGGTTGGAAGGGTAAGGCCAAAAAGCCTCCTCCCTCCCCCCTGTAAAGTAAAGGGAAGGAAAAATTGAAGGGAAAGGAAAAAAAAACTCACAGCTGAATTAGCAAAGCAATGGGTGCTGTATATTTACAAAGCAGGGAAACGCAGGGGAATCTACAGAATTTACAATATTTACAATATATACAAAGATATACAATAAAGTAGCACAGAAATGAGAGTTCCCCCCTCTGCTGAGGGGGTTCCCCACCTCTGCTCCCCCCTCTCTCCCCCTTTCCCCAGAGCGGGTTAGAAAAGAGAGAAAAGAGGAAAAAGTTAGAAGCAGTTATGTGTTAATTGGAAAGCAGTTAATACAGGCCTTGCAGTTTATCAGTTTCAAGGTCAGGCCTTGGCCGAAAGCCCAAAAACAGCGAGCTGCTGCCGAAGGAGGGGAGTCAGAACTGACTGGAAAAGTGCCGGAATGCCCAGGATACCCTCCTGCACTCCCAGTTCAGAAGGTGCTTCCTCCCAGTCTACCAATGAAATTAGTTTAGATCCGTCTTTCATTTACAAACATCCAACTACCATATTCCCTTTCTTAAGGGGACAGCCTCAAACAGTCACAGAATTGTTAGCTGGAAATGGATCAGAGCTGCTGCACCCATGAGCCAGCCTGGTTCTGTGTAGGTCATCTGAGGAGTGCGTGAGGTACCCAGCCAGTGATAACTGAGGAGGGCCAACTTGATGTGGAAAGTACAGGATCACTATAACATTTATGTGATTCTGCTTACAGTGTCTGCCAAGAGACAGCTCTGCCATAGGACTTCACAGCCTTTCTAATGCACTCTGAGAAGCAGCAGCATTGTAGTTCTGCACACAGTAAAATGAAAATTAAAGCCCATTCCCAAGAGCTGCGTGTTGAAAACCAGATGGCTACTAGTACTTGGCACAGCTGGGAGCTATTTTCTCTCCACCTCCCTCTGCCTGTTCCCTGCCTGCCCAGGCTTTGTCCTGGAAATCATCTTTCTAGATGCAGGGGAATCAAAATCCTGCCAGCTCTCCACTTGTCCCTCCCTTGCCTGCAGTCACTGAAACTCTTTTGCTGGCAAATTTGCCTTTGAACTGGGGTCAGAGTGGCTGGAGAGCAGCCAAACAGAAAGGGACCTGGGGATACTGACTGACAGCTGGCTGAGCATGAGCCAGCAGTGTGCCCAGGTGGCCAGGAAGGCCAATGGCATCCTGGCCTGTATCAGGAATAGTGTGGCCAGCAGGAGCAGGGAGGTCATTCTGCCCCTGTACACTGCACTGGTTAGGCCGCATCTCGAGTACTGTGTCCAGTTCCGGTCCCCTCAATTTAGGAAGGATGTTGACTTGCTGGAATGAGTCCAGAGAATGGCAACGAAGTTGGTGAGGGGTTTGGTACACAAGCCCTATGAGGAAAGACTGAGGGAGCTGGGGCTGCTTAGCCTGGAGAAGAGGAGACTCAGGGTGACCTTATCACTCTCTACAACTACCTGAAGGGAGGTTGTAGACAGGCAGAGGTTGGTCTCTTCTCCCAGGCAGCCAGCACCAGAACAAGAGGACACAGTCTCAGGCAGCGCCAGGGGAGGTTTAGGTTGGATGTTAGGAAGAAGTTTTATACAGAGAGAGTGATTGTCCATTGGAATGGGCTGCCTGGGGAGGTGGTGGAGTCGCCGCCTTTGGAGGTGTTCAGGAGGAGACTTGATGGGGTGCTTGGTGCCATGGTTTAGTAGTTTAGGTGGGTTGGATTGGTTCATGGGTTGGACGCGATGATCCTGAAGGTCTCTTCCAACCTGGTTTAATCTAAATAATGTATTGCATGGTCCTATACACACCTTCTTTCCATTGTTGCTAACTTTGCTGAGTGCTCCCTAAAGGATTTTTTTAAAAATTAAAAGTTTGAATTATTTTTGCATTCTATACAAATAGAATGCATCCCAGGCCCACCAAGTTCTGTATACAGCTTAGCAATCAAAGACCAGGGCTGAGTGGCTGTGTATAGTTGCTGTCTTGTATGGTTCTATCTATAGGGCATGCACATTTTTAAAACTTAATGCAAATACGCCACAAATTTGACTTCTTCCTAAGGGCAGCAGAACTGGGAAAGGTTGAGAGGGGGGCAAGGAATGAACAGACTTGAAATCAGATCTGGCTATCACAGGTGCAAAAGTTAGACCCTCCTATGGATTCTGTGGCACTCCTCTATTTCATGCATGTCGAGGGTTGAAGGGAAAAAGCCGGGCCTTCTCCCCCCCCCCCCGTAAAGTGAAGGGAAAAAAAAACTGAAAGAGAAAAAAAAAAAACACACAGCCGGATTAGCAAAGGAGTGTGTGCTGTATTTACAAAGCAGTTTAGGGAACGCAGGGAAATATATACAGAATTTACAGTATTTACAATATATACAGAAATATACAACAAAGTAACACAGAAATGAGATTTCCCTCCTCTCCCCCTTTTCCCCAGAGAGGGTTAGAAAGAGAGAGGAAAGAGGAGCAGTTGTTAATTGGAAAGCAGTTAGTACAGGCCTTGCAGTTTATCAGTTTCAAGGTCAGTCTGGCCGAAAGCCCAGAAAGCTGCAAGCTGCTGCAAGGAAGAAAAAGAAGTGCCGGACTTCCCAGAATACTCGGCTGTACTACAAGTTCAAAGGTGCTTTCTACCAATCTACCAATGAAATTAGTTTAGATCTGTGTTTCGTTTATAAACATTCAGCCACAATGTCCCCTTTCTTAAAGGGACAGCCTCAAACGGTCACAGTCCACCCCTTCTAAACAATTTCATTGGCTGTTCATACTGTCCTTCCAATCCAAGATGATATTTACAGTTTGTGAGTAAAGTTCATAGTCCATTCTGGCTATACTCAGATGTAGATGATTCAAAAGTCCAAGAAAATCAGAAAGTGAGAAAAATGGAAAACAGTTTATTTTCTTCGCCGCTGAAGCAAAGAAAAGGGAAACAGGGATTCTCAGGGTCTCTTAGTTGACTCAGGGCTCTCAGGGTTCTCAGGGTTCATGCACCGTAGATTCCTCGTTGATCCTTCCTTTGGATGCGATGTAGCTGTACAACAGTTCGAAATTAAACACTTTCAGCTAAAGTTAAATTTCTTTGTTTAATACACTGAATTTCACCACTCTCTTGCATTACCCAGTAAGCGTGACCCGGGCCTTTAGCTGAAACCACCTCTCGGACAGGTTTAGCCTCTCCTGAGGGAGAAAATACCCAAAGAGTTTTACCTAACAGATTCTTTTCTTTAACAACAGGAACTCTATCACCTTCTACTTTCTGTAGCTGATCTGAATGTGCAGGTCCAGCTTGGTTCACTGAACTTCTATTAATTACCAGCCAGGTTGCTTGTGCTAATTGTTTTTCCCAGTTTTTCAAAGATCCACCCCCATGGCTTTAAGAGTGGTCTTCAACAAACCGTTGTAGCGTTCAATCTTCCCTGAAGCTGGTGCATAGTAGGGAATATGGAATATCCACTCAATACCGTGCTCTTTTGCCCAGTTCTTTACAAGGTTGTTCTTGAAATGAGTTCCGTTGTCTGACTCAATCCTCTCTGGAGTTCCGTGTCTCCACAGGATCTGTCTCTCCAGACCGAGAATGGTGTTGCGTGCAGTTGCATGTGGAACTGGATAAGTTTCCAACCATCCAGTGTTTGCCTCTACCATAGTAAGCACGTATTGCTTACCAGAACGAGAACGTGGTAGAGTGATGTAGTCAATCTGCCAAGCTTCACCATACTTGTACTTGGACCATCTGTCACCATACCACAAGGGCTTAAGTCGTTTTGCCTGCTTAATAGCAGCACAAATGTCACAGTCATGGATGGCTTGTGTGATAGCATCCATGGAAATGTCTATGGATCTGTCACGAGCCCATTGGTATGTTGCATCTCTGCCTTGATGTCCTGACGAATCATGAGCCCACCGAGCTAGAGAATATCTCACCTCGGTGTTTCCAGTCGAGATCAAGATTAGAGTCCATGTCCACTTGAGAAACTCTTGCAGCTAAATCTGCCTGATGGTTGTGTTGCTGTTCCTCAGTAGCTTTGCTCTTAGGAATGTGAGCATCAATGTGTCTCACTTTCACTGGAATTCTCTCGATTCGATCAGCAATGTCCTGCCACAGGTTGGCTGCCCAAATGGGTTTTCCTTTTCTCTGCCAACCACTCTTCTTCCAGTTCTTTAGCCAACCCCATAGAGCATTGGCTACCATCCATGAGTCGGTGTAGAGATAAAGCTTTGGCCATCTCTCACGTTCAGCTACGTCGAGAGCTAGCTGGACAGCTTTTACCTCTGCGAACTGACTGGATTCTCCTTCTCCATCCTTTGCCTCTGCAACTCGGTGTGTTGGGCTCCACACTGCAGACCTCCTCCTTCGCTTGTTTCCAACAAGACGACAGGAACCGTCTGTGAACAAAGCATATTTCTTCTCATCATCAAAAGGGTCATTGTAAGGAGGAGCTTTCTCAGCACGAGTTACTTTCTCCGGTGGAGGTTTAGCACAGTTGATACCTTCAGGCCAACTTGAGATCACCTCCACTAGACCAGGTCTTTCAAGATTTCCCATTCGAGCTCTCTGTGTTATCAGAGCCATCCACTTAGACCAGTTGGAATCTGTGGCATGATGTGGTGTGGAGCCTTTGCCTTTGAACATCCAATTCAAAACTGGTAATCTGGGAGCTAAGAGAAGTTGTGATTCAGTTCCAATCACTTCAGAAGATGCTTTTACTCCTTCATAGGCAGCTAGAATTTCTTTCTCTGTCGGATTATAATTAGCCTCTAAACCTCTGTAACCTTGACTCTAGAAACCGTGAGTTCGTCCACGTGTCTCACCTGGAGCTTTTTGCCACAAGCACCAGGTTGGACCATTGTCACTTGCAGCCGTGTACAAGATGTTCTTAATGTCTGGACCATCTCGGACAGGTCCCAGACCCATCGCTTGAACTACCTCTTGCTTTATCTGGTCAAAGGCCGCTTCTTGTTCAGGTCCCCAGTGGAAACTATTCCTCTTTCGAGTCACATCATACAGAGGTTTCACAATCTGACTGTATCAAGGAATGTGCAGTCTCCAAAATCCCACTATCCCCAAGAAACATAGAGTTTCTTGCTTGTTTGTTGGATTTGCCATGGTAGAGACTCTATTGACCACATCCACTGGAATGTGTTGGCGTCCATCCTGCCACCGCACTCCCAGAAACTGAATCTCTGTGGTAGGTCCTTTCACCTTGACTCGCTTGATGGCAAAACCTGCATCCAGAAGAACGTCAATGATTTTGTTACCTTTCTCGAAGGTTTCTTCAGCAGTTTTACCCCATACGATGATATCATCGATGAACTGGATGTGTTCTGGAGCACCGCCTTTCTCCAGAGCATCATGGATTACTGCATGACAGATGCTTGAGCTGTGGATCCAGCCCATTGGCAATCTGTTGAAAGTGTACTGGATTCCTCTCCAGGTGAAAGCAAACTGAGGCCTGCATTCCTCTGCTATGGGAATAGAGAAAAATGCATTAGCAATGTCTATGGTAGCATACCATTTGGCCTCTTTGGATTCCAGCTCATACTGGAGTTCCATCATGTCTGGTACTGCTGCACTCGTAGGTGGTGTTACTTCATTCAGGGCTCGGTAGTCTACTGTCAGACGCCAGTCTCCATTCTGCTTTCGCACAGGCCACACTGGACTCTTGAAAGGTGAATGAGTTTTGCTGACGACTTTCTGACTCTCCAACTGACGAATCAGATTCTGAATGGGCAACAAAGAGTCACGGTTGGTTCTGTATTGTCTGTGATGCACAGTCTTAGAAGCAACCGGCAATTTAATGTCCTGTATCTTATGTTGTCCCACAACTGCAGATTCATCAGAAAGTTCAGGTCTAGCAGACAGCTTCAATTTTTGTCCATCAATTTCTACAGAAGCTACTCCAAAAGCCCATTTATTACCTCTAGGGTCTTTGAAACGCTCTTCTCTCAGAAAATCAATTCCCAAAATACAAGGTGCATCAGGTCCGGTCACAACTGTATGCTTCCTCCATTGTTTACCAGTTAAACTTATATTGACCTCTACCTTACTTAACTCTTGAGATCCACCAGTGACTCCCAGAATAGTTATAGACTCTGATCCCTGATAATTTGATGGTATTATGGTGCACTGAGCTCCTGTGTCAACCAAGGCCCTGTACTTCCGAAATTGTGAAGTGCCAGGCCACTGGATGTACACATCCCAATAGATTCTATTATCTCTGTTATCCCTCTCCTCCCCCTGGCGGGAGGCAGGGCACCCCTAGTTATGGGGAACATGCGCACATGTGCATTGCACATATTGTGCAGGGTTATGACATTGCATGTTATAACTGGAGCCACTGTTGGAGCCATAAGAGTCGTTCTGGGGAACTGTGGAAGTAACAGCTACCCTTCTGGTATTGCTACCTCGGGTTCTGCTACTTTGCAGTTCTCTCAGTCTCCTGAAAAGATTAGAAGTTGGTTGGCCATCCCAGCGGTTCATGTTCTCACCAAACTGATCACGCAGAGTTATCCAAATAGTTCTACGTGATTGCCTTGGTGGTCTGTTTTGGAATGACCTGTTTTGGAATGACCTGTTTTGGAATGACCTCCTTGGAGGACGTGTATTCCTCACAGATGAAACTTGTATCCACCTGGAGGAAGAATTGAAATTATCCCTCTGTGCCAATTGGGATATGGAATTTCTAAATTCATCTTTTAACTCTCTTATGCAATTCTGAATATCACCAGACATCGTTTTAATGGCCGAAACCAAAGAACCACGTGTCATGCTATCCTCCAATTGTCTCATTTGATCACTGAATTGGCCAACCGTAGGAGAAGCTCCACCATAACTTCTTGACACAATTCTGCTTGCCAGAATGTTTGCATAATTAGAAGGAGCAAGTTTGATGATCTTTTTAGCAAGACCAATACCCACAGGAATGTCATCAGGATTCAGAGTTTCATGTTCACCATAGAGTAGCTCTCTAACAGCAAATTCTCTCAAGCGCTTAATTCCCTCATCTATGGTAGTCCAGGGTTTAGGATTCCATGGAAGATCATCTCGGGAAGGGTATCTCAGGGCAACCGCTATTAAAAGGCGTATCCACAGATTAACCTTACCGAGAGCTTCGCCTAGATGTCTATCTATTCCATTGTCCCTTGAGAGAGTTCCTAACTGAGCTGCTGACTTGTCTCCAACTGTTAGAGCTGAAGCACCTGTATCATAACACCTACTAAGCCAAGCTAGAACTGGCTCCTTATCTGCCCTGGTGAAATCTTTACGGACATTTCGCAATTCCTCCCTTGGAGAAGAACAGTCCGTAATATCATCTTCATCTTCATCTCCCTGAATTCTTTGCCCGTAAAATCCTGCTGTCATTCTCCTAAGGATCTCTTTAAGCTGAGAACCACCTTTGCCAGCTGCCTTCCTAGCTTCATCTCTATCCTGCTTTGATCTCACTAGGTTAGCTAGATCTTTAAAACAAACCTTCTCTTCCTCCTGAGCAGGATCTTTTAGAGTAGAGGGCCCCTCACCAGGATCAGTCTCCACCTCTTCTTCTCCATCTTGGGCCTTTCCACTTCTAGTCTTTAAAGGAGCCATCTTAACTGGAGCTGTGTTTGCATTTACAGCCACCTTAATGGAAGCTGACAGGTCCTGAGATAAATTAGCTGCTGGGGCAGTGACTTCCGGTCCCACCGAGGGAGTGGGTGGAAGTGACGTTGCTCCATTACTGGCCAATGGAGAAGAAGAAGGAGGAGAAGTGGGAGAAGGAGTAGGTGCCATGTTGATACCAGCCGATGCCCTTGGCTGCTTGCTAGAATCAGCAGAAAAGTCATTTAGAGCTGCCTTACCAATTAACTTTTTAGCCTTCTTTTTAACTGACACGGGTTCCGCACAGTCCTCATCACTAGATGACTCTGGGACTGATCGAGAGCCACGGCGTTTTCTTTTTGACCTAGTTTTAATAACAAAACACGCCCTGGACACCTTTTTCTCTCGCCGCAAAGAGATCAGGAGATACACGTTAATTATCACCATCAGCAGAATTATAGACACCAAATAAATCACCTTTGGATCCCAGGCATCACCTAAAGTTACTGTCTCCTCAGGCGGAATCTTAAAACCCTTTATCTCAATTGGGAGAGTGGTGGAGGTAACATTCCTGTATCTCACTGGCCATAAGAAATTAATACATTTTCCATACCATAATTTAACTCTATACATAACCCACATATAAATTGTCCGCATCAAATATTTACCCAGGTAATCCAAAATCAAACCCAAACAATATCTGTAAACCAGAGCCCCAAAAATTGAAAAGAATAATCGCTCCACAAACCACAATACCTTCATGTTTGCTAATTCAGCTGGAAAACACTAAATCAATCAGATAGTAAATTAAATTAATTATCTGCCGCACGTTGGGTACGCCAATAAAAAAAAATGTGGTGGGTGGAAGGGCAAGGCCAAGAAGCCTCCTCCCTTCCCCCTTTGTAAAGTAAAAGGGAAAAAAAATTGAAGGGAAAGGAAAAAAAAACTCGCAAGCTGAATTAGCAAAGCAGTGGAGCTATATTTACAAAGTGATGTAGGGTTTGCAGGGAGATATTTACAAATTTACAATATCTACAATATATACAAAGATATACAACAGAGTAACACAGAAATGAGAGTGACCCCCTCGGCAGAGGGGTCCCCCACCTCCGCTCTCCCCTCTCTCCCCCCCCTTTCCCCAGAATGGGATAGAAAGTGAAAGGAAAGAGAGGAAAAAAAAGTTAGAAGCAGTTCGTGTTAATTGGAAAGAAGTTAATATACAGGCCTGGTATCTTATCGGCCTCAAGGCCGAAGCCTTGGCAGAAAGCCCAGGACAGAAAGCTGTTGCCTGAAGAAGAGGCGGAAGCAAGACTGACAGAAAAGTCGTGGAAATGTCCAGTTCACTCCCAGTTCCGAAAAGTGCTTCCTCCCACTTCACCAATGAAATTAGTTTAGACTATTCCTTCCGTTTACCAACTTCCGTCCACCATATTCCCCTTCTTAAGGGGGCAACGTCAACCGGCCACACGCATTCTCAAGCGGTGCCCCCATTCCGATGGTTAAGAACCACCCCTGCTTAAAATAGCAAGAGGGACTCTCTGCCACCGGTCACGCACCAGGAGTCCCCCTGCAATCCACAAGAACTTAACACAGTCGCCCCAACAACAACACGAGCCCCCACCTGCCAGAAGACCGAAACGACGCCCAGAACTAAATTTAAACTCTCTTTTCTTTTGCAATCCGATCTGCAGAGTAGCCACAATAACCAACTCCTACTCCTGCCTGGCTCGCCAAGAATGTAAAGTGTTTGGGGGCAGATCCTCTGCCCACCTCAACCATCCTCTGCTACCAAGAAATGTGCTGGGTTGAGGCAGCCCCCTTCCCCACCCCTGGCAACAATAAACACTCAGACAAACGGATTGCAAAAGTGATGGAAAGTTTAAATAGAAAGCAGTGAACTTTTACAGAAAAGCAGAAGCACAGTGACAAAGAAAGATCCCCAAACAGACCCAGAGAGATCCCATCCCCACCTGAGGGTACACCCGGGACCCCCAGGGCTCCTTCTTCCCCCTCCCACTGCTAGGCTAGTCTCAGCTGGCCAGATCTGAGACTGCCCGTCCCCCCATGGCCTTGGGCCTAGCCAGGCCCAAAGCCGGGAGACATCTCCCCCAGTTACCGGCTGACGGAGGAGGAAGAAAAAAGATAGTGCTAGACTCCGCACTGCATCTTATAGTGGTGCAAAGGATTGTGGTATGAAATACTACATAATTTCCTGTGTCCACCCCTCTGGGCTGGACCTCTGGACACAGGAAGTAAACATTACAGGGGGGCACCCAGCTCAAACTGTAACAGGGTTGAAGGGAAAAGGCCAGGCCTTCTCCCCCCCCCCTGTAAAGTGAAGGGAAAAAAAAATTGAAAGGGAAAAAAAACCCCACACAGCCGGATTAGCAAAGGAGTGTGTGCTGTATTTACAAAGCAGTTTAGGGAACGCAGGGAAATATATACAGAATTTACAGTATTTACAATATATACGGAAATATACAACAAAGTAACACAGAAATGAGATTTCCCTCCTCTGCTGAGGAGGGTTCCCCACCCCTGTACCCCCTCCTCTCCCCCTTTTCCCCAGAGAGGGTTAGAAAGAGAGAGGAAAGAGGAGCAGTTGTTAATTGGAAAGCAGTTAGTACAGGCCTTGCAGTTTATCAGTTTCAAGGTCAGTCTGGCCGAAAGCCCAGAAAGCTGCAAGCTGCTGCAAGGAAGAAAAAGAAGTGCCGGACTTCCCAGAATACTCGGCTGTACTACAAGTTCAAAGGTGCTTTCTACCAATCTACCAATGAAATTAGTTCTTTAGATCTGTGTTTCGTTTATAAACATTCAGCCACAATGTCCCCTTTCTTAAAGGGACAGCCTCAAACGGTCACAATGCAGTTGTGGTCAAAGCGCAAAAACTGCCACAAGAGCTTTGCTGCTCCATTTGTCTTTTCTGGATGACAATAGAACTGCACTTTCTCTATGGCAGAAGCTGAGGCTCTGCTGGTGGAAAGCAGATTTCTTGCCTGTCATAAACAGACATAAAGCAGGAAGGATTCACTGGCCTACAGGCAACATGTTATTTTCTGTATGGATGAAAATTACTTAGGAAATAATGGAAATAGAAATTGGTGTGCACCCTCAGAGCTCTGAAAGACTAGGAAACAGTGTATATCCATGTGCAAATGCTAAGGAAGCCTGGAAATGTCTTTCAATGACTAAAGCCTAGCTTTGCACAATCTTTGAGTCTGTTTTCTCAGAACCTCATTTTGCTAATTTGATTATGACTTCAATAGTTCTTTTACACAAAACTTATTTTGACAGCTTCTGAAAGAGTGGGGAAAGAAGCCAATGTGTTTTCTGTTGTCAATGTAAACTGGAAAGTGATTCATGGTCTCTCATTTTATCCATGACAGAAGACTAACAGTTCTTCCCTGTGAAGCTGAGTCATACTGATAGGAAATGCAGAAGTAACTGCATCTTTATTTTCACACCGCTTTTCAGGATCATAAACAAGCTATACTGTTCTCCTTAGCAAGTAAATTCTGGTTACCGTTAACCTAGTCTTTAAAAGATGAAATTTGCCACTGTGCGTTGCACTGGGGAGCTCTTTTTTATTGCTCAAGACAGGGGGTTGCAGATCTGCAAATGTTCTGGATAAATTCAGCTCCTGTGGCAGTTTGAGGAAGAATTAGTTTTCACTTGTCATCTCTTTGTTGCTCATTTTTCTTGAACAGATGGTCACATTTCTTTAAGGTTTTTAAACATGAAATGAGTGACAGACATAATTTGGAGATGTTTCATTCTGTGATCTGTATGTTAGTGTACACTGTTTTTTTTAAATGTAGATTTGAATTTTCAGTGGATGTTAGCATATGTGTGTATGTGCTAATAGATAGAGAATAGCTAGTTGTCTGGTTAGGATCTTTGTAGCCCTGGCTTATAGCATGCTCTAGGTGCAGAGGTGGTCATAAGCATTTGAAAGAGCTCTTGAGAACAGCCCTTCTTAGAGCTGAATTTCCTTGTCTTTCTAGAGCAAAGAGAAACAAATGGTAACTGTTTTCATGCTGCTGGCACTGTGAGGTGTAGCACCAAAGCCACTGAAACAAGTACACCATTACCAAATACAGCAGAGAAACTCCTTAAGACGTGTGAGAGCAGGCCTGCCTTTCTTTATTCTGGTGCTGGACGCCTAGGGGATCATTCCACCTAAGTGTGTCAATACCAGAAGTATTCAGAGAATATATGCTTATATCTCATACATAATCATAATTTTTTCTAAGAAGTGATTAGTATATTCATATTAGTTAATGGAATTTGATACATATGTAAATCTCCTGCCCGCATGCTCATTGTGTACTGTGGGGATCCTCTGGTAGTTGTTTGGAAGTGTTCATCCTCATCCTTTCTATGGACTTTAGTTGAACTTCTTTGCACATGCTCTCTAGGCTGTCTGATACCATTGATAAGACAGACTGCTCTTCTTAATTTCTTCTTTCCTAGGGCCACAGTTATGATTTCTTATTGTTAATGCAGTTAATGAATCTTAGTTTATACAATAGATAAATTCTGTGAGGATTACATATTCCTCTTTGGTGAGGTGTTGGAACAGGCTGCCCAGGGAGTTGGTAGAGTTGCCATCCCTGGATGTGTTCAAGAATCATGTAGATGTGGCGCTTCAGAATATGGTTTAGCGATCATGGTAGTTGGGTAACAGTTTGACTCAATGATCTTAGAGGTCTTTTCCAGCCTTAGTGATTCTATGATTCTAAATGTTCCTAAGTTAGTATGGTATCAACACAAAAAATGGTGCTTAGTAGTTGGTGATCACAGAAGTGAGTCAGATTCTCAAATGTGAAACCAAACAGGCAGCAGCTGGCTCAAAAGCAACTGCAGCAGTTCCTGAAAGCCTGGGATTTACAGGTCTCCCTGGGGCAGTTGTGAGCTTAAATTGTTAGTAATTATATGCAATCAATTCAGTCAGTTTTGCAATCAACGAGAATGGATGTGAGACTTGGGATTTCATTTAACATGGATAGCCATCAAGCAGCTAAGAAACATAAGAATAATTTTCATTTCCTGCATTCTGTGGTATAATGCATGGCTACCAGGACACCACAGACAGAAGGTAATGAGAGAGACAGTTTCTCAGGAGGCTTTGCTTTAAATTGAGGAATAGACGTTTTGAGTTTTTTATTGCAGTACAGTCAGCATAAGGCAATTAAGGTTAAACTGGAGAGGAAATATATTTCAGAGGTAAATAGATATGGAAAACAAGTTAGCAGCTAGTTGGAAACATGTTCAGTTTGTAAATGTAAGTGTGTGGCTGTAGGTAAAAAATATAGAAGAAAATATTGAAGTGGGTTTTTTTGTTTGTGGTGTTTGTTTTTGTGTGTGTGTGTTTGTTTTAAACAGTTTAATTCTCTCTTCTTAAGGAGAATTAAAGCAGGGTGTGCTCGCTGTCACTGCTCTTAATGGTGTCTGGCAATGAGCAGGTGTGGTGAAGAGGTTATTAAATTTATTAATATGAAATATGAATTATGAAAATAGTATTTTTATTAATTATCAAACTATTAATAACCGATTAATCACCAACTTATATACATGTTCTAGTCCACGTTCGTGAAATAGATTCCACAACTGGCTTAGTGTTATGATTATAACGTAATTGAACTATCTATAAACCCTCTGAGTTCCTACTGAGTTCTAAACCCCACCATTAGTCATTCCCACTTCTGTTGGGGCTGTTAAATGCTTCTGTGGAGCAGAACTGGTACAGATGCACCAGGGTTGTAATTTGTTTCTAGCTCTTTCATGCTCTCCCAAACTGAGGGGAAACCTTCTGGCTCCTTTCATTGCTGGACAGATACATGTAAGAATCAAGCCAAACCAGGTTTTCATTATTTGACTTACAAAGATAAGAATCGTAAACCATAGAATCATAGAAGAAAAGCATAGAATTGAAACAGAGGTTCACAGAATTTGTTATTTATACATTCAAATGTTTATGTGGTTTTTATTTATCCAGAAAACCTGGTAACTACATGCATAATATGTTGTCTGCACTGACCACTTATGCCATGTTGTCAGCATGCACACACCTGTAGGCAGTGGGCTTCTGTGTTCGTGTCACCTCACTAAGGTAAAGCCCAAATTGAAAGTTGGGATGAAGAGTTGTGGAGAGGATTATTTTCCTTGAATTGGTGACACAGACACACCTGTAACACCCTCATTTAGCATGTACATATTTTGCTTGAGGATAAATGTTACCTTCTAGTTTTGAATAATACAATCCTGAATATTTGACAATCTGTTTATCTCAATTTGAGGTCCTCTAATGCCCATACTCTGCATCTGCTCTTTGAAAACTCCCATGAAATTATGGACCAGAATTCAAGAATTCTTTATTCCTACCACTCAACTATGAATTAAGAATAAATTCAGGTAAGCTATGACACATTTTGTGATTTGGTTTTCCTGTGTGCATAACAGGACTAAACCTATTGAAAGTAGGAGGATATATTGAATACTAGGAATAAATATATAAACATAGTACATGTTAAGATGCTATGACATTTACAAATGAATCTTGACAATTTAGAGCCAGATACTTAATTAATATGTCAAGACAAAATGTATTGTTTTCCAGAATCTTAGTGAATAAAAGCCATCAGGACTGTTATCATAATAAATATCACAGAGAACCAACAAACATAATTTGAAGTGGAAATTATCAAAATCAAAAATTTGAAAAAAAAAATTAAAATGAGCATTTATGGAGATTTTTAAATGTTCTCTATGCAAGACATTTTCTTCTATCTTTAGGAAGAATTTGGTTTTCAAGGTGTATATGCTAAAAGAGATTAAAAGATAATTTATTATGCATGCTTATAATTAAATTAAAAATACTTTAAAACTGGTTTTGTGTTTAGAATTCACTTTTTACTAGTTTTTCACATTTACTTTGCTTCTGTGACTTTGTAAAAATATTCTTCATGTTGTACAGCCAGAAGTTCTGAGCAAAATATTAGTGATCATCATCATGGATGATTTGTAGGTTGCTTGGATCTCAATGATGACTGTAATGTATTAATTACAAACACTGAAAGCTGGTATGTAAACCAGTGAGTAGTTGGGATTTGAAATTAGATGCCCCAACATTTATATTTAATTTTGAAAGGAGAAAGAGATGTTGAAGGAACTGTAAGTAAAGAAATGTTTTTGTTCCTTTCCCCCTGTTGCATTTATCTAACCTGAACTCCTTGCAAAAACAATTGAATAAAGCCAGGAAGAGCTAAAGAACTCTTCCAATTGTGTTATGACAAGCTATAATTTAGTGCTACTAGAAGTGAGTTATTTGTTTAGGAAAGGAGACAAAGCACTACACAAGCTTGAAGGGGCCATGGACAAAGCAGAACAGGGAAGACATGATGCCAAGGCCACTCCATGGAGAATGGTGTTCCTGGATCTGGCTGTCTGCCTGGCACTACTCCATCCATGGGACCACTTGTGGGACTTGCTGTTCTTTTTGAACTAAAATACAATAAACCCCACCAAATAGTCAGAATGAGAAGAGGTATATGAAATTGAGCTGACACAGCAGGAAATCATTATAATGAACACATCAGAAGGATCTGAATAGGAACAAAGTGGCAAAAAGCTATTCCTCAGGCCAGTGAAAACACATTAAGGAAGACTTCTGGCTCACTGAATCTGAATGTAACTTTACAAGGAAACTAATTTAAAACTATAAGATTGTAGACATTTTATTGTAATAAAATTTCCTTATTTTTTAAAAAGTTATGTTTAAAAATAATCACATTTGAATATTTGGACTAATGTAATTTTAGCCTTAGCTGGATACTGAAAGGAGGTAGTACAGCCAAACATTGTTAACCAGATAATTACAGGAAATTTAGGAGGCGTTTTGGTGAGATTTTTATGATGGAACTGTTTCTACTTTATTTTCCTAATGTTTCTAAAGCACAGGGAAGAGTATTTCCAGAATAAGAAGCGTGTGAAAGAATATTCTTAGGCCAAACCTCATCTTTTGCAGACAGCATGAGGAAAAAATATGTGAGTAACTGTCCCTTCTACAGAAGCATGCTGATGAGTTCCCTGGGACCTAGGGATATTCCTGGATACCCTGGGCAAGAGGTAAATGTAGTGGGAGAGAAAAATAGGCTATTTTCAGAAATCTAAATGTAGCTTAAGCACTGTATGACATGGAACTTGAATTATAAGGAACAGGAAAGACTTACTTTGGTATAATGTTATGCTTGATTTTGTTCTCACTGAACAACAGCTGAAGTGACTTTTCCATTTCATTCAATAGGAATATGGAAATTTGTTTTTCTTCAGGGAAAACAAAAACTGAATAGCTATGGAAAAAATTAGAAACCTGCAAAACAAAATACCCAAAACACGTGCTTGCGATGATTATCATGATAACTTTAGACGTGAGAAACGGGCAGTGAAGTTATGGTAAAAGATCAGATAAATCCCTTTTAAGGTTATTACAACCTGAGCAATAATTTAATAAACTTTTTCTAAAAATCTACCTCCAAATGATATGAAAGAATCTTAAAACTTTCTTTGTGTCCATATTTTCAACAGCTCTGAAAGTAAACAGTGACTCATATCCAGAGTATTCATCTCCCACTAATCTAAAAGATCTCAGGGGCTGTAATTTACCTTTCCCTTTCCTGGACAGTTGAGGCACCATAATTTCATAGTTGAGTAATATTTTCTAGCACCTGCATCAAAGAATACCACAGAAGAGTAAATTCAAAAGTGGTTGTGTTCATTACTGTGCTGCAGCCAAAACCTTGTGATATAAAAGAAGAGGGTTTAAAAAGCTTTCAGCAAAAATATATGCACTATTTATTTCTGCCTTTATGCAACTATATGTATGTTCTTTATATATTTTTGTTACTCTATTCCTGCCTACAGTGTTATGAACTCTAAACAGGTGAGATTTATTATGGTAATGAGGTATTTTTAGTTATGTTTTCCAAAGATAGACAAAATACTCTTGAAAGTTGAGTGAAATGGTAAGAGATCGTGTGCCAGGTTTGGAAAACAAGCACACAAATAACTTTCTTTCACTTTGCAAACTTTAGGTTACCACCTCATAGAGACATTAACATGTCATAACCTAACTACATGTGAAGTAATTTAATAAGGATGAAAAGTACCCATCTACTTGTAACTTTTCTTCTATCCTTGCTCTGACTCCTGTTTACACACATTTCAGTATGTGTAGACCACAGTGCCAGACTGAAAGGACTCATTATCTCAGTTTAATTTTTTGTGCTGTGCAGTTGACTGTCTGGGGTTTTGGTTTTTTGGGTTTTTTTGAATGTTATTGTTTTTATTCTTTTAAAGAAATGTAGAATGGCTTTATTGTATGCTATTTATTTGCTTTAATCAGTCTTTGCCTTCCTAATCCCTTCATTTTTCCTGAGCTGATTTTAATATTACTTCTCAGACTTTTGCTGCTGTGGTCTCTCTATTCCTCCACAGGCAGAGGCCTCTCCATATATTTCCACACCTCTTCCAAGCCTCATTTGGGAGGGCAGCAGAGGTTTTGGACTACTTGGCTTTGAAGGTAACCAAGGCCCAAGGCTCATGCAATTGTTGGTTAAAACATTTAGACAATTCTCCACTTTTTTTTTTCTTTTCTTTTTTTAGGAAAGTTTTTTTTTTCACAGTATCACAGTATAACTAAGGTTGGAAATGACCTCGAGGATCATTGAGTCCAACCTATCAACACAGACCCCATGACTACACCATGGCACCAAGTGCCACGTCCAATCCCCTCTTGAACGCCTCCAGGGACGGTGACTCAACCACCTCCCTGGGCAACCCGTTCCAATGACGAATGATTCGCTCGGTGAAGAACTTCCTCCTCACCTCGAGTCTAAACCTCCCCTGGCGCAGCTTGAGACTGTGTCCCCTTGTTCTGGTGCTGGTTGCCTAGGAGAAGAGACCAACACCTTCGCGGCTACAACCACCTTTCAGGTAGTTGTAGAGGGCAATGAGGTCACCCCTGAGCCTCCTCTTCTCCAGGCTAAACAATCCCAGCTCCCTCAGCCTCTCCTCATAGGGCTTGTGTTCAAGGCCTCTCACCAGCCTTGTTGCCCTTCTCTGGACACGCTCAAGTGTTTCGATGTCCTTCTTAAACTGAGGGGCCCAGAACTGGACACAGTACTCAAGGTGCGGCCTAACCAGAGCAGAGTACAGGGGCACAATGACCTCCCTGCTCCTGCTGGCCACACTATTCCTAATGCAGGCCAGGATGCCATTGGCCCTCTTGGCCACCTGGGCACACTGCTGGCTCATGTTTAGGCAGCTGTTGATCAGTACCCCCAGGTCCCTCTCTGTTTCGGAGCTCTCTAGCCATTCCGACCCCAGCCTGTAGCTCTGCATGGGATTGCCGTAGCCAAAGTGCAGCACTCGGCACTTGGACTTGTTGAATGCCATCCCATTGGATTCTGCCCACCTGTCCAGTCGGTCGAGGTCCCTCTGCAGAGCCTTTCTACCCTCTAACTGACTAACATCTGCCCCTAATTTGGTGTCATCTGCAAACTTGCTGATGACTGGCTCGACCCCCTCATCCAGATCATCGATGAAGATGTTAAAGAGCATGGGGCCCAGCACTGATCCCTGGGGGACGCCACTGGTGACTGGCCGCCAGCTGGATGTGGCACCATTCACCACCACTCTCTGGGCCTGGCCTTCCAGCCAGTTCCTAACCCAGCACAGAGTGTAGTGGTCCAAGCCATGGGCTGACAGCTTAGAAAGCAGTTTGCTGTGGGGGACGGTGTCAAAGGCCTTGCTGAAGTCCAGGTAGACCACATCCACAGGCCTCCCCACATCCACCAGACGGGTCACCTGATCATAGAAGGAGATCAGGTTGGAGAGGCAGGACCTGCCCTTCCTAAATCCATGTTCGCTGGACCTGAGCCCTTGGCCATCCTTCAGGTGTGCAGTTATTGCCGCCAGGATAATCTGCTCCATCACGTTCCGTGGCACTGAGGTCAGGCTGACTGGCCTGTAGTTTCCAGGTTCCTCCATCTGACCTTTCTTATGGATGGGGACCACATTGACCAGTTTCCAGTCATCTGGGACCTAACAACTTCCTTGAACATACCTCGAGAAGCCTTCCCCTCCTTCCAAAGGTGATACAACCTCCTTTTTCCCCTTAAATCCTCCAGGAGCTGCTTGCTCATCCAGGCTGATCACCTTCCCTGCCGGCTTGCCTTTTGGCACGTGGGAACCGCCAGTTCCTGTGCCTTCAAGAGCTCCTGTTTGAAGTAGGTCCAACCCTCCTGGACCCCTTGGTTCATGAGGGCTGGTTGTGGCCGGTTGACGTTGCCCCCTTAAGAAAGGGAATATGGTGGACGGAAGTTGGTAAACGGAAGGAATAGTCTAAACTAATTTCATTGGTGAAGTGGGAGGAAGCACCTTCTGAGCTGGGACTATACTGGGTTTTTCCAGCACCTTATCTTCAGTCTTGCTCCCGCTCCTCCACAGTGCAGCTCTGTCTCTGTGCTGGGCTTTCTGCCAAGGCCTCGGCCTTGAAGACAGATAAAGGCCGGTATATTAACTCCCTTCCAATTAACACGAACTGCTTCTAACTTTTTTTTCCTCTCTTTTCTTTCTCTTTCTATCCCATTCTGGGGAAAGGGGGGGAAGAGAGGGGAGAGCGGAGGTGGGGAACCCCTCTCTGTCCGAGGGGGGTTACTCTCATTTCTGTGTTACTCTGTTGTATATCTTTGTATATATTGTAGATATTGTAAATTTGTAAATATTCCCCTGCATTCCCTACATTGCTTTGTAAATATAGCTCCACTGCTTTGCTAATTCAGCTTGTGAGTTTTTTTTTTCTTTCCCTTCAAGTTTCTTTCCTTTTACCTTACAAGGGGGAAGGGAGGAGGCTTCTTGGCCTTACCCTTCCAAACCCACCACACTGGTACACAGGGAACTTTACAAATAAGTTTCCTAAACAGGCTGAAGTTCGCCCTCTGGAAGTCCAAGGTGAAGGTTCTGTTGGTGCTCCTCCCTATCTCCCTGCATATTGAAAACTTCACTATCTCGTGGTCACTGCACCCTAGGCAACCTCCCACGATCACGTCTCCCACCAGCCCTTCCCTATTAGAGAAGAGTAGGTCAAGGAGAGCCTGTCCCCTAGTAGGCTTACTTAACAGCTGTGTCAGGAAGCAGTCCTCCATTCGCTCCAGGAATCTTCTGGATTGCCTCCTCTCTGCTGAATTAAGTTCCCAGCAGATATCTGGGAGGTTGAAGTCGCCGACAAGGACAAGATCTGATGATCTTGAGATGGCCTCCAGCTGCTTGTAGAATACTTCATCAGCCTCCTCATCCTGGTTGGGTGGTCTGTAACAGATTCCAGTCAGGATGTCAGATTTGTGAGGCTGCCCTCTTATTCTAACCCACAGGCTCTCAATTCCCTCACCTTCCACCTCAAGTTCTGTGGCAGAGAGTGACTCCCTAATATACAGAGCCACCCCTCCTCCTCTTCTCCCTCGCCTGTCTCTCCTAAGGAGCCTATAGCCCCCCAGTGTAGCACTCCAATCACGTGTGTTGTCCCACCAAGTTTCTGAGATGGCGACTATATCATAGTCGCCCTGATGGATCAGGACCTCCAACTCCTCTTGCTTATTGCCTAGGCTGCGTGCATTGGTGTACACGCATCGCAGCTGGGTTCCTGACTTCTCAACTGACCCTACCTTGTGCCCTACTCTTTCCTCTGCAGAGGGACCGATTGCCTCACCCACCCCCTTCAGACCTTGTCTGTATATTTTTATGCTAGACATTAAATAAGAAAGGTAATTTGTGAATGCAAATCATAATTATTGCTAAAGCACCTCAGAAAATTAACTCCAAGCACATCTTGCTAATATTTAATCTTGATGATCTGCAAAATTCTCATAACAAGATTTGCTTGAAGTAAAAGGAGTGTGCCACTTTAATGCACTTAAAAATGCAGAAAATGTTAAATATACAAGAAGAGAGCTCTAGTATAGGGATTTGATTGGTTTTGGATTTGATTTGTGGTTTTTTTAATTCTAAACATATAGCTGGGCTAAGCTGTCAGCCCGTGGATTGGACCATTACACTATGTGCTGAGTTAGGAACTGGCTGGAGGGCCGGGCCCAGAGAGTGGTAGTGAACGGTGCCACATCCAGCTGGCGGCCAGTCACTAGTGGTGTCCCCCAGGGATCAGTGCCGGGCCCTGTCCTCTTCAACATATTCATTGATGATCTGGATGAGGGGGCCGAGTCAGTCATCAGCAAGTTTGCAGATGACACCAAGTTAGGGGCAGATGTTAGTCAGAGGGTAGAGAGGCTCTGCAGAGGGACCTCGACTGACTGGACAGGTGGGCAGAGTCCAATGGGATGCCATTCAACAAGTCCAAGTGCCGAGTGATGAACTTTGGCTACAGCAATCCCATGCAGAGCTACAAGCTGGGGTCGGAATGGCTGGAGAGCTCCCAAACAGAGAGGGACCTGGGGGTGCTGATCGACAGCCACCTGAATATGAGCCAGCAGTGTGCCCAGGTGGCCAGGAGGGCCAATGGCTTCCTGGCCTGCATTAGGAATAGTGTGGCCAGTGGGAGCAAGGAGGTCATTGTGCCCCTGTACTCTGCTTTGGTTAGGCCGCACCTTGAGTACTGTGTCCAGTTCTGGGCCCCTCAGTTTAAGAAGGACATTGAAACACTTGAACGTGTCCAGAGAAGGGCAACAAGGCTGGTGAGAGGCCTTGAGCACAAGCCCTATGAGGAGAGGCTGAGGGAGCTGGGATTGTTTAGCCTGGAGAAGAGGAGGCTCAGGGGTGACCTCATTGCCCTCTACAACTACCTGAAGGGTGGTTGTAGCCAGGAAGGGGGTGGCCTCTTCTCCCAGGCAACCAGCACCAGAACAAGGGGACACAGTCTCAAGCTGCGCCAGGGGAGGTTTAGACTCGAGGTAAGGAGGAAGTTCTTCACCGAGCGAGTCATTCGTCATTGGAATGGGTTGCCCAGGGAGGTGGTTGAGTCATCGACCCTGGAGGCGTTCAAGAGGAGATTGGACGTGGCACTTGGTGGCGTTATTTCATTTAGGGCTCAGTAGTCGACTGTCAGACGCCAGTCTCTATTCTGCTTTCGCACAGGCCACACTGGACTGTTGAAAGGGGAATGAGTTTTGCTGACGACTTTCTGACTCTCCAACTAATGAATCAGATTCTGAATGGGCAACAAAGAGTCACGGTTGGTTCTGTATTGTCTGTGATGCACAGTCTGAGAAGCAACCGGCAATTTAATGTCCTGTATCTTGTGTTGTCCCACAACTGCAGATTTATCAGAAAGCTCAGGCCTAGCAGACAGCTTCAATTTTTGTCCATCAATTTTTATAGAAGCTACTCCAAAAGCCCAGTTATAACCTTTAGGGTCTTTGAAACGCCCTTCCCTCAGAAAATCAATTCCCAAAATACAAGATGCATCAGGTCCGGTCACAACTGTATGCTTCCTCCATTGTTTACCAGTTAAACTTAAATTAACCTCCACCTTACTTAACTCTTGAGATCCACCAGTGACTCCCAGAATAGTTATAGACTCTGATCCCTGATAAGTTGATGGTATTATGGTGCACTGAGCTCCTGTGTCAACCAAGGCCCTGTACTTCTGAAATTGTGAAGTGCCAGGCCACTGGATGTACACATCCCAATAGATTCTATTATCTCTGTTATCCCTCTCCTCCCCCTGGCGGGAGGCAGGGCACCCCTAGTTATGGGGAACATGCCCACATGTGCATTTCACACAGTATGCAGTGTTATAACTGGAGCCACTGTTGGAGCTACTAGAGTTGTTCTGGGAAACCATGGAAGTAACAGCTACCCTTCTGGTATTGCTACCTCGGGTTCTGCCACTTTGCAATTCCCTCAGTTTCCTGAAAAGATTAGAAGTTGGTTGGCCATCCCACCGGTTCATGTTCTCACCAAACTGATCACACAGATTTATCCAAATAGTCCTATGTGACTGCCTTGGTGGTTGTATTGGGTTGAACTGAGGTGGAGTTAATTCTCCTCACAGCATCGTTCTAGTGCTGTGGTTTTTTGCAGCAGTAGTTGATAACACAGCAGTGTTTTGGCTACGGCTGAATCCGGTATTCAAGTTGTGTCCTTTCAACATTTCCCTGCCCCAAGAGTACATTGAGGGGTGGGCAAGATCTTGGGAGGGGACACAACTGAGCCAGCTGACTCAGACTGGCCAAAGAGGTATTCCATACCATATGACGTCAGCTCAGGTATAAGAAGGACGTGAAAGAAGGAAGTGTTGGGGATTCGTCCATGGTGTTTATCCTCCCAAGGAACCACAAAGCTTAGAGAGCCCTGCTTCCCGAGACCGACCACCGTCCTGCTGATGGGAATTAGAGACTAACATCTCTCTCTCTGCTTTCTTTGGTTCCGCGCGGTCTATTCGCTGTTTGCTTATTAGTGTTATCTTATCCCTGGCTTCTGTTATATTTTCTTTCCCTTCTTCCCCTGTTCACTTAAGAGGGGGAGCGATAGAGCAGCTTGGTGGTGTCGTAGGGTTGGAAGGGTAAGGCCAAAAAGCCTCCTCCCTCCCCCCTGTAAAGTAAAGGGAAAGAAAATTGAAGGGAAAGGAAAAAAACTCACAGCTGAATTAGCAAAGCAATGGGTGCTGTATATTTACAAAGCAGGGAAACACAGGGGAATTTAAAGAATTTACAATATTTACAATATATACAAAGATATACAATAAAGTAGCACAGAAATGAGAGTTCCCCCCTCTGCTGAGGGGGTTCCCCACCTCCGCTCCTCCCTCTCTCCCCCTTTCCCCAGAGCGGGTTAGAAAAGAGAGAGAAAGAGAAAAAAGTTAGAAGCAGTTATATGTTAATTGGAAAGCAGTTAATACAGGCCTTGCAGTTTATCAGTTTCAAGGTCAAGCCTTGGCCGAAAGCCCAGAACAGAGAGCTGCTGCTACCGAAGGAGTGGAAGACAAAAACTGACGTGAAAAGTGCAGGAATTCCCAGGAAAATCTGCTGCACTCCCAGTTCAGAAGGTGCTTCCTCCCAATCTACCAATTAAATTAGTTTAGATACTTCTTCAGCAAGGCCTTTGACACCGTCCCCCATAGCAAACTCCTGGCCAAACTGTCAGCCCATGGCTTGGACGGGAGCACACTGCGATGGGTTAGGAACTGGCTGGATGGCCGAGCCCAGAGAGTGGTGGTGAATGGTGCCACATCCAGCTGGCGGCCAGTCACTAGTGGTGTGCCCCAGGGATCAGTGCTGGGCCCTGTGCTCTTTAACATCTTTATTGATGATCTGGATGAAGGCATTGAGTCCATCATCAGTAAATTTTCTGACGACACCAAGCTGGGGGCAGGAGTTGATCTGCTGGAGGGTAGAGAGGCTCTGCAGAGGGACCTCGACAGGCTGGACAGATGGGCAGAGTCCAACGGCATGAGATTTAACACATCCAAGTGCCGGGTTCTGTACATTGGCCACAACGACCCCATGCAGTGCTACAGGCTGGGGTCAGAGTGGCTGGAGAGCAGCCAGGCAGAGAGGGACCTGGAGGTACTGGTCGATGGCAGGCTGAACATGAGCCTGCAGTGTGCCCAGGCAGCCAAAAGGGCCAATGGCATCCTGGCCTGCATCAAGAACAGTGTGGCCAGCAGGATCAGGGAGGTCATTCTGCCCCTCTATACTGCACTGGTTAGGCCACATCTTGAGTACTGTGTCCAGTTCTGGGCCCCTCAGTTTAGGAAGGATGTTGACTTGCTGGAACAAGTCCAGAGAAGAGCAACAAAGTTGGTGAGGGGTTTGGAACACAAGCCCTATGAGGAAAGACTGAGGGAGCTGGGGTTGCTCAGCCTGGAGAAGAGGAGACTCAGGGGTGACCTTATCACTCTCTACAACTACCTGAAGGGAGGTTGTAGACAGGCTAATGATGGTCTCTTCTCCCAGGCAGCCAGTACCAGAACAAGAGGACACAGTCTCAGGCTGCGCCAGGGGAGGTTTAGGCTGGATGTTAGGAAGAAGTTCTACACAGAGAGAGTGATTGCCCATTGGAATGGGCTGCCCAGGGAGGTGGTGGAGTCGCCGTCATTGGAGGTGTTGAGGAGGAGACTTGATGGGGTGCTTGGTGCCATGGGTTAGCTGTTTGGGTGGGTTGGATTGGTTGATGGGTTGGACACGATGATCTTGAAGGTCTCTTCCAACCTGGTTTGGTCTATTCTATTCTATTCTATTCTATTCTATTCTATTCTATACTTTTCGTTTACCAACATCCGTCCACCATATTACCTTTCTTAAGGGGACAGCCTCAAACGGTCACAGGTGGGTATCTGGCCTCTAGGCCAGAGCCAAACCAAGAATGTGCTGGGTTGAGGCAGCCCCCTTCCCCACCCCTGGCAACAATAAACATTCAGACAAACGGATTGCAAAAGTGATGGAAAGTTTAAATAGAAAGCAGTGAACATTTACAGAAAGCCAAAAGCACATTGATAAAGAAAAATCCCAAAACAGACCCAGAGAGATCCCATCCCCACCTGAGGGTACACCCGAGACCCCCAGGGCTCCTTCTTCCCCCTCCCACTGGTAGCCTAGTGTCAGCTGGCCAGATCTGAGACTGCCCATCCCCCAGTGACCTTGGGCCTAGCCAGGCCCAAAGCCAGGAGACATCTCCCCTAGTTACCGGCTGACGGAGGAGGAAGAAAAGAGAGCGTGCTAGACTCCGCACTGGATCTTATAGTGGGTGCAAAGGATTGTGGTAGGAAATACTACATAATTTCCTGTGTCCTTCCCTCTGGGCTAGACTTCTGGACACAGGAAGTAAACATTGCAGGGGGGCACCCAGCTCAAACTGCAACAGTGGTCTGTTTTGATTTGATCTGTTTTGGAATGACCTCCTTGGTGGATGTGTATTCCTCACAGATGTAACTTGTATCCACTTGGAGGAAGAATTAGAATTATCTTTTTGTGCCAATTGGGATATGGAATCTTTCAGATCCTTCATGCAACTCTCAATTTTTCCAGACAAAGTTTCTATGGCTGAAACCAAAGAAACACGTGTCATGCTATCCTCCAATTGTCTCATTTGATCACTGAATTGGCCAACCGTAGGAGGAGCTCCACCATAATTTCTTGACACAATTTTGCTTGCCAGAATGTTTCATAATTAGATGGAGCAAGTTTGATGAGCTTTTTAGCAAGACCAATACCCACAGGAATGTCATCAGGATTCAGAGTTTCATGTTCACCATAGAGTAGCTCTCTAACAGCAAATTCTCTCAAGCGCTTAATTCCCTCATCTATGGTAGTCCAGGATTCTATGGAAGATCATCTCGTGAAGGGTATCTCTGGGCAACCGCCATTAAAAGGCGTATCCACAGATTAACCTTACTGAGAACCCTGCCTAGATGTCTATCTATTCCATTATCCCTCGAGAGATTTCCTAACTGAGCTGCTGACTTGTCTCCAACTTTTAGAGCTGGAGCACCTGTATCATAACACTTACTAAGCCAAGCTAGAACTGGCTCCTTATCTGCCCTAGTGTAATCTTTATGGACATTTTGTAATTCTTCGTGTGGTGAAGAACATTCCGAAATGTCATCTGACTCCTCCTCTTCCTCAATTTGTTGTCTTAATAATCCTGTTGCCATTTTCTCAAGGATCTCTTTAAGCTGAAAACCACCTCTGCCAGCTCCTGTCCTATCTGCATCTCTATCCTGCTTTGCTCTCACTAAGTCAGCTAGATCTTTAAAACAAATCTCTTCCTCCTCAGCAGGATCTTTTCTAGTAGAGGGTCCCTCACCAGGATCAGTCTCCTGCCCTTCTTCTCCATTAGCTCCTGGATCATCTTTGGTCTTTCCACTTCTAGTCTCTAAAACAGCCAGCTTAACTGGAGCTGTGTTTGAATTTTCAGTCACCTTAACAGAAGCTGACAGGTCCTGAGATAAATCAGCTGCTGGGGCAGTGGCTTCCGGTCCCACCGAGAGAGTGGGCGGAAATGACGTTGCCCCGTTAATGACCGAAAGAGAAACAGGAGGAGGAGAAGGAGGAGACGCCACATTGGCCGCCGCCCCTGGCAGCTTGCCAGAATCAGCAGCAAAACCGTTCAGAGCAGCCTTTCCAATTAACTTCTTAGCTTTCTTTTTAACTGACACATATTCTCCACACTCCTCATCACTAGACGTCTCTGGGACTGACCCAGAGCCACGTTGCCTTTTCTTTGATCTAGTTTTAGTAACAAAACACAGTCTCTATACCTTCCTCTCCCGACGCAAAGAAATTAGCAGATATGCAATCACCATCACCAGCAGCAGATTTACACACATTAAATAAATCACCTTTGGATCCCAGCCATCATTTAAAGTTACTCTTTCTTCTACTGGGATCTTAAACTCTTTTATCTCAATAGGGAGAGTGCTAGAGGTCACATTCCTGTATCTTTCTGGCCAGAAGAAATCCAGACAGGGTGCATAGAGAAATTTGACTTGATACATACACCACACATAAATTGTCCGCACCAAATATTTACCCAGGTAATCCAGAATCAAACCCAAAAAATATCTGTAAACCAGAGCCCCAAAAATTGAAAAAAATGTACGCTCTAATATCCACAGCACCTTCATGTTTTGCTAATCTGGCTATAAAACAATAAAGCAATAAAGCAATAAAGCAATAAATCAAGCTAATTATCTGCCCCACGTTGGGTGCCAAGAAAAAAAATGTCAAAGGTTGAGGGGAAGGCCCAGCCTGCTCCCCCCCCTGTAAGTAAAGGGAAGAAAATTGAAAGAAAACCACAGCCGGATTAGCAAAGGAAATGTGCTGTATTTACAAGCAGTTTAGGAAATGCAGGTATATATACAGAATTTACAATATTTACAATATATATACAGAAATATACAACAAAGTAACAAAGGAATGAGATTCCCTCCTCTACTGAGGAGTGTTCCCCCCCCCCCCCGTACCCCCCTTTTCTCCCCTATTTCCCCAAAGAGGGTTAGAAAGAGAGAAAAAGAGTAATTGTTAATTAAAGCAGAATGTGTTAGTAGAGGCCTCATCTGTTCAAGGTCAGTCTGGCCAAAAGCCCAGAAGCCATGAGCTGCAGAAGGAGTGGGAAGAAGTGCGAGACTGAGTGAGACAAGTCTCACTGGGAATCAAAACTTAAGGCAGTGCTCTGCCTCTCCACCAATGAAATTAGTTTAGACCTGTCTTTTGTTTATAAAACATTCGGCCATGGTGTCCCTTTGTTAAAGGCACCGCCTCAAATGGTCACAGCCTCTTTTTCTCTTTATCTTTTTTGCCTCCCTGTGTTTATGGCTCATTGACTTCTATGCCTTAAGCTGTGGGTTTTTTACGAATTAACAGTAATGGATGGCTGTTGAATTGCCTTTCACTAACCTTTTTAAAAATTAGCATAAATTTATTCAGGCAAAGCATAATTTAGAAGTCCTTCCTTCAAGATATATCTTTTGACTATTTCTCAGTCCAGTACAGGAGTTTGCATTTTTTGCTCTGTAAAAGATTTTGTACAAAGCTGCTGTAGAAGTCACTGTGCCCTCCTCACATATGTAGGAACTTTCCATTATTTTATTCTCCATTTGGACACAAGGCTCCAGACCACCATCACTGACATATTTTTGTCCCAGCAAAATTGTGTGGTCCTTTGTAAATGTGCATTATTTCTTACAAATTTAAATCTTGGCTCTTAAAAAGTTTTGGAGTACTTTCCATTTCTAGCAGATGTTCCACCCACGTTTTATGGGAACAGATGAAGTCATTTAAGGATGGTTTTGATCCTAAGAACTTGGGGTTTACTTTTCACTAACATCTGAAATGTCCCTGGTGCATTCAAGAGTCTAAGAGAATCTCTTGGATTCTTCCATAGGTTATCATAACAGCTGTTTCTGTTACCCTCTCCATTTCTGAATGACAATTCAACTTGAAGGATATCTGTGGCAATGCCAGCGACGAGCAGTGTGAGCAATCTGGCAGTGCAGGCCTAGAGCCTGACATGATGGTAGGCCATGCTCAGCATAAATGCAGAGTCAGCTAGCAGTGTAGCAAAACAGTGCTGTGCCTGCAGCATGTAACTAAAAGAAGACACTGGTAGCTATAAACATGGACAGTTATCTTGGGACAACAGGACATGCACCTGCATCAACAACCTTCTGGTGTCATTAGTAGTTGGACCAATAATCTGTAATAGTGCAATGTGTGGTCACTCAGAGGGAACCAATGGAGCTATGCCAACAAGGCACTCCGAGTTTATATAAGTTGTAGCAGTTCCCTTGCTATGCACTTCTGCCTTTCCTGTCTCCTGCTTCTTCTACACTTTACAGTGCTATACTTGCACTACAGGCCTGCACCTCAGGCCTGCACCATCGGCCTGCAACACTGGAACAATAAAGGAACAATACTTGATCATATTGGTCAGCCATATTGATTCCTATCTCCGTCGTCCGATATCTGGCGCCCGAATACACCTGAACTCATGGACAAGGGATCCTCGGAGTACAATACTGATCGACTCAGCACAGAGAGGTACGTCCAAGCGATACGGAAAGCCGGTCGAACAGCACTGACCCGGTGCTAAAAAAATTAGCAGCGCGCGCTCAAAAAGGAAGTGAATCTCACCCTAGCATCGACCGACGCACCACCGACAACAGCGGCCCCGGCAGCAGCCACCCCCACGGCAGCGGCAGGAACAGCCCTAGCGGCCCCTTCCCCCCAGCGCTTTCAGCAGCGCTACACACACCCCACACCCCCCGCCTCCTTCATTCCACACGTTATCAGCACAGGACGGAGATTTCAATTGAGTCCCGATGGGGCAATCAGGAGGTGGGAGGGACAGAGAACTGTCCCGCTGTGCTGGTGGAAAGGAATTGTGGGAAATGTAGTCACAGACGGAGAAGGTTAACAATGACTATGGTAATCTGAACTAACTAATGTTAAAGGAAGCCATAGCTACCTATATGGGCTACAGTCAGGATACACAACTGCTGTAATCAATCAGTTGTTTTCAACACATTTGTTAATCCCTTTTGACACACCTATGTCAGCAAATGGTGTTTATTACGAGGTCTGAGAGCGATCATGGAGGAGATGGGTGCCTTACAACCTGGCCTCCCAACTCCCAGTCCCCACAAATTGGGACCTGATTATTATTCATTTGAAGGATCGTTTTCTTTACAATTTGCTCACACTCGGAGGACTTAACAAAGTCTGCATCTACTGAGTCATCGATTAACCCAGCGCGTGGCTGAAGAGAGAGGAGGCAGCTTGAGGAGCGCAGCTCTGGGAGTTTGGCTTTTGGCTTTGCTTCCCTTGCTTTTCAGGCGGTAAGGGGCTGGTGGCTTGGGACTTCCCGAAGAGAGGAGGAGGGGCAGGGGGCTCGGATTGCATACCTGCCGGAGGGCAGTGACGTAGCTGGGGGAGGGGTTGCCACGGAGACCGCGCGCAAACCAAACAGAACCCAGCGCGTGGCTGAAGAGAGAGGAGGCAGCTTGAGGAGCGCAGCTCGGCTGCTCACTGACAGGGAAAAAAAAAAAAAAAAAAAAAAAAAAAAGCCGTGTGGAGAGGGTGGTTACTGCAAGATGGTCACCACTAGAGCAAAGGCTAGCAGAAGGACAGTGGGCACCCAAACAGAGACCACACACAAGCATGCAGATGTTCAGGTAGGTGGCTGCAGTGAGTGCTGGAGCCTGGCACTCGATATGGAGGCTCGAGGGAGCAGCTCCTGTTTCAGGTGTGAGCAGGTCACTGATCTGATGAGCATGGTGGTCAAACTAAAAGAAGAGGTGGAAAGGCTAAGAGCTAGAAGAGATGGCGAGCAGAAAATTGACGATTCCCATAATGTAATCTCTTCTAAACCAGAACAGGGGGTAACACTTAGGGGAACAGGGAGTTTGATACCTTCCCAGCAGCAAGACTCTCAACCTCCCTGTAGTAACCCACATGAGCAGGGCCAATGGGAACAGGTCTCTGCCCGACAGAAGAAATGCAAACAAAGGAAGTCTGCTACTTTGAGCAGCATGCTGCCTCCAGTGCAGTTACAGAACAGGTATGAGGCTCTGCAGGAGGAACAGGTCATTGGTAAGGCCGAGGACTCAAGAAGGTCAGAAGCTGCACCAATGACAGGTTGCCTCAGGCCAGCCATCAAAACTTACCCAGAAAAGAAACCTCGTAGGGTCATCGTCATAGGAGACTCCCTACTGAGGGGAACAGAGGGCCCAATATGCAGACCAGACCAATTTCATAGAGCGGTCAGCTGCCTCCCTGGTGCCCAAGTAAAAGACGTAGTAGATAGAATTCCCAACCTCGTGAGTCCTTCGGACTACTACCCACTGCTGGTCTTTCAGGTGGGCAGTGACGATGTAACAATGAGAGGCTCACAATCTATTAAGAAAGACTTCAGAACCTTAGGGCAAATGCTAAAGGGATCAGGGGCTCAAGTCGTGTTCTCTGCCATCCCTCTAACGTCAGCAATGGATGAGGATACACTGAGGAAGGGCCGACAGATCAATTCATGGCTCAGGGGCTGGTGCCATCGACAGGGCTTTGGGTTCCACAATCACGGACTGGTTTTCAAGGCACCTGAGCTGAAAACAACTCATGGGACACACTTGTCCCAGAGGGGGATAAGAATCCTGGGGCAGGAATTGGCAGGGCTCATTGATAGGGCTTTAAACTAGATTTGAAGGAGGAAGGGGTTAATAGTCTCCTGCTGGCTGGTGACAAACAGAGGGGCAGCTCACCAGCAGTAGAGAGAAGGAGAGCTGGTAAGGGCTCTCAGCTTGCTGCCCTGAGGCAAGCCACGAATGATCCACCAGGACATTCTGTGGAAACCGAGGGGATTTGGCACAAGAGGAGGACAGGGCCAGCCCAGCTGAAGTGCTTCTATGCGAATGCGCGCAGCTTGGGCAACAAACAGGATGAGTTAAGGGCCACTGTGCTGCTGGGATGCCACGACATAGTGGCTGTTACTGAAACTTGGTGGGATGAATCCCATGACTGGGATGTAGGGATAGATGGATATAAACTCTTTAGGAAGGATAGGCAGGGAAGGAGAGGAGGAGGTGTTGCCCTCTATGTCAATAGCCAGTTGGAATCAGTGGAGCTCCAACTGGGGAGGGATGATGAGCTAGTTGAGAGCGTATGGGTTAAAATTAAAGGCAGGACAAGGGAAGAAGATATTACTGTGGGGGTCTCCTACAGGCCACCTGACCAGCAGATCCAAGCAGATGAGGCCCTCCACAGGCAAATAGAAGCGGCTTCCAGGTCACAAGCCCTGGTCCTCATGGGTGATTTCAACTACCCGGACATCTGCTGGAGGGACAACACAGCAAGGCACCAGCAATCCAGGATGTTCCTGGACTGCATAGAAGACAACTTCCTCCTCCAAATGGTAGAGGAACCAACAAGAAATGGTGCTATGCTGGACCTTGTTCTCACCAACAGGGAAGGGCTGGTAAGCAATGTGAGGCTCAGAGACGGCCTTGGCTGCAGTGACCATGAAGCAGTTGAATTTAATATCCTCAGGGCAATCAGGAGGAAGTATTCCAAGCTTACGACCCTAGACTTTAGGCATGCAGATTTTGATCGCTTCAGGGATCTGATAGCCAAAGTGTCGTGGGACAAAGCCCTGGAGGGAAGAGGGACCCAGGACAGCTGGTCAGTATTCAAGGACCACCTCCTCTGTGTCCAGGAGCTCTGTATACCAACAAAGAGAAAAGCAGGTAAGAATGCTAGGAGGCCTGCCTGGATGGGCAAAGAGCTACTGGACACACTATTACTTAAAAGGAAACTCTACAGGAAGTGGAGAGAAGGACAGCTAGAACAGGGGGTATATAAGGAAGCTGCCCGAGCAGCAAGAGTCCTGGTTAGGAAAGCCAAAGCAGAGTTTGAATTGAATCTAGCCAGGGAGGTTAAAGGGAACACTAAGAACTTTTACAGGTATATTAATGGGAAGAAGAAGACTAGGGAAGGTGTGGGCCCCCTCAGAAAGGAAAATGGTGACATGGTCACATGTGATGAGGAAAAGGCTGAGGTACTTAATAACTTCTTTACCTCAGTCTTCACTGCAAGGGCCTCTAGCCACACTCCTGATGTTATGGAAGTCAAAGCCAGGGATGGGGAGGAAGAACTGCCCATTGTAAGTGCAGATCAGGTTCGTGATCATCTGAAGAACCTGAAAGTGTTCAAGTCCATGGGACCCGATGGGATACACCCACGGGTACTGAGAGAACTGGCAGAGGAGGTTGCTAAACCCCTCTCTATTATATTTCAAAAGTCATGGCAGTCTGGGGAAGTCCCCACAGACTGGAAAAGGGGAAACATTGCCCCCATCTTCAAAAAGGGTAAGAAGGAGGAACCAGGGAACTACAGGCCAGTCAGTCTCACCTCTGTGCCTGGAAAGATCATGGAGCAGATCCTCCTGGAGTCACTACTCGCTCAAAAGAATAGTGAAGAGGTGATTGGGAGCAGTCAGCATGGCTTTGCCAAGGGCAAATCCTGCCTGACCAACCTGGTGGCCTTCTATGAGCAGGTGACAAAATTAATAGATGAGAGGCGAGCAACTGATGTCATTTACCTGGACCTGAGCAAAGCCTTCGACACTGTCCCGCACCACATCCTGGTCTCCAAACTGGTGACACATGGGTTTGATGGGTGGACCACTAGATGGATAAGGAACTGGCTTGATGGCCGCACCCAAAGAGTGGCTGTCAATGGCTCCATGTCCCAGTGGAGGCCAGTGACAAGTGGAGCCCCTCAGGGATCAGTCCTGGGACCTGTCTTATTCAACATCTTTGTGGGTGACATGGACAGTGGCATTGAGTGCACCCTCAGCAAGTTTGCTGATGACACCAAGCTGTGTGGTGCAGCAGACACGCTGGAGGGAAGGGAGGCCATCCAGAGGGACCTTGACAGGCTGGAGAGGTGGGCACAAGCCAACCTCATGAAGTTCAATAAGAGCAAGTGCAAGGTACTGCATCTGGGTCGAGGCAATCCCAGGCACAAATCCAGGCTGGGCAGTGACTGGCTGGAAAGCAGCCCTGAGGAGAGAGACTTGGGGGTGCTGGTGGACAAAAAGCTCAACATGAGCTCTCAGTGTGCACTTGCAGCCCGCAAAGCCAATCAGATCCTGGGCTGCATCAGGAGAAGTGTGGCTAGCAGGTCGAGGGAGGTGATCCTCCCCCTCTACTCAGCCCTGGTGAGACCCCACCTGGAGTATTGTGTCCAGTTCTGGAGCCCCTATTACAAGAGGGATGTGGAGGTGCTGGAACGTGTCCAGAGAAGGGCCACAAGGATGATTAGAGGGCTGGAGCACCTCTCCTATGAGGACAGACTGAAGGAGTTGGGACTGTTCAGTCTGAAGAAGAGAAGGCTCCGAGGTGACCTAATTGTGGCCTTCCAGTATCTGAAGGGGGCCTACAGGAAGGCTGGGGAAGGACTTCTCAAGATCTCAGGTAGTGACAGGACTAGGGGGAATGGAATGAAGCTGGAGGTGGGGAGATTCAGGCTAGATGTGAGGAGGAGGTTCTTCACCATGAGAGTGGTGAAACCCTGGAATGGGTTGTCCAGGGAGGTGGTCGAGGCCCCGTCCCTGGGGGTGTTTAAGACCAGGCTGGATGAGGCTCTGTCCAGCCTGATCTAGTGTGGGGTGTCCCTGCCCGTGGCAGGGGGGTTGGAACTAGATGATCCTTGTGGTCCCTTCCAACCCTGAATGAAACTATGAAACTATGAAACTATGAAACTATGAAACTATGAAACTGTTAAGGCAGACTCCACCCACCGATATCAATGGGTAGCCCGAAGGCACTCTCTTCCCACTTAAAGAGACTCGTAGTGACATAGACTTGTGACATCTATAAGTCTATGGATGATATTCTGATTGCAACAAAAAAGTTACATCTAAGACAGTGCTGTCTGAGTTTCAGCAGCAAGCAGACTTGAAAGTCACACCGCCTTTGACCTTGCAACTCTTCAATTAAGTGGCAATTCACTTACAAATGCCTGGGAAGCCACGCCCCGGCAGCCAGCAGACTCTACTAAGTGTCACCATTAACCATCTCATTGGGGCGAGATCTTTGCCAGATCTTATCAGCAAATGCAGCTTCCTGAGAAGGCTTTGCAATTAAGTCAGGATTTAGTGATCAAAGGGTGGTCCAAAATCCAGGACACTGAGCAGGGTCTAACAGGGACACTTGGTTCCTTTGTCAATACCATCCCTTACATACGGCATTCAATACTAATTCAGACCTGACTCACGATATGAAGGTAGAAATGCTGGATATTTTGGCATTTGACAATGCTAATGAAGAAACTAAACAGGTTCTCAGCATTTTATCAACAGGTGGCACTGCCTCATGACTGCAGGACCACAACGAATGAAGGCATCAACAAGCAGCAATGTATCTAGCCACGGCCATAGAAGCAGTCTTGAAATCATTGTGCCTCTGAGAAACCTAGGTACCTTAAAGTGTCTGACTGCTGGACAGACTCGAAAGTGTCACAGATCTAATCATTTTACTCGAGATCGTCACAAAAGCTGCTCCCGCAGTGCAAGTACACCCCGTGACGACACCAAACCAGGGTGCTTGGACTGCGCCCCCCCCTTCCCCTCCCACTTGCCCCTTCCCCCCCCCCCCCCTTCCCCTCCCCCTCCCCCCTCACGGCAGCCCATAGCGGACCTAACAACAGCCGCATATCACCTTTGAATCCACAAAGCGCTGTCGAGTTTAACTGGCATGGTCCTTTGGGTCACAGACCCTGTGCTCTGTTGATTGGCAGACTGTCTACCTTTAGACAGGGCATTCTTATAATTCCTGGTCCAATACATTCTGATTATGACTGGGCTATGAAAATTATGCTCTATACCATTGCCTCTCCTGCTAGCACTCTTGTTGGGACAGAAATTGCTCAGCTAATACCATCTGAGTCCCGAGTGCCCAAAACTTCTAACAGGATCCAAGGGCAAGAAGGCTGGGGTTCCACCGATATGCCTAATACCTTATTAGCCCTAGAAATCCAAAAGAGAAAACTGGAACAGATTGTATCTGTCAGACACCCTTGTGGACAAATTATACAATTTTCAATTATTGTGGATACTGGAGACGATGTCATCATTACACCTAGTCATAAATGGAATGGTCACTAGCCATTGCTCATGGCAAATGTTGAAGTCATGTGTTTAGAAGGTATCCAAAAAACCTGGGTTAGCAAAGAGCCAGTGCAATTAGCTTTTAACTACAGCAAATCAATCACTGTAAGACCGTACATGTTAACCCTTCCAGTTGCTCTATTGGGCTGATAAGCCTTAAGTCAACTAGGAGCAAAACTTGTTACCATTCCTTCTTTGTAGTGGCTACTAGTCAGCAACCAACCCTCAAATTAAAATGGAAAACACATAATCCAGTATGGGTGGAACAATGGTCGTTCAGACACGATAGGCTGCAAGTCGTTAAGACCCTAATACAGAAACAATAGCAACTAGGTCACACCTTGCTAGCCACCCACCCCTACCCCCACCCCCCAGAAAAGGGAGGATTTTCTAGTAGGACTCTTGCCAACCAAAGCTCTGCTCTGATTTAAAGTTACAGTGCTAATTTCTTAATTTCTGATTGCAATGTCCTTAAGAGATTTGTTACTTAGATATTTGCTAAGTTTTCCTGGTAAGCATAATGAATGGTAAGCATTTGGTATTTATAGATACCTAGTACATAGTAATTGTAGTAAGGTGTAAGTACTTAGTAATGAGTTCACATTGTAAGATTTTCTTTTGGTTCGAACCTTCTTAGTTGTGTGCCTAGGCATTTCAAAGGAGCTCCATGTAATATAGTTAAGACTTGTAGTAAATAGGTATTCAATTTAAGAAGTATTCCTTAGCTAAGGTAATGTCTTTATATTTCCTTCTTAGACATAGACTAGAAAAAATACAAAAAATGAAAAAAAAAAAAGTAAACAAAAAGGTAATGTGCAAAGAAAAAAATGTAAGTGTAGAAATATGTAACAAAAGCACAAAAACTCAGGATACAAAACATAGAGTAGTAAATAACAGAATAGTAATAAAAAAGAAGAGCAACAATAAAAACAAAATATTAAAAACAAATATGACACACTGAAAAATCATAAAGATTACTAGCAAAGAAAAGCTATTAACAAAAAACATAAGAATTGTTAGCAAAAAATAAAAATAAGGATTATCAAGACTACTAGATTAAAAAAAAATATTATACAAAGAGTTGAGAAGATTAAAATTAAAATTATAATAAAAAAGAATTAATAGAAAAGAAGGTTAAAAAAATATAATACAAATGTAAAAATAAAAATTTAAACAGAAAATAGATTAAATAAAACAAACATGCAAAATAAAAAATAATTACAATAAAGAATATAAGATAAAAATAAAAGACTAAACACTAGATAAAAAGAAAAAATGGAAATTACAAAAATAAAAGAAATTGAAAATAAAAAATTGATTAGAACAACAAATTAAAATACAGATTAAAAAATTACAATAACAAAATAAAAATGATAATAAAGAAGGTAAAAAAGAAAGGAAAATGACAAAAAGTAAGTTAAAAATAATAATAAAAATGTAAAGAACAAAGAAAATTTAAAATACAAAATAACAAAAATTAATTGAATAAAATATATATATAAAAATTAGATTAAAATTAACAAACCAAAAAGTTAACAAAAAATAAATAAGAGATACCATCAACATAAAGTGTGAAACAACTCAAATTCGAATTAAAAAGAAAAAAAAAACCTATAAAAATAATTTACAAAAAATCAAATTGAAATTAAAAGAAATTAAAAAATTAAATAAAAACAATTGTAAACATGTAAAAAAAAAGTTAACTTAGAAATAAAATATATACACATATAATGAAATCAAACAAAAATGAAATAGATTTATTGAAAGTAGATTTCAAAATATTAAAGAAATGAAGCAAAAAATTAATTAAAAATTTAAAAATAGCTCACATTAAAAGCGAACAAAAACACTCAAAACTAGTTACAAAATATGTGGAATCATAGACTCGTGGAATGAGTCAAGGTTGGAAAGGACCACAAGGATCATTTAGTTCCAACCACTGCCATGGGCAGGGACATCTCACACTGGATCAGGCAGGCTAGAGCCTCGTCCAGCCTGGGCTTAAACACCTCCAGGCATGGGGCCTCGGCCACCACCTTGGGCAACCCATTCCAGGGCTTTACCACTTTCACGGTGAAGAATTTCTTCTCCACATCCAGCCTGAATCTTCCCATTCCCAGCCTTGTTCCATTCTCCCTAGTCCTGTCATTTCCTGACATGCTAGGATGTGTCTCCCCAGCATTCTTGTAGGCTCTCTTCAGATACTGGATGGCCTCGATCAGGTCACCTCGAGCCTTCTTTTCTGCTAACTGCAATCATCGCAACAAACAACGGCGGAAGAATCAAGACCACGAGGACACAGCATTTCCCATGCAGTCGAACATCGATCACAACAACTGCTATGATAATCTGGGATCAAACAGCATCACTCAGAAGAATGTACCACAGCATCATGTGAATTAGGACTGAATATTGTGGTTGCTTGATAACTTTGTATTCTCTCTTGTTAACTAAGTGTGCCTCAGAATGTAGACTTCCTAGAGGATGCAGTTTCATCTTTACATTTTGCTTAGTAGAGATTATTAAAAAAAAAAAAAAAAAAAAAAAAAAGGGGAAAAGAGAGATTGAGAGATTACCCGATAGCAAAAAATTAGCTCATGGCAACCCTAGAAATGCTGTAACCCTAGAAACATCAACTTTGCAATGTGCTGTAACCTGACGAGAACGGAGACAGGGACGACAGCACTCAATATGAGTGATAGTAATCATCCAACTTTATTGTTCCACACTTCATTACTTGTAGTCTTATCTTATGCATAGTTAATTCTATTCAAATTTAACACATACTATTGGTTTCTCTTTAAAAGGTTACATCATTGTTTTCACAACTCTGTGGAATTCTTTGTACTCAGTCTAATTGCTCTTTTTCCCAGATCTCGCCTCCTCCTTATCTTGCTTGCCTCCCTTCTCAGGGGCAGCTGGACTTCAGCATGCCAAGCAATCAGCACTTTCCCACATCTCCTACTCCACTGCTATATTATCAACAGGGAATTCTTCAAGGCCTGAATTGCACAGGTGTTCCTGGGACCCATGTCCCCTCTTGCTCAAAACAATCCCCAACAGTAACCCTCTCACCACAAGACAGCACGAACACGGCACAACTGTCATGAAAATGACAATCAGCAAACCTGCTTAGCACTGACCTCAACAACTGTCACGATAAACCAAGATGTCAACAGAAAGCATCTAACTTATAACTGAGTGTCGTGACTGCTTAATTGTTGTGTGAACATTAAGAGATCAGAATTACTAGGATGAGCAAAACCACATTATTCTGTGTAATTTTATATTGGGCAATGCAATGAAGCTCTTTTTGCTCTTGCTGTTTGCCTGCAAGTTTTCTGTCTGTGAAGCTAGAGCCTGGCCAGATCTACCTTTACAGATTAAAGAAATCTTGCTACCATTAAACAATTCATGATTTTTGACCATCCTCGAGAAAATAAAGATGCAATATAATCCTAACGCAGATTGCAAGAGACAGTGCTAAGGATTGCATTTGTGCCTCAATCTCTGTGTGCAATGCGTTCAGGCATAATCAAGTCTTCTCTGTCAATAAGAGGAGTGAAATGTAAAGATCGGAACCATTATGATCTAAGTTCTTCTTTACAATGTTTGTTATCTTTGACCATGTATGATGCCAGCAATATAGAGCATTGTAACTAGTTCAACTTAAGCTTTGTGCCTTGTATGGGTTACATCAGTCTGTTAGACATGCTGCACTACAGAACTCTTGCTTTTGCTATACAGCTTAGCTTTACCTTGCTTGCTTCTGTGTTTGCAGTAGCATCTTGTATGGCTTCAGATGAGAACAACTCCCATGACCAGATTGCTCACAAAAACAAAAACAAAAAGGGGGATTTGTGGCAATGCCAGCGACGAGCAGTATGAGCAATCTGGCAGTGCAGGCCTAGAGCCTGACATGGTGGTAGGCCATGCTCAGCATAAATGCAGAGCCAGCTAGCAGTGGAGCAAAACAGTGCTGTGCCTGCAGCATGTAACTAAAAGAAGACACTGGTAGCTATAAACATGGACAGTTATCTTGGGACAACAGGACATGCACCTGCATCAACAACCTTATTGTGTCATTAGTAGTTGGACCAATAATCTGTAATAGTGCAATGTGTGGTCACTCAGAGGGAACCAATGGAGCTATGCCAACAAGGCACTCCGAGTTTATATAAGTTGTAGCAGTTGCCTTGCTACGCACTTCTGCTTTTCCTGTCTCCTGTTTCTTCTACCTCATTGCTCTCTACAAGTACCTGAAAGGTGATTGAAGCCAGGAGGGGGTTGGTCTCAACCAGCAGCAGCAGAAGAGGCTGCACTGGGGGAAGTTTGGGCTTGAAGTGAGGAGAGGGTTCTTCACAGAGAGAGTTGTTGGCCATTGGGATGTGCTGCCAGGGAAGGTGGTGGAGTCACCATTCCTGGGGGTGTTCAAGAGGGGATTGGATGTGGCACTTGGTGCCATAGTCTAGTAGTCCTGAGGTCTGTGGTGACAGGTTGGACTTGATGATCTTTGAGGTCTCTTCCAACCTTGGTGATACTGTGATACTGTGATACACTTTACAGTGCTATACTTGCACTACAGGCCTGCTCCATAGGCTTGCACCTCAGGCCTGCACCATTGGCCTGCAACACTGGAACAATAAAGGAACAATACTCGATCATATTGGTCAGGCATATTGATTTCTATCTCCGTCGTCCAATAGATATCCATCCATGTATTGGATTAATTAAAATTAAACATATTTTGCTCTTACCTTTTCCCTAAAGTGTCCCTTGTATAACAAGATGGATGATTTGTGCCGTCATGTCTCTATCAGATATTACAAGCATGGAACATCATGGTGATTGTTGCTTCAAGCCATCTTCTAGCATGAATTTATTAACTGCTATGTGATATGCTGGGAAATCAAGGGGGAGCAGGACCACTGCATCTAGCAATATTCCACAAATTATGCATCACTGCTGCTCCTCATTATATGTGCCTCAGTATACTTGGTGAATACAAGGTACAAAAGAATTGCTCTATTCACTTCCTTTCACTGCTTTCAATGGAAATTTCTGTTGGATCCATTCCTAGATGTGGCCGGTTGACGTTGCCCCCTTAAGAAAGGGAATATGGTGGACGGAAGTTGGTAAACGGAAGGAATAATCTAAACTAATTTCATTGGGAGAGTGGGAGGAAGCACCTTCGGAACTGGGAGTGAACTGGACATTTCCAGGACTTTTCTATCAGTCTTGCTTCCGCTCCTCCACAGTGCAGCTCTGTCTCTGTGCTGGGCTTTCTGCCAAGGCCTCGGCCTTGAAGTCCAGATACCAGGCCTGTATTAACTCCTTTCCAATCAACACAAACTGCTTCTAACATTTTTTTTCCTCTCTTTTCTCTCTCTCTCTATCCCACTCTGGGAAAAGGGGGGGGAGAGAGGGGAGAGCAGAGGTGGGGAACCCCCTCTCTGCCGAGGGGGGTTACTCTCATTTCTGTGTTACTCTGTTGTATATCTTTGTATATATTGTAGATATTGTAAATTTGTAAATATTCCCCTGCAAATCCTACATTGCTTTGTAAATATAGCTCCACTGCTTTGCTAATTCAGCTTGTGAGTTTTTTTTCCCTTTACCTTACAAGGGGGAAGGGAGGAGGCTTCTTGGCCTTACCCTTCCACCCACCACACTAGATTTTTTTGATTCTCGTGTTGCTCTACCATTTTTGAGATATGTCTTTCTATGAAGCTCTGAACCACCATCCTTGTTTTATGCTCCTCATGACTGCCTGTTCCTTTAGCTGCACTTCTTCCTAGATACTTGTGGTGAAGAGGTGATTAAATTTATGAATATGAAATATGAATTATGAAAAATATTATTTCAGTAATTACCAAACTATTAATAACTGATGAATCACCAACTTATATACATGTTCTAGTGCACGTTCGTGAAATAGATTCCACAACTGGCTTAGTGTTATGATTATAACGTAATTGAACTATCTATAAACCCTTTCTATATTTATATAACGAAGGGTGCAGTTCTGCCGCTTGGCCACTAGATGGAGACTCGGCGGGACGCGGGCGGCTTCTGGCTATACACAGCAATATTATAACCTTGCTATGCGTCAGCGCTTACTCTGCTAGACGCGGATACTTTGAACTGGGTGTTAGTGGGTGGAAAGCACGTGGACGATATTCAATTCCCTTCAGACAACAGGGATCGGTCCTGGTCGGAGTCGGTCCGTGGGATCGGCCCTCAAACGTCGGCTCACACGGCAGGGCGGGACAACGGTGGCCGGTAGGTGGGCTCAAACGACGGAAGCAGGCGAAGCTACGGGGGTCGGCCCAACCACGGCGGTTCTCGGGGCTGATGCAAACAGCCTCGGGGAGAGAATGCGGCTGCTTTAGGCGGCGGATTCTCTTTACCGAGCTTAAAGGAGTAACAGGACTCTCGCAGTGGTCCCGGTTCGGTGCAGTATAGGCACGAACAATGCTTTGGTTTTCCCTGAGATTCACAGGGCTCAGAGCAGCACTCGGTGGCTCCTCTCCCACTACGGCGGGGCTAGACATACGTGGACTCGGTATGGATCAAGTCCCTTCTCCCCGGCAACTGGGCAGATCTTACCCGCGGGGGTTGGTCCAGTCCTCCGGTGGCACGATGGGCTCTTCCGATCGGCACGGCTGGCTGCAGCAACGCTGAGCTCCTCAGGCTCAGCGAAGGTCCTCCCTCTGGGCTTCTTCACAATGCAGACGCTTCCAGTATGCGTGCATGTATAACAGAAGCTAATAACAATAAGATCAATGGCAAAGGCTGCAGCTTGAGAGTTACTCTCTCGAGCAAGCACAGAGACAAAGTAAATGAGGGGGCAACGTGTTCACCAACTGGGGTGATACTTATAGATTTCTCGAGGCTGGGCTTGACCAATGGGCACTCTCATAAGCAACTGGCTTCAGCCTATAGAAAGCGTGAAGCTAGAATTATGCCCATACTTGGTGTCAGCACGAGCACTGCATGCGCTGGGTGCGTGCAAGCCTGGCTAATGCCTTGGCTTTTGTCTCCCTCCTGGAGGGAGGGAGAACTTGCCCACATGCTGGGACAAGATTCAGTATTGGGGCATAATGTGCTTTCACCACAATACTCTTTTCCCTCAGAGCTCAATCCTTCATCTATCTTGAATCAAAGTTCTGCAAAATAGCAGTCCTAGTTTCAAAGAGCAGTTCTTAGCTTTACAGATGTACTTGCATGATGATTTATTACCTCTCTAACTCTGTTATGAGCCATTGCTCAGAATGAGAGTAAGAAGGGAATGCCCTCCTTGTCACCCTGCATGGAAGCCCATTGTTTCAGGAGGGCACACCTCTTGCTGCTGACATTTAGCACCCAGATATCCAGAAACTACCTTTTTCTATTCACCAGCCCCCCAGTAACACCACTGCACCAGTAAATACCATGTAGCTGGGAGACAGTTAAGAAACAATTTTTCTCACTCATCTGGACAGGGACATTTTTTAAGATCTCTGCCCCTTACAGTCCTTCAGTATTTTCCAATTACACTGACAATCACTCAAACAATTGTGCCTCTGGAAGAGAAAATTGCTTCTCTGAAGTTTCCATGACAGTTTCTGCTCATTGCTTGCAACTCTTGATCACTGTTTTATGCACTGTATTCTCTCTCTTCACCAGAAGCTGTTTACAAAATAACTTTTCACTCAGGCTTCAGAGTCCATCTCTTGAACAGATTGTGACAGGAATTGCCCAATCAGCCAGCTGCACTCCTGGACACCTTGTCTTATGCTTGGAGTAATACTGGTAAGCTAGCCAGTTATTAAAGCCTTCCCACATTGAGAATCATCTATAAATTAAAAGAGTTAATAGTTAAACACACACATAATATAGAGTACTTTCCAAATGCTGTTCATTGCTTCAGTCCTTTTTGAATGTGCTAGATCAGAAATCCTAATCTCACCTGATTTACCTGTTTGTTTCTTCTCTGTGCAGAAGTTGCTATCCATATCTGCAGTGAATGGCAGGGCAGCACTCTGAGGCAGTACTGCTGAAATCAGAGTGATTTCATCTGGGAGAAATTTCTGTATGACTATATGAAAATTGTTTCTCAGACCAGATTCTGTATCCTGAGACATGCTGAGTGTGGTACTCTGAAAAACTCTAAAGGTGTAGATGACCTTACTGAACTGATATAACACTGTGCAGTGAAAAGAGGGGACCCTACTTCTTATTTACTTTTTCTGTGTCAATGGAAATCTGTACAATTTCTGTAAAATCTTGCCAAGTCCATGGAGTTAATTTTTTCCCAAGTTCATATGTTTCTGTGCATTTTAAAGACACTTGTCTTCTGTGTTACTAATTGGAGATACTAAAAATCAAATGTATTACCCCAACTTTGAAAGACCTATTTCATCCATGAAAACTATTCATTCAACTATTTTTTAACTTCATTTTATATTTCTATTAGGATAAAGACAGAGTCTGCATGTTCTTATATGTATCTTGGAGCAGTGTCTCTTCAGTGTTTATGTAGAGACAGTAGATGTTTGTATTTATAGCCCAGCGTGCCTACATTACCATCCTCAAACCATGAGATACAACTTTCCAAACATCAGGCTTTTGAAGCAATGGCTTAAGAGGCAGGGATTGTGGAAACATCAGATTTGCAGCCTGGGCTCCAACTACTGTTTTCCAGTTCTTTACTTCTCATGCATTAGTTCTAGTTTCTCTTTTCCCAGCCTCAGTTCCTGCTCTCATCATAATGATGCAGAATTCACTTCAGAATCTTGGCTATGCCAATATGATAAACCAAAATATATTATTGAAGTGAAGTAAAATACAAAAAACTTTAGTATGTAATAAGATTGTTGAACTTCTGTCCCTTAAAAAGCAACCTGATCTTGTAGAGATGGTTTAAGAATGTGTTGTGGTTGCTGACAGCAGAATTAAGTAAATGTATTGCCATTTCTCTATAGCATAAATTCTAAGTGGTGTGATTACTACAGCTCATGTATCAGCTTAAAGTTGTCTAAAATACACCTTCATTAGGGTGTGAGGTGTGATCCTGGTGTCCTAATCATAGCTGAAATTCTTAGTGAATATTGCCATTCAGTCAAACGTATGTTCATCAGAAGTGTACTTATTTATTAGACATCTGCTGATGTGAAAAGAAGTATGCCTATTTACCAGGAGTGTGATTGGTCTCATGAAAATTATCTGTCATACACAGGCGTAAACTGAGCTGGTTCAGGCTCAATACTTATCCCTGAGCTCATTGCTGACCTGCTCAGTTTTCTGAATGTGTGGTCAGAGTGAAGATGGGAAACAAGGAATTGATATCAAAGATGCTCTTTTCAGATCTTCTCAAATAGTGACTTTCTGGTATATGACGATTTAGAATGAAAAGCATCTTTTGATCCTTTGCTGTGTTGGATAGGCAGACACCACCAGGGTTTTGGGTTTTTTTGTGGGTTGTTTTTGGTTGGTTGGGTTTTGTGGGGGGTAGGTGTGTGTTTTGTTTGCTGTGTGGTTGGGTTTTTTTTATGCTGTTGGGTTTTTTGTTGTTGATTTCTTATTCACACTTAACTGGAAGGTGGTAAGTCTTTCTGTCAAGTGTGGAGATGTTTGCCTGAACTTTGTTTCTGTATTTGAGCATGCAGCACGCACAAACATCATCTGCTGTTCAGCAATCCTCATAGAGGATACATGTCAAAGCATGAACCCAGATTTGTCTTCTGGCTGAATGAACTATGCAGACACAAGCTTGTACATAGGCATAGGTGTAAGGTAAGCTGGAAAGGTCTATGGGAGAAGCAGAGATATTTCAGTAATGTGCACCCTGACTACAAAAATAGATGAACTGGTCCTGCGTGCTGCTGTACTCACAGTTCAAATAGCCCATGGTATCTTGGAAAAGCACATTTAGCATTAGGAAAACAAGTTGGCCCCACATCCTGAAAATGGTAGCCAGACATCCAGTCTGATGAAAGCTGCCATTTCCACTTTCTTTAATTAATGCTCTTCTCCTTCGCAGAAGGCAGGGCCCACATGGCACAGCTCTGAGGTTCTGTCAGCGCCTTCATGGACATGTAGTGGGAGACATGGTAGAGGTGGGATAACATCATAAAGGTACAATCTGTGAATAAAGAAAAATCAGAGAATGGCCCTACAGATCTTAAACACTGCATTGCCTGTGCCAGGCTTGTCACACCTCTGTCAAGTGTAGGAGTGCTTGAAGTTTGTGTAAAGGCAGCTCCTGGCTTGGGTAACACCTTTCTACAGATGAAAGTCATGTGCTCATGGGCTGGTCATCCAGTTCCCAAAGGCAAAGTGTTCCCATCAGCCCATCTCATAGACACAGAACCGTCACTGAGGCCAGGGTTCACAAATGTCATCCTGTTCCTTCACCTAGAAAAAGAAGTGCTAGAAGAGGGGCAGGAATGTATTCAAGAATGTATTCCACTTTTGGACCCACAGGGCTAGAATTATTCCTCCATCACAGCACCTTGCAAGCATGTGATATCTGAGGGAGGCCTTTGGGTAAAAAGTGCCAGTAGTTTTGCATAGATAGAAAAAAAACTCCTGCAGCTGACTTCCGGTATAGGTAGCAGTAGTGCAGATGTGGATGTGTGACAGATCCATAGACATTTCCATTTCAGCTGGACTCAAAACTTAAAGCTGCACTCTACCACTCCACCAATGAAATTAGTTTAGACCTGTCCTTTGTCTACAAAATATTCAGCCATAGTGTCCCTTTCTTAAAGGCACAGCCTCAAATGGTCACAGGGTGGAAGGGTCACAGGGTGTCTTCTGGAGGTTTGTGGTGCAACTTCACTGCAGAAAGTGTAAAACTGCATATACAACAGGTGCACTGAGGTGTATGGCAAAATAATACCTAATTTAGCGCAAGCTCCCCAAAACAAACGCTTCTGCAAGGAAAGGTACGTCAGCACCAAGTTACTTCAAACTGCAGGTCTGCCTCTCTTGTATCACACAATTTCCTAATTCCAGATGCAGTTCGCGTACGGGATGCTCTCCCAGACCGGGAAAGCCTGTCTGAACTCTTATCGGGGACAGGACGGGGTGGCAGGGGACGCGCACTTTCGGGGGCAAGAGTGCATAGGAGGTGCAAAAAGGGACCAGCGAAGTGGTGGGCTCGACTCGGGTCTTGCACCGGCCAGCGGCTCACTCGCGGCCGTGCCAGGCTATGGGGCCGGGTGAGGGGTAGCCCCCGGCCGGGAGGCGGGCACGGGGCGGTGCTGCTGGCGGGGCGGGCTCCAGCTGGCTAGGGGGGCCGGGGCCGCCCCCATCTAGCTGGCGTGGGGTAGAGCTGCGCCGCAGCGAGCAGAAGCCAGCGGCTGGCAGGGCACGGCGGCTGGCGACAGGTCAGCAGGGGTTGCCTGTGGGCAGCAGGGAGAGAGGCGAGTGGCGAGCTCCAGGGGGAGCTTCCCCCCTGCGCGGCTACCCTCGGTCGGGAGGGTGCGGCTTGGAAGGGCGGGAAGGGGGGAAACGGGCAGGTGCAGCAGCCCTCGAGGCGGACTCGGCCTCCTCCCATAACCAGGTTGCCTCGCGGAAGCCCGAGCGTGGGGACGGTGGGTGCTAGAAAGCTGTGGGTCTGCTTCGTTAACAGAGAGCTGAGAATGCGCGGTGTCACTGATGTGGGGTTTTGGCAATGTGATTGCAGTGCGTGCAGGCAGATTGTACTGGCTTGAAATCCTCGCTCAGTCTATTGGCACAAAGTTAAACCATTTGTATCACACTGTGTCCTTCTGTGCCGTACAGAAATCTGTTTCATTCTCACGCCACGGGTGAAACAAGTTACGGATTTTGTGTATTAACAACTTTGATAATTTGTGGCATGGAAGTTCAGCCTTTACAATAGTAAGTAGATGCATTCATAATTACTGCAATTATACTTGTTTCTGTACCTGGAAAGAAACATCTGCTCTTGTGGGCCACTTTTAATTGCTACTCTCAGTTGAGTAATGCTTTGATGTACGTGGTCCTTACTGTACTGAAAGGATGTGGTCTTCAAGGGTTTCACAGGCTGGGAAACAAATCCATTGGTTGATTCTGAAATGCTTCCAGCTTTAAGGCACCTGAGAAAGTGTTGTGGGTTTATTAGGCTTAGTAAATTTGCTTTCAAGTTTTCCCTAAACCTTATTAATGGTGGGGGTGCTTATTATATATTTCTCACGTGTTTATTGAAATACATAATGGTGACCAAAAGGACAAGCACAAAATACTTATTTGAAGAACTCCGCTAAGTATTTTCCTTAGAAAATGCCAATCTACTAGGCGGGTGTCCCCTTCCTCCCTCACCGCTCCATGTGCGTCCCTCCCGAAGCTGTGCGCTCGGTCGAAGAGGACGACCTTCCCCGATAGAGACGGTACCGTTCATCGGTCAAGGGTATACGGTAGCTGCGCTCCCCTGAAAGCTCAAGGTCCATTTGTGGGAGAGAGAACGTAGGGTAGTCAAGCTTCCAAGACTGCAGACACATCCAAGTGAGGCACTGCATGGGGCAGTCTGCCATTGTTTTAGGAGCCCAAGTTAATGATGTAGGAGCCCAAGTTAATGATGTTACCAGTAGGCTGCCTAGACTGGTGCAGCCCTCTGACTACTACCCTTTACTAGTTATGCAGTTAGGGAATGATGATGTTGCAACCAGAACTCCCAGGGCTATCAAAGATGACTTCAGGGCCCTGGGAGACCTGGTTGAGGGGTCAGGGGCACAAATAATTTTTTCATCAATACCCTTAACTGCAGGAGGGAATACAGTAAGGAACAGGTCAGCAGCTATAGTTGACAAGTGGCTTAGAGGCTGGTGCAGTCAAAAGAATTTTGGTTTTTTTGATATTGGGAAACTTTCTACTGCACCAGGCCAGCTGGCAACAGATAGAGTACATCTGTCCCAGAGAAGGGGAAAGATCACTGTATATGAGAACGGCCTGTCCCCCAAAGATAAAAAGATCCTGGGTAGGGAATTGGCGGGTCTCATCGACAGGGCTTTAAACTAGTTTCGAAGGGGGAAGGGGCTGAAAATAGTCCTCTCAGACAAGAGTCTGGGGGCGACAAGCTAGAGTCGGAGGTGAAACCAGCAGCCCAGCTGAAGTGCATGTACACTAATGCACGAAGCATGGGTAACAAACAGGAGGAGCTGGAAGCCTTGATGCAGCAGGAAAATTATGATGTAGTTGCCATCACAGAGACGTGGTGGGACAACTCACATGACTGGAGCACTGCAATTCATGGCTACAGGCTCTTCAGAAGACACAGGCAAGGAAGAAGGGGTGGAGGGGTGGCCCTGTACATCAGGAAGGCACTAGATGCCATTGAGATGGAGATTAGGGATGATCGGGTTGAATGCTTGTGGGTAAGAATTAGAGGGAAGACCAGCAGGGCAGACACCCTGGTTGGAGTCTGTTATAGACCACCCAACCAGGAGGAAGATGTTGATGAGGCATTCTATAGGCAGCTTAGGGCTGTCTCAAGATCTCCGGACCTTGTTCTCATGGGCGACTTCAACCTGCCTGACATCTGCTGGGAACTCAACACGGCAGAGAGGAGACAGTCTAGGAGGTTCTTAGAATGCATGGAGGACAGCTTTTTATCCCAGCTGCTGCGAGAGCCTACCAGGGGCAAGGCTATGCTTGACCTCCTCTTCACCAACAGGGAAGGGCTGGTGGGTGATGTGGTGGTTGGAGGGTGTTTGGGGTCCAGTGACCACGAGATAATTGAATTCTCAGTTTTTGGTCAAGCCAAGAGGGGCGGCAAGAAGACCTCCACTCTGGACTTCTGGAGGGCAGACTTCGGGTTACTCAAGGAACTAATTCAGAGGGTTCCTTGGGATAAAGCCCTTAAAAACAAAGGGGTCCAGGAGAGCTGGACCTACTTCAAGGAAGAATTGTTGAAGGCTCAGGGACAGGCTGAGCCAATGTGCCGGAAGATGAGCCACCGGGGCAGACGGCCAGCCTGGATGGTTCATGAACTTTTAATGGAACTGAGGGAAAAAAAGAGGGTGTATCACCTTTGGAAGAGAGGGGAGGCAACCCACGGAATGTTTAAGGATGTTGCTAGGTCTTGTAGGAAGAGAATTAGGGAGGCAAAAGCACACTTGGAGCTTAAACTGGCCTCTACTGTGAAGGACAACAAAAAGTCCTTCTATAAATACATTAATAGTAAGAGGAAGGGAAAGGACAACCTCCACTCCTTGGTGGATACGGAGGGGAACATTGTAACAAAGGATGAGGAAAAGGCAGAGATACTTAACACCTTCTTTGCCTCAATTTTTACTAGAAGGGCAGAACGTCTTCCTGACAGCTGGCCTGCAGAGCTGGCAGAAGGAGCCAGGGAGCTGCACAGTTTCCCTATGTTCCATGACACGGTGGTTGGAACTCTCCTTAGCAGCTTGGATCCCCACAAGTCCATGGGACCAGATGGGATTCATCCTAGGGTGCTGAGAGAGCTGGCAGATGAGCTGGCCAAGCCACTCTCCATAATTTTCCAGCAGTCCTGGCTCACTGGCAAGGTCCCAGAGGACTGGAAGCTGGCCAACGTGGTGCCCATCCATAAGAAGGGCTGGTTGGATGAGCCAGGGAATTACAGGCCTGTCAGGCTGACCTCAGTGCCAGGCAAGATCATGGAACAGGTCATCCTGAGTGCAATAACACAACACTTACAGGATGGCCAAGGGATCAGGCCTAGCCAGCATGGATTTAGGAAGGGCAGGTCCTGCCTTTATTAGAATAAACCTTTATTAGAATAAACCAAACCAGGTTGGAAGAGACCTTCAAGATCATCGTGTCCAACCCATCAACCAATCCAACCCACCCAAACAGCTAACCCATGGCACCAAGCACCCCATCAAGTCTCCTTCTGAACACCTTCAATGACGGCGACTCCACCACCTCCCCGGGCAACCCATTCCATAGCGCAATCACTCTTTCTGTATAGAACTTCTTCCTAATATCTAACCTGAACCTCCCCTGGTGCAGCCTGAGACTGTGTCCTCTTGTTCTGGTACTGGGTGCCTGGGAGAAGAGACCATCATCAGCCTGTCTACAACCTCCTTTCAGGTAGTTGTACAGAGTGATAAGGTCACCCCTGAGTCTCCTCTTCTCCAGGCTAAGCAGCCCCAGCTCCCTCAGCCTCTCCTCGTAGGGCTTGTGTTCCAAACCCCTCACCAACTTTGTTACTCTTCTCTGGACTCGTTCCAGCAAGTCAACATCCTTCCTAAACTGAGGGGCCCAGAACTGGACACAGTACTCGAGGTGTGGCCTAACCAGTGCAGTGTACAGGGGCAGAATGACCTCCCTGCTCCTGCTGGCCACACTGTTCTTGATGCAGGCCAGGATGCCATTGGCCCTCTTGGCTGCCTGGGCACACTGCAGGCTCATGTTAAGCCTACCATCAACCAGCACCCCCAGGTCCCTCTCTGCCTGGCTGCTCTCCAGCCACTCTGACCCCAGCCTGTAGCACTGCATGGGGTTGTTGTGGCCAATGTGCAGAACCCGGCATTTGGATGTGTTAAATCTCATGCCGTTGGATTCTGCCCATCTGTCCAGCCTGTCGAGGTCTCTCTGCAGAGCCTCTCTGCCCTCCAGCAGATCAACTCTTGCCCCCAGCTTGGTGTCGTCAGCAAATTTACTGATGATGGACTCAATGCCCTCATCCAGATCATCAATAAAGATGTTAAAGAGCACAGGGCCCAGCACTGATCCTTGGGGCACACCACTAGTGACTGGCTGCCAGCTGGATGTGGCACCATTCACCACCACTCTCTGGGCTCGGCCCTCCAGCCAGTTCCTAACCCATCGCAGTGTGCTCCCGTCCAAGCCATGGGCTGACAGTTTGGCCAGCAGTTTGCTATGGGGGACGGTGTCAAAGGCCTTGCTGAGGTCCAGGTAGACTACATCAACAGGCCTCCCCACATCCACCAGGCGGGTCACCTGATCATAGAAGGAGATCAGGTTGGTCAGGCAGGACCTGCCCTTCCTAAATCCATGCTGGCTAGGCCTGATCCCTTGGCCATCCTCTAAGTGCTGTGTTATTGCACTCAGGATGACCTGTTCCATGATCTTGCCTGGCACTGAGGTCAGCCTGACAGGCCTGTAATTCCCTGGCTCATCCAACCGGCCCTTCTTGTGGATGGGCACCACGTTGGCCAGCTTCCAGTCCTCTGGGACCTCGCCAGTGAGCCAGGACTGCTGGAAAATTATGGAGAGTGGCTTGGCCAGCTCATCTGCCAGCTCTCTCAGCACCCTAGGATGAATCCCATCTGGTCCCATGGACTTGTGGGGATCCAAGCTGCTAAGGAGAGTTCCAACCACCGTGTCATGGAACATAGGGAAACTGTGCAGCTCCCTGGCTCCTTCTGCTAGCTCTGCAGGCCAGCTGTCAGGAAGACGTTCTGCCCTTCTAGTAAAAATTGAGGCAAAGAAGGTGTTAAGTATCTCTGCCTTTTCCTTATCCTTGGTTACAATGTTCCCCTCCATATCCACCAAGGAGTGGAGGTTTTCCTTCCCCTTCCTCTTGCTATTAATGTATTTATAGAAGGACTTTTTGTTGTCCTTCACAGTAGAGGCCAGTTTAAGCTCCAAGTGTGCTTTTGCCTCCCTAATTCTCTTCCTACAAGACCTAGCAACATCCTTAAACATTCCGTGGGTTGCCTCCCCTCGCTTCCAAAGGTGATACACCCTCTTTTTTTCCCTCAGTTCCATTAAAAGTTCATGAACCATCCAGGCTGGCCGTCTGCCCCGGCGGCTCATCTTCTGGCACATTGGCACAGCCTGTCCCTGAGCCTTCAACAATTCTTCATTGAAGTAGGTCCAGCTCTCCTGGACCCCTTTGTTTTTAAGGGCTTTATCCCAAGGAACCCTCTGAATTAGTTCCTTGAGTAACCCAAAGTCTGCCCTCCGGAAGTCCAGAGTGGAGGTCTTCTTGCTGCCCCTCTTGACTTGACCAAAAACCGAGAATTCAATTATCTCGTGGTCACTGGACCCCAAACACCCTCCAACCACCACATCACCCACCAGTCCTTCCCTGTTGGTGAAGAGGAGGTCAAGCATAGCCTTGCCCCTGGTAGGCTCTCGCAGCACCTGGGATAAGAAGCTGTCCTCCATGCATTCTAAAAACCTTCTAGACTGTCTCCTCTCTGCCGTGTTGAGTTCCCAGCAGATGTCAGGCAGGTTGAAGTCGCCCATGAGAACAAGGTCCGGAGATCTTGAGACAGCCCTAAGCTGCCTATAGAATGCTTCATCAACATCTTCCTCCTGGTTGGGTGGTCTATAACAGACTCCAACCAGGGTGTCTGCCCTGCTGGTCTTCCCTCTAATTCTTATCCACAAGCAACAACCCGATCGTCCCTAATCTCCATCTCAATGGCATCTAGTGCCTTCCTGATGTAAAGGGCCACCCCTCCACCCCTTCTTCCTCGGCTGTCTCTCCTGAAGAGCTTGTAACCGTCAATTGCAGCGCTCCAGTCGTGTGAGTTGTCCCACCACGTCTCTGTGATGGCAACTATATCATAATTTTCTTGCTGCATCAAGGCTTCCAGCTCCTCCTGTTTGTTACCCATGCTTCGTGCATTAGTGTACATGCACTTCAGCTGGGCTGCTGGTTTCACCTCCGACTCTAGCTTGTCGCCCCCAGACTCTTGTCTGAGAGGACTCTTTTCAGCCCCTTCCCCCTTCGAAACTAGTTTAAAGCCCTGTCGATGAGACCCGCCTGACCAACGTGATCTCCTTCTATGATCAGGTGACCCGCCTGGTGGATGAGGGGAGGCCTGTGGATGTAGTTTACCTGGACTTCAGCAAGGCCTTTGACACCGTCCCCCATAGCAAACTGCTGGCCAAGCTGTCAGCCCATGGCTTGGACGGGAGCACACTGCGATGGGTTAGGAACTGGCTGGAGGGCCGAGCCCAGAGAGTGGTGGTGAATGGTGCCACATCCAGCTGGCAGCCATTCACTAGTGGTGTGCCCCAAGGATCAGTGCTGGGCCCTGTGCTCTTTAACATCTTTATTGATGATCTGGATGAGGGCATTGAGTCCATCATCAGTAAATTTGCTGATGACACCAAGCTGGGGGCAAGAGTTGATCTGCTGGAGGGTAGAGAGGCTCTTCAGAGGGACCTCAACAGGCTGGACAGATGGGCAGAATCCAACGGCATGAGATTTAACACATCCAAATGCCGGGTTCTGCACATTGGCCACAACAACCCCATGCAGTGCTACAAGCTGGGGTCAGAGTGGCTGGAGAGCAGCCAGGCAGAGAGGGACCTGGGGGTGCTGGTTGATGGTAGGCTTAACATGAGCCTGCAGTGTGCCCAGGCAGCCAAGAGGGCCAATGGCATCCTGGCCTGCATCAGGAACAGTGTGGCCAGCAGGAGCAGGGAGGTCATTCTGCCCCTGTATACTGCACTGGTTAGGCCGCACCTCGAGTACTGTGTCCAGTTCTGGGCCCCTCAGTTTAGGAAGGATGTTGACTTGCTGGAACGAGTCCAGAGAAGAGTAACAAAGTTGGTGAGGGGTTTGGAACACAAGCCCTATGAGGAGAGGCTGAGGGAGCTGGGGTTGGTCAGCCTGGAGAAGAGGAGACTCAGGGGTGACCTTATCACTCCCTACAACTACCTGAAGGGAGGTTGTAGACAGGCTGATGATGGTCTCTTCTCCCAGGCACCCAGTACCAGAACAAGAGGACACAGTCTCAGGCTGCGCCAGGGGAGGTTCAGGTTGGATGTTAGGAAGATGTTCTATACAGAAAGAGTGATTGCGCTATGGAATGGGCTGCCCAGGGAGGTGGTGGAGTCGCCGTCATTGAAGGTGTTCAGAAGGAGACTTGATGGGGTGCTTGGTGCCATGGGTTAGCTGTTTGGGTGGGTTGGATTGGTTGATGGGTTGGACACGATGATCTTGAAGGTCTCTTCCAACCTGGTTTAGTTTGGTTTATTCTAATAAAATCTTAATAGTACATGGCACATCAAAGATGTGCCAAATCAAGCCAAACATTATTCTAGGATATGTAGCAGGAGTGTTGCAGACGTGTCATGGCATCTCTTGATAGCTGTGACTTTGGGGTCTGTGGTAGCGGTACTATCTAGCATTTTGTCTGTAGTTCCAGCAGTCTTGCCTGTTAGGCAGATGAGTAGCAAAGGTGATCAGAGATCTAGAAAACATAATCCATGAGAAAACAGTGAAATAACTGGAATGTTACAGTGTAGGGAAGCTCCCTGTGCATCCTCTTCCTGGAGAATCCAGTGCACTTCCCTTAGTGCTGGCGGCAACCTTGCACAGATCTTTGCATTGGAGATGGCTCCATCAGTCAGGGTCTGCTTCTGTGTAGCCAGCTCTACTCTTCTGGAGTAAAATTTTGGGATAAGCAGAAAAATTTTAAGGAGGTTGCTACACTAAAAAAAAAAAAAAAAAAAAAAAAAAAAAAAAATGGTCTTGGCATTTCTTCCCAGCCCATGAAAATAGGCTGAGCTGTGCAGGGCTTCTGTGTTGCTTCATTTAGAACTGGACTGGCTGTGGAAAAAGCAATGTGTGGTAGAAGAAAACTTAGACCTGTGGGTACATAGACAAAATGTCGAGAGGCTTTTTTCCTTTCTAGTTTCTGTGGTACTGTGAAACTTACAAAAGAAATATTTCTAAGTTGCCATTAATCTACACAGACATTGTTTTAAAGTAGTGCTGATTGATTTAGCCTTTCAGGGTAGATGCCAGGCACACTATTTGTGATTAATAGCAGATAGAAACCAGAGGGATGAGCAGTGTCGATCATAATGATAATATGAACGGAAGTAAGATTACAAAGTAAATAGATGTCAACCTCTTTGGAATATTGTGTGATTTATATCATTTCAATGTTGGATTGAATAATTGATAATTTTTTTTTCAGTGTGTTTTATGCTGTAATAAACCAGGATTTAAATTGTGAGAAGTTAATAGCTGCTCTAAGGAAAACACACAGGCACTGGAAGGAGACGTGTTCTCTGTAACTAAGAACATGCAAAAATTGCAGAGAAGTTTGTTTGAACTTGGTGTGGTGAAAAATAAAACTACCATTCATGCCAGTGAGATTTGCATTTTTCCTTGAGGTCTGTGTCAGTCCAAAGTGTGTCAAGAGTGCGCATTAGCACATAGGAAATCTAAATTCCTGCTATTTTTTGTAATTCAGACTTCTATATTCCAAGGTTTTTCTCTCTCCCGTTATTAGTTCCAGCAGCTTGCTCTGAAGCTCTGGTTTGAGGCATGAGACGCTAGACTAATAACAAAGAGAAGCTGGAGACTTCTTAGCAGTGTAGACAGAAATAAATACTGATGTGGCAAAATGACTGAGTTCTGGAGATTCTGAGGGGAAGACAAGGCAGGACAGTAAGGTCTCCTGGGGCATGAGGAGTTGAACAGACATTGTAAGGGTCTTCTGAGAACTGATGTGGGGACAAAGGTATGAGGAAGGCTCAGGGCATTTTTAGGATGGGAAGGATTTTGGGGAGCTTTATGGCTCTTAATCCCTCATTTTCATTCAGACCATCTCTCCTCATTGTCTCCTTCACTGTCCTGTGTTGTGGGTGCCTCTTCCCACCTGTGCAGCCATTCATTTTTTCTTTGGCTCTCTCAAGCTTTCTCCCTACCCTGCCAGGCTTTGGGAAAAGACCTGTGGATTCAGTATCACTTGATCTGGCTGTTGGGAAGATGATTAAGTGAAGTATGAAGAAAGACTGGGGGACTGGGCACAGGTGAAGACAGCACTTTAGGCACCTTGAAGTACAAGGTTTGCTTTTCTTGCAGTGATGTGAGAGAGCTGGATGGCAGAGAGGTGTCAGGTCCTGGTGCTGCCTCATGAACACACATCCCTGTCCTTAGAGGTGGTGGCAGAAGTACTGCATAAATAGGTACTAATCAGTGGTTTGGGATGTTGCTCTGTCATAGAATCATGGAATTGTTAGGGTTGGAAGGGTCCTCTAGGATCATCTAGTTCCACCCCTCTTGCCATGGGCAGGGACTCCTCACACTAGATCAGGTTGCCCAGAGCCACATGCAACCTGGCCTTAAAAACCTCCAGGGATGAGGATTCTACCGCCTCCCAGGGCAACCTGTCCCAGTGTCTCACCACCCTCATGGGAAAGAACTTCTTCCTAATATCCAATCTGAATCTGCACATTTCTATTTTTTTTTCCATTCCCCCCAGTCCTATCACTAGGGCAACAAAGGGCAACAAAGCTGGGGAGGGGTCTGGAGCACAGCCCTGTGAGGAGAGGCTGAGGGAGCTGGGGTTGCTTAGCCTGGAGAAGAGGAGGCTCAGGGGAGACCTTCTTGCTCTCTACAACTACCTGAAGGGAGGTTGTAGCCAGGTGGGGGTTGGTCTCTTCTCCCAGGCAAGCAGCACCAGAAGAAGAGGACACAGTTTCAAGCTGTGCCAGGGGATGTTTAGGCTGGAGGTGAGGAGAAAGTTCTTCCCAGCAAGAGAGATTGGCCATTGAAATGTGCTGCCCAGGGAGGTGGTAGAGTCCCCATCCCTGGAGGTGTTCAAGAGGGGATTGGATTAGAATAAAAATAAACCTTTATTAGAATAAACCAAACCAGGTTGGAAGAGACCTTCAAGATCATCGTGTCCAACCCATCAACCAATCCAACCCACCCAAACAGCTAACCCATGGCACCAAGCACCCCGTCAAGTCTCCTTCTGAACACCTTCAATGACGGCGACTCCACCACCTCCCCGGGCAACCCATTCCATAGCGCAATCACTCTTTCTGTATAGAACTTCTTCCTAACATTCAACCTGAACCTCCCCTGGCGCAGCTTGAGACTGTGTCCTCTTGTTCTGGTACTGGGTGCCTGGGAGAAGAGACCATCATCAGCCTGTCTACAACCTCCCTTCAGGTAGTTGTAGACAGTGATAAGGTCACCCCTAAGTCTCCTCTTCTCCAGGCTAAGCAGCCCCAGCTCCCTCAGCCTCTCCTCATAGGGCTTGTGTTCCAAACCCCTCACCAACTTTGTTGCTCTTCTCTGGACTCGTTCCAGCAAGTCAACATCCTTCCTAAACTGAGGGGCCCAGAACTGGACACAGTACTCGAGGTGTGGCCTAACCAGTGCAGTGTACAGGGGCAGAATGACCTCCCTGCTCCTGCTGGCCACAGTGTTCTTGATGCAGGCCAGGATGCCATTGGCCCTCTTGGCTGCCTGGGCACACTGCAGGCTCATGTTCAGCCTACCATCAACCAGCACCCCCAGGTCCCTCTCTGCCTGGCTGCTCTCTAGCCACTCTGACCCCAGCCTGTAGCACTGCATGGGGTTGTTGTGGCCAATGTGCAGAACCCGGCATTTGGATGTGTTAAATCTCATGCCGTTGGATTCTGCCCATCTGTCCAGCCTGTCGAGGTCTCTCTGCAGAGCCTCTCTACCCTCCAGCAGATCAACTCTTGCCCCCAGCTTGGTGTCGTCAGCAAATTTACTGATGATGGACTCAATGCCCTCATCCAGATCATCAATAAAGATGTTAAAGAGCACAGGGCCCAGCACTGATCCTTGGGGCACACCACTAGTGACTGGCTGCCAGCTGGATGTGGCACCATTCACCACCACTCTCTGGGCTCGGCCCTCCAGCCAGTTCCTAACCCATCGCAGTGTGCTCCCGTCCAAGCCATGGGCTGACAGTTTGGCCAGCAGTTTGCTATGGGGGACGGTGTCAAAGGCCTTGCTGAGGTCCAGGTAGACTACATCAACAGGCCTCCCCACATCCACCAGGCGGGTCACCTGATCATAGAAGGAGATCAGGTTGGTCAGGCAGGACCTGCCCTTCCTAAATCCATGCTGGCACTTGGTGGCACTTGGTGCCATGGTATAGTCAGTCAGGAGGTGTTGGGTGGTAGGTTGGGCTTGATGATCTCTGAGGTCTTTTCCAAGCTTGTTGATTCTATGATTCTATGATTCAGACTACCTGACACCCCAAAAAGTCCCTCATCAGCTTTCTTGTAGGCTCCCTTAAGATACTGGAAGGCAACAATTAGGTTTCCTCAGAGCCTTGTCTTCTCCAGACTGAATAGCCCCAACTCCCTCTATCTGTCCTCATAGGAGAGGTGCTCCAGCCCTCTAGTCATCCTTGTGGCCCTTCTCTGGCCATGTTCCAGCACCTCCAGATCATTCCTGTAATAGGGGCTCCAGAACTGGACACAGTACTACAGGTGGGTATCGGGGCGACGGAGATGGGAATCAATACGGCTGACCAATATGATCGAGTATTGTTCCTTTATTGTTCCAGTGTTGCAGGCCGATGGTGCGTTGCAGGCAGAAGTGCGTAGCAAGGGAACTGCTACAACTTACAATAGGAATAAAGCATAAATGAGAAATGAGTTTCACAGTAATGAGTTTTCAGTAAGCACATGATTCATTCCTATCATCTAACTGATTAGCAATTTCAAGAACACTGAATAAAATGAAATCACATTATAATTTAGTGATTATATGGGGTCAAAGTGTGCTTAACCTTTTGTTCTAGCACTGCTATTTGCTATTTTATTTTTAAATGAGGCTTGTAATTTATTTCTTCTTTACAACCTTCCAAGCTATTAAGGCATTTATAATCATATAGTTTAGACACATAGGTAGGGTACTCAAGACTTTGGGCATTACTAGCAATGTCTTGGTCATGCTCTGCCAGGGTGGTAGGTCTGTAAGGAAACATCCACAGCACAAGAATGAGCTTTTCTGCTCTTGTCACACCCCAGGCTGCTAGATCCAAGCCAAACAACCCATACCAAATCCCACAGTTCAGCTGCCCATCTATGAGGCAAAACCAATTTTTCAGACATCGTTGTAGTCTGACAACCTGAAGGGAGGTTGTAGACAGGCTGATGATGGTCTCTTCTCCCAGGCACCCAGTACCAGAACAAGAGGACACAGTCTCAGGCTGTGCCAGGGGAGGTTCAGGTTGGATGTTAGGAAGAAGTTCTATACAGAAAGAGTGATTGCGCTATGGAATGGGTTGCCCGGGGAGGTGGTGGAGTCGCCGTCATTGAAGGTGTTCAGAAGGAGACTTGATGGGGTGCTTGGTGCCATGGGTTAGCTGTTTGGGTGGGTTGGATTGGTTGATGGGTTGGACACGATGATCTTGAAGGTCTCTTCCAACCTGGTTTGGTTTATTCTAAAGGTTATTATTCTAATGGGAAACTTATATTTAAAGGAGTTCTGTGTTATCTTTTATGGCAGTAACAAAGGGAATATAGTTCCAAATGACACAGCTGATTTTTTAGCTGGTTTCAAGTGCAAGACTTCTTGGACTATTTGTAGAGTACCAGGAACAGTAAAACCATAATCACAAGTAACATTACCAGCTACCCTAACCTGACTCAAGTGAGTCTATGATCAGTTGGGAATGTCATCAGAAGAAGCTATTTCACAGAAGGAACTATTAACACTTTCCTTTAATACTTTCACTCTGATTTATGTTTAGGAGCAGAAAAGTAGGAAAATAATCTAGACAACTATTTAAATATATATAAAAATATATATATACAAATAATATATTTTATATATCCATACTTTATATATATATATAAACCCCCCAATTTTTCATACACAAGAAAGGATGTTTTTAGAGCAGTATATCATTTTGCATGACAGACCCCACTAGAAAAGTTCTCTAAAGCAGTATAGAAAGAAATACTATGCTGTCCAGAATATCTTCTTCCTATTTTGGAATAAAATGTGTTTATATAGATTGACTAGTCTCTGTGTGTAGTTGAGGTAAGTTGATGTCTACAGTGCCATTAAGACACTGATATAATAATTATTTCTTGAGATAAACTATTTGAAAAGCAGTAGATGGTATCTGATAAGGCAAGGGAGAGCTCATGTAAGATAAATAATTAACAATGTGTTGCTTCAACAGAAGAAAAGCGACATCAGTTGAAGTGGAAATAAATTTCAATGTTCATATTTTCTGCCTAATAAATGGATGAAAGAAGAGAGCATAGCACCCCCATCTCCCAAATATCCATCATAAAGGGCAAGCTCTAATGAGTTAAAAAATAATTTGCTTGCAATCAGAACATGGTTTTAGTAGTTTAATGCAATGGACTTCCTCCGACCATGCATCAGGGAGAAGGATACCTTTGGAGTATCCATCTGTGTTCTGCTCTTCCTTATGTAGGGTTTAGATGTTTAGGGTAGCATTAGGGTAGTTTTCTCAGGCTTCATCCTGCACAAGACAATTCTTGCAAGAACAGATTCTCCTTCCTAAGGCTCGTGACAAACTGGAGGGAAAACATCTTTGTTACATTCCAGCAGCAGATCACTGTCCTGTCTCTTGGTAACTGCTTGCTTTCACCCAAATGAATCCTTAACTCTGTCTTAATAGAATAAAAGAGACTTCCATTCCTGAACATCTGGAGTAGTATAGGAAGTCTTAAGGAACAGTGAATTCTTATTCAGAGTTGGACCAGCATACTCCAGGCAGTCAAGAAAACAGTTGGGTTTTTTTGGGAACTAAGGGACAGGATTGTCACTAAGCTGCAGGAGCTTAGTGATCTGGGGACTATTCCTGATGCCAAAAGTGGAGAAGTGCCTGTTAGAAAGTGTGCTCTGTCAAGCAAAACAAGGTACCTGAAACCAATTTATGCTGAGAATATGAAGTCTCTGTATGCTCAGTTTCCTTCTCCAGAACTGCATATCCTATTCTCTCAGTGGAGTTGTCAGCCAGATTAGAAGTTTATATTTCTTAGCTAGGTTACCCCACCCCCTGGCAGTGGCTGACATAGATGCTGACATCTGAACTGGGCAGTGATGAATACGGCCTGCACCTTTCCCATCTCTGGATGCAGTCTGTTGGACTGGCATGTGCTTAGTCATGTGTGAGTCACTACACAGACTAACCTGACACAGCTGGGAGCAGTGACAAAGGGCAGAGTTCTCATCCATGCTGTGCACCCTTGCTGGCATAAGTGTGTGCTCTGGAGACAGGCACAACAAAAAACGAGGGAATTACAACAGCCGCATTCAAGGATCAGCTGTGCAAAAAGCTTGGAAGAGATCTTCCCAGGAACAGCAAAGGTTATATCCTGACTGTAAATTGCCTTTTCTTACCCATTCCTCTCTAGAGTAATTTCAAATTCTAACTTCAGAGAATCAAACAGCAAGAGTTACTCAAAGAAAAATAATCCCAGTTGGGTAGTTGGGTTTTGTCGAGGGTTTGAGGGGAAGGCCACAAGCCTTCTTCCCCCCCCCCGCCCCCCGTAAGTAAAGGGAAGAAAATTGAAAGGAAAAAAAAAACACAGCCGGATTAGCAAAGGATCGTGTGCTGTATTTACAAAGCAGTTTAGGAGATGCAGGGGAATATACAGAATTCACAATATTTACAATATATACACAGAAATATACAACAAAGTCACACAGTCCCTCAGCGGAGGAGGGTTCCCCACCCCTGTACCCCCTTCTCTCCCCCTTTTCCCCAGAGAGGGTTAGAAAGAGAGAAAAAGAGCAATTGTTAATTAAAAGCAGTTATATGCTAGTAGAGGACTTATCTGTTCCAAGGTCAGTCTGGCTGAAAGCCCAGAAGCTGCAAGCTGTGAAAGGAGAAAGTGCAAGACTGAGACTAGTCTCACTGAACTCAAAACTTAAGGCAGTGCTTCTGCTTCTCCACCAATGAAATTAGTTTAGACCTGTCTTGTTTATAAAACATTCGGCCATGGTGTCCCTTTGTTAAAGGCACCACCTCAAACGGTCACAGTTTTTTTTGGTGGTTTTTATTTGTTTGGGAATCTGGGGTTGTTTTTTATCGGTTTTCATAGTTTCATAGTTTCATAGTTTCATTCAGGGTTGGAAGGGACCACAAGGATCTTCTAGTTCCAACCCCCCTGCCATGGGCAGGGACACCCCACACTAGACCAGGCTGGACAGAGCCTCATCCAGCCTGGTCTTAAACACCTCCAGGGACGGGGCCTCGACCACCTCCCTGGACAATACATTCCAGTGCTCCACCACTCTCATGGTGAAGAACCTCCTCCTCACATCTAGCCTGAATCTCCCCACCTCCAGCTTCATTCCATTCCCCCTAGTCCTATCACTACCTGAGATCCTGAGAAGTCCTTCCCCAGCCTTCCTATAGGCCCCCTTCAGATACTGGAAGGCCACAATTAGGTCACCTCGGAGCCTTCTCTTCTGCAGACTGAATAGCCCCAACTCCTTCAGTCTGTCCTCGTAGGAGAGGTGCTCCAGCCCTCTGATCATCCTTGTGGCCCTTCTCTGGACACGTTCCAGCACCTCCACATCCCTCTTGTAGTAGGGGCTCCAGAACTGGACACAGTACTCCAGGTGGGGTCTCACCAGGGCTGAGTAGAGCGGGAGGATCACCTCCCTCGACCTGCTAGCCACACTTCTCCTGATGCAGCCCAGGATTGGCTTTGCGGGCTGCAAGTGCACACTGAGAGCTCATGTTGAGCTTTTTGTCCACCAGCACCCCCAAGTCTCTCTCCTCAGGGCTACTTTCCAGCCAGTCACTGCCCAGCCTGTATTTGTTCCTGGGATTGCCTCGACCCAGATGCAGGACCCTGCACTTGCTCTTATTGAACTTCATGAGGTTGGCTTGTGCCCACCTCTCCAGCCTGTCAAGGTCCCTCTGGATGGCCTCCCTTCCCTCCAGCGTGTCTGCTGCACCACACAGCTTGGTGTCATCAGCAAACTTGCTGAGGGTGCACTCAATGCCACTGTCCATGTCACCCACAAAGATGTTGAACAACACAGGTCCCAGGACTGATCCCTGAGGGACTCCGCTTGTCACTGGCCTCCACTGGGACATGGAGCCATTGACAGCCACTCTTTGGGTGCGGCCATCAAGCCAGTTCCTTATCCATCTAGTGGTCCACCCATCAAACCCATGTGTCACCAGTTTGGAGACCAGGATGTGGTGCGGGACAGTGTTTTGGTTGTATGTGGTTTTTTTGTTGTTGTTGGTTTTGGTTTGTTGTTTTGGGGGGTTTTGTTGTTTTGTTTTGTTTTAACATGGAATATATAGCTCATTTTCTTTTGGCTTTTTTGGAAATGGCTGAATCTTCTCAGCCAAAAAATTCCCAAAAGTTCAGCCTGAGGTACAGGCCAGGATATAAAATACTGCCCTGAAGAAGTGTTACAGTTCAGAAAATTATAAGGGCCTGAAAACACAGGGTTGGAAGTGGAAACATTAAAAGCAGGCATGATTCTATTAGCCTCAGTAACATACAATTTAACCATATCTAGGAAGCATTTCAAATCACAAGGACAAGTTAATGAATTAGTCTGCCTTAATTAACTTATAACTGAGGTGTTTTGGTTTTTTATTTTGGAAACCTCATCTATTCTGTGGATATAAAACAATAGGGTAAGTTTTGATGGATTAATGTCTTTTGCTTCCCACTGAATGCTTCAGAATATATTCTGTCACTCTCATCCTCAGAGGCAGCTAGATTCTTCATTTTTCACCCATTTTTCACCCTGTACATGTAATTGAAGCCAGACTTGTGTGAAAAACATTCACAGTAAAACAATGGAATGTACAACTGTGGCACTTGCCAGTTGGTCAAAAAAGCACTAAAGGAAAAATAAGTCAAAATTTAGATACATATTTGCACACATGTACGTATGCTAGAGAGGGGAGATTTCTCTGTATATGTGTAGTACATACTTGCATTATTCAGTGAAGATTGCAGCTGCTGGAGCTGTAAATGGTCCAAGAAGAGGTAGCAAAACAAGGATTACTGATTTGTCAGGGTGCTGTAGCATAACCACATTAAACTGAATACTCATGAAAATTTTAGTGAAAACTATTGCTGGGTAAAAAGTCTATCATACAGCAACTCAATAGGCTACATAATATACTTAGACACACTATATACAGTCACAAAACATAATACACTTAATAATGGACACATTATAGTAAAAGTATTTGCATTAATTTTATTGCACCTTTGTAGCTTCTCTTGGATAAGTAGATTTTAATACATATTCATATTAAAGAAATGTCTTTAACCACTGTATGATTTCAATGCCACTGAAGTAGAAGATAATTTTGTAATCAAACCTTTGTGATTTAACATTTATTTGCAGAGAGTGTAGGTCTACATATTCAAAGCATTACTTCTAATAAATAAAATCTCTGCAGTTGTGGGCAAACCCCACAATTATAATTTTTGTACAAATTGCTGCAAAGCTGGTTCAAAGTATCTTCTGCCATCTAGTGGGCAATATGTGTCACAGGATGCCTTTAGGCGTGCAGCTGCGATGCATGTACACCAATGCACACAGCCTGGGCAACAAGCAAGAGGACTTGGAGGTCCTAATCCATCAGGGCGACTATGATGTAGTTGCCATCTCAGAAACTTGGTGGGACAGCACCCACGATTGGAGTGCTACAATGGGGGGTTACAGGCTCTTTAGGAGAGACAGGCGAGGGAGAAGAGGAGGAGGGGTGGCTCTGTATATTAGAGAGTCAATCTCTGCCACACAACTTGAGGTGGAAGATGAGGTAGTTGAGAGCCTGTGGGTCAAAATCAGAGGACAACTGAACAAATCTGACATCCTGATTGGAATCTGTTACAGACCACCCAACCAGGATGAGGAGGCTGATGAGTTGTTCCACAAGCAACTGGAGGCTGTCTCAAGATCATCAGATCAAAAAAATTGTCCTTGTTGGTGACTTCAACCTCCCAGATATCTGCTGGGAACTTAATTCAGCAGAGAGGAGGCAGTCCAGAAGATTCCTGGAGCGAATGGAGGACTGCTTCCTGACATAGCTGTTAAGCGAGCCTACCAGGGGACAGGCTCTGCTTGACCTGCTGTTCTCCAACAGGGAAGGGCTGGTGGGAGACATGATCGTGGGAGGTTGCCTAGGGTGCAGTGACCACGAGATAGTGAAGTTTTCAATATGCAGGGAGATAGGGAGGAGCACCAACAGAACCTTCACCTTGGACTTCCGAAGGGCAAACTTCAGCCTATTTAAGAAACTTGTCTGCAAAGTCCCCTGGGTACCAGCCCTCATGAACCAAGGGGTTCAGGAGGGTTGGTCCTACTTCAAACAGGAGCTCCTGAAGGCACAGGAACTGGTGGTTCCCATGTGCTGAAAGGCAAACCGGCGGGGAAGGCGACCGGCCTGGATGAGCAAGCAGCTCCTGGAGGATTTAAGGGGGAAGAAGAGGCTGTATCACCTTTGGAAGGAGGGGAAGGCTTCTCAAGGTATGTTCAAGGAAGCTGTTAGATTATGTAGAAATAAAATCAGGGAGGCTAAGGCCCAGCTGGAACTGAAGCTGGCCACCTCAGTTAAAGACAATAAAAAGCATTTTTATAAATACATTAACAATAAGAAGAAGGGCAGGAAGAACCTGCACTCCCTATTTGACCTGGAGGGGAACACGGTGACTGAAGATGAGGAGAAAGCTGAGGTCCTGAACACCTTCTTTGCCTCAATTTTTAACAGCAAGGCAGGAGTTCAGGACGAGTGGCCTCCGGAGCTGGGCGATGGGGTCGGGGAGCAGTGTAATGCCCCGGAAATCCATGAGGAATTAGTTCGGGACCTGCTGAGCCACTTGGATATTCACAAGTCCATGGGACCGGATGGGATCCATCCTAGGGTGCTGAGAGAGCTGGCAGATGTGCTAGCTAGGCCACTCTCCATCATTTTCCTCCAGTCCTGGCTCACCGGTGAGGTCCCAGATGACTGGAAACTGGCCAGCGTGGTCCCCATCCACAAGAAGGGTCGGATGGAGGAACCTGGAAACTACAGGCCAGTCAGCCTGACCTCAGTGCCAGGGAAAGTGATGGAGAAGATTATCCTGGCGGTAATAACTGCGCACCTGAAGGACGGCCAAGGGCTCAGGTCCAGCCAACATGGATTCAGGAAGGGCAGATCCTGCCTCTCCAACCTGATCTCCTTCTATGATCAGGTGACCCGTCTGGTGGACGTGGGGAGGCCTGTGGATGTGGTCTACCTGGACTTCAGCAAGGCCTTTGACACCGTCCCCCACAGCAAACTGTTGGCTAAGCTGTCAGCCCGTGGATTGGACCATTACACTCTGTGCTGGGTTAGGAACTGGCTGGAGGGCCGGGCCCAGAGAGTGGTAGTGAACGGTGCCACATCCAGCTGGCGGCCAGTCACCAGTGGTGTCCCCCAGGGATCAGTGCTGGGCCCTGTCCTCTTCAATATATTCATCGATGATCTGGATGAAGGGGTAGAGTCGTTCATCAGCAAGTTTGCAGATGACACAAAGTTGGGGGCAGATGTTAGTCAGTTAGAGGGTAGGAAGGCTCTGCAGAGGGACCTCGACCGACTGGACAGATGGGCAGAGTCCAATGGGATGTCATTCAACAAGTCCAAGTGCCGAGTGCTGCACTTTGGCTACGGCAATCCCATGCAGAGCTACAGGCTGGGGTCGGAGTGGCTGGAGAGCTCCCAAACAGAGAGGGACCTGGGGGTGCTGATCGACAGCCACCTGAATATGAGCCAGCAGTGTGCCCAGGTGGCCAGGAGGGCCAATAGCATCCTGGCCTGCATTAGGAATAGTGTGGCCAGCAGGAGCAGGGAGGTCATTGTGCCCCTGTACTCTGCTTTGGTTAGGCCGCACCTTGAGTACTGTGTCCAGTTCTGGGCCCCTCAGTTTAACAAGGACATCGAAACACTTGAGCGTGTCCAGAGAAGGGCAACAAGGCTGGTGAGAGGCCTTGAACACAGGCCCTATGAGTCCTGAGTCAACTAAGAGACCCTGAGCATCGCTGATTTTCTTTTCTTCGCTTAGTCGGCAAAGTGATAAACTGTTTTCCATTTTCCTAGTTTCCTGATTTTCTTGGACTTCTGTGGTGGGTTGGAAGGGTAAGGCCAAGAAGCCTCCTCCCTTCCCCCTTGTAAGGTAAAGGGAAAAAAAAAAAAAATTGAAGGGAAAGGAAAAAAAACCTCACAAGCTGAATTAGCAAAGCAGTGGAGCTTTATATTTACAAAGCAATGTAGGATATGCAGGGGAATATTTACAAATTTGCAATATCTACAATATATACAAAGATATACAATAAAGTAACACAGAAATGAGAGTAACCCCCCTCGGCAGAGGGGGTTCCCCACCTCCGCTCTCCCCTCTTTCTCCCCCCCTTTCCCCAGAGTAGGTCAGAAAAAGGGAGAAAGAAGAAAGAAAGAAGTTAAAAGCAGTTTTGTGTTAATTGGAAAGGAGTTAATACAGGCCTTATCAGTTTTTCAAGGCCGGAGCCTTGGCAGAAAGCCCAGCACAGACAGAGCTGCTGCACGAAGAAGAGGCGGAAGCAAGACTGAAGATAGAGTGCCGGAGTGCCCAGGATAGTCCTCCTGCACTCCCAGTTCAGAGGGTGCTTCCTCCCACTTCACCAATGAAATTAGTTTAGATTGTTCTTTCCGTTTACCAACTTCCGTCCACCATATTCCCTTTCTTAAGGGGACAGCGTCAACCGGCCACAGTCCACCCCTTCTAAACAATTTCATTGGCTGTTCATACTGTCCATCCAATCCAAAACGATATTTACAGTTCGCGAGCAAAGTTCATAGTCCATTCCGGCTATGCTCAGATGTAGATGATTCAAAAGTCCAAGAAAATCAGAAAATGAGAAAAATGGAAAACAGTTCATTTCTTCGCCGACGAAGCAAAGAAAAGGGAAACAGGGATTCTCAGGGTCTCTTAGTTGACTCAGGGCTCTCAGGGATCTCAGGGTTCGTGCACCGTAGATTCCTCGTTGATTCTTCCTTTGGACGCGATGTAGCTGTACAACAGTTTGAAATCAACCTCTTTCAGCTAAAGTTAAATTTCTTTGTGGAATACACTGAATTTCACCATTCTCTTGCATTACCCAATAAGTGTGACCCGGACCTTCAGCTGAAACCACCCCTCGGATAGGTTTAGCCTCTCCTGAGGGCGAAAATACCCAAACAGTTTTACCTAACAGATTCTTTTCTCTAACAACAGGAACTCTATCACCTTCTACTTTCTGTAGCAAATCTGAATGTGCAGGTCCAGCTCGGTTCACTGAACCTCTACTATTTACCAGCCAGGTTTCTTGTGCTAAATATTTTTCCCAGTTTTTCAAAGATCCACCCCCCATGGCTTTAAGAGTGGTCTTCAACAAACCGTTGTAGCGTTCAATCTTCCCTGAAGCTGGTGCATAGTAGGGAATGTGGAATATCCACTCAATACCGTGCTCTTTTGCCCAGCTCTTTACAAGGTTGTTCTTGAAATGAGTCCCGTTGTCTGACTCAATCCTCTCTGGAGTTCCGTGTCTCCACAGGATCTGTCTCTCCAGACCGAGAATGGTGTTGCGTGCAGTTGCATGTGGAACTGGATAAGTTTCCAACCATCCAGTATTTGCCTCTACCATAGTAAGCACGTATTGCTTACCAGAACGAGAACGTGGTAGAGTGATGTAGTCAATCTGCCAAGCTTCTCCATACTTGTACTTGGACCATCTGTCACCATACCACAAGGGCTTAAGTCGTTTTGCCTGCTTAATAGCAGCACAAATGTCACAGTCATGGATGACTTGTGTGATAGCATCCATGGAAATGTCTATGGATCTGTCACGAGCCCATTGGTATGTTGCATCTCTGCCTTGATGTCCTGAAGAATCATGAGCCCACCGAGCTAGAGAATATCTCACCTCGGTGTTTCCAGTCGAGATCAAGATTAGAGTCCATGTCTACTTGAGAAACTCTTGCAGCTAGATCTGCCTGATGGTTGTGTTGCTGTTCCTCAGTAGCTTTCCTCTTAGGTATGTGAGCATCGATGTGTCTCACTTTCACTGGAATTCTCTCGATTCGATCAGCAATGTCCTGCCACAGGTTGGCTGCCCAAATGGGTTTTCCTTTTCTCTGCCAACCACTCTTCTTCCAGTTCTTTAGCCAACCCCATAGAGCATTGGCTACCATCCATGAGTCGGTATAGAGATAAAGCTTTGGCCATCTCTCACGTTCAGCTACGTCGAGAGCTAGCTGGACAGCTTTTACCTCCGCGAACTGACTGGATTCTCCTTCTCCATCTTTCGCCTCTGCAACTCGGCGTGTTGGACTCCACACTGCAGACTTCCACCTCCGCTTGTTTCCAACAAGATGACAGGAACCATCTGTGAACAAAGCATATTTCTTTTCATCATCAGAAAGGTCATTGTAAGGAGGAGCTTCCTCAGCACGAGTTACTTTCTCCTCTGGAGGTTTGGCACAGTTGATACCTTCAGGCCAACTTGAGATCACCTCCACTAGACCAGGTCTTTCAAGATTTCGCATTCGAGCTCTCTGTGTTATCAGAGCCATCCACTTGGACCAGGTTGAGTCTGTGGCATGATGCGGTGTGGAGCCTTTGCCTTTGAACATCCAATTCAAAACTGGTAATCTGGGAGCTAAGAGAAGTTGTGATTCAGTTCCAATCACTTCAGAAGATGCTTTTACTCCTTCATAGGCAGCTAAAATTTCTTTCTCTGTTGGAGTATAATTAGCCTCTGAACCTCTGTAACCTTGACACCAGAAACCAAGAGGTCGTCCACGTGTCTCACCTGGAGCTTTTTGCCACAAGCACCAGGTTGGACCATTGTCACTTGCAGCCCTGTACAAAATGTTCTTAATGTCTGGACCATCTCGGACAGGTCCCAGACCCATTGCTTGAACTACCTCTTGCTTTATCTGATCAAAGGCTGCTTGTTGTTCAGGTTCCCAGTGGAAATGGTTCCTCTTTCGAGTCACATCATACAGAGGTTTCACAATCTGACTGTATCCAGGAATGTGCAGTCTCCAAAATCCCACTATCCCTAAGGAACGTAGGGTCTCTTGCTTGTTTGTGGGACTTGCCATGGTAGAGACTCTATTTACCACATCCACTGGAATGTGTCGGTGTGCATCCTGCCACCGCACTCCCAGAAACTGAATCTCTGTGGTAGGTCCTTTCACCTTGTCTCGCTTGATGGCAAAACCTTCATTCAGAAGAATGTCAATGATTTTGTTACCTTTCTCGAAGACTTCCTCAGCAGTTTTACCCCAGACGATGATATCATCGATGAACTGGATGTGTTCTGGAGCACCTCCTTTCTCCAGAGGATCATGGATCACTGCATGACAGATGCTTGAGCTGTGGATCCAGCCCATTGGCAGTCTGTTGAAGGTGTACTGGATTCCTCTCCAGGTGAAAGCAAACTGAGGCCTGCATTCCTCTGCTATGGGAAGAGAGAAAAATGCATTAGCAATGTCTATGGTAGCATACCATTTGGCCTCTTTGGATTCCAGCTCATACTGTAGCTCCATCATGTCTGGTACTGCTGCACTCATAGGTGGTGTCACATCATTCAGGGCTCGGTAGTCTACTGTCAGACGCCAGTCTCCATTCTGCTTTCGCACAGGCCACACTGGACTGTTGAAAGGTGAATGAGTTTTGCTGACGACTTTCTGACTCTCCAACTGACGAATCAGATTCTGAATGGGCAACAAAGAGTCACGGTTGGTTCTGTATTGTCTGTGATGCACAGTCTGAGAAGCAACCGGCAATTTAATGTCCTGTATCTTATGTTGTCCCACAACTGCAGATTCATCAGAAACCTCAGGTCTGGCAGACAGCTTCAATTTTTGTCCATCAATTTCTATAGAAGCTACTCCAAAAGCCCATTTGTAACCTCTAGGGTCTTTGAAACGCCCTTCTCTCAGAAAATCAATTCCCAAAATACAAGGTGCATCAGGTCCGGTCACAACTGTATGCTTCCTCCATTGTTTACCAGTTAAACTTATATTAACCTCTACCTTACTTAACTCTTGAGATCCACCAGTGACTCCCAGAATAGTTATAGACTCTGATCCCTGATAATTTGATGGTATTATGGTGCACTGAGCTCCTGTGTCAACCAAGGCCCTGTACTTCCGAAATTGCGAAGTGCCAGGCCACTGGATGTACACATCCCAATAGATTCTATTATCTCCGTTATCCCTCTCCTCCCCCTGGCGGGAGGCAGGGCACCCCTAGTTATGGGGAACATGCGCACATGTGTATTGCACATAGTTTGCAGGGTTATAACTTTGCATGTTATAACTGGAGCCACTGTTGGAACCATAAGAGTCGTTCTGGGGAACTGTGGAAGTAACAGCTACCCTTCTGGTATTGCTACCTCGGGTTCTGCCACTTTGCAATTCCCTCAGTCTCCTGAAAAGATTAGAAGTTGGTTGGCCATCCCAGCGGTTCATGTTCTCACCAAACTGATCACGCAGAGTTATCCAAATAGTTCTACGTGATTGCCTTGGTGGTCTGTTTTGGAATGACCTGTTTTGGAATGTCCTGTTTTGGAATGACCTCCTTGGAGGACGTGTATTCCTCACAGATGAAACTTGTATCCACCTGGAGGAAGAATTGAAATTATCCTTCCGTGCCAATTGGGATATGGAATTTCTAAATTCATCTTTTAACTCTCTTATGCAATTCTGTATATCACCAGACATAGTTTTAATGGCTGAAACCAAAGAACCACGTGTCATGCTATCCTCCAATTGTCTCATTTGATCACTGAATTGGCCAACCGTAGGAGAAGCTCCACCATAACTTCTTGACACAATTCTGCTTGCCAGAATGTTTGCATAATTAGAAGGAGCAAGTTTGATGATCTTCTTAGCAAGACCAATACCCACAGGAATGTCATCAGGATTCAGAGTTTCATGTTCACCATAGAGTAGCTCTCTAACAGCAAATTCTCTCAAGCGCTTAATTCCCTCATCTATGGTAGTCCAGGGTTTAGGATTCCATGGAAGATCATCTCGGGAAGGGTATCTCAGGGCAACCGCCATTAAAAGGCGTATCCACAGATTAACCTTACCGAGAGCCCTGCCTAGATGTCTATCTATTCCATTGTCCCTTGAGAGAGTTCCTAACTGAGCTGCTGACTTGTCTCCAACTGTTAGAGCCAGAGCACCTGTATCATAACACCTACTAAGCCAAGCTAGAACTGGCTCCTTATCTGCCCTGGTGAAATCTTTACGGACATTACGTAATTCCTCCCGTGGTAACGAACATTCTGAAATATCATCTTCCTGTTCGTCTCCCTGAACTTTTTGTCCATATAATCCTGCTGTCATTCTCCTAAGGATCTCTTTAAGCTGAGAACCACCTTTGCCAGCTGCTTTCCTAACTTCATCTCCATCCTGCTTTGATCTCACTAGGTTAGCTAGATCTTTAAAACAAATCTTCTCTTCCTCCTGAGCAGGATCTTTTAGAGTAGAGGGCCCCTCACCAGGATCAGTCTCCACCTCTTCTTCTCCATCTTTGGCCTTTCCACTTCTAGTCTTTAAAGTAGCCACCTTAACTGGAGCTGTGTTTGAATTTACAGCCACCTTAATGGAAGCTGACAGGTCCTGAGATAAATCAGCTGCTGGGGCAGTGACTTCCGGTCCCACCGAGGGAGTGGGTGGAAGTGACGCTACTCCATTAATGGCCGACGGAGAAGAAGAAGGAGGAGAAGGAGTGGGAGAAGGAGTAGATGCCATGTTGATACCAGCCGATGCCCTTGGCTGCTTGCTAGAATCAGCAGAAAAGTCATTTAGAGCTGCCTTACCAATTAACTTTTTAGCCTTCTTTTTAACTGACACGGGTTCTGCACACTCTTCGTCACTAGATGACTCTGGGACTGATCGAGAGCCACGGCGTTTTCTTTTTGATCTAGTTTTAATAACAAAACAAGCTCCGGATATCTTTCTCTCTCGCCGCAGAGAGAACAGTAAATATGCAATTACCATCACCAGCAACAGATTTATACACATCACATAAATCACCTTTGGATCCCAGGCATCCCCTAAAGTTACTCTCTCCTCAGGCGGAATCTTAAAACCCTTTATCTCAATTGGGAGAGTGGTGGAGGTAACATTCCTGTATCTCACTGGCCATAAGATATTAATACATTTTCCATACCATAATTTAACTCTATACATAACCCACATATAAATTGTCCGCACCAAATATTTACCCAGGCAATCCAAAATCAAACCCAAACAATATCTGTAAACCAGAGCTCCAAAAATTGAAAAGAATAATCGCTCCACAAACCACAATACCTTCATGTTTGCTAATTCAGCTAGAAAACACTAAATCAATCAAGTAATAAATTAAACTAATTATCTGCCGCACGTTGGGTACGCCAATAAAAAAAAAATGTGGTGGGTTGGAAGGGTAAGGCCAAGAAGCCTCCTCCCTTCCCCCTTGTAAGGTAAAGGGGAAAAAAAAAAAAATTGAAGGGAAAGGAAAAAAAAACCTCACAAGCTGAATTAGCAAAGCAGTGGAGCTTTATATTTACAAAGCAATGTAGGATATGCAGGGGAATATTTACAAATTTGCAATATCTACAATATATACAAAGATATACAATAAAGTAACACAGAAATGAGAGTAACCCCCCTCGGCAGAGGGGGTTCCCCACCTCCGCTCTCCCCTCTTTCTCCCCCCCTTTCCCCAGAGTAGGTCAGAAAAAGGGAGAAAGAAGAAAGAAAGAAGTTAAAAGCAGTTTTGTGTTAATTGGAAAGGAGTTAATACAGGCCTTATCAGTTTTTCAAGGCCGGAGCCTTGGCAGAAAGCCCAGCACAGACAGAGCTGCTGCACGAAGAAGAGGCGGAAGCAAGACTGAAGATAGAGTGCCGGAGTGCCCAGGATAGTCCTCCTGCACTCCCAGTTCAGAGGGTGCTTCCTCCCACTTTACCAATGAAATTAGTTTAGATTGTTCTTTCCGTTTACCAACTTCCGTCCACCATATTCCCTTTCTTAAGGGGACAGCGTCAACCGGCCACAACTTCTGAATCATCTACATCTGAGTATAGCCGGAATGGACTATGAACTTTACTTACAAACTGTAAATATTGTTTTGGATTGGATGGACAGTAGGAACAGCCAATGAAATTGTTTAGAAGGGGTGGATTGTGACTATTTGAGGCTGTGCCTTTAAGAAAGGGACAGTGCTGGGACACTCTGGCTGAATGTTTTGGAATAATGATGAAAACAATCAGATATTCTAAACTAATTTCATTGTTGGATTGGTAGAATGCAGTTTTAAGTTTTGTGCAGCTGGGATTTTCTCTCTGTTCTCTCCTTTCCTTCTCCCTTTTCAGCTCATCTGATTCTGGGTTCCTTGCCAGAGCGACCCTGAACAGATAAGCAACTAATTCACATGAGACCTACTAAGATTCTGATTTATTAATTTCCTGCCTTTTTCTCTCTTTCTAACCCTGTTTGGGAAAAAGGGAGGTAGGGGGAGAGAAAGGGGGTACGGGGGGGAACCCTCCTCTGTCGCGGAGAAGGGAATTTCATTCCTGTATTCTTGTTTTTTTTACTTTGCTGTATATTTCTGTATATATGTTGTAAATACTGTATAAATTGTATATCTAACCTGCTTTTTCCATATTGCTTGTAAAAATAGCATTCCCTTTTGCTTCTCCGGCTGAGTTAGCTGTGGCTTTTCTTCCTCTTTGTGGGGGAGAGGAAGCTAGGCCTTCTCTCTCAACCTACCACAAATAAGGCTTTTTATATTGTCTCCCATAATATCCTCATAGAAAATCTCAAGAAATGTGGCATAGATGGTTGGTCTGTGTGGTGGATTGAGAAATGGCTCAACAGCAGAGTTCAGAGTTGTCGTCAGTGGCATAGAGTCAGCTTGGAGGCATATGATCAGTGGTGTTCCCCAGGGATCAGTACTGGGTCTAGTTCTGTTCAAGATCTTTTTCAATGACCTGGATGAGGGGATTGAGTGTACCCTCAGCAAGCTCCCTGTCGTAGTTTGGGCTGGGTGCCCTCTGCTACAGGGGTGTTTCCTGTGTCCAGAAGTCCAGCCCAGTGGGTGGACACAGGAAATTAGGTTATTTCCTACCATGATCCCTTGCACCACTATAAGTTTTACGGCGGGGTCTGGCACTTCCTCTTTCCTTCCTCCTCGCCACCCGGTAACTGGGGGAGAGATCTCCCGGCCATGGGCCTGGTTAGGCCCAAGGCCACAGGGGGATGGGCAGTCTCAGATCTGGCCAGCTGAGACTAGCCTAGCAGTGGGGGGGGGGGGAAGGAGGAGCCCTGGGGGTTTGGGTGCACCCTCAGGTGGGGATGGGATCTCTCTGGGTCTGTTTTGGGGTTTCCTCTTGTCACTGTGTTTCTAGCTCTCTGCACGCACTCACTGTTCTATTTAAACTTTCCATCACTTTTGCAATCTGTTTGTCTGAGTCATTATTTCTGCGCGTGGTGGGGAGGGGGTCTGCCCCAACCCATTACACTCCCTGATGATACAAAACCAGGGGGGTTACTGACACCCTCTCAGGCTGTGTAGCCATTCAATATCTGGACAGGCTGAGACCTGGGAGCAGGCAAATCTCATGAAGTTTAATAAGGACAAGTACAGGGTCCTGCATCTGAGGAGGAACAACAACAGGCATCAGTACAGGTTAGGAGATGCAGTGCTGAAAAGCAGCTCCATGGAGAAAGACCTTGGAGTGCTGGTGGACAGCAAGTTCATGGGACAACAATGTGCCCTTGTGGCCAAGAAAGCCAATGGTATCCTGGGGTGCATAAAAAAAAAGTGTGTCCAGCAGGTCTAAGGAGGTTCTTCCCCCCCCCTCTACTCTGCCCTGGTGACAGCACACCTGGAATACTCTGTCCAGTTTCAGGCTCCCCAGTTCAAGTGAGTCAGGGACCTGCTGGAGAAAGGGAGCCACGAGGATGATTAGGGGACTTGAACACCTCCCCTATGAAGAGAGACTAAGAGACCTGGGGCTGTTTAGTCTTGAGAAGACTGAGATGGGATCTGATCAATGTGTATAAATATCTGAGGGGTGGGTGTCAAGTGGAGGGGGGCCAATCTCTTTTCAGTGGTGTGCAGTAATAAGACAAGAAACAATGGGTTCAACCTTGAACATAGACGATTTTGCCTCATCTTGATGAGAAACTTCTTTTCAGTGAGAGTGATGGAGCATTGGAACAGGCTGCCCAGAGAGGTTGTGGAGTTTCCCTCTCTGGACACATTCAAAACCTGTCTGGATGCATTCCTGTGCAGACTAGTCTAGATGATCCTGCTTTGGCAGGGGAGTTGGACCTGATGATCTCTGGAGGTCCCTTCCAACCTCTAACATACAGTGATACTGGGACATATATCCTAGCTAAACCCATTTTGTTCATTTTGACTATAAAGTGCCTAGCTCCATGCAGTGCTTGCCATTAGGCTGGATGCATATGACCCCAGGCCACCTCCAGAGAGATGGTGAGTATTTCACATTGCTTTAAGTGGAAGTAAAATAAGAAATGTAAATGGATGTCTTTGGTTTTACTCTTGACTTTTGATAAATATGTCTAGTGAGCATGGGAATGAACACATTGTCAGTATCTTCTTTATACTTCCATTAAAGGTGATGGTAGGGACTTGCTTTTACAGGTTATTGATAACTTTTTTCTTTTCTTTTTTTATAAGGGTGTACCACAAAAAAATAGTGAAATTTAATCTAAAGACATTGTCTATGCAGAGTAATAGTAACCACAAAATTTTGGGCCCAAATGTAATCTATGATTTACTTGGTTTTGGTTTTGGGTGTTGGATTTTCTTTTTCTTTTATTTCTTTTTTGTTTGTTTGTTTGTTTTTGTTTGGTTTGGGTTGGTTGGTTGGTTTGGTTTGGTTTGGTTTGGTTGGTTTGGTTTGGTTGGTTTGGTTTTGGTTTTATTTATGCAGTTAGTCCTTCCCTGTGCTTTCTTGAGTTAAAATGAAAAATGTTTTCTACAATATCATAAAGATATTAGAGTCCCTCTGTCCTACTTCTGCTTTTATCAGACTTCTGATTCTCTCCCATTTGAAGTAATTTTCCATTTATCATTATCTCTTGTTTGTGTATGCATTTGCACAGCTGGAACTGTTGTTAACACAGTAACTAAAAATTTACTTATTTTATATCATCTATAGAAAGCACTCCATTCTTTACTACTTTGTTGTACAAATCTTTATCATGCTTCTTGTATTATTTCATTAGAAACAGGTGGATGTGCTTCAGAAGGCAAAAGGTGTGGCTGTGAAAATGATGTTGTGTCAGATTGAGAACTGCTTCGTAGAACTGTCTATAACCTCAATTGCTCATCAACCACAGGCAGCTGGGACTTGTGTTATAGATCTGCAGGCGCTTCTGATTTGTTCGATATAGTATCATCCACAGCAAATAAGAGGAAGAGTTTTAGAAAAAGGAAAAACCTTAGGATATTCTCAGTGTGCAGCTCAGGTAGCTAAAATATTGTTGAGACCAATTTAAACACAAGTTGGGTGGTTCAGGATTACTTTTTTTAAAAAGGTGTAATGGGTTGGGGCAAACCCCCTCCCCACCACGGGCAGAAACGACGACTCAGACAAAGGGATTGCAAAAGTGATGGAAAGTTTAAATAGAAAAACAATTTAAAGACAAACAACAATGAAAGCTTTACAGAGAACCACAAGCACCGTGACAAAGAGAGAAATCCCAGAACATGCCCAAGAACATCCCATCCCCACCTGGGGGGTACACTCAAACCCCCAGGGCTCTTTCCTCCCCCACAACCCAGCCTTGGGCCTGGGCAGGCCCAAGAGAGGCAGCTCACACCATTTTTACCTAGGCTGCAGCTGGGGACGAAAGAGGAAGTGAAGACCCCGCATGGACATTTTATAGGGGAGCAGGGCATTATGGGATTGAAATACCTGCCTGTGACCACCCCCTGGGCTGGGCCCACCCCTTGGGACCTCCCAGGTGTGGTCTATGCAGTGGCATCCGGGCCAGCACCCAGCCTAAACCACCACAAAAGGTTTGGCTTGTTTTGTTTAAATTAGTACTTCTGAACATCAGAGACTTAAGTGTCTAATCAGAGAGCTCATCTGTTAAGCAGGTGGTTGTACAAACAGTTTGAAGAGTATTAGCAGGATCAAAATATCACAGTTGTGTGTTACGGCACTTGGAATGTCGGTTTGCTCTAAACCTTCCCTCATTTCACCATTCTCACTCTTTGGTTAATACTATTCTGGGCTAATGGTGCAAACATTCTGGGTGTAATGCAACAAGGCATAAAAGCGTGTTCATAATTTGAAGTATTTGAATCATCCATGTAACTGATAACTCATTCTTTTAACTGATAGGCATGTGATGAAATGCTCCGCTGGGAGGGGGCCAGAGCACATTTTACTGTTACCTGGAATTAGTTTGTTCACATGCTGTAACCCGCAATTTTAAATCTAACTCCATCTGTACGCAAGATCAAGTCGGTACATCACATTAAACAGCCCAACAGTGTTTAAACTCTCCAATGCTGCATTAAAAAAAATAAAAATAGAAAAAAAAAAAAAAAAAAAAAAAAAAAAAAAGAAAGTAGGAATCAAGATCTGAAAGTAAATAAAGAAACCAGGCCCATTTCCACAGTTTGCATGAAGGGAAAATATCCCAATGGCTTAATTCGGCAAACTGCCTGACTAAAGTCTGCATGATTTGGCCAGCATTTCTTATCATTCCAGTGTTTTGACAGAAGTCACCAGAACAGTTCCAGCTGAGCAGCAGTCATGATCCACAGTTCATTCAGAGAACAGATGGAAGATGACTGCAGAACCTGCACAGGAATTGACAATAGCTAATTATATCACATAATCCCATTCCTCAGCTCCTGTTGATCTCATACATTTTGCATAGGAAGTTCTGTTTCAACAATTCCTGCAAAAATAACATTTTATTTCCAATAGAAAACCTGCATCTTTTATTGTACTTTTTTTCCCTGTTACTGATATCTGGTAGCAGAGATTTAGTTTCATCAGTTTCTTATTTGTGTATCATCCTTATGAGACTGATAGCTAATTTTGGTTTCTAGCAATCATTCCCCATAGTATTTCTGATTATCTCTCTTTTCTTCTTCACTATCCTAAATCTTGACATTAACTCAAATTCACATTACAAGATGCTTCCAGAGGAAAATCTCTTCGTTTTCAAAGATCCCTGTTTGTCAGTGTCCTCCTTTTGACTGCATCATCCTCTTTATTTGTATTTTCTGCCGGACTTTTTTTTTGCAAATTCAATTTCTGAAATGCATCTTCCTTTTCACATATTTTTCTGTTTTTAAAAGACCTTATTAACTTCCCTTCCATAGTACAAAATAACAAAGTACTGCAGTCAAATACATACTCCTAGGAGATGGACTCTACTGGTTTCTGCTTTCACCTCTGTAGGCATCCTTTTCTGGGAATTACAAAAAGGCCCAAGCCCCCCAAACATGTGGAACTGATAAACATGATGTCGAGGCAATCAGTCTAGTCAGTCTGGATAAAGGAGTCAGATGATGGAGCTGGTGTTCTCTTTCTTTTACATTGTCATGTAGAGTCCGTTTGTTGGTCCTTCTCATTTCCTGTGTGATAAAATATTACTTGAGCTTTATTTGTAGGGTCTGATAAAGAAGTGATAAAGAAGTGTTTTAGCATATAGCCAAGCAGAGAAAAAAATATGGAACTAAACCTACATTAGCACTTACAGCAATAACTCTTCACTATCAGTCCTGAAATCTACTGTCCTTTATAAATCTCTGTGGTCACACCCCACCCTGATTCTTTGCTTTTACCTCCACAACCCTGCTTGGGCAGTCCTGGGTGCCTTACCCTATGGACAACCCAGCTGAGTATGCTCATTCCCTTATATAGCATCATCTGATTGGAACTTACTTAAGCCTCATGTTAAATACTTCTGTCTTTCTCATGCTTAAAAGTAGAGTGAAAATCAGCATCCAGAAAGTGATCCACCATGGCATTGATCAGATTTTGCTGTTCTAGGGACCTCATTGGACCTTGACTAGACGTGGGCGTCCTAGGCTCAGACAACAGCCTTTCCAGTCATACCATAGATTTTTGCTTGTTCACCAGTTTTTCTGTCTGACCATTACCACTGAAGCTATATTTTCCAGCCTTTTCTCCTCATGTAGCTGGTGAAGACTAATACAGATATTTGAGAAGTTGCATTTTCTATCAATTTTCTTTCTATGTATTTCCTTCCTTAAATTTTTCCTTACTTTGAATTTGTTCTCAAAGGACACAAAATCAAAACAAATACTGCATTTCTATTTTCATTCAGCTGTTTGGCCATAATTATAACTCATTGGTAATACTATACAAATAGCTGCTTCTGGACCCAAAAGAAAGTCACAAGAAAAAGACATCATTTCCTTGCCTTTTCTTTTTTCTTTTTTCTTCCCCCAGACTATGTAATGGTAGATTATTTCCCATCTTCTTTTCCCTCTGTTCTACTTGGAAGAGCCAAAGGCAGCAAAGACTTGTTGAAGTTCTCTTGGCAGGAGGCAAACTTCTGTAGGAGGGAGCAAGGAGAGGTCTGCTGGTAAGCCTGACTCCTTTATCATTTTTCTTACCCTGAGAGTGTGTTGGAGAAAAGAAAAGAAAGGAAGTGACATAACTAACTTTGATAATGTCTCTGGTTGGTAGATAGTCCTGGGGGGAAATGACCAAACAGTGTTTGTTAGAACAGCATCATTCCAAGGCCAGAGAAAAAGGTACTGTGAGCATTCCTTTCAGCCTAGTCTTCACTGAACCCAGGGCCAGCCAGGCATAGGAAAAAATAAAACTAATAATTTGGCAAACATAGTCTTTTAGTCTTGGGCTGCCTAAATTCATATTTCATTTTTCAGTAAAAAATGTTAAACACTGCTTTTGATCTTGTTTGTGTTTATGCCTGCATGGTACTACTATTACAGCACGTTCAATTACACATGTGCTAGAGTGACATACTTAATTTTGTACTTGTCAAAGTCCTTCTCTGCATGCCTAATTAGCACCACAGTTTTCTTGTTAAAATTAGATACCCAGTGCTTGTGGATTTTAGAATCATAGAATTGCCTCAGTTGGAAAAGACCTGTAAGATCATCAAGTCCAACCATTATCCAGCTCTACCAAACCTGGTAGTAAACTGTGTCCCTTAGCACCACATCTGTGTCTTTTAAACACCTCCAACGATGAGGATTCAGCCACCTTCCGGAGAGCCTATTCCAGTGCTTGAGTACCCTTTTAGTGAAGAAATGTCTCCTAATACTCAACCTAAACCTCCCCTGGTGCAACTTGAGGATATTTCTTCTTGTCCTGTCACTTTTTACTAGGGAGAACAGACTGCTCCCGACCTGGCTCCAACCTGTTTTCAGATACTTGTAGAGAGTGAGGTCTCCCTTCAGCATCCTCTTCTCCAGACCAGACAACCCCATCTCTCTCCTCATCGCGCATGTAAAGAGCGGTAAGGCAACTGCGGAGTTGACCAACAACGATGTGGACCAACAACGGTGTGGACCAACAACGGTGTTATCTATGGGCGGACACACTCTCCAGCAGCGTGAGAGTAAACTGAAATAAACCAAGCAGTAAAGGCGAAGCCCAAAGTGCTGCTCGCGGCAGCAGCCGCTGCGGAGGGACGGGACGCCGGGAGATGGCAGCATCCCCTGCGCTATCGCCTCGCCGCCGCCCAGCCCTAGGCACTACCCGGGCACACAGCCGCTCTGTCCCGGGCTCCTGCTTGCTCTGGCTTTTATTCCAGTCACGTACAATAAAAGGAGCTTGTCTGCAAGGAGCAGATACGTCTCTGTGGCAAGCAACTGACATTCTCTGTAGCATCTCAGTGGAGATGTTGCAGGGCTGGAGCCGCGGCGATGTCAGGTCAGGGCAGCATGGAGAAGATCTAAGTGTTTCAGGATCATTGGAGCCTGTATTATATGCCTATGGCATTAGAAGAGGGTCACCAAAGAACTTGTTTTCTTATGGAAGGCCTGTGTGGTACAGATTAAGAATCATGTAATCACCTGGTTAGAAAAGACCTTAAGATCATTGAGTCCAACCATAACCTAACATCTCCCTGTACACAACTGTTAGACCACATCCTTAAGCTCCTCATCCAAACGTCTTTTAAATCCCTCCAGGGATGGGTGGCTCCACCACTTCCCTGGGCAGCCTGTTCCAGTGCCTAATGACCCTTTCAGTGAAGAATTTTTTCCTAATATCTAATCTAGAGGCAGATAACATGGATGCTAGAATATTATACTACTCAGAGACCTAAACTGTAAACCTTCTCTGGTCAGAGATGAGAGGAACAAAAATATCCATTAAAAAATGTAGAACAACTGAAATCACCAAAAGACAGCTAATAATGACCTATAAAAGGCATGCAATCTTCCAGTCAACAATAAAAATTGCATTTTAAATATTTACCAAAGACAGACTACTAGAGGCAAGAGTCTCTTTTACAAGAGGGTCCTGGCAAGAGAGGCGGCATAACAGTCAATTATTACAAACAAAATCCAGGTTTCTTAATTAAAATACAAAATACTGGCTCTGCTGTGTAGCCTGTAATAAGTTATGTCTTGAGAAGACTGTAATTATGCTGTCACCATTTCCATTATAAACCCCATTTTTAAGCAATTTCTAATGTAACCATAAAAAAAAAAAAAAAAATTGAAACTTGACAAAGACAATCTTAGACTGAAAAGTTTTGTTTCTTTTTTCTTTTAGTACAAATAATCTGTTTGGTCATCTTTATGTTTTTTAGGCGAGCACTAAACAAGCCAGAAGTTTTATGGTTTTGAAGCTTTCTGGCCATCCTGTAGTATAAACATATTTCTTTTTTTCATCTGCATCAAGAGGATCTTTCATTGCTTGGAAGCAGAGGATTTTAGTTCTTCAATGGCCCATAAATACAGGAAAACAAACTTCAAGATTCTTTACAGAAATAGTGAAGACTGATTAACTTTGAATTACAACAAAGAAATAAGAACAAATAGAAATTAGTTAAACTTGGGCCCCAAAATAAATTTCATAGTTTTCATAGTTTCATAGTTTCATTCAGGGTTGGAAGGGACCACAAGGATCATCTAGTTCCAACCCCCCTGCCATGGGCAGGGACACCCCACACTAGATCAGGCTGGACAGAGCCTCATCCAGCCTGCTCTTAAACACCCCCAGGGACGGGGCCTCGACCACCTCCCTGGACAACGCATTCCAGGGTTCCACCACTCTCATGGTGAAGAACCTCCTCCTCACATCCAGCCTGAATCTCCCCACCTTCAGCTTCATTCCATTCCCCCTAGTCCTATCACTACCTGAGATCCTGAGAAGTCCTTCCCCAGCCTTCCTGTAGGCCCCTTTCAGATACTGGAAGGCGACAATTAGGTCACCTCGGAGCCTTCTTTTCTGCAGACTGAACAGCCCCAACTCCTTCAGTCTGTCCTCATAGGACAGGTGCTCCAGCCCTCTGATCATCCTTGTGGCCCTTCTCTGGACACGTTCCAGCACCTCCACATCCCTCTTGTAATAGGGGCTCCAGAACTGGACACAGTACTCCAGGTGGGGTCTCACCAGGGCTGAGTAGAGGGGGAGGATCACCTCCCTCGACCTGCTAGCCACACTTCTCCTGATGCAGCCCAGGATCTGATTGGCTTTGCGGGCTGCAAGTGCACACTGAGAGCTCATGTTGAGCTTTTTGTCCACCAGCACCCCCAAGTCTCTCTCTTCAGGGCTACTTTCCAGCCAGTCACTGCCCAGCCTGGATTTGTGCCTGGGATTACCTCGACCCAGATGCAGGACCCTGCACTTGCTCTTATTGAACTTCATGAGGTTGGCTTGTGCCCACCTCTCCAGCCTGTCAAGGTCCCTCTGGATGGCCTCCCTTCCCTCCAGCGTGTCTGCTGCACCACACAGCTTGGTGTCATCAGCAAACTTGCTGAGGGTGCACTCAATGCCACTGTCCATGTCCCCCACAAAGATGTTGAATAAGACAGGTCCCAGGACTGATCCCTGAGGGACTCCGCTTGTCACTGGCCTCCACTGGGACATGGACCCATTGACAGCCACTCTTTGGGTGCAGCCATCAAGCCAGTTCCTTATCCATCTAGTGGTCCACCCATCAAACCCATGTGTCACCAGTTTGGAGACCAGGATGTGGTGTGGGACAGTGTCGAAGGCTTTGCTCAGGTCCAGGTAAATGATATCAGTTGCTCGCCCCTCATCTATTAATTTTGTCACCTGCTCATAGAAGGCCACCAGGTTGGTCAGGCAGGATTTGCCCTTGGCAAAGCCATGCTGACTGCTCCCAATCACCTCTTCACTATTCTTTTGAGCGAGTAGTGACTCCAGGAGGATCTGTTCCATGATCTTTCCAGGCACAGAGGTGAGACTGACTGGCCTGTAGTTCCCTGGTTCCTCCTTCTTGCCCTTTTTGAAGATGGGGGCAATGTTTCCCCTTTTCCAGTCTGTGGGGACTTCACCAGATTGCCATGACTTTTGAAATATAATAGAGAGGGGTTTAGCAACCTCATCTGCCAGTTCTCTCAGTACCCGTGGGTGTATCCCGTCGAGTCCCATGGACTTGAACACTTTCAGGTTCTTCAGATGATCACGAACCTGATCTGCACTTACAATGGGCAGTTCTTCCTCCCCGTCCCTGGCTTTGACTTCCATAACATCAGGAGTGTGGCTAGAGGCCCTTGCAGTGAAGACTGAGGTAAAGAAGTTATTAAGTACCTCAGCCTTTTCCTCATCACATGTGACCATGTCACCAGTTTCCTTTCTGAGGGGGCCCACACCTTCCCTAGTCTTCTTCTTCCCATTAATATACCTGTAAAAGTTCTTAGTATTCCCTTTAATCTCCCTGGCTAGATTCAACTCAAACTCTGCTTTGGCTTTCCTAACCAGGACTCTTGCTGCTCGGGCAGCTTCCTTATATTCCCCCTGTTCTACCTGTCCTTCCCTCCACTTCCTGTAGAGTTTCCTTTTAAGTAATAGTGTGTCCAGTAGCTCCTTGCCCATCCAGGCAGGCCTCCTAGCATTCTTACCTGCTTTTCTCTTTGTTGGTACACAGAGCTCCTGGACACAGAGGAGGTGGTCCTTGAATACTGACCAGCTGTCCTGGGTCCCTCTTCCCTCCAGGGCTTTGTCCCACGACACTTTGGCTAGCAGATCCCTGAAGCGATCAAAATCTGCACGCCTAAAGTCTAGGGTCGTGAGCTTGGAATACTTCCTCCTGACTGCCCTGAGGATGTTAAATTCAACTGCTTCATGGTCACTGCAGCCAAGGCCGTCTATGAGACCCACATTGCTTACCAGCCCTTCCCTGTTGGTGAGAACAAGGTCCAGCATAGCACCATTTCTTGTTGGTTCCTCCACCATTTGGAGGAGGAAATTGTCTTCTATGCAGTCCAGGAACATCCTGGATTGCTGGTGCCTTGCTGTGTTGTCCCTCCAGCAGATATCCGGGTGGTTGAAATCACCCATGAGGACCAGGGCTTGTGACCTGGAAGCTGCTTCTATTTGCCTATGGAGGGCCTCATCTGCTTGGATCTGCTGGTCAGGTGGCCTGTAGGAGACCCCCACAGTAATATCTTCTTCCCCTGTCCTGCCTTTAATTTTGACCCATACACTCTCAACTAGCTTATCATCCCTCCCCAGTTGGAGTTCCACTGATTCCAACTGGCTATTGACATAGAGGGCAACACCTCCTCCTCTCCTTCCCTGCCTATCCTTCCTAAAGAGTTTATATCCATCTATGCCTACATCCCAGTCATGGGATTCATCCCACCAAGTTTCAGTAACAGCCACTATGTCGTGGCATCCCAGCAGCACAGTGGCCCTTAACTCATCCTGTTTGTTGCCCAAGCTGCGCGCATTCGCATAGAAGCACTTCAGCTGGGCTGGCCCTGTCCTCCTCTTGTGCCAAACCCCCTCGGTTTCCACAGAATGTCCTGGTGGATCATTCGTGGCTTGCCTCAGGGTAGCAAGTTGAGAGCCCTTACCAGCTCTCCTTCTCTCTACTGCTGGTGAGCTGCCCCTCTGTTTGTCACCAGCCAGCAGGAGACTATTAACCCCTTCCCCCTTCAAATCTAGTTTAAAGCCCTATCAATGAGCCCTGCCAATTCCTGCCCCAGGATTCTTATCCCCCTCTGGGACAAGTGTGTCCCATGAGTTGTTTTCAGCTCAGGTGCCTTGAAAACCAGCCCGTGATTGTGGAACCCAAAGCCCTGTCGATGGCACCAGCCCCTGAGCCATGAATTGATCTGTTGGCCCTTCCTCAGTGTGTCCTCATCCATTGCTGACGTTAGAGGGATGGCAGAGAACACGACTTGAGCCCCTGATCCCTTTAGCATTTGCCCTAAGGTTCTGAAGTCTTTCTTAATAGATTGTGAGCCTCTCATTGTTACATCGTCACTGCCCACCTGAAAGACCAGCAGTGGGTAGTAGTCCGAAGGACTCACGAGGTTGGGAATTCTATCTACTACGTCTTTTACTTGGGCACCAGGGAGGCAGCTGACCGCTCTATGAAATGGGTCTGGTCTGCATATTGGGCCCTCTGTTCCCTTCAGTAGGGAGTTTCCTATGACGATGACCCTGCGAGGTTTCTTTTCTGGGTAAGTTTTGGTGGCTGGCCTGAGGCAACCTGTCATTGGTGCAGCTTCTGACCTTCTTGAGTCCTCGACCTTACCAATGACCTGTTCCTCCTGCAGAGCCTCATACCTGTTCTGTAACTGCACTGGAGGCAGCGTGCTGCTCACAGGAGCAGACTTCCTTTGTTTGCATTTCTTCCGTCGGGCAGAGACCTGTTCCCATTGGCCCTGCTCATGTGGGTTACTACAGGGAGGCTGAGAATCTTGCTTCTGGGAAGGTATCAAACTCCCTGTTCCCCTAAGTGTTACCCTCTGTTCTGGTTTAGAAGAGATTACATTATGGGAATCATCAATTTTCTGCTCGCCATCTCTTCTAGCTCTTAGCCTTTCCACCTCTTCTTTTAGTTTGACCACCATGCTCATCAGATCACTGACCTGCTCACACCTGAAACAGGAGCTGCTCCCTCCAGCCTCCATGTCGAGTGCCAGGCTCCAGCACTCACTGCAGCCACCTACCTGAACATCTGCATCCTTGTGTGTGGTCTCTGTTTTGGTGCCCACTGTCCTTCTGCTAGCCTTTGCTCTAGTGGTGACCATCTTGCAGTAACCACCCTCTCCACACAGCTTTTTTTTTTTTTTTTAATTTTTTTTTTATTTTATTTTTTTTTTATTCCCCTGTCAGTGAGAAGGTGAGCTGCGCTCCTCAAGCTGCCTCCTCTCTCCTCAGCCACGCGCTGGGTTCATTGCAAAATGTTTCTACCACGAGACTGACCTCGAATTTCCAGTCCACTTTTCCTGCCAGTGGAAGATGTGGCCAGAGCACATTTTGGGGCAGCAGAATCTCAAAGGTGGTTAACAAAGCTGAGGCCTAATCTTTCCCTGGAGCCCATTGCCTTTTCCTGTTCTAGCAATGCTCACAGGAGCATATGGGAAATACCTGCCTGAAAATCAGAGAGTGTTTTCATTGATTTGTCCCAGTGCACGTTTTATCACCAAAAGATGATAAAGAGGAGAAAATGAGCACAGAAAATATTGGGCAGCTGTTCTGAGGAACTACTGTGAGAAGGTACCCCAGTGTGCTTGTAGAAGAAAACTATACCTGTTGGCTGCTGTTGATATAACTGAGTAAACTAAAGAAATTTCCCATGTGTCATCTTAGTCTAAACTATGAATGAATAAAATCCAGTTTATTTTTATGATTGAGTGCTAACATTCTAGAGAGCCAGTTACAGTTTTTGATGAGTAGAGCTGAACAACAAATAATAAAACCTATTGTGAATCCATTTCCCAAAGGAAATGACTGTTCTGCAGTCCCAGTCTACATTTCTATCTGTCTTATAATTTACATGGCGTAACTAGAATTCCTCCAGGAAATACCATTTGTTCTAAATTAAGGTCTGAAGGCTAAGGAAGGATCACTGAATGTAGTAAAGCTAAAGAACCAAAAATGAAGGACTGCTCGTGTGTCTCTACCATGTTTAGATTACACTGCAGTTTCAGATTCAAAGGTTGCAATGTAAATCATGTTCCTCTTGATTAAGCCTGGAGCACAAGGGACATGGATTACTCTATTTAACATCATGTTTTCAGACCTCTGGCTGCATAAAGGTGAGTTTAGGAGCTGAAGTGATCGTTCAACTTCAATGTACTGATTTTAGTGCAAATGAAGATGTCGTAGGGCTGGGGGAAAGGCCAGGCCTCTCCCCCCCCACTGTGAGTAGAGGGAAAGAAAACTGAAGGGAAGGAAAAAAAAACCTCACAGCTGAATTAGCAAAGCAGTGGGTGCTGTATATTTACAAAGCAATAAAGGATATGCAGGGGAGTATACAGAATTTACAATATTTACAATATATACAAAAATATAAAATAAAGTAGCACAAAAATGAGAGTTCCCCCCTCTGCTGAGGGGGTTCCCCACCTCTGCCCCCCCTTCTCTGCCCCTTTCCCCAGAGAGGGTTAGAAAGAGAGAAAAGAGAAAAAGGAGCAGTGATTCATTAGAAGCAGTTAGGCCGTTACGTGTTAGAAAGTTCTTATCTCTTCCCAAGACCGAGTCTGGCCGAAAGCCCAGAAGCAGCGAGCTGCAAGCCACCGGAGGAGGGGAAGACAGACTGACCAGAAAAGTGCAGGAATGCCCAGGATACTCTGCTGCACTCCCAGTTCAGAAGGTGCTTCCTCTCAATCTACCAATGAAATTCGTTTAGATCCATTTTTTTGTTTACAAACATCCTACCACCATATTCCCTTTCTTAAGGGGACAGCCTCAAACAGTCACAGTCCACCCCTTCTAAATAATTTCATTCGCTGTTCACACTGTCCATCCAATCCAAAATGATATTTACAGTTCGTAAGTAAAGTTCATAGTCCATTCCGGCTATGCTCAGATGTAGATGATTCAAAAGTCCAAGAAAATCAGAAAATGAGAAAAAAAATTGAAAACAGTTTGTTTCTTCGCCGATGAACCAAAGAAAAGGAAACAGGGAATCTCAGGGTCTCTTAGTTGACTCAGGGCTCTCAGGGATCTCGGGGTTCGTGCACCGTTGATTCTTCCTTTAGACGCGATGTAGCTATACAACAGTTTGAAATTAACCTCTTTCAGCCAAAGTTAAATTTCTTTGTGGTATACACTGAATTTCATCATTCTCCTGCATTACCCAATAAGTGTGACCCGGACCTTCAGCTGAAACCACCCCTCAGACAGGTTTAGCCTCTCCTGAGGGTGAAAATACCCAAACAGTTTTACCTAACAGATTCTTTTCTCTAACAACAGGAACTCTATCACCTTCTACTTTCTGTAGCAAATCTGAATGTGCAGGTCCAGCTCGGTTCACTGAATCTCTACTATTTACCAGCCAGGTTGCTTGTGCTAAATGTTTTTCCCAGTTTTTCAAAGATCCACCCCCCATGGCTTTAAGAGTGGTATTCAACAAACCGTTGTAGCGTTCAATCTTCCCTGAAGCTGGTGCACAGTAGGGAATGTGGAATATCCACTCAATACCTGGATAAGTTTCCAACCATCCAGTGTTTGCCTCTACCATAGTAAGCACGTACTGCTTACCAGAACGAGAATGTGGTAGAGTGATGTAGTCAATCTGCCAAGCTTCTCCATACTTGTACTTGGACCATCTGTCACCATACCACAAGGGCTTAAGTCGTTTTGCCTGCTTAATAGCAGCACAAATGTCACAGTCATGGATGACTTGTGTGATAGCATCCATGGAAATGTCTATGGATCTGTCACGAGCCCATTGGTATGTTGCATCTCTGCCTTGATGTCCTGACGAATCATGAGCCCACCGAGCTAGAGAATATCTCACCTTGGTGTTTGCAGTCGAGATCACGATTAGAGTCCATGTCTACTTGAGAAACTCTTGCAGCTAGATCTGCCTGATGGTTGTGTTGCTGTTCCTCAGTAGCTTTGCTCTGAGGAATGTGAGCATCGATGTGTCTCACTTTCACTGGAATTCTCTCGACTCAATCAGCAATGTCCTGCCACAGGTCGGCTGCCCGAATGGGTTTTCCTTTCCTCTGCCAACCACTCTTCTTCCAGTTCTTCAGCCAACCCCATAGAGGACCTGACCTGCTGGGTCCTGAAGGGGTGCATCTATCTAGAAGGGGTAAGAGAGTCCTGGCACTGGAGTTGGCAGGGCTCATTAGGAGGGCTTTAAACTAGGTCTGAAGGGGGTGGGTGAGGCAATCTGTCCCTCTGCAGAGGTAAGAGTAGGGCACAAGGTAGGGTCAGTTGAGAAGTCAGGAACCCAGCTGTGATGCATGTACACCAATGCACACAGCCTGGGCAACAAGCAAGAGGAGTTGAGGTCCTAATCCATCAGGGCAACTATGATATAGTCGCCATCTCAGAAACTTGGTGGGACAGCACCCACGATTGGACTGCTACAATGGGGGGTTACAGGCTCTTTAGGAGAGACAGGCGAGGGAGAAGAGGAGGAGGGGTGGTTCTGCATATTAGAGAGTCACTCTCTGCCACACAACTTGAGGTGGAAGATGAGGTAGTTGAGAGCCTGTGGGTCAAAATCAGAGGACAACTGAACAAATCTGACATCCTGATTGGAATCTGTTACAGACCACCCAACCAGGATGAGGAGGCTGATGAAGTATTCTACAAGCAGCTGGAGGCCGTCTCAAGATCATCAGATCTTGTCCTTGTTGGCGACTTCAACCTCCCAGATATCTGCTGGGAACTTAATTCAGCAGGGAGGAGGCAGTCCAGAAGATTCCTGGAGCGAATGGAGGACTGCTTCCTGACACAGCTGTTAAGCGAGCCTACCAGGGGACAGGCTCTGCTTGACCTGCTGTTCTGCAATAGGGAAGGGCTAGTGGGAGACGTGATCGTGGGAGGCTGCCTAGGGTGCAGTGACCACGAGATAGTGAAGTTTTCAATATGCAGGGAGATAGGGAGGAGCACCAACAGGACCTTCACCTTGGACTTCCGAAGGGCAAACTTCAGCCTATTTAAGAAACTTGTCTGCAAAGTCCCCTGGGTACCAGCCCTCATGAGCCAAGGGGTTCAGGAGGGTTGGACCTACTTCAAACAGGAGCTCCTGAAGGCACAGGAACTGGTAGTTCCCACGTGCCGTAAGGCGAGCCGGCGGGGAAGGCGACCGGCCTGGATGAGCAAGCAGCTCCTGGAGGATTTAAGGGGGAAGAGGAGGCTGTATCACCTTTGGAAGGAGGGGAAGGCTTCTCGAGGTATGTTCAAGGAAGCTGTTAGATTATGTAGAAATAAAATCAGGGAGGCTAAGGCCCAGCTGGAACTGAAGCTGGCCACCACAGTTAAAGACAATAAAAAGCATTTTTATAAATATATTAACAATAAGAAGAAGGGCAGGAAGAACCTGCACTCCCTAGTGGACCTGGAGGGGAACACGGTGACTGAAGACGAGGAGAAGGCTGAGGTCCTGAACACCTTCTTTGCCTCAATTTTTAACAGCAAGGCAGGAGGAGTTCAGGACGAGTGGCCTCCGGAGCTGGGCGATGGGGTCAGGGAGCAGTGTAATGCCCCAGAAATCCATAAGGAATTAGTTCGGGACCTGCTGAGCCACTTGGATATTCACAAGTCCATGGGACCGGATGGGATCCATCCTAGGGTGCTGAGAGAGCTGGCAGATGTGCTATTAATGGTTAAATGGTTACCTATCTCCATGACTTACTTCATTTATATGTTAATTATACTGAAACATAGGATTGTTTAATAAAAATGTTGAAGCTAATCTAGACTGGCCATCAATATTTCTTACGCATGTTACACAGTGGAATGTGTGATAAACCACAATATCCAATATGTATAGAAGGACATTTAAGTGAATTAAGACTTAGATTCACTTAGAGCTGAGACGTACAAACCTGGTATTTACACAGTCATTTTTAATGAGTGAACGGTGTCTATTAATCATAACAACTAGAAAAATTAAGCATCTCATCCTCAGTTTTCACAATTTAGTAATGTAATATATCCTTTAGCTTCTTGAAATTTCTTTCTTAAGGTAGCACTGGCTTTCTGATAAAATGAGAAACACACTAGAAACTTCCCAGTCAAAGAAAGGCACTCAGTGGAAATTTGTGTTCTTCCACAGAGGGTTTTTTTCTGGGGAAGCACAGCAGGAACAGACTAGGACATATCTGACACTGAGCATTCAAAGACCTCTACTCATGTACTGCAAGAAGTCCTCTTGAAATCAAAGACATTTTGTGAAATCAAAGGCTAGGTCACATTGTAAATAGTCCTTAGGGCCACTGATAATATGTTCTGTGACTTATTTACTGGTGGTATTTTTCAGAACACATGAGGAAAATTTTTGCAGCATTGGGGCCTTGGCTAATACTTAGATCAGAGTTGTTTCCTATTTTCTTTTGTAACATTGCCGTTTTACATTCAGCTGACTCCAGATATTCTGAGTAAAGCAAGGCATATAACAATAACTTCAAAGTAACACACTGATAACATGCAACTCTTTCTTAGGAAGAGGAATACATTTTCAAATAACAGAAATGTCTTTTTTATTTTCCCCTGGTCTGATATTTTAGGAGCAAGAGCAGCGTACTAATGTATTTAGAGTTGTGGACATATGTTACTATTAAGCAAAAATAAGTCAGAACTGAACACCTCTTTATCTGACAAATAACCGATGAAAGATAATTTTACTATTATAACTAAACTCTGGAGTGTCTTTTTCCTAGAAATGTGAGTTGTTGAGGACTTTACTTTTTGGAAGCAGTTTTAATCCTGCAGCAAGCATTAAAGTAGACATAAAAGGTACAGAATATGTGTGACAATCTGAAGGTATCTCAGAACATGAGCTGTTTTAAAAGTTTCTACAGAAAGTATTATCAAAAAAAAAAAAGCAAGAGTTCATCAGATTTTTTTTTACCAGATTATGGAGAAACTGAGTTTTCAGTTAAATTTCTTGCTCTTCAGATGAAATAAGAAGGATTTTTTTTAGCTAACTTCATGAGTCTTGAAGCATTTAAAATACTTACAAAAACTTATTTACAGCTTTCTTAATAAGACTTAAGTTGCCTTCTACTAAAGGAATCTTGAACTACTTTTTTAGCCACAGTGTAACTGGTAAGCATGTTTATTATACTCAGAAGCTAATATAATTTACTTTAATCAATTTTTGTATCTGAATTGATATAGTTTTCAAAAGCATTCTTTGCTTGCATGTTTCTGATGTTTAATACCCTATTTATTTCATTTATTTATTATACAGAAAATAAAAACTGTTGCAGACTCTGAGCACCATGGCAGTGTACTAAAACACAGCCTGTGGTTATTGCAGAGAAATAACAAAGAAGCAACAACAGATTATTTAAAATCCAGCCATCCAGCTGAAAAGATAATAAAACTCTGACTGTTACTAACAGAAAAAGACTACTCAAATAACCTAAGAAATTGTTGGTTTTTTTAAATGGCTTGATTTTCACTTTCCCTAACATTCAAGGCTTTAAAATATTAAAAAAAGCTGTTTGTTCACATTTGAGCTTTGAGGAAAACAGTGAGGGAAATAACTGAGCAATAGGTTTAAGTAATTGATTTTTTTGAGATTTAGGAAAAAAAATAGAGTTAGTTGGCCTAAGGCTAGAATTTTCATTACATGAATGAAAGAAAGAAAACAGAAGCCAGCAGAGGGGAGTTATAGAAACTGACTTTATATAAACAGTGCAAAAAATCTATTTTCCATGGCCACCTACAACGTAGCTACTTTACCACCAGTACAACTTTTACCAGTAGCACAGCAGCCTGGGCCCGATCCTGCTGTTTCAGGACAGGCTACGATCCAGCCAAGAGGTGTGCCCCTTGCAAGATCAGGCTAACAGTTTGTCAAAGAGAGAAGAAACAAAAAAATTTTCCACGTACCTAAATTGACAAAGCTCATGACCATCTCAGCATCATTCAGAAAGTTGGTGTCATGCAGGCTGGCTAAGGGAGGATTCTGTGTGGTCAGGGGGGTCATGCGAGATAATTGTATTTTCCGTGCATATCCATTTGGAGAGGCAGGGTATCCTTTCCGTATCCCTCTGCTCTCCCATGCCATTGATCCCTTCAGTGAATACTCCAGCTCCTCTGTATCCTCTTCATTTGTCATGGCATTATACAGGTCCAGCATGAAGAGGGGTGCAGAAGAAGCCTGCTTTCCTGGTGAAAATGGTCTGGGTCTGTGAGGTAAACCCAGGATAGAGAGAATCTCTCTCTGAATCTCCCTTCTCTCATGATTCCGCAGCCTCCTGTAAATAAAACTTGAATGGACATGATTGTCTCCTAAACCTCCCTGTGCATGACCCACCAGAACCCAGCAATTCCAGAGCAAGCCCACAAAAGCTTTGAGTGCAGTTAGGTTCATCTTTGAAAAGGAAAAGAACGCGGGGGGGGGGGGGGGGGGAAGTACATTAGAAAAAAAAAAAAAAGAAAATTTTCTCCTACTTGTTCTGAGTTCCTATGAGGTCTGCTTTCCCAGTGGCTGAAAAACAAAATTTACCTATTCTTCATGTCAATATCATCTCTAAACGTAACATCTTTGGTGACTTCTCTCCCCCCCACCCTGTTTAAATATTACAGAATGTGTCAGGCTGCAGTTATTTCTAAGAAAGCTGAAATTCAGACTTCCAGTGTTCCACTGTTGTTATTGGGTTTTCTGCATTTATGGAGCAGAAGATAAGTATTTTGTCAGCTGACCTAGGCATTCCTATATAAACCTTAGATAACCAGGTCTTTGGTGGGGAGCTGTATTAGCAAGAGCTGTTCTTCTGACACATTGTAGTTCCCAGAGTTATCTTCACTTGTTATTCTGATTTCTTCGTACACCTTGTGCTCTTCCCAAGATAAAATCCTGAGTCACGTATTTCTCTTGATTTGTACCTTGGTGATGTAACAAATATTTGTCCAGCAGCCTGGCGATAACTTTAACATCTTTTGAATCGCTTGAGTGTAAAGTAATTCTAAAGCATGTACTAATCAAATTAATGTGTTGACATGAATTTACTTGCAAGAAAAAACCTTCTGTAAATCCATTCAACACTTTGCAGCTTCTGAACTGTTATTTCCAGCTCTAGCAGGCACAAATATAACAGCTCTCTTCAAGAGAGATCTAAAGACTAATGTAAGCACAACCCTACTGGGAAAGAAGAGGCTTCTCGTAATTTGAAACGGGTATAGCAAAAAAGTCCCTAACCCCTCTCTTGCCAGACAGAGCTTTAAACCTTCCCCCCCCACCACTCCAATTTACAGTAGTAGACCTAATTTTGGCTACTGTATGGTTTGTTGTTGGGGTTTTGGGTTTGTTTGTTTTGTTTTGTTTCTTTCCTGAGAACATGCAGAATTTATTTTAACTTCAACAATTTTTGGAAAGAAAGAAAGAAAGAAAGAAAGAAAGAAAGAAAGAAAGAAAGAAAGAAAGAAAGAAAGAAAGAAAGAAAGAAAGAAAGAAAGAAAGAAAGAAAGAAAGAAAGAAAGAAAGAAAGAAAGAAAGAAAGAAAGAAAGATGGATGAAGGGTGGTGTAATGCGGACACTCTTGTGCATCTCCTTAGATGTTTATAGTTTAAAAAATTTGAATAGGAAACTCTCATAACAGATTAAATAGAGTCTCATTAATTCAAGAAATGCTTATATTTTAGGCAAGTATATCAAAGAAAGGTGAACTTTTTAATAAACTATGTAGGAAATTTTGTCTGCAAGGCTTGACCCATTCTTCTCTAAAAATGCAAGGAATACAACTTGAATGAAAACGAATTTATTCAGTAAGCAAGATTTCAAATTGTGCGTAGCCAACAGTGTAATTATAACTGTAGTAACAACTTCCCAAAACTGTAATTTGCAATGATAATTTATTCAAATTATATTATGACTCATAAATTTCTATGCTACATTTCCCAGTAAATATCAAAAGCTACGATTTAATCCCACAGCCTATTATGAACTGGAGAAATAAGCAGCTTAATTGAAGAAATAAGAAGTATTAAATATATTTTAAACCTGCTGCCCATGAAGTTAAGGTTCAGTTTACAATTTTTTGACTGCCAGCAGCTGGTGTCTTCCTCTCACTAGAACAAAATCACAATGTAAAACTTCACATAGCTCAGATTATTGGTAGTCTTTCTGCTCACTCCTGTAATTTGCCTTTGCTCTTGAGACTTTCCTTTGATGAAGCGAGGCGGGGGGGAAAAGGACAAAAAAAGGTTAATACATGATGGTGAGGGGAAAAAAACAGGCACATAAAATGCATACTGCTGTGTTTTCCCTTACATGAGTAGCACCTACTCAGCAAATCATGCAGTTGTTAAGTAAATTAGGGAGTGTAACAGCCCTCATCCAGGAACAATTTATCTAGTGTATTAAGCACAAATGAGCTTTTCTCATATATTGTGAGTCCTAGTCTATATTAACAGTCTAGTTCAATTATCATTAAAATGCAGCTGATTCTCTCTCATAAGTCAGCACATGTAATGGACAATGCTTCTCCCAAGGAAGGATTTATTTCATGCTAGACCTGTGAAATTGCACTGAAATTAATTTTGAAGCTATTCAGCAAAAGTTTGGTTCTTTTCAAGCAGAAGAGATGTCAGAATCAGAATATGTTTTCTCTCTTCATTGAGATTTTCCCTCAAAATCCATTTGTTACAAGAAAAGTACCACCACAGTTAAAGATAATAAAAAGCATTTTTATAAATATATTAACAATAAGAAGAAGGGCAGGAAGAACCTGCACTCCCTAGTGGACCTGGAGGGGAACACGGTGACTGAAGACGAGGAGAAGGCTGAGGTCCTGAACACCTTCTTTGCCTCAATTTTTAACAGCAAGGCAGGAGGAGTTCAGGACGAGTGGCCTCCGGAGCTGGGCGATGGGGTCGGGGAGCAGTGTAATGCCCCGGAAATCCATGAGGAATTAGTTCGGGACCTGCTGAGCCACTTGGATATTCACAAGTCCATGGGACCGGATGGGATCCATCCTAGGGTGCTGAGAGAGCTGGCAGATGTGCTAGCTAGGCCACTCTCCATCATTTTCCTCCAGTCCTGGCTCACCGGTGAGGTCCCAGATGACTGGAAACTGGCCAGCGTGGTCCCCATCCACAAGAAGGGTCGGATGGAGGAACCTGGAAACTACAGGCCGGTCAGCCTGACCTCAGTGCCAGGGAAAGTGATGGAGAAGATTATCCTGGCGGCAATAACTGCGCACCTGAAGGATGGCCAAGGGCTCAGGTCCAGCCAACATGGATTCAGGAAGGGCAGATCCTGCCTCTCCAGCCTGATCTCTTTCTATGATCAGGTGACCCGCCTGGTGGATGTGGGGAGGCCTGTGGATGTGGTCTACCTGGACTTCAGCAAGGCCTTTGACACCGTCCCCCACAGCAAACTGCTGGCTAAGCTGTCAGCCCGTGGATTGGACCATTACACTCTGTGCTGGGTTAGGAACTGGCTGGAGGGCCGGGCCCAGAGAGTGGTAGTGAACGGTGCCACATCCAGCTGGCGGCCAGTCACCAGTGGTGTCCCCCAGGGATCAGTGCTGGGCCCTGTCCTCTTCAACATATTCATCGATGATCTGGATGAAGGGGTAGAGTCAGTCATCAGCAAGTTTGCAGATGACACAAAGTTGGGGGCAGATGTTAGTCAGTTAGAGGGTAGAAAGGCTCTGCAGAGGGACCTCGACCGACTGGTCAGATGGGCAGAATCCAATGGGATGTCATTCAACAAGTCCAAGTGCCGAGTGCTGCACTTTGGCTACGGCAATCCCATGCAGAGCTACAGGCTGGGGTCGGAGTGGCTGGAGAGCTCCCAAACAGAGAGTGACCGGGGGGTGCTGATCGACAGCCACCTGAATATGAGCCAACAGTGTGCCCAGGTGGCCAGGAGGGCCAATAGCATCCTGGCCTGCATTAGGAATGGTGTGGCCAGCAGGAGCAGGGAGGTCATTGTGCCCCTGTACTCTGCTTTGGCTAGGCCGCACCTTGAGTACTGTGTCCAGTTCTGGGCCCCTCAGTTTAAGAAAGACATCAAAACACTTGAACGTGTCCAGAGAAGGGCAACAAGGCTGGTGAGAGGCCTTGAACACAAGCCCTATGAGGAGAGGCTGAGGGAGCTGGGATTGTTTAGCCTGGAGAAGAGGAGGCTCAGGGGTGACCTCATTGCCCTCTACAACTACCTGAAAGGTGGTTGTAGCCAGGAAGGGGTTGGCCTCTTCTCCCAGGCAACCAGCACCAGAACAAGGGGACACAGTCTCAAGCTGCGCCAGGGGAGGTTTAGACTCGAGGTGAGGAGGAAGTTCTTCACCGAGCGAGTCATTCGTCATTGGAACGGGTTGCCCAGGGAGGTGGTTGAGTCATCGACCCTGGAGGCGTTCAAGGGGAGATTGGACGTGGCACTTGGTGCCATGGTCTAGGCATGGGGTCTGTGTTGATAGGTTGGACTCGATGATCCTCGGGGTCCTTTCCAACCTAAGCGATACTGTGATACTGTGATTTCCTGGGTTTGTTTTGCTTTCACTTGTCCTGCTCAGAGAATTGCAATAATACATGAGACTTTACTATACATGTCTTTTTTTTTAATTATTTTTTTTTATTTGACCATCATGTACTTTGCAACAAGGTTTATTTCTCTTTTCTAGCAATGTATTTCATTTTTTCCCTAAGCATTCATAAAAGCCAGTGGATTGATTGCTCAGAGGATTTAAGTCCTCAGCCCAACAGTATGTCCAGCAATAGAAACTCCCTATATTATCCCACTAGAGTGCCTAGAGTTCCACATTCAGTTAATCTTTTCCTGTTTAAAAAGCCAAAAATATCCCTCAAGTTTGAGGATGCTTTCATGTAGTAAACATTTTCCCAGACAGAAACTGAGTAAGAAAACATACAAACTAGTAATCATATGTTTGACAAAAACTGCTCCTGTTATTTTCAGATGGAACCACGAGCAAATGTTTAACCTAAATATATAGGATTTATTTTACATTAACCTACCCTACACTGAGGCATCAAATTTCCTTGACTAGAAGAAAAAACAACAACTTGTTTTTATTAATAGAAACGTGATGTCTTTTTGTAATAAACCTGTGTTCCATAAACAACTGTTGTTAACATGAGTATATCATACATGGAAGAGATAGGCAGTTCTAAAATTGAAAGCCTTTGTTAAAGAAATTAAAAAGATCTGTAATATGTGATAGGTCCCATTTCACATTTCCAATATGAATCAATTTGCTTCTAAAGAAAAAAATACCACATGCAATTTCAGCATGTCAAGATACTTTATTTGATAAGATATGTAAAAATAAATTGGCACAGATTATCTGGACACAGTTTAGGTTAGGTCCCAGTTTCAAAGTCACCTCAGATTTAAGTTTTAAGTTTTAAAACAAAGAAAGTATTCTGAGCTGTTTGCATAATGTTGAAGCTTTTTGAAAATGACCAAAAATCAAAACCAAGTGCTTGAACAAGATGCTCCAGAGTTTCCACTATTACCTTGTGTCTAAAACTGGCATTTTGAAATACAAAACCTACCTACTGATAGGCCTTCTTTCTTCCCCAGATGTTCATAAGGAACATAATAAATCACCTGATAAGCCTTTATCCTGTCCTTTAAAAATAAGAGGAAAATTAAAATTACTTCAAAAGTGAGTTCCCATTAAGGATAGATGTCTGACAGATGAGCATATTACCAGTGGAGCACCTGAAGAGCAGGGTTTCAGAGGCAGGAAAGCAGCAGAGCGCTATGCAGGCACCCTTAGCAGCATGAGATAGGAAGCAGTTGCATGAATTTCTTAAAACAGTGTGGCATATATGCACACAATGAGTGAATTCAGAGCTCTTTACATGAATACTAACCTAAACATTATAGAACAAATATCATAATGATATATATGATATGATATGATATGATATATATGATATATGATATCAAATATCATAATAATGAAACCCCTGAATCCAGATCTTGCCAATCTCAGATTCCAATGGATAGTAACACAATTGGGGGTGGGGTGTGTGTGAAATTTAGGACTGCCTATCAGGTCACTGCAATCACTGAGAGTGTCATTGTTTTTATGGGCAAGGCCCACTACTCAAAAAATATTTAAAATAAGTGGATGGCTACTGAATGCAGAATTCCTCTGGGTTCTCAATATCACCAGCTGAGAGTGATTTCCCACAACAGTGGTTCTCTATTTGTAACAAAATGCAGCCCCTCTCTAGGATATTTGCATTCTAAGTCTAAAACCTACTTGCAGACACTGAACAATTCAGCTCACTTTTTCCCTCTTAATGACCAGATAAATTTGACATTCAGATCAATATTATACAATAAATAGATGCACCAGTACTAAGCATGTGTCTACCCTCATTCTACCTCTGCAAGGCTTTTTGTGTCAAAGATACATGGAGAAAGATTTTTGTGGAAAGGTTTTAATGAAAGCAGGAAAATCATTAGCGGTTAAAACTATAGATCCCCCAGCAAAAAGAAATCAAGTCATTCAGGCTCTTCCAGGACAGAATAATTACACACACACTAGTTAGATACATGGTATGCTACCTGTATTCTAGTCAGATTTACAACGGTATGGGCTGCATGAGATGTACATTCAAGCCTTTGAACATAAGTATGTAGATATTCCTATGTTCCAAATGGTCAACCAACAAAATACTTCTCACATCTCTCACTCTTTTTAAAAAACTTTGTCGAGTTGGGTGTTGCAATGATAGCTGTACTCTTGCCCTGAAAACATTACACAGAAGCACCGACATGTTCTTCAGTATCAGTCTCCTAATGCAAAGGGGATCCCATTTGTAATGGACACAGTGTGAAAAATGATGGAATTTGACAATTGACACTTAAATTGAGGATGATATTTGTAAATGTTGCATATCAATATAAACCCCTTCTATTCTGAATAATCTCACCACATTTGCCAGCTGATCGACAGAAATAATTTCAGATGTAGAAACACTGTTATTTTTGGAATTAACAATTTATTTTGTGTTATTTATTTAACTTCATATCAGGATGGAAAGATAGCTGTCCCAAACCACAAAGATAGCTGTGCTCCCCAACCACAGGGGAATTTTAGGATAACCTCTGGGGTTTTCCCTGACATCTATATGCTTTACATGTAACTCTGGGGATCATTAAAGATTATATAAAGTGTTTCCATTTTATGCTGCATGCAGAGGAATGCATTACAAAATAATACGTGTCCTGTGGAAGTGTTCAATACTTAGATTATAGTGCTATTTATTCAGTTACCAACCAGTTTCCTGTTGCAAATGAGTTTTTCATCCTAGATTTCAAAAGCTCAAGCAAAATCAGAAATCAACCTAGGAGGTAAGTCATCAAGCATTTTATAGGTGGCATTTAATAGAACACTTTGGTTAAAATTTATGGAAAGACCTCAAGCTTTAAGTATAATCATCTGTGAAGTTTGTTCTATTCATAGCACAAACAAAATGTTGTAAAGCTATCAGCACAGACTAGTCTGTAACATTAAAAATATGCTCTTCTTTAATATTAAGAAAAGGGAGAAAAATAATTCTGTAATGTCTGAGGATTTTTTTTTTAACTCACTATATTCAAGGACTTGGGGAAAATAAAAGGATGTCTTGTTTTACACATACCCTTCAGAATATGTGAATCACAAAGAATATAATTAATAACATGATACAACATCAGAGTGCTGTAATTTGCATAATTTACAAACCCAAAATGCTCCCAGAAATCCACTTTGGTTTACAATAAGACTCTAATTAGTTTTAAAAAAAACAAACTGAACTGAGACAAATAAAAAACACTTGGACAACAGCAACGTTTGTAAGTAGCAAAGCATAGCACATTTAAAGATTACTCTTGGCTCAGATTGCTGAAGGGCTTTATTGTGCCCCAGCTGCAGACTGGTACCTTGTGGTTGACTTGTTCACCGTCTGCAGCACAGCCATAAGCATTTTGTGATGTTCCTGGGCTGGTCCCAGAGCTTTTTCAGGGAACTTCTGCCTCTTGCTGGTGGTTTTGGGGTGTTTTGTTTGTTTGGGGTTGGTTGGTTTTGTTGGTGGTTGTTGTTGTTTTGTTGTGGGTTGGGTTTTTTTTTGGGGGGGAGGGTATGGTGTTGCTGTGTTTTTGTTTGTTTTGCTTTGTTTTGTTTTGAACTACTTGAACACAAGCCCTATGAGGAGAGGCTGAGGGAGCTGGGATTGTTTAGCCTGGAGAAGAGGAGGCTCAGGGGTGACCTCATTGCCCTCTACAACTACCTGAAAGGTGGTTGTAGCCAGGAAGGGGTTGGCCTCTTCTCCCAGGCAACCAGCACCAGAACAAGGGGACACAGTCTCAAGCTGCGCCAGGGGAGGTTTAGACTCGAGGTGAGGAGGAAGTTCTTCACCGAGCGAGTCATTCGTCATTGGAACGGGTTGCCCAGGGAGGTGGTTGAGTCATCGACCCTGGAGGCGTTCAAGGGGAGATTGGACGTGGCACTTGGTGCCATGGTCTAGGCATGGGGTCTGTGTTGATAGGTTGGACTCGATGATCCTCGAGGTCCTTTCCAACCTAAGTGATACTGTGATACTGTGATACTGTGATTCCTAAACAGATACCTTCTAGGTAGCTACACTACACTACTGGTCATGTCATGCAACTATCTGTCTAAATACAGGAACTACTTTTGCCCTTGAACGTTTTGCTACTAAATTCTATAACCATGGCTTTAGCACCTCTACTGGCAATTAGATGATGCAGCAGTCTCTCAAGAGCTGTAAATTAGGTTTTGGGAGGTTATATCCTTTCCCTGTGCTTGCTTTTATACACATTTTCCCTCTTTCCTATACTTCCTCCCATGACACCTCTTTAGTTTAGTTTACCACTTGGATGTGGTAGAGTTTTTTGAATTTTAAACCCATTTCTCTCACCATCGATGTTTTCACATTTCTTTTTTCCCTGGCCATACATCTATAGACAGGTGTTATTTTTTTCTTTCAGCATTACTTCCTTTAAGTGTTCTCAGATAGTAAGAGGAGCTGCTGCTCCAGTACTTTCAATTAAGTGAGCACCACCATGAATCACACAGTTCTTGAGAGACAAGTCATCTCTTGCTGTCGGAGAAGGATTGCAAAAGAAACCGTTGTGCATAGGACTATTGCTACACTACGCACATCCCAAAAACTTTGGTGTGTGCTAACTAATCTTTCTACATAGACCTGCTGATGTTTTACAGGTGTGGGGATCCATCAGGAAGTCAGGCCAGGCCCAGATGAAGAACTGGCAACAACACATCTACAAAATGCTGCAAGGTTTTCAACACAATGGCATTTTCAGGAAAACAGACAACATCAGTCAGATAAGAACCAGCAGTATGATACTAGGGATTTTGTTAATTATCCAGTAATATCAGCAAATGGTCTTCTGCTGGCACTGTTTCCATACTAGCTCAGCCAGAAAGGACATTATTTGTATCCTTTGTGTTTGTAGTAAATTATCAACAAAAGTATTCTGAAGATGGTAGCAACCAAGATTCACTGAGACAAGCAAGTGTGTCAACATATCACAGAGACCATTCAAACTCTCCAGGGCTGAGTTTATTCCATCAGCCAACATGTAGTAGCAGTGTGGTGGCAATGGCCATAACACAAGCCATGAAACATCTTTAACATAAAATACTAGTTTTATTAATTTCTTTTGTGAGACCACACTCCCTTCTAGTATGTAATGCCTTTATCTTGCAAAATGATTGCAATTTGCCACAGCTGATGAAATTAGTTTAATCAACAGTGGGCAATTGTTGCCCAGCACGTGGCTCAAGAGAGAGGAGGCAGCTTGAGGAGCGCAGCTCTGGGAGTTTGGCTTTTGGCTTTACTTCCCTTGCTTTTCAGGCGGTAAGGGGCTGGAGGCTCGGGACTTCCCGAAGAGAGGAGGAGGGGCAGGGGGCACGGATTGCATACCTGCTGGAGGGCAGTGACGTAGCTGGGGGAGGGGTTGCCGCGGAGACCGCGTGCAAACCAAACAGAACCCAGCGCGTGGCTGAAGAGAGAGGAGGCAGCTTGAGGAGCGCAGCTCAGCTCAGCTCAGCTCAGCCTTCTTACTGACAGGGGGAAAAAAAAAAAAAAAAAAAACAACACACCAAGGGTGGAGAGGGTGGTTACTGCAAGATGGTCACTACTAGAGCAAAGGCTAACAGAAGGACAGTGGGCACCCAAACAGAGACCACACACAAGCATGCAGATGTTCAGGTAGGTGGCTGCAGTGAGTGCTGCAGCCTGGCACTCGATATGGAGGATGGAGGGAGCAGCTCCTGTGTCAGGTGTGAGCAGGTCAGTGATCTGATGAGCATGGTGGTCAAACTAAAAGAAGAGGTGGAAAGGTTAAGAGCTAGAAGAGATGGTGAGCAGAAAATTGATGATTCCCATACTGTAATCTCTTCTAAACCAGAACAGGGGGTAACACTTAGGGGAACAGGGAGTTTGATACCTTCCCAGCAGCAAGACTCTCAACCTCCCTGTAGTAACCCACATGAGCAGGGCCAATGGGAACAGGTCTCTGCCCGACGGAAGAAATGCAAACGAAGGAAGTCTGCTACTTTGAGCAGCACGCTGCCTCCAGTGCAGTTACAGAACAGGTATGAGGCTCTGCAGGAGGAACAGGTCATTGGTAAGGTCGAGGACTCAAGAAGGTCAGAAGCTGCACCAATGACAGGTTGCCTCAGGCCAGCCATCAAAACTTACCCAGAAAAGAAACCTCGTAGGGTCATCGTCATAGGAGACTCCCTACTGAGGGGAACAGAGGGCCCAATATGCAGACCAGACCCATTTCATAGAGCGGTCAGCTGCCTCCCTGGTGCCCAAGTAAAAGACGTTGTAGATAGAATTCCCAACCTCGTGAGTCCTTCGGACTACTACCCACTGCTGGTCTTTCAGGTGGGCAGTGACGATGTAACAATGAGAGGCTCACAATCTATTAAGAAAGACTTCAGAACCTTAGGGCAAATGCTAAAGGGATCAGGGGCACAAGTCGTGTTCTCTGCCATCCCTCTAACGTCAGCAATGGATGAGGACACACTGAGGAAGGGCCAACAGATCAATTCATGGCTCAGGGGCTGGTGCCATCGACAGGGCTTTGGGTTCCACAATCATGGATTGGTTTTCAAGGCACCAGAGCTGAAAACAACTTATGGGACACACTTGTCCCAGAGGGGGATAAGAATCCTGGGGCAGGAATTGGCAGGGCTCATTGATAGGGCTTTAAACTAGATTTGAAGGGGGAAGGGGTTAATAGTCTCCTGCTGGCTGGTGACAAACAGAGGGGCAGCTCACCAGCAGTAGAGAGAAGGAGAGCTGGTAAGGGCTTTCAACTTGCTGCCCTGAAGCAAGCCACGAATGATCCACCAGGACATTCTGTGGAAACCGAGGGGATTTGGCACAAGAGGAGGACAGGGCCAGCCCAGCTGAAGTGCTTCTATGCGAATGCGCGCAGCTTGGGCAACAAACAGGATGAGTTAAGGGCCACTGTGCTGCTGGGATGCCACGACATAGTGGCTGTTACTGAAACTTGGTGGGATGAATCCCATGACTGGAATGTAGGCATAGATGGGTATAAACTCTTTAGGAAGGATAGGCAGGGAAGGAGAGGAGGAGGTGTTGCCCTCTATGTCAATAGCCAGTTGGAATCAGTGGAGCTCCACCTGGGGAGGCATGATAAGCTAGTTGAGAGCGTATGGGTTAAAATTAAAGGCAGGACAGGGGAAGGAGATATTACTGTGGGGGTCTCCTACAGGCCACCTGACCAGCAGATCCAAGCAGATGAGGCCCTCCATAGGCAAATAGAAGCGGCTTCCAGGTCACAAGCCCTGGTCCTCATGGGTGATTTCAACCACCCGGACATCTGCTGGAGGGACAACACAGCAAGGCACCAGCAATCCAGGATGTTCCTGGACTGCATAGAAGACAACTTCCTCCTCCAAATGGTAGAGGAACCAACAAGAAATGGTGCTATGCTGGACCTTGTTCACACCAACAGGGAAGGGCTGGTAAGCAATGTGAGGCTCAGAGACAGCCTTGGCTGCAGTGACCATGAAGCAGTTGAATTTAATCTCCTCAGGGCAATCAGGAGGAAGTATTCCAAGCTCACGACCCTAGACTTTAGGCGTGCAGATTTTCATTGCTTCAGGGATCTGCTAGCCAAAGTGTCGTGGGACAAAGCCCTGGAGGGAAGAGGGACCCAGGACAGCTGGTCAGTATTCAAGGACCACCTCCTCTGTGTCCAGGAGCTCTGTGTACCAACAAAGAGAAAAGCAGGTAAGAATGCTAGGAGGCCTGCCTGGATGAGCAAGGAGCTACTGGACACACTATTACTTAAAAGGAAACTCTACAGGAAATGGAGAGAAGGACAGGTAGAACAGGGGGTATATAAGGAAGCTGCCCGAGCAGCAAGAGTCCTGGTTAGGAAAGCCAAAGCAGAGTTTGAATTGAATCTAGCCAGGGAGATTAAAGGGAACACTAAGAACTTCTACAGGTATATTAATGGGAAGAAGAAGACTAGGGAAGGTGTGGGCCCCCTCAGAAAGGAAAATGGTGACATGGTCACAAGTGATGAGGAAAAGGCTGAGGTACTTAATAACTTCTTTACCTCAGTCTTCACTGCAAGGGCCTCTAGCCACACTCCTGATGTTATGGAAGACAATGCCAGGGACGGGGAGGAAGAACTGCCCATTGTAAGTGCAGATCAGGTTCGTGATCACCTGAAGAACCTGAAAGTGTTCAAGTCCATGGGACCCGACGGGATACACCCACGGGTGCTGAGAGAACTGGCAGATGAGGTTGCCGAACCCCTCTCTATTATATTTCAAAAGTCATGGCAATCTGGTGAAGTCCCCACGGACTGGAAAAGGGGAAACATTGCCCCCATCTTCAAAAAGGGTAAGAAGGAGGAACCAGGGAACTACAGGCCAGTCAGTCTCACCTCTGTGCCTGGAAAGATCATGGAGCAGATCCTCCTGGAGTCACTACTCGCTCAAAAGAATAGTGAAGAGGTGATTGGGAACAGTCAGCATGGCTTTGCCAAGGGCAAATCCTGCCTGACCAATCTGGTTGCCTTCTATGAGCAGGTGACAAAATTAATAGATGAGGGGCGAGCAACTGATGTTGTTTACCTGGACTTGAGCAAAGCCTTCGACACTGTCCTGCACCACATCCTGGTCTCCAAACTGGTGACACATGGGTTTGATGGGTGGACCACTAGATGGATAAGGAACTGGCTTGATGGCCGCACCCAAAGAGTGGCTGTCAATGGCTCCATGTCCCAGTGGAGGCCAGTGACAAGCGGAGTCCCTCAGGGATCAGTCCTGGGACCTGTCTTGTTCAACATCTTTGTGGGTGACATGGACAGTGGCATTGAGTGCCCCCTCAGCAAGTTTGCTGATGACACCAAGCTGTGTGGTGCAGCAGACACGCTGGAGGGAAGGGAGGCCATCCAGAGGGACCTTGACAGGCTGGAGAGGTGGGCACAAGCCAACCTCATGAAGTTCAATAAGAGCAAGTGCAGGGTCCTGCATCTGGGTCGAGGCAATCCCAGGCACAAATACAGGCTGGGCAGGGACTGGCTGGAAAGTAGCCCTGAGGAGAGAGACTTGGTGGTGCTGGTGGACAAAAAGCTCAACATGAGCTCTCAATGTGCTCTTGCAGCCCGCAAAGCCAATCAGATCCTGGGCTGCATCAGGAGAAGTGTGGCTAGCAGGTCGAGGGAGGTGATCCTCCCCCTCTACTCAGCCCTGGTGAGACCCCACCTGGAGTACTGTGTCCAGTTCTGGAGCCCCTATTACAAGAGGGACGTGGAGGTGCTGGAACGTGTCCAGAGAAGGGCCACAAGGATGATCAGAGGGCTGGAGCACCTCTCCTATGAGGACAGACTGAAGGAGTTGGGGCTGTTCAGTCTGCAGAAGAGAAGGCTCCGAGGTGACCTAATTGTGGTTTTCCAGTATCTGAAGGGGGCCTACAGGAAGGCTGGGGAAGGACTTCTCAGGATCTCAGGTAGTGATAGGACTAGGGGGAATGGAATGAAGCTAGAGGTAGGGAGATTCAGGCCGGATGTGAGGAGGAGATTCTTCACCATGAGAGTGGTGGGACCCTGGAATGGGTTGTCCAGGGAGGTGGTCAAGGCCCCGTCCCTGGGGGTGTTTAAGAGCAGGCTGGATGAGGCTCTGTCCAGCCTGATCTAGTGTGGGGTGTCCCTGCCCATGGCAGAGGGGTTGGAACTAGATGATCCTTGTGGTCCCTTCCAACCCTGAATGAAACTATGAAACTATTACAACAGTCTGTTCAACCCAATATTTGTTTAGCTGGCAAAGCAAAGTTAAAAAGCAAAAAGCCACTTTATACTGCTGGCCTAGAAAACCCATTTATTTCCCTCAGAGCTTTGTTACAGTGGTTGAGAAAAACTGAAATATGGGAGAAGGTATATACTTCTGTGACCGTTTGAGGCAGTCCCCTTAAGAAAGGGAATATGGTGGTCAGATGGTTGTAAACAAATTGATGGATCTAAACTAATTTCATTGGTAGATTGGGAGGAAGCACCTTCTGAACTGGGAGTGCAGCAGAGTATCCTGGGCATTCCTGCACTTTTCTGGTCAGTCTGTCTTCCCCTCCTCCGGTGGCTTGCAGCTCGCTGCTTCTGGGCTTTCGGCCAGACTCGGTCTTGGGAAGAGATAAGAACTTTCTAACACGTAACGGCCTAACTGCTTCTAATGAATCACTGCTCCTTTTTCTGTTTTCTCTCTTTCTAACCCTCTCTGGTGAAAGGGGCAGAGAAGGGGGAGCAGAGGTGGGGAACCCCCTCAGCAGAGGGGGGAACTCTCATTTCTGTGCTACTTTATTTTATATTTTTGTATATTTAGAATAAACCTTTATTTTGGAATAAACCAAATCAGGTTGGAAGAGACCTTCAAGATCATCGTGTCCAACCCATCAACCAATCCAACCCACCCAAACAGCTAACCTATGGCACCAAGTTCCCCATCAAGTCTCCTCCTGACCACCTCCAATGACGGTGACTCCACCACCTACTTGGGTAGCCCATTCCAATGGGCAATCACTCTTTCTGTATAGAACTTCTTCCTAACATCCAACCTGAACCTCCCCTGGTGCAGCCTGAGACTGTGTCCTCTTGTTCTGGTACTGGGTGCCTGGGAGAAGAGACCATCATCCGCCTGTCTACAACCTCCCTTCAGGTAGTTGTAGAGAGTGATAAGGTCACCGCTGAGTCTCCTCTTCTCCAGGCTGAGCAGCCCCAGCTCCCTCAATCTTTCCTCATAGGGCCTGTGTTCCAAACCCCTCACCAAATTTGTTGCTCTTCTCTGGACTCATTCCAGCAAGTCAACATCCTTCCTAAACTGAGGGGCCCAGAACTGGACACAGTACTCGAGGTGCGGCCTAACCAGTGCAGTATACAGGGGCAGAATGACCTCCCTGCTCCTGCTGGCCACACTGTTCCTGATGCAGGCCAGGATGCCATTGGCCCTCTTGGCTGCCTGGGCACACTGCAGGCTCATGTTCAGCCTGCCATCGACCAGTACCCCCAGGTCCCTCTCTGCCTGGCTGCTCTCCAGCCACTCTGACCCCAGCCTGTAGCACTGCATGGGGTTGTTGTGGCCAATGTGCAGAACCCGGCATTTGGATGTGTTAAATCTCATGCTGTTGGATTCTGCCCATCTGTCCAGCCTGTCAAGGTCCCTCTGCAGAGCCTCTCTACCCTCCAGCAGATCAACTCTTCCCCCAGCTTGGTGTCGTCAGCAAATTTACTGATGATGGACTCAATGCCCTCATCCAGATCATCAATACAGATGTTAAAGAGCACAGGGCCCAGCACTGATCCCTGGGGCACACCACTAGTGACTGGCTGCCAGCTGGATGTGGCACCATTCACCACCACTCTCTGGGCTCGACCATCCAGCCAGTTCCTAACCCATTGCAGTGTGCTCCCATCCAAGCCATGGGCTGACAACTTGGCCAGCAGTTTGCTATGGGGGACGGTGTCAAAGGCCTTGCTGAGGTCCAGGTAGACTACATCAACAGGCCTCCCCACATCCACCAGGCGGGTCACCTGATCATAGAAGGAGATCAGGTTGGTCAGGCAGGACCTGCCCTTCCTAAATCCATGCTGGCTAGGCCTGATCCCTTGGACATCCTGTAAGTGCTGTGTGATTGCACTCAGGATGACCTGTTCCATGATCTTGCCTGGCACTGAGGTCAGGCTGACAGGCCTGTAATTCCCTGGCTCATCCAACGGGCCCTTCTTATGGATGGGCACCACATTGGCCAGCTTCCAGTCCTCTGGGACCTCGCCAGTGAGCCAGGACTGCTGGAAAATTATGGAGAGTGGCTTGGCCAGCTCATCTGCCAGCTCTCTCAGCACCCTAGGATGAATGCCATCTGGTCCCATGGACTTGTGGGGATCCAAGCTGCTAAGGAGAGTTCCAACCACCGTGTCATGGAACATAGGGAAACTGTGCAGCTCCCTGGCTCCTTCTGCCAGCTCTGCAGGCCAGCTGTCAGGAAGACGTTCTGTCCTTCTAGTAAAAATTGAGGCAAAGAAGGTGTTAAGTATCTCTGCCTTTTCCTCATCCTTTGTTACATTGTTCCTCTCCGTGCTATTAATGTATTTATAGAAGGACTTTTTGTTGTCCTTCACAGTAGAGGCCAGTTTAAGCTCCAAGTGCGCTTTTGCCTCCCTAATTTTCTTCCTACAAGACCTAGAAACATCCTTAAACATTCTGTGCGTTGCCTCCCCTCTCTTCCAAAGGTGATACACCCTCTTTTTTTCCCTTAGTTCCATTAAAAGTTCATGAACCATCCAGGCTGGCCGTCTGCCCTGGCGGCTCATCTTCCGGCACAGTGGCACAGCCTGTCCCTGAGCCTTCAACAATTCTTCATTGATGTAGGTCCAGCTCTCCTGGACCCCTTTGTTTTTAAGGGCTTTATCCCAAGGAACCCTCTGAATTAGTTCCTTGAGTAACCCGAAGTCTGCCCTCCGGAAGTCCAGAGTGGAGGCCTTCTTGCTGCCCCTCTTGGCTTGACCAAAATCCGAGAATTCAATTATCTCATGGTCACTGGACCCCAAACACCCTCCAACCACCACATCACCCACCAGCCCTTCCATGTTGGTGAAGAGGAGGTCAAGCATAGCCTTGCCCCTGGTAGGCTCTCACAGCAGCTGGGATAAGAAGCTGTCCTCCATGCATTCTAAGAACCTCCTAGACTGTCTCCTCTCTGCTGTATTGAGATCCCAGCAGATGTCAGGCAGGTTGAAGTCGCCCATGAGAACAAGGTCCGGAGATCTTGAGACAGCCCTAAGCTGCCTATAGAATGCTTCATCAACATCTTCCTCCTGGTTGGGTGGTCTATAACAGACTCCAACCAGGGTGTCTGCCCTGCTGGTCTTCCCTCTAATTCTTATCCACAAGCATTCAACCCGATCGTCCCTAATCTCCATCTCAATGGCATGTAGTGCCTCCCTGATGTACAGGGCCACCCCTCCACCCCTTCTTCCTTGCCTGTCTCTCCTGAAGAGCTTGTAACCGTCAATTGCAGTGCTCCAGTCATGTGAGTCGTCCCACCACGTCTCTGTGATGGCAACTACATCATAACTTTCCTGCTGCATCAAGGCTTCCAGCTCCTCCTGTTTGTTACCCATGCTTCGTGCATTAGTGTACATGCACTTCAGCTGGGCTACTGGTTTCACCTCCAACACTAGCTTGTTGCCCCCAGACTCTTGCCTGAGGGGACTAGTTTCAGCCCCTTCCCCCTTCAAAACTAGTTTAAAGCCCTGTCGATGAGACCTGCCAATTCCTTTCCCAGGATCTTTTTACCTTTGGGGGACAGGCCGTTCTCATATACAGTGATCTTTCCCCTTCTCTGGGACAGATGTATTCTATCTGTTGCCAGCTGGCCTGGTGCAGTAGAAAGTTTCCCAATATCAAAAAAACCAAAATTCTTTTGACTGCACCAGCCTCTAAGCCACTTGTTAACTATAGCTGCTGACCTGTTCCTTACTGTATTCCCTCCTGCAGTTAAGGGTATTGATGAAACAATTATTTGTGCCCCTGACCCCTCAACCAGGTCTCCCAGGGCCCTGAAGTCATCTTTGATAGCCCTGGGAGTTCTGGTTGCAACATCATCATTCCCTAACTGCATAACTAGTAAAGGGTAGTAGTCAGAGGGCTGCACCAGTCTAGGCAGCCTACTGGTAACATCATTAACTTGGGCTCCTGGCAGACAACAGAGTTCTCTATGAGATGGGTCAGGCCGACATATAGGGCCCTCCATTCCCCTCAGAAGGGAATCACCAATAACAATTTCCCTCCTCTTTTTTTTGAGGGAACAGGTCCTGATGCCAGCGGAAGGCTGTTTAACCTTAGGCTGCTTTGCCTTAGGCTGGTTAACCTTAGGCTGTTTAGCCTTAGGGAGAACCCCAGATGGTGTGTCCTCCGGCATCAGGACCACCTCCCCTCACCCTCAATCTCCAGTGCTCCATATCTGTTTTCCAAGAGCAGCGGGGAAGGTGAGGGGTGGCAGGAAGGTTTCACTTTGCATCTTTTGAGAGGAATATATTGTAAATATTGTAAATTCTGTATATTCCCCTGCATATCCTTTATTGCTTTGTAAATATAAAGCACCCACTGCTTTGCTAATTCAGCTGTGAGTTTTTCTTTCCCTTCCCTTCAATTTTCTTTCCCTCTACTCACAGTGGGGGGGGGAGGGGCCTGGCCTTTCCCCCAGCCCTACAACATCTTCTTTTTCTTGGCTTACCCAATGTGCGGCAGATAATTAGTTTAATTTATTACTTGATTGATTTGGTGTTTTCTAGCTGAATTAGCAAATATGAAGGTGTTGTGGTTTGTAGAGCGGTTATTCTTTTCAATTTTTGGGGCTATGGTTTACAGATATTGTTTGGGTTTGATTTTGGATTACCTGGGTAAATATTTGGTGCGGACAATTTATTTGTGGGTTATGTATAGAGTTAGATTATGGTATGGAAAATGCGTGGATTTCTTATGGCCAGCGAGATACAGAAATGTTACCTCCACCACTCTCCCAATTGAGATAAAGGGTTTTAAGATTCCGCTGGAGGAGAGAGTAACTTTAGGTGACGGCTGGGATCCAAAGGTGATTTATGTGATGTGTATAAATCTGCTGCTGGTGATGGTAATTGCATATTTACTGTTTTCTTTGCGGGGAGAGAGAAAAATATCCAGAGCTTGTTTTGTTATTAAAACTAGATCAAAGAGAAAACGCCGTGGTTCTGGATCAATCCCAGAGTCATCTAGTGATGAGGAGTGTGGAGAATCTGTGTCAGTTAAAAAGAAAGCTAAGAGGTTAATTGGAAAGACTGCTCTAAATGACTTTGCTGCTGATTCTGGCAGGCTGCCAGGGGCAGCAGCAGATATCAACATGGCGCCTACTCCTTCTCTTCCTCCTTCTTCTCCGTCGGCCATTAACAGAGCAACATCAGTTCCGCCCACTCTTTTGGTGGGACTGGAAGTCACTGCCCCAGCAGCTGATTTATCTCAGGACCTGTCAGCTTCCATTAAGGTGGCTGTAAATTCAAACACAGCTCCAGTTAAGGTGGCTGTTTTAAAGACTAGAAGTGGAAAGACGACAGCTGATGGAGAAGAAGAGCAGGAGACTGATCCTGGTGAGGGGCCCTCTACTCTAAGAAATCCTGCTGAGGAGGAAGAGAAGCTTTGTTTTAAAGATCTAGCTGACTTAGTGAGAGCAAAGCAGGATACAGATGCAGCAAGGATAGGAGCTGGCAAAGGTGGTTCTCAGCTTAAAGAGGTCCTTGAGAAAATGTCAGGAGGATTATTAGGGCAACCAGCTGAGGGACAGGAACAAGAAGATGACATAACAGAGTGCTCGTCACCCCGTGAAGAGATAAGAAATGTCCGTAAAGATTTCACCAGGGCAGATAAGGAGCCAGTTCAAGCTTGGCTTAGTAGATGTTATGATACAGGTGCTCCAGCTCTAATAGTTGGAGACAAGTCAGCAGCTCAGTTAGGAACTCTCTCGAGGGATAATGGAATAGATAGACAACTAGGCAGGGCTCTCGGTAAGGTTAATCTGTGCATACACCTTTTAATGGCGGTTGCCCTGAGAATCCTAAACCCTGGACTACCATAGATGAGGGAATTCAGCGCCTGAGAGAATTTGCTGTTAGAGAGCTACTCTATGGTGAACATGAGACTCTGAATCCTGATGACATTCCTGTGGGTATTGGTCTTGCTAAAAAGATCATCAAACTTGCTCCTTCTAATTATGCAAACATTCTGGCAAGCAAAATTGTGTCAAGAAATTATGGTGGAGCTGCTCCTATGGTTGGCCAATTCAGTGATCAAATGAGACAATTGGAGGATAGCATGACACGTGTTTCTTTGGTTTTGGCCATTAAAACTATGTCTGGAGATATACAGAATTGCATAAGAGAGTTAAAGGATGAATTTAGAAATTCCATATCCCAATTGGCACAGAAGGATAATTCTAATTCGTCCTCCAGGTGGATACAAGTTTCATCTGTGAGGAATACACGTCCTCCGAGGAGGTCATTCCAAACCAGATCAAATCAAAACAGACCACCAAGGCAATCACATAGAACTATTTGGATAACTCTGCATGATCAGTTTGGTGAGAACATGAACCGCTGGGATGGCCAACCAACTTCTAATCTTTTCAGGAGACTGAGGGAATTGCAAAGTGGCAGAACCCGAGGTAGCAATACCAGAAGGGTAGCTGTTACTTCCACAGTTCCCCAGAACAACTCTAGTAGCTCCAACAGTGGCTCCAGTTATAACATGCAAAGCTATAACACTGCACACTGTGCGCAATGCACATGTGGGCATGTTCCCCATAACTAGGGGTGCCCTGCCTCCCGCCAGGGGGAGGAGAGGGATAACAGAGATAATAGAATCTATTGGGATGTGTACATCCAGTGGCCTGGCACTTCACAAGTTCGGAAGTACAGGGCCTTGGTTGACACAGGAGCTCAGTGCACCATAATGCCATCAAATTATCAGGGATCAGAGTCTATAACTATTCTGGGAGTCACTGGTGGATCTCAAGAGTTAAGTAAGGTGGAGGTTAATATAAGTTTAACTGGTAAACAATGGAGGAAGCATACAGTTGTGACCAGACCTGATGCACCTTGTATTTTAGGAATTTATTTTCTGTGAGAAGGGCGTTTCAAAGACCCTAGAGGTTACAAATGGGCTTTTGGAGTAGCTTCTATAGAAATTGATGGACAAAAATTGAAGCTGTCTGCTAGACCTGAGCTTTCTGATGAATCTGCAGTTGTGGGACAACCTAAGATACAGGACATTAAATTGACGGTTGCTTCTAAGACTGTGCATCACAGACAATACAGAACCAACCGTGACTCTTTGTTGCCCATTCAGAATCTGATTCGTCAGTTGGAGAGTCAGAAAGTCGTCAGACAAACTCATTCCCCTTTCAACAGTCCAGTGTGGCCTGTGCGGAAGCAGAATGGAGACTGGCGTCTGACCGTGGACTACCGAGCCCTGAATAGAGTGACACCACCTAAGAGTGCAGCAGTGCCAGACATGATGGAGCTACAGTATGAGCTGGAATCCAAAGAGGCCAAATGGTATGCTACCATAGACATTGCTAATGCATTTTTCTCTATTCCCATAGCAGAGGAATGCAGGCCTCAGTTTGCTTTCACCTGGAGAGGAATCCAGTACACTTTCAACAGACTGCCAATGGGCTGGATCCACAGCTCAAGCATCTGTCATGCAGTGATCCACGATACTCTGGAGAAGGGCGGTGCTCCAGAACACATCCAGTTCATCGATGATATCATCGTCTGGGGTAAAACTGCTGAGGAAGTCTTTGAGAAAGGTAACAAAATCATTGACATTCTTCTGAATGCAGGTTTTCATAGTTTCATAGTTTCATAGTTTCATTCAGGGTTGGAAGGGACCACAAGGATCATCTAGTTCCAACCCCCCTGCCATGGGCAGGGACACCCCACACTAGATCAGGCTGGACAGAGCCTCATCCAGCCTGCTCTTAAACACCCCCAGGGACGGGGCCTCGACCACCTCCCTGGACAACCCATTCCAGGGTTTCACCACTCTCATGGTGAAGAACCTCCTCCTCACATCCAGCCTGAATCTCCCCACCTCCAGCTTCATTCCATTCCCCCTAGTCCTATCACTACCTGATATCCTGAGAAGTCCTTCCCCTGCCTTCCTGTAGGCCCCCTTCAGATACTGGAAGGCGACAATTAGGTCACCTCGGAGCCTTCTCTTCTGCAGACTGTACAGCCCCAACTCCTTCAGTCTGTCCTCATAGGAGAGGTGCTCCAGCCCTCTGATCATCCTCGTGGCCCTTCTCTGGACACGTTCCAGCACCTCCACATCCCTCTTGTAATAGGGGCTCCAGAACTGGACACAGTACTCCAGGTGGGGTCTCACCAGGGCTGAGTAGAGGGGGAGGATCACCTCCCTCGACCTGCTAGCCACACTTCTCCTGATGCAGCCCAGGATCTGATTGGCTTTGCGGGCTGCAAGTGCACACTGAGAGCTCATGTTGAGCTTTTTGTCCACCAGCACCCCCAAGTCTCTCTCCTCAGGGCTATCCTCCAGCCAGTCCCTGCCCAGCCTGTATTTGTGCCTGGGATTGCCTCGACCCAGATGCAGGACCCTGCACTTGCTCTTATTGAACTTCATGAGGTTGGCCTGTGCCCACCTCTCCAGCCTGTCAAGGTCCCTCTGGATGGCCTCCCTTCCCTCCAGCGTGTCTGCTGCACCACACAGCTTGGTGTCATCAGCAAACTTGCTGAGGGTGCACTCAATGCCACTGTCCATGTCCCCCACAAAGATGTTATCACAGTATCACAGTATCACTTAGGTTGGAAAGGACCTCGAGGATCATCGAGTCCAACCTGACACCGCAGACCCCATGACTAGACCATGGCACCAAGTGCCACGTCCAATCTCCCCTTGAACGCCTCCAGGGTCGATGACTCAACCACCTCCCTGGGCAACCCATTCCAATGCCGAATGACTCGCTCGGTGAAGAACTTCCTCCTCACCTCGAGTCTGAACCTCCCCTGGCGCAGCTTGAGACTGTGTCCCCTTGTTCTGGTGCTGGTTGCCTGGGAGAAGAGGCCAACTCCCTCCTGGCTACAACCACCCTTCAGGTAGTTGTAGAGGGCAATAAGGTCACCCCTGAGCCTCCTCTTCTCCAGGCTAAACAATCCCAGCTCCCTCAGCCTCTCCTCATAGGGCTTGTGTTCAAGGCCTCTCACCAGCCTTGTTGCCCTTCTCTGGACACGCTCAAGTGTCTCAATGTCCTTCTTAAACTGAGGAGCCCAGAACTGGACACAGTACTCAAGGTGCGGCCTAACCAGAGCAGAGTACAGGGGCACTATGACCTCCCTGCTCCTGCTGGCCACACTATTCCTAATGCAGGCCAGAATGCTATTGGCCCTCCTGGCCACCTGAGCACACTGCTGGCTCATATTCAGGTGGCTGTCGATCAGCACACCCAGGTCCCTCTCTGTCTGGGAGCTCTCCAGCCACTCCGACCCCAGCCTATAGCTCTGCATGGGATTGCCATAGCCAAAGTGCAGCACTCGGCACTTGGACTTGTTGAAAGCCATCCCATTGGACTCTGCCCATCTTTCCAGTCGGTCGAGGTCCCTCTGCAGAGCCTTTCTACCCTCTAATTGACTAACATCTGCCCCTAACTTTGTGTCATCTGCAAACTTGCTGATGACTGACTCTACCCCTTCATCCAGATCATCAACGAATATGTTGAAGAGGACAGGGCCCAGCACTGATCCCTGGGGGACACCACTGGTGACTGGCCTCCAGCTGGATGCGGCACCGTTCACGACCACTCTCTGGGCCCGGCCCTCCAGCCAGTTCCTAACCCAGCACAGAGTGTAGTGGTCCAATCCACAGGCTGACAGCTTAGTCAGCAGTTTGCTGTGGGGGACGGTGTCAAAGGCCTTGCTGAAGTCTAGGTAGACCACATCCACAGGCCTCCCCACATCCACCAGGCGGGTCACCTGATCATAGAAAGAGATCAGGTTGGAGAGGCAGGATCTGCCCTTCCTGAATCCATGTTGGCTGGACCTGAGCCCTTGGCCATCCTTCAGGTGCGCAGTTATTGCTGCCAGGATAATCTGCTCCATCACTTTCCCTGGCACTGAGGTCAGGCTGACTGGCCTGTAGTTTCCAGGTTCCTCCATCCGACCCTTCTTGTGGATGGGGACCACGTTGGCCAGTTTCCAGTCATCTGGGACCTCACCAGTGAGCCAGGACTGGAGGAAAATGATGGAGAGTGGCCTAGCTAGCACATCCGCCAGCTCTCTCAGCACCCTAGGATGGATCCCATCTGGTCCCATGGACTTGTGGATATCCAAGTGGCTCAGCAGGTCCCGAACTAACTCCTCATGGATTTCCAGGGTATTACTCTGCTCCCCGACCCCAACGCCCAGCTCCGGAGACCACTTGTCCTGAACTCCTGCCTTGCTGTTAAAAATTGAGGCAAAGAAGGTGTTCAGGACCTCAGCTTTATCCTCATCCTCAGTAACTGTGTTCCCCTCCAGGTCCACTAGGGAGTTCAGGTTCTTCCTGCCCCTCTTCTTATTGTTAATATATTTATAAAAATGCTTTTTATTATCTTTGACTGAGGTGGCCAGCTTCAGTTCCAGCTGGGCCTTAGCCTCCCTAATTTTATTCCTACATAATCTAACAGCTTCCTTGAACATACCTCGAGAAGCCTTCCCCTCCTTCCAAAGGTGATACAGCCTCCTCTTCCCCCTTAAATCCTCCAGGAGCTGCTTGCTCATCCAGGCTGGTCGCCTTCCCCGCCGGCTTGCCTTCCGGCACATGGGAACCGCCAATTCCTGTGCCTTCAAGAGCTCCTGTTTGAAGTAGGTCCAACCCTCCTGAACCCCTTGGTTCATGAGGGCTGGTACCCAGGGGACTTTGCAGACAAGTTTTTTAAATAGGTTGAAGTTCGCCCTTCGGAAGTCCAAGGTGGAGGTTCTGTTGGTGCTCCTCCCAATCTCCCTGCATATTGAAAACTTCACTATCTCGTGGTCACTGCACCCTAGGCAGCCTCCCACGATCACATCTCTCACCAGCCCTTCCCTATTGCAGAACAGCAGGTCAAGCAGAGCCTGTCCCCTGGTAGGCTCGCTTAACAGCTGTGTCAGGAAGCAGTCCTCCATTCGCTCCAGGAATCTTCTGGAGTGCCTCCTCCCTGCTGAATTAAGTTCCCAGCAGATATCTGGGAGGTTGAAGTCACCAACAAGGACAAGATCAGATGATCTTGAGACAGCCTCCAGTTGCTTGTAGAACAACTCATCAGCCGCCTCATCCTGGTTGGGTGGTCTGTAACAGATTCCAATCAGGATGTCAGACTTGTTAGGTTGTCCTCTGATTTTGACCCACAGGCTCTCAACTACCTCATCTTCCACCACAAGTTGTGTGGCAGAGATTGACTCTCTAATATACAGAGCCACCCCTCCTCCTCTTCTCCCTCGCCTGTCCCTCCTAAAGAGCCTGTAACCCCCCATTGTAGCACTCCAATCGTGGGTGCTGTCCCACCAAGTTTCCGAGATGGCGACTACATCATAGTCGCCCTGATGGATTAGGACCTCCAACTCCTCTTGCTTGTTGCCCAGGCTGCGTGCATTGGTGTACATGCATCGCAGCTGGGTTCCTGACTTCTCAACTGACCCTACCTTGCGCCCTACTCTTACCTCTGCAGAGGGACCGATTGCCTCACCCACCCCCTTCAGACCTAGTTTAAAGCCCTCCTAATGAGCCCTGCCAACTCCAGTGCCAGGACTCTTTTACCCCTTCTAGATAGATGCACCCCATCAGGACCCAGCAGGTCAGGTGCAGTGAAAGTTGCCCCGTGGTCATAGAACCCAAAGTTCTGCCGCTGGCACCATCCCCTGAGCCAATTGTTGATGGTGTGGGTTCTCCCATTCCTCTCAGTGTACACCCCTGACACTGAAGGAATTGAGCAGAACACCACTTGAGCTCCTGCCCCATCAATCAATTGTCCAAGGGCCCTGAATTCCTTCTTAATTGTCCTAGTGCCCTTCCTGTCAATCTCATCACTCCCAGCCTGTATTACCATCAGAGGGTAATAGTCAGTGGGCTGGATTAATTCAGGGAATCTCTTCGCAATGTCCCTAACCCCTGCCCCTGGTAGGGAGCAGACCTCCCTGTGGGATGGGTCGGGACGACATATGGGTCCCTCAGTACCCCCCAGGAGAGAGTCCCCAACAACTATAACCCTTCTCCCTTTCTTTGTGGAGCTAGTCGTTATAGCCGGTGTGGACCGCTTGGGCTTAGGCTTCCCCCCAGAGCTGGCCGTTACAGCTGGTGGGGTCTGCTTGGCCTTAGGCTCCCCTCTGGATGGCTGCTCCTCAGACTCAGCCCTCTCATCCTTACTGCCCTCAGCCTGCAGGGCCTCATACTTATTATGCAAGGGCAGAGGAGGAGGAGGAGAGGGTCGGGGTGGATTTCTCTTGCCACCCCTGGCAGGGACCCGTATCCATCCCTCTCTGCCTCCAGAAACCCTTCCCTCAGCAGGGGAGATCTGCAGAGCCTTCTCCCGCAAGTCTAACTCCCTTTCGCTTTCCCTTATGGTCCTTAGCCTAGCTACCTCCTCCTTCAGCTCGGCCACTTCATCCTTCAGCTCTGCCACCATGCTGAGGAGAAAATTCACCTGCTCACACCGGACACAGCTGTCCTCTCCCTCCCCCTCTATTCCAAGTGCCAGGCTGAAGCACTCTCTGCAGCTGACAGCCTGGACTCCAGCATGTTGGTGAAACATCTCTGTCTGGGCAGATGCTGCTTTTTTACCCTTCGTCCGAGTGACGACCATGATGCAATGTTTAAGGTTCGGGTTTTCTGTTTGGGATTTTTTTTTTTTTTTTTTTTTTTTTTTTTTTTGTCACCCGGCTGCTAGCCTAGCTACTGAGCCAAAATGGCGCCGCGCGCACAGCCCGGGCGGCTTTTAAAACTGCCGCGGCTGACGTCAGGCTCCCGTGACCCGTGCAGGCTCTCGTGAGCACGATCCTGCCGGCTCCTCCCCCTACTAGCAGTCCTCCCGACCCGCGAAGCCCCGAAAGGAAAGCAAAAGCAAAAGAAAAACCCCGAGAAACTCACAGCTTAAGCGGAGCGGTTCCGGACGAGCGGTCCCGATCAGCTACTGAGCCAAAATGGCCAAAATGTTGAATAAGATAGGTCCCAGGACTGATCCCTGAGGGACTCCACTTGTCACTGGCCTCCACTGGGACATGGAGCCATTGACAGCCACTCTTTGGGTGCGGCCATCAAGCCAGTTCCTTATCCATCTAGTGGTCCACCAATCAAACCCATGTGTCACCAGTTTGGAGACCAGGATGTGGTGCGGGACAGTGTCGAAGGCTTTGCTCAGGTCCAGGTAAATGACATCAGTTGCTCGCCCCTCATCTATTAATTTTGTCACCTGCTCATAGAAGGCCACCAGGTTGGTCAGGCAGGATTTGCCCTTGGCAAAGCCATGCTGACTGTTCCCAATCACCTCTTCACTATTCTTTTGAGCGAGTAGTGACTCCAGGAGGATCTGTTCCATGATCTTTCCAGGCACAGAGGTGAGACTGACTGGCCTGTAGTTCCCTGGTTCCTCCTTCTTGCCCTTTTTGAAGATGGGGGCAATGTTTCCCCTTTTCCAGTCTGTGGGGACTTCACCAGACTGCCAGGACTTTTGAAATATAATAGAGAGGGGTTTAGCAACCTCATCTGCCAGTTCTCTCAGCACCCGTGGGTGTAACCCGTCGGGTCCCATGGACTTGAACACTTTCAGGTTCTTCAGATGATCACGAACCTGATCTGCACTTACAATGGGCAGTTCTTCCTCCCTGTCCCTGGCTTTGACTTCCATAACATCAGGAGTGTGGCTAGAGGCCCTTGCAGTGAAGACTGAGGTAAAGAAGTTATTAAGTACCTCAGCCTTTTCCTCATCACAGGTGACCATGTCACCATTTTCTTTTCTGAGGGGGCCCACACCTTCCCTAGTCTTCTTCTTCCCATTAATATACCTGTAAAAGTTCTTAGTATTCCCTTTAATCTCCCTGGCTAGATTCAACTCAAACTCTGCTTTGGCTTTCCTGACCAGGACTCTTGCTGCTCGGGCAGCTTCCTTGTATTCCCCCTGTTCTACCTGTCCTTCCCTCCACTTCCTGTAGAGTTTCCTTTTAAGTAATAGTGTGTCCAGTAGCTCCTTGCCCATCCAGGCAGGCCTCCTAGCATTCTTACCTGCTTTTCTCTTTGTTGGTACACAGAGCTCCTGGACACAGAGGAGGTGGTCCTTGAATACTGACCAGCTGTCCTGGGTCCCTCTTCCCTCCAGGGCTTTGTCCCATGACACTTTGGCTAGCAGATCCCTGAAGCGATCAAAATCTGCATGCCTAAAGTCTAGGGTCATGAGCTTGGAATACTTCCTCCTGATTGCCCTGAGGATGTTAAATTCAACTGCTTCATGGTCACTGCAGCCAAGGCCGTCTATGAGCCTCACATTGCTTACCAGCCCTTCCCTGTTGGTGAGAACAAGGTCCAGCATAGCACCATTTCTTGTTGGTTCCTCTACCATTTGGAGGAGGAAGTTGTCTTCTATGCAGTCCAGGAACATCCTGGATTGCTGGTGCCTTGCTGTGTTGTCCCTCCAGCAGATGTCCGGGTGGTTGAAATCACCCATGAGGACCAGGGCTTGTGACCTGGAAGCTGCTTCTATTTGCCTATGGAGGGCCTCATCTGCTTGGATCTGCTGGTCAGGTGGCCTGTAGGAGACCCCCACAGTAATATCTTCTTCCCCTGTCCTGCCTTTAATTTTGACCCATACACTCTCAACTAGCTTATCATCCCTCCCCAGTTGGAGCTCCACTGATTCCAACTGGCTATTGACATAGAGGGCAACACCTCCTCCTCTCCTTCCCTGCCTATCCTTCCTAAAGAGTTTATACCCATCTATGCCTACATCCCAGTCATGGGATTCATCCCACCAAGTTTCAGTAACAGCCACTATGTCGTGGCATCCCAGCAGCACAGTGGCACTTAACTCATCCTGTTTGTTGCCCAAGCTGCGCGCATTAGCATAGAAGCACTTCAGCTGGGCTGGCCCTGTCCTCCTCTTGTGACAAATCCCCTCGGTTTCCACAGAATGTCCTGGTGGATCATTCGTGGCTTGCCTCAGGGTAGCAAGTTGAGAGCCCTTACCAGCTCTCCTTCTCTCTACTGCTGGTGAGCTGCCCCTCTGTTTGTCACCAGCCAGCAGGAGACTATTAACCCCTTCCCCCTTCAAATCTAGTTTAAAGCCCTAAAGTTTTAAACTAGTTTTGCCATCAAGCGAGACAGGGTGAAAGGACCTACCACAGAGATTCAGTTTCTGGGAGTGCGGTGGCAAGAGGTAGTTCAAGCAATGGGTCTGGGACCTGTCTGAGATAGTCCAGACATTAAGAACATTTTGTACACAGCTGCAAGTGACAATGGTCCAACCTGGTGCTTGTGGCAAAAAAGCTCCAGGTGAGAAGCGTGGACGACCTCTTGGTTTCTGGAGTCAAGGTTACAGAGGTTCAGATGCTAATTATACTCCAACAGGGAAAGAAATTTTAGCTGCCTATGAAGGAGTAAAAGCATCTTCTGAAGTGATTGGAACTGAATCACAACTTCTCTTAGCTCCCAGATTACCAGTTTTGAATTGGATGTTCAAAGGCAAAGGCACCAGACGACATCATGCCACAGACTCAACCTGGTCTAAGTGGATGGCTCTGATAACAGAGAGAACTCAAATGGGAAATCTTGAAAGACCTGGTCTAGTGGAGGTGATCTCAAGTTGGCCTGAAGGTATCAACTGTACTAAACCTCCAGAGGAGAAAGTAACTCGTGCTGAGGAAGCTCCTCCTTACAATGACCTATCTGATGATGAAAAGAAATATGCTTTGTTCACAGACGGTTCCTGTCGTCTTGTTGGAAACAAGCAAAGGTGGAAGTCTGCAGTGTGAGGTCCAACACCCCGAGTTGCATAGGCGAAGGATGGAGAAGCAGAATCCAGTCAGTTTGCAGAGGTAAAAGCTGTCCAGCTAGCTCTCGACGTGGCTGAACGTGAGAGACGGCCAAAGCTTTATCTCTACACCGACTCATCACAGTATCACAGTATCACAGTATCGCTTAGGTTGGAAAGGACCCCGAGGATCATCGAGTCCAACCTATCAACACAGACCCCATGCCTAGACCATGGCACCAAGTGCCACGTCCAATCTCCCCTTGAACGCCTCCAGGGTCGATGACTCAACCACCTCCCTGGGCAACCCGTTCCAATGACGAATGACTCGCTCGGTGAAGAACTTCCTCCTCACCTCGAGTCTAAACCTCCCCTGGCGCAGCTTGAGACTGTGTCCCCTTGTTCTGGTGCTGGTTGCCTGGGAGAAGAGGCCAACCCCTTCCTGGCTACAACCACCTTTCAGGTAGTTGTAGAGGGCAATGAGGTCACCCCTGAGCCTCCTCTTCTCCAGGCTAAACAATCCCAGCTCCCTCAGCCTCTCCTCATAGGGCTTGTGTTCAAGGCCTCTCACCAGCCTTGTTGCCCTTCTCTGGACACGTTCAAGTGTTTTGATGTCTTTCTTAAACTGAGGGGCCCAGAACTGGACACAGTACTCAAGGTGCGGCCTAGCCAAAGCAGAGTACAGGGGCACAATGACCTCCCTGCTCCTGCTGGCCACACCATTCCTAATGCAGGCCAGGATGCTATTGGCCCTCCTGGCCACCTGGGCACACTGTTGGCTCATATTCAGGTGGCTGTCGATCAGCACCCCCCGGTCACTCTCTGTTTGGGAGCTCTCCAGCCACTCCGACCCCAGCCTGTAGCTCTGCATGGGATTGCCGTAGCCAAAGTGCAGCACTCGGCACTTGGACTTGTTGAATGACATCCCATTGGATTCTGCCCATCTGACCAGTCGGTCGAGGTCCCTCTGCAGAGCCTTTCTACCCTCTAACTGACTAACATCTGCCCCCAACTTTGTGTCATCTGCAAACTTGCTGATGACTGACTCTACCCCTTCATCCAGATCATCGATGAATATGTTGAAGAGGACAGGGCCCAGCACTGATCCCTGGGGGACACCACTGGTGACTGGCCGCCAGCTGGATGTGGCACCGTTCACTACCACTCTCTGGGCCCGGCCCTCCAGCCAGTTCCTAACCCAGCACAGAGTGTAATGGTCCAATCCACGGGCTGACAGCTTAGCCAGCAGTTTGCTGTGGGGGACGGTGTCAAAGGCCTTGCTGAAGTCCAGGTAGACCACATCCACAGGCCTCCCCACATCCACCAGGCGGGTCACCTGATCATAGAAAGAGATCAGGCTGGAGAGGCAGGATCTGCCCTTCCTGAATCCATGTTGGCTGGACCTGAGCCCTTGGCCATCCTTCAGGTGCGCAGTTATTGCCGCCAGGATAATCTTCTCCATCACTTTCCCTGGCACTGAGGTCAGGCTGACCGGCCTGTAGTTTCCAGGTTCCTCCATCCGACCCTTCTTGTGGATGGGGACCACGCTGGCCAGTTTCCAGTCATCTGGGACCTCACCGGTGAGCCAGGACTGGAGGAAAATGATGGAGAGTGGCCTAGCTAGCACATCTGCCAGCTCTCTCAGCACCCTAGGATGGATCCCATCCGGTCCCATGGACTTGTGAATATCCAAGTGGCTCAGCAGGTCCCGAACTAATTCCTCATGGATTTCCGGGGCATTACACTGCTCCCCGACCCCATCGCCCAGCTCCGGAGGCCACTCGTCCTGAACTCCTCCTGCCTTGCTGTTAAAAATTGAGGCAAAGAAGGTGTTCAGGACCTCAGCCTTCTCCTCGTCTTCAGTCACCGTGTTCCCCTCCAGGTCCACTAGGGAGTGCAGGTTCTTCCTGCCCTTCTTCTTATTGTTAATATATTTATAAAAATGCTTTTTATTATCTTTAACTGTGGTGGTACTTTTCTTGTAACAAATGGATTTTGAGGGAAAATCTCAATGAAGAGAGAAAACATATTCTGATTCTGACATCTCTTCTGCTTGAAAAGAACCAAACTTTTGCTGAATAGCTTCAAAATTAATTTCAGTGCAATTTCACAGGTCTAGCATGAAATAAATCCTTCCTTGGGAGAAGCATTGTCCATTACATGTGCTGACTTATGAGAGAGAATCAGCTGCATTTTAATGATAATTGAACTAGACTGTTAATATAGACTAGGACTCACAATATATGAGAAAAGCTCATTTGTGCTTAATACACTAGATAAATTGTTCCTGGATGAGGGCTGTTACACTCCCTAATTTACTTAACAACTGCATGATTTGCTGAGTAGGTGCTACTCATGTAAGGGAAAACACAGCAGTATGCATTTTATGTGCCTGTTTTTTTCCCCTCACCATCATGTATTAACCTTTTTTTGTCCTTTTCCCCCCCGCCTCGCTTCATCAAAGGAAAGTCTCAAGAGCAAAGGCAAATTACAGGAGTGAGCAGAAAGACTACCAATAATCTGAGCTATGTGAAGTTTTACATTGTGATTTTGTTCTAGTGAGAGGAAGACACCAGCTGCTGGCAGTCAAAAAATTGTAAACTGAACCTTAACTTCATGGGCAGCAGGTTTAAAATATATTTAATACTTCTTATTTCTTCAATTAAGCTGCTTATTTCTCCAGTTCATAATAGGCTGTGGGATTAAATCGTAGCTTTTGATATTTACTGGGAAATGTAGCATAGAAATTTATGAGTCATAATATAATTTGAATAAATTATCATTGCAAATTACAGTTTTGGGAAGTTGTTACTACAGTTATAATTACACTGTTGGCTACGCACAATTTGAAATCTTGCTTACTGAATAAATTCGTTTTCATTCAAGTTGTATTCCTTGCATTTTTAGAGAAGAATGGGTCAAGCCTTGCAGACAAAATTTCCTACATAGTTTATTAAAAAGTTCACCTTTCTTTGATATACTTGCCTAAAATATAAGCATTTCTTGAATTAATGAGACTCTATTTAATCTGTTATGAGAGTTTCCTATTCAAATTTTTTAAACTATAAACATCTAAGGAGATGCACAAGAGTGTCCGCATTACACCACCCTTCATCCATCTTTCTTTCTTTCTTTCTTTCTTTCTTTCTTTCTTTCTTTCTTTCTTTCTTTCTTTCTTTCTTTCTTTCTTTCTTTCTTTCTTTCTTTCTTTCTTTCTTTCTTTCTTTCTTTCTTTCTTTCTTTCTTTCTTCCAAAAATTGTTGAAGTTAAAATAAATTCTGCATGTTCTCAGGAAAGAAACAAAACAAAACAAACAAACCCAAAACCCCAACAACAAACCATACAGTAGCCAAAATTAGGTCTACTACTGTAAATTGGAGTGGTGGGGGGGGAAGGTTTAAAGCTCTGTCTGGCAAGAGAGGGGTTAGGGACTTTTTTGCTATACCCGTTTCAAATTACGAGAAGCCTCTTCTTTCCCAGTAGGGTTGTGCTTACATTAGTCTTTAGATCTCTCTTGAAGAGAGCTGTTATATTTGTGCCTGCTAGAGCTGGAAATAACAGTTCAGAAGCTGCAAAGTGTTGAATGGATTTACAGAAGGTTTTTTCTTGCAAGTAAATTCATGTCAACACATTAATTTGATTAGTACATGCTTTAGAATTACTTTACACTCAAGCGATTCAAAAGATGTTAAAGTTATCGCCAGGCTGCTGGACAAATATTTGTTACATCACCAAGGTACAAATCAAGAGAAATACGTGACTCAGGATTTTATCTTGGGAAGAGCACAAGGTGTACGAAGAAATCAGAATAACAAGTGAAGATAACTCTGGGAACTACAATGTGTCAGAAGAACAGCTCTTGCTAATACAGCTCCCCACCAAAGACCTGGTTATCTAAGGTTTATATAGGAATGCCTAGGTCAGCTGACAAAATACTTATCTTCTGCTCCATAAATGCAGAAAACCCAATAACAACAGTGGAACACTGGAAGTCTGAATTTCAGCTTTCTTAGAAATAACTGCAGCCTGACACATTCTGTAATATTTAAACAGGGTGGGGGGGAGAGAAGTCACCAAAGATGTTACGTTTAGAGATGATATTGACATGAAGAATAGGTAAATTTTGTTTTTCAGCCACTGGGAAAGCAGACCTCATAGGAACTCAGAACAAGTAGGAGAAAATTTTCTTTTTTTTTTTTTTCTAATGTACTTCCCCCCCCCCCCCCCCCCGCGTTCTTTTCCTTTTCAAAGATGAACCTAACTGCACTCAAAGCTTTTGTGGGCTTGCTCTGGAATTGCTGGGTTCTGGTGGGTCATGCACAGGGAGGTTTAGGAGACAATCATGTCCATTCAAGTTTTATTTACAGGAGGCTGCGGAATCATGAGAGAAGGGAGATTCAGAGAGAGATTCTCTCTATCCTGGGTTTACCTCACAGACCCAGACCATTTTCACCAGGAAAGCAGGCTTCTTCTGCACCCCTCTTCATGCTGGACCTGTATAATGCCATGACAAATGAAGAGGATACAGAGGAGCTGGAGTATTCACTGAAGGGATCAATGGCATGGGAGAGCAGAGGGATACGGAAAGGATACCCTGCCTCTCCAAATGGATATGCACGGAAAATACAATTATCTCGCATGACCCCCCTGACCACACAGAATCCTCCCTTAGCCAGCCTGCATGACACCAACTTTCTGAATGATGCTGAGATGGTCATGAGCTTTGTCAATTTAGGTACGTGGAAAATTTTTTTGTTTCTTCTCTCTTTGACAAACTGTTAGCCTGATCTTGCAAGGGGCACACCTCTTGGCTGGATCGTAGCCTGTCCTGAAACAGCAGGATCGGGCCCAGGCTGCTGTGCTACTGGTAAAAGTTGTACTGGTGGTAAAGTAGCTACGTTGTAGGTGGCCATGGAAAATAGATTTTTTGCACTGTTTATATAAAGTCAGTTTCTATAACTCCCCTCTGCTGGCTTCTGTTTTCTTTCTTTCATTCATGTAATGAAAATTCTAGCCTTAGGCCAACTAACTCTATTTTTTTTCCTAAATCTCAAAAAAATCAATTACTTAAACCTATTGCTCAGTTATTTCCCTCACTGTTTTCCTCAAAGCTCAAATGTGAACAAACAGCTTTTTTTAATATTTTAAAGCCTTGAATGTTAGGGAAAGTGAAAATCAAGCCATTTAAAAAAACCAACAATTTCTTAGGTTATTTGAGTAGTCTTTTTCTGTTAGTAACAGTCAGAGTTTTATTATCTTTTCAGCTGGATGGCTGGATTTTAAATAATCTGTTGTTGCTTCTTTGTTATTTCTCTGCAATAACCACAGGCTGTGTTTTAGTACACTGCCATGGTGCTCAGAGTCTGCAACAGTTTTTATTTTCTGTATAATAAATAAATGAAATAAATAGGGTATTAAACATCAGAAACATGCAAGCAAAGAATGCTTTTGAAAACTATATCAATTCAGATACAAAAATTGATTAAAGTAAATTATATTAGCTTCTGAGTATAATAAACATGCTTACCAGTTACACTGTGGCTAAAAAAGTAGTTCAAGATTCCTTTAGTAGAAGGCAACTTAAGTCTTATTAAGAAAGCTGTAAATAAGTTTTTGTAAGTATTTTAAATGCTTCAAGACTCATGAAGTTAGCTAAAAAAAATCCTTCTTATTTCATCTGAAGAGCAAGAAATTTAACTGAAAACTCAGTTTCTCCATAATCTGGTAAAAAAAAATCTGATGAACTCTTGCTTTTTTTTTTTTGATAATACTTTCTGTAGAAACTTTTAAAACAGCTCATGTTCTGAGATACCTTCAGATTGTCACACATATTCTGTACCTTTTATGTCTACTTTAATGCTTGCTGCAGGATTAAAACTGCTTCCAAAAAGTAAAGTCCTCAACAACTCACATTTCTAGGAAAAAGACACTCCAGAGTTTAGTTATAATAGTAAAATTATCTTTCATCGGTTATTTGTCAGATAAAGAGGTGTTCAGTTCTGACTTATTTTTGCTTAATAGTAACATATGTCCACAACTCTAAATACATTAGTACGCTGCTCTTGCTCCTAAAATATCAGACCAGGGGAAAATAAAAAAGACATTTCTGTTATTTGAAAATGTATTCCTCTTCCTAAGAAAGAGTTGCATGTTATCAGTGTGTTACTTTGAAGTTATTGTTATATGCCTTGCTTTACTCAGAATATCTGGAGTCAGCTGAATGTAAAACGGCAATGTTACAAAAGAAAATAGGAAACAACTCTGATCTAAGTATTAGCCAAGGCCCCAATGCTGCAAAAATTTTCCTCATGTGTTCTGAAAAATACCACCAGTAAATAAGTCACAGAACATATTATCAGTGGCCCTAAGGACTATTTACAATGTGACCTAGCCTTTGATTTCACAAAATGTCTTTGATTTCAAGAGGACTTCTTGCAGTACATGAGTAGAGGTCTTTGAATGCTCAGTGTCAGATATGTCCTAGTCTGTTCCTGCTGTGCTTCCCCAGAAAAAAACCCTCTGTGGAAGAACACAAATTTCCACTGAGTGCCTTTCTTTGACTGGGAAGTTTCTAGTGTGTTTCTCATTTTATCAGAAAGCCAGTGCTACCTTAAGAAAGAAATTTCAAGAAGCTAAAGGATATATTACATTACTAAATTGTGAAAACTGAGGATGAGATGCTTAATTTTTCTAGTTGTTATGATTAATAGACACCGTTCACTCATTAAAAATGACTGTGTAAATACCAGGTTTGTACGTCTCAGCTCTAAGTGAATCTAAGTCTTAATTCACTTAAATGTCCTTCTATACATATTGGATATTGTGGTTTATCACACATTCCACTGTGTAACATGCGTAAGAAATATTGATGGCCAGTCTAGATTAGCTTCAACATTTTTATTAAACAATCCTATGTTTCAGTATAATTAACATATAAATGAAGTAAGTCATGGAGATAGGTAACCATTTAACCATTAATAGCACATCTGCCAGCTCTCTCAGCACCCTAGGATGGATCCCATCCGGTCCCATGGACTTGTGAATATCCAAGTGGCTCAGCAGGTCCCGAACTAATTCCTTATGGATTTCTGGGGCATTACACTGCTCCCTGACCCCATCGCCCAGCTCCGGAGGCCACTCGTCCTGAACTCCTCCTGCCTTGCTGTTAAAAATTGAGGCAAAGAAGGTGTTCAGGACCTCAGCCTTCTCCTCGTCTTCAGTCACCGTGTTCCCCTCCAGGTCCACTAGGGAGTGCAGGTTCTTCCTGCCCTTCTTCTTATTGTTAATATATTTATAAAAATGCTTTTTATTGTCTTTAACTGTGGTGGCCAGCTTCAGTTCCAGCTGGGCCTTAGCCTCCCTGATTTTATTTCTACATAATCTAACAGCTTCCTTGAACATACCTCGAGAAGCCTTCCCCTCCTTCCAAAGGTGATACAGCCTCCTCTTCCCCCTTAAATCCTCCAGGAGCTGCTTGCTCATCCAGGCCGGTCGCCTTCCCCGCCGGCTCGCCTTACGGCACGTGGGAACTACCAGTTCCTGTGCCTTCAGGAGCTCCTGTTTGAAGTAGGTCTAACCCTCCTGAACCCCTTGGCTCATGAGGGCTGGTACCCAGGGGACTTTGCAGACAAGTTTCTTAAATAGGCTGAAGTTTGCCCTTCGGAAGTCCAAGGTGAAGGTCCTGTTGGTGCTCCTCCCTATCTCCCTGCATATTGAAAACTTCACTATCTCGTGGTCACTGCACCCTAGGCAGCCTCCCACGATCACGTCTCCCACTAGCCCTTCCCTATTGCAGAACAGCAGGTCAAGCAGAGCCTGTCCCCTGGTAGGCTCGCTTAACAGCTGTGTCAGGAAGCAGTCCTCCATTCGCTCCAGGAATCTTCTGGACTGCCTCCTCCCTGCTGAATTAAGTTCCCAGCAGATATCTGGGAGGTTGAAGTCGCCAACAAGGACAAGATCTGATGATCTTGAGACGGCCTCCAGCTGCTTGTAGAATACTTCATCAGCCTCCTCATCCTGGTTGGGTGGTCTGTAACAGATTCCAATCAGGATGTCAGATTTGTTCGGTTGTCCTCTGATTTTGACCCACAGGCTCTCAACTACCTCATCTTCCACCTCAAGTTGTGTGGCAGAGAGTGACTCTCTAATATGCAGAACCACCCCTCCTCCTCTTCTCCCTCGCCTGTCTCTCCTAAAGAGCCTGTAACCCCCCATTGTAGCAGTCCAATCGTGGGTGCTGTCCCACCAAGTTTCTGAGATGGCGACTATATCATAGTTGCCCTGATGGATTAGGACCTCAACTCCTCTTGCTTGTTGCCCAGGCTGTGTGCATTGGTGTACATGCATCACAGCTGGGTTCCTGACTTCTCAACTGACCCTACCTTGTGCCCTACTCTTACCTCTGCAGAGGGACAGATTGCCTCACCCACCCCCTTCAGACCTAGTTTAAAGCCCTCCTAATGAGCCCTGCCAACTCCAGTGCCAGGACTCTCTTACCCCTTCTAGATAGATGCACCCCTTCAGGACCCAGCAGGTCAGGTCCTCTATGGGGTTGGCTGAAGAACTGGAAGAAGAGTGGTTGGCAGAGGAAAGGAAAACCCATTCGGGCAGCCGACCTGTGGCAGGACATTGCTGATTGAGTCGAGAGAATTCCAGTGAAAGTGAGACACATCGATGCTCACATTCCTCAGAGCAAAGCTACTGAGGAACAGCAACACAACCATCAGGCAGATCTAGCTGCAAGAGTTTCTCAAGTAGACATGGACTCTAATCGTGATCTCGACTGCAAACACCAAGGTGAGATATTCTCTAGCTCGGTGGGCTCATGATTCGTCAGGACATCAAGGCAGAGATGCAACATACCAATGGGCTCGTGACAGATCCATAGACATTTCCATGGATGCTATCACACAAGTCATCCATGACTGTGACATTTGTGCTGCTATTAAGCAGGCAAAACGACTTAAGCCCTTGTGGTATGGTGACAGATGGTCCAAGTACAAGTATGGAGAAGCTTGGCAGATTGACTACATCACTCTACCACATTCTCGTTCTGGTAAGCAGTACGTGCTTACTATGGTAGAGGCAAACACTGGATGGTTGGAAACTTATCCAGGTATTGAGTGGATATTCCACATTCCCTACTGTGCACCAGCTTCAGGGAAGATTGAACGCTACAACGGTTTGTTGAATACCACTCTTAAAGCCATGGGGGGTGGATCTTTGAAAAACTGGGAAAAACATTTAGCACAAGCAACCTGGCTGGTAAATAGTAGAGATTCAGTGAACCGAGCTGGACCTGCACATTCAGATTTGCTACAGAAAGTAGAAGGTGATAGAGTTCCTGTTGTTAGAGAAAAGAATCTGTTAGGTAAAACTGTTTGGGTATTTTCACCCTCAGGAGAGGCTAAACCTGTCTGAGGGGTGGTTTCAGCTGAAGGTCCGGGTCACACTTATTGGGTAATGCAGGAGAATGATGAAATTCAGTGTATACCACAAAGAAATTTAACTTTGGCTGAAAGAGGTTAATTTCAAACTGTTGTATAGCTACATCGCGTCTAAAGGAAGAATCAACGGTGCACGAACCCCGAGATCCCTGAGAGCCCTGAGTCAACTAAGAGACCCTGAGATTCCCTGTTTCCTTTTCTTTGGTTCATCGGCGAAGAAACAAACTGTTTTCAATTTTTTTTCTCATTTTCTGATTTTCTTGGACTTTTGAATCATCTACATCTGAGCATAGCCGGAATGGACTATGAACTTTACTTACGAACTGTAAATATCATTTTGGATTGGATGGACAGTGTGAACAGCGAATGAAATTATTTAGAAGGGGTGGACTGTGACTGTTTGAGGCTGTCCCCTTAAGAAAGGGAATATGGTGGTAGGATGTTTGTAAACAAAAAAATGGATCTAAACGAATTTCATTGGTAGATTGAGAGGAAGCACCTTCTGAACTGGGAGTGCAGCAGAGTATCCTGGGCATTCCTGCACTTTTCTGGTCAGTCTGTCTTCCCCTCCTCCGGTGGCTTGCAGCTCGCTGCTTCTGGGCTTTCGGCCAGACTCGGTCTTGGGAAGAGATAAGAACTTTCTAACACGTAACGGCCTAACTGCTTCTAATGAATCACTGCTCCTTTTTCTCTTTTCTCTCTTTCTAACCCTCTCTGGGGAAAGGGGCAGAGAAGGGGGGGCAGAGGTGGGGAACCCCCTCAGCAGAGGGGGGAACTCTCATTTTTGTGCTACTTTATTTTATATTTTTGTATATATTGTAAATATTGTAAATTCTGTATACTCCCCTGCATATCCTTTATTGCTTTGTAAATATACAGCACCCACTGCTTTGCTAATTCAGCTGTGAGGTTTTTTTTTCCTTCCCTTCAGTTTTCTTTCCCTCTACTCACAGTGGGGGGGGAGAGGCCTGGCCTTTCCCCCAGCCCTACGACATCTTCATTTGCACTAAAATCAGTACATTGAAGTTGAACGATCACTTCAGCTCCTAAACTCACCTTTATGCAGCCAGAGGTCTGAAAACATGATGTTAAATAGAGTAATCCATGTCCCTTGTGCTCCAGGCTTAATCAAGAGGAACATGATTTACATTGCAACCTTTGAATCTGAAACTGCAGTGTAATCTAAACATGGTAGAGACACACGAGCAGTCCTTCATTTTTGGTTCTTTAGCTTTACTACATTCAGTGATCCTTCCTTAGCCTTCAGACCTTAATTTAGAACAAATGGTATTTCCTGGAGGAATTCTAGTTACGCCATGTAAATTATAAGACAGATAGAAATGTAGACTGGGACTGCAGAACAGTCATTTCCTTTGGGAAATGGATTCACAATAGGTTTTATTATTTGTTGTTCAGCTCTACTCATCAAAAACTGTAACTGGCTCTCTAGAATGTTAGCACTCAATCATAAAAATAAACTGGATTTTATTCATTCATAGTTTAGACTAAGATGACACATGGGAAATTTCTTTAGTTTACTCAGTTATATCAACAGCAGCCAACAGGTATAGTTTTCTTCTACAAGCACACTGGGGTACCTTCTCACAGTAGTTCCTCAGAACAGCTGCCCAATATTTTCTGTGCTCATTTTCTCCTCTTTATCATCTTTTGGTGATAAAACGTGCACTGGGACAAATCAATGAAAACACTCTCTGATTTTCAGGCAGGTATTTCCCATATGCTCCTGTGAGCATTGCTAGAACAGGAAAAGGCAATGGGCTCCAGGGAAAGATTAGGCCTCAGCTTTGTTAACCACCTTTGAGATTCTGCTGCCCCAAAATGTGCTCTGGCCACATCTTCCACTGGCAGGAAAAGTGGACTGGAAATTCGAGGTCAGTCTCGTGGTAGAAACATTTTGCAATGAACCCAGCGCGTGGCTGAGGAGAGAGGAGGCAGCTTGAGGAGCGCAGCTCACCTTCTCACTGACAGGGGAATAAAAAAAAAATAAAATAAAAAAAAAATTAAAAAAAAAAAAAAAAGCTGTGTGGAGAGGGTGGTTACTGCAAGATGGTCACCACTAGAGCAAAGGCTAGCAGAAGGACAGTGGGCACCAAAACAGAGACCACACACAAGGATGCAGATGTTCAGGTAGGTGGCTGCAGTGAGTGCTGGAGCCTGGCACTCGACATGGAGGCTGGAGGGAGCAGCTCCTGTTTCAGGTGTGAGCAGGTCAGTGATCTGATGAGCATGGTGGTCAAACTAAAAGAAGAGGTGGAAAGGCTAAGAGCTAGAAGAGATGGCGAGCAGAAAATTGATGATTCCCATAATGTAATCTCTTCTAAACCAGAACAGAGGGTAACACTTAGGGGAACAGGGAGTTTGATACCTTCCCAGAAGCAAGATTCTCAGCCTCCCTGTAGTAACCCACATGAGCAGGGCCAATGGGAACAGGTCTCTGCCCGACGGAAGAAATGCAAACAAAGGAAGTCTGCTCCTGTGAGCAGCACGCTGCCTCCAGTGCAGTTACAGAACAGGTATGAGGCTCTGCAGGAGGAACAGGTCATTGGTAAGGTCGAGGACTCAAGAAGGTCAGAAGCTGCACCAATGACAGGTTGCCTCAGGCCAGCCACCAAAACTTACCCAGAAAAGAAACCTCGCAGGGTCATCGTCATAGGAAACTCCCTACTGAAGGGAACAGAGGGCCCAATATGCAGACCAGACCCATTTCATAGAGCGGTCAGCTGCCTCCCTGGTGCCCAAGTAAAAGACGTAGTAGATAGAATTCCCAACCTCGTGAGTCCTTCGGACTACTACCCACTGCTGGTCTTTCAGGTGGGCAGTGACGATGTAACAATGAGAGGCTCACAATCTATTAAGAAAGACTTCAGAACCTTAGGGCAAATGCTAAAGGGATCAGGGGCTCAAGTCGTGTTCTCTGCCATCCCTCTAACGTCAGCAATGGATGAGGACACACTGAGGAAGGGCCAACAGATCAATTCATGGCTCAGGGGCTGGTGCCATCGACAGGGCTTTGGGTTCCACAATCACGGACTGGTTTTCAAGGCACCAGAGCTGAAAACAACTCATGGGACACACTTGTCCCAGAGGGGGATAAGAATCCTGGGGCAGGAATTGGCAGGGCTCATTGATAGGGCTTTAAACTAGATTTGAAGGGGGAAGGGGTTAATAGTCTCCTGCTGGCTGGTGACAAACAGAGGGGCAGCTCACCAGCAGTAGAGAGAAGGAGAGCTGGTAAGGGCTCTCAACTTGCTACCCTGAGGCAAGCCACGAATGATCCACCAGGACATTCTGTGGAAACCGAGGGGGTTTGGCACAAGAGGAGGACAGGGCCAGCCCAGCTGAAGTGCTTCTATGCGAATGCGCGCAGCTTGGGCAACAAACAGGATGAGTTAAGTGCCACTGTGCTGCTGGGATGCCACGACATAGTGGCTGTTACTGAAACTTGGTGGGATGAATCCCATGACTGGGATGTAGGCATAGATGGATATAAACTCTTTAGGAAGGATAGGCAGGGAAGGAGAGGAGGAGGTGTTGCCCTCTATGTCAATAGCCAGTTGGAATCAGTGGAACTCCAACTGGGGAGGGATGATAAGCTAGTTGAGAGTGTATGGGTCAAAATTAAAGGCAGGACAGGGGAAGAAGATATTACTGTGGGGGTCTCCTACAGGCCACCTGACCAGCAGATCCAAGCAGATGAGGCCCTCCATAGGCAAATAGAAGCAGCTTCCAGGTCACAAGCCCTGGTCCTCATGGGTGATTTCAACCACCCGGATATCTGCTGGAGGGACAACACAGCAAGGCACCAGCAATCCAGGATGTTCCTGGACTGCATAGAAGACAATTTCCTCCTCCAAATGGTGGAGGAACCAACAAGAAATGGTGCTATTGCAGAATAAAATTTGAAACCTATATGCTAATTTTTATAAATATCAACCTGTCAGATTTGCAAATGCTTCTCTTTCAAAAGCAAATTTACAAAATATTCATTAAGGCAACTGCAATTATAATTCTGTCAAGCAGCTAGGGAGAAAAACAAGACTGCATTTATTTTTGAAGTTAAAATTCCAAACACCTGCTCTTTATACTGGAATTTATACCAGAATTTGCATCTCTTTCATTCTTGAAAGATACAACAAGACTGAGACTATGCCTTGTCCTGTCTTTTGTATGGCTGTGTGTTTTGGCAGCTCGCCATAAGTATTGATGAGTGTAACAGAAGAGTTAACTGGGATTGGTCCAGCAGTCAAAGAATAAATCCTCACTAAATACACTGCAGTTTTCAAAGATCTGATTATATCACCTACAAGTTCAGGACTTTGTCTTCCTTACTGGATTTTATTTAGGGTGGGGTTTTTTTTGTGGGTTGTTTGTATTTATTTATTTGTTTGTTTTAATGATGTTTATTGTATTGTTGCAAAGCCAAGGTTGTTTAGAATTCTGGTATCTTGTTTTAGGCCAGTGTCCCAAAATTACATATATAGGATACCTTTTTCCTCAGAGAACAGAGAAATAATACACATGTAGTCCTACTCACTTTTCTGTTCAGTCAAAATCTAGTTAGGGCAGGAATTTTTAAAGATAAATGTTAGTGTTCTCACTCTTCACCTCTCACCAAAAGAGTGGGACTTGAATGAAAAAATATGTACACTATTCAGGCTTGGAGAAACAGCAGCAATTTTATAAACTACATTTAAAAATTTCAAGGATTGAATTTTCCATTAGCATCAAAGTGATCATTAAATCCTCTGTACTTAAGTGTTCCTTCTCATGCAATTCCAATGGTCTGTATTTCATTTCTTTACAATATCTCTGTAATTTTTGCTCCTAAGAGTTTGCTGCAATGGTTTTCTTTCTCCACATTTTCCTATGAGTTGATATGAACTTTCTGTAAGATAAGGCATATATGCAAGTTTTGTGGTTTTCTGTTATGTTTCCTTTCTCATAATATGAAATTAATTTAAAAACTCAACAGTGAAGATCACTGTAAAATTTGTGGCTCTGACCTAAACATGGTGATTTAAAGAAGGATATAATATTATGGAGAGTTTGAAAGTAACTGAAAGACAATTTGCATTCTTCACACACAATGTGATTCCACAATCTTAATTAGAATAATTCTCAAACCACATTTGCTGTGATTGGTTCTTAAATCAGACATGGAAATCAAAGGAAATTTTGCTTATTTGAGTCACAGAGGGTTGTTCATGTTTCTCCAACTTCTTTGCCTCAAGTATGTACACTGTCTTGAGATTATGTTCTTTAAAACCTGAGTCACTACGCAAATACAGAAGCTCACAAGATTTACAGTGATTGTATTAACTGGAGAATGCTAACATGGCAGAAAACAACTTTCATACATCTACTTTGATAAACCTACAGTACAACAATCCACACAAAATATAAACATACTCTCACTGCACACAAAACAAAAAAGGATTATTGACTGTAATTGGACCTTGAGTGTATATAGTAGTTAGTTTCTTAAATTAGACTAATTTGGTTTCTACAACTTTCTACTCACAGTTAACATATCATCAGTGAGGGATATGGAGTGATAAGCTGTAAAGTGCCAGGAGCTGTGGAAGGGGAGCTGGGTTTGAAGGATACACACAAAAAGGCCTCAGGATCATTAACTTCTCTCCTCAAGGCTTAGGAATGAGCACACTTTCTTTCTTTTCCACTGGATTTCAGATGTTGCTGCCTTAATTTTAACCTTACGTGGATTTCCTTGGCTGAGGTACAGTTTTAGTCTGTAAAATGCAGGCTTCCAATGAAAATATTGACACAGCCTTAACTGGAGTGATGGAAATAGTGCTATTATCTTGCCTTGGACAGAGGGATGCTATTACAGAGATAAAACTTGTTAAATAACAAATAGACCCCATGTCTTTATTTTTAGATTTGGATCAATACTGAGAAAAAAAATGAGAAAACACTGTGAAGTTATTTTGAATGGCAATGCAAAGACAAAAGATGGTATCTTTCACTCTTTTACATAAGTTTAAAATAGATTAGATTAAGCATGTCTCATATAATCTTCACCCAAAGCAGACCCCACTGGCATCTTGAAATCCTGATTTTTTTTTTTAACCTCAATAAAATTTAAGTCACCCAATCAGCAAGCCGAACTAATATTTTTGTGACCTATATATGTAATGATGTATTAGAAATAACTATTAATTATTAAATTATTTTTGATGGTCAAATTAAATATTAACACAGCTTTTTGCTACATAGATTTATTTCAAGAACAAAAGGATTTATCCATGGGATGACATTCCCTAAAACCCCTCTCCTAATCCTTACGATTTATTAGGAAGCTTTAACAAATTTTATGTGATGACAGAGCAGGTTGTTAGGAATTGTTTTTTGTTTTGAGCAAGAAATATTCTCCATATTCCTTTTTGGAATTACACCACATTTGTTGTTTTATATTCATGAATTTTGTATTTCCTTTGAAATCTCTCTGATGTTACACAAACCTTATGAATTATATAGCTCTACCTCAAAATAGGTTTCTGTGCAATCCATAAATATCATCTAACAAAATAATGTTTTTATAACTATCAATTAATTTTTTGCCAAAGTTAACACTTTAAATCCAAGTAAATTATTGTATCTACCCAGCCAAAAAAATCTCAAGCTCTCCATTAACCAGGGTATAAAACTGTCTGACTTTCCTTGCCGACAGATTTGAAAGAAATTGCAGATAACTGAAGAGAAACTGATTTAGCAGATGGTTAGACATGCATGGTGAAAAGCTATATATATGGATGGATATATAAAAATATATATTAATATTAATATTTTTCCTACTGGGGTGAATGGCTGACCCAGTTTCAATTCTTCTTTAGAAAGTGCTCCTGTCTAGACTAAACACAGACTTTGGGTGGGGTTGTGGGGATTGTATGTATTGTACAGTACATATTTTCCCAGGAAAACACAATCTGCAAGACACTGGCTAGCCATGAAAGAGAAATAGGGAGGCTTGTGGAGATGCCCCTGCATGGAGGATATTACAGGATGAATCTGCCTGCCATTCAGTAGACAGAGAGCCTCTTGGTTGTCTTCATAAAACCCAGGTTATTTGCTTAAATCACAGGACAACTTTGGCACATACATGACCTCCCACACTTACTGCTTCTGTTATTTTCTCTGAATGTTAAATTATGCAAAGAATTTTGCCATGGCTACCTACCTACTTACTGCCTGAGTTATGGAGGCAATTATGACATGGACAGTTCCTTTTTTTCTTCTCTGCTTAGCCATTGTAGTTCCTTTCAGCTTGCTTTCATAGGCCCCCAAACTAATAGAGTTTTGTATAAAATTGATTGATTACAGTCTGATCTGTCTAGGTGTCATCTGGTGTTTCCACATAGATGAGAATGTGCAGTTTATGAAGTGCCAATTGCAGCCTCCAGCAAAAGAAAGACTCCCCAGGGCTTCGGGAGAGCTCTGGCTGCTACCAGACTTATTCCCACACTTTTCCCCATCCACTTCCACTTGTCCTTTCTCTTGTCTCTAATCTCCATTGTCTAGGCAGGGTCACCAAACTTTAATTTTGTGTCATGGCATTTGGCTACAGAAGGGATTAAAGGCTGAGAAGCAATCAGGCTAGGTGACGGTGCAGGAGATGGAAAGGGAAGGAGTGAGAGCAGGCATGAGTGAAAAATGGCAAAGCACAGAACAAGCATTACAGGGAGGACACTCCTTTTCTTCTCAACAGGCAACAGGACTAGACACAGGCTTGCTGGGCATGGGAAACGTTCACAACAGAGAAACAGCCTCTGCAGGAAATAGTGTTACTGTAGTGCTAAGTCCCATTCCTCTGTGTCTCACAGGGAGCGTGATGTTTTAGCATTGAGAGCATTTCTCATGCCAGCAGAGCTACAAAAGCAGAGGAAAGTTCACCATAGTAGGGAGAAGGTGTTTGCAGACAGAGAAAGAGCAAAGGACATCATAAGTATAGATAATAATACAAAAGAGAAAATGAGTCCACATATGGGTTTATGCGAATAAGTCTTGCAGGTGAAGGGAGAAGTTTTCTTCTCAGTCCCTCATGGCAGAATGACTACCTCAAGTTCCCCAGGCACCTGGCTCCCTGGGCAAAAGCTTTTGTCTTTGCAAAATAAAATGCAGCTTCCCCCACCCTTCACTATGTGTGCAGGGAGTACACAGACAGGCTGCTAACACTTGCAGCCATAAATAACGTAGAAACCAGCTTTTAAAAACCGCAGGTTAAAGGATGAGGGCTGCCATGACGCACACAGAGAGGTTGAGATCAGAGGAGCAGCTAAAAGGGGTTGAGAGAAACAATGAATCCCCTTGTTCTGAGTCATATTTATGAGTGCTCCATTGCACCATATTTTATTGGCCAGGCCATGGGGTTTCCCCATTTGCTCATCTCTTAAAATAACACCCCTGGTTAAAATTTCCTATAAAACACAGAAATGCTACAGCAGGCAGAATATGTCAACCCTGACAACTACATTATTTAAGTTTGTGGGTGGAGTACACCAAGCAGGAGCTGGTTTGTGTTTTGTATTGAATTATGAATTTGTTTCTGTACAAATAATGACAGTAAAACAAATAGGAAAGAGGAGATTTTACAGCTCATCTCTCCACTGAGAAGCTTCTCACTACTGTTTAGAGATATTCCAAAAGATGAATCTAAACATTTAGTTTCCAACTCTTTTTGAGTGAATGCTCTGGTGAAATAGATTGAGAACTTGGTTTTACCGACTGCTATTTTACCGCTCAATGGCCAGAATGTACCTTGCCAGAACGTCGGTTTACTTTTTCTTTCCACTGTAATTCAGGGTGAAATGAGATAACAATTATTGAGTCAAAGCCTATAAAGCTAATCAGGACAGCTGGTGCTGGTGCATATCCATAGCTAACAACCAGTCACTTTGCAGAAGCAAAATTCCACCTAAATCTCTTTTTGGAGGAGAATCAGGAGGAGGTAGGAATTGGAATAGCTGAAATTTCTGTTAGGTTATCTTCGACTGAGCAATATTACCCATTCAGACCCCATGAGATCCTAAGGATCTTTTCCAGCCTCAATAATTATCTGATTATATCACTTTGTAGACTGTGTATACTAAATAAAATTATTGTTTTTCTAATTCTCATTTATTTCACTGTAGTCAGATTAATAAAGCTATATTCATCTCATCTGGAAAAGCTGTACCCATAATCCAGAATAATTGTAAATTGATAAAAATTTCTTTAGGCATATCCATTTAAAACATCCTTTCTTTTTTCTTTAAAGTGAGGGAGAAATATGTGTGGGCCACTCATCTTTAATGTACTTCAAAATATTTTCAAAAACATACTGTGTTTGACTTTTACCATATGGATGGCATCAGTTTTGGAGATAGAGGTGTTATATTCTGTCCTGGCAGGAGATAGATGACACCTAATGGCACCTAGAGCCTGGAGCCATAGGATTCTAGTGGTATGGTTTGCTAAAATGTCAGCTGAAAAATTAAAAGAATGGGCAAATAGTAGCATGGTGATGAAGCCATGGGAGCAAAAGTGAGCCCAGCATACAACTCCATGACAGCTATAGTCTTTGTGATGATTTATGATGGCTGAGATCCAGCCAGAACATAGCTTGGGGAAGGTTGTTCCTAAGGTTAGCTCAGCTGGAGTATCTGTCAATAACTACAAGTCATAACATGCTAGTGATCCTGAAGGTTAAGCTGCTACTCCTGACCAGAATAGAATAGAATAGAATAGAATAGAATAGACCAGGTTGGAAGAGACCTTCAAGATCATCGCGTCCAACCTATCACCCAACACCACCTAATCAACTAACCCATGTAACCAAGCACCCTGTCAAGTCTTCTCCTGAACACCTCCAGTGACGGCGAAGTTTCTAACTTCTATCATACTCTAACGCTGATGTCACAACACGCTCAACTGTGAGCGTCAGTACAGCCTATTCCATTCTGCAGATGGAAATGCTGCCCAAACCAGAGCCACTACAGCAAGCCCATGTTTGCAAAACTACTCTTGGCAATCTGTCTCCTTTCCCTTGTGTTACAGGCCAAAATTCCACGTTTCTTCTCAGATAATGTGCTATACTTATTACTTCAAATAGCTGAGACCAGATGTGTTGAACTAAGCAACTGTGGTCAGAGGATCTCATCCTACTCTTCTGGACTTTAGTCACAAATTGGTTTTGCTTTGGGTCTTTTTTTGTTTTTCTCTCTCCATGTGGCCTGAGCTTGATAAGCAATGAGTGGAACTGAGCAGTCAGAACCTGTAGAATGATGGCAAGCTCTCTGTGTTGGAATTTCAGTAGGCTTAGAAAGCTCTAGAGTTTAAATTCTGAGCCCTCTTGTGTGAGGCAGTGTATATAAGGGAAAAAAATCCTATTTTAGAAAGCTGGTAATTTACATTTTGAACATAAGGCAGCAGATAAACAAAGCAAGGAATAAATATGCACTGAGATATGAGATAACCAAGAAGGAAACAGGGTTTAGTCAAAGTGAAGGTCAAGTTACATTTATGGTCATTATAGTTGACTTACTGTTGTGATAAACATGGTACTATGACTTGCTATTTGTGTGAGAGTGGCCACTGGAAACCTCAAGACAAGACCATGTCTTGTTGTACAAAGCATTGAACAAATACCAGGCAGCAAACAGTCACTGTTATTCTTGTTTACAATCAGTAATCCTCCACAAAATATCCTTCATGACTCATTTATGCAACTTTTCCTCATGATTGACCATGTCCTTTTTTTGGCAGGGCACTTATAGCTAGAGCAAATTAAAGGCTTTGGTGTCACAGCATACCTTGCTTTTCAGTGCCTAGCTGGCAGAGACAATTTCCAAGCAATGAGATAAAGTTACAGTAATCAAAACTTTGGGATTTGTCTGTGACTCAGCAGTAGGCTGTCATCCCAGCCCAGATGTCACTGCTGCCTTTCTCATGCCAGCTCAGTGGTTTTTGTGGTGCTGTCCAATCATGTCAGTGTAATGATCTAGATTAAAATGAGACAAATGAGCAAGATGCAGATTGGATGGGTGGTCTGCAAGATGGGTAATAAACTGGCTTGCAGGCCACACTTACACAGTGGTGATCAGTAATCTTAGGCTTGGGGTCTCCCAGGGATGGCTACTGAGCCGGATGGAACTCTGAGCAACCTGATCTAGTTAAAGATGTCCTGGCTCACTACAGGGTTGAAGTAGATCTAGACCTTTAAAGGAAGGAGATGGACCAAAGGAGGAAAGAGGTGAATCAGAATCAGAAGAGGAAAGAGTTGAATCGGAGTAAGCAGGCTCTGCAGGCTCCCCCAGCAGAGGCTGGTTATTCAAAAAGCAGAGGTGAATGGATGAAGGTTACTCTCAAAAGACGCAAAGTTAAACCTCCTTGCCTCCCCTCACCTTCCCCGCTGCTCTTAGAAAACAGATATGGAGCACTGGAAATTGAGGGTGAGGTGGTCCTGATGCTGGAGGACACACCATCTGGGGTTCTCCCTAAAGCTAAGCAGCCTAAGATTAAACAGCCTAAGGCAAAGCAGCCTAAGGTCAAACAGTCTTCTGCTGGCATCAGGACCTGTTCCCTCAATAAAAAGAGGAGGGTAGTTGTTATTGGTGATTCCCTTCTGAGGGGAATGGAGGGCCCTATATGTCGGCCTGACCCATCTCATAGGGAACTCTGTTGTCTGCCAGGAGCCCAAGTTAATGATGTTACCAGTAGGCTGCCTAAACTGGTACAGCCCTCTGACTACTACCCCTTACTAGTTATGCAGTTAGGGAATGATGATGTTGCAACCAGAACTCCCAGGGCTATCAAAGATGACTTCAGGGCCCTGGAGACCTGGTTGAGGGGTCAGGGGCACAAATAATTTTTTCATCAATACCTTTAACTGCAGGAGGGAATACAGTAAGGAACAGGTCAGCAGCTATAGTTAACAAGTGGCTTAGAGGCTGGTGCAGTCAAAAGAATTTTGGGTTTTTTGATATTGGGAAACTTTCCACTGCACCAGGCCAGCTGGCAACAGATAGAGTACATCTGTCCCAGAGAAGGGGAAAGATCACTGTATATGAGAACGGACTGTCCCCCAAAGATAAAAAAATCCTGGGTAGGGAATTGGCGGGTCTCATCGACAGGGCTTTAAACTAGTTTTGAAGGGGGAAGGGGCTGAAGAGAGTCCTCTCAGACAAGAGTCTGGGGGCGACAAGCTAGAGTTGGAGGTGAAACCAGCAGCCCAGCTGAAGTGCATGTACACTAATGCACGAAGCATGGGTAACAAACAGGAGGAGCTGGAAGCCTTGATGCAGCAGGAAAGTTATGATATAGTTGCCATCACAGAGACGTGGTGGGACGACTCACACGACTGGAGCGCTGCAATTGACGGTTACAAGCTCTTCAGGAGAGACAGGCGAGGAAGAAGGGGTGGAGGGGTGGCCCTTTACATCAGGAAGGCACTAGATGCCATTGAGATGGAGGCTAGGGATGATCGGGTTGAATGCTTGTGGATAAGAATTAGAGGGAAGACCAGCAGGGCAGACACCCTGGTTGGAGTCTGTTATAGACCACCCAACCAGGAGGAAGATGTTGACGAAGCATTCTATAGGCAGCTTAGGGCTGTCTCAAGATCTCCGGACCTTGTTCTCGTGGGTGACTTCAACCTGCCTGACATCTGCTGGGAACTCAACACGGCAGAGAGGAGACAGTCTAGAAGGTTTTTAGAATGCATGGAGGACAGCTTCTTATCCCAGGTGCTGCAAGAGCCTACCAGGGGCAAGGCTATGCTTGACCTCCTCTTCACCAACAGGGAAGGACTGGTGGGCGATGTGGTGGTTGGAGGGTGTTTGGGGTCCAGTGACCATGAGATAATTGAATTCTCGGTTTTTGGTCAAGCCAAGAGGGGCGGCAAGAAGACCTCCACTCTGGACTTCCGGAGGGCAGACTTTGGGTTACTCAAGGAACTAATTCAGAGGATTCCTTGGGATAAAGCCCTTAAAAACAAAGGGGTCCAGGAGAGCTGGACCTACTTCAATGAAGAATTGTTGAAGGCTCAGGGACAGGCTGTGCCAATGTGCCAGAAGATGAGCCGCCGGGGCAGACGGCCAGCCTGGATGGTTCATGAACATTTAATGGAACTGAGGGAAAAAAAGAGGGTGTATCACCTTTGGAAGCGAGGGGAGGCAACCCACAGAATGTTTAAGGATGTTGCTAGGTCTTGTAGGAAGAGAATTAGGGAGGCAAAAGCACACTTGGAGCTTAAACTGGCCTCTACTGTGAAGGACAACAAAAAGTCCTTCTATAAATACATTAATAGCAAGAGGAAGGGGAAGGAAAACCTCCACTCCTTGGTGGATACGGAGGGGAACATTGTAACCAAGGATAAGGAAAAGGCAGAGATACTTAACACCTTCTTTGCCTCAATTTTTACTAGAAGGGCAGAACGTCTTCCTGACAGCTGGCCTGCAGAGCTAGCAGAAGGAGCCAGGGAGCTGCACAGTTTCCCTATGTTCCATGAGGCGGTAGTTGGAACTCTCCTTAGCAGCTTGGATCCCCACAAGTCCATGGGACCAGATGGGATTCATCCTAGGGTGCTGAGAGAGCTGGCAGATGAGCTGGCCAAGCCACTCTCCATAATTTTCCAGCAGTCCTGGCTCACTGGCGAGGTCCCAGAGGACTGGAAGCTGGCCAACGTGGTGCCCATCCATAAGAAGGGCCGGTTGGATGAGCCAGGGAATTACAGGCCTGTCAGCCTGACCTCAGTGCCAGGCAAGATCATGGAACAGGTCATCCTGAGTTCAATAACACAACACTTACAGGATGGCCAAGGGATCAGGCCTAGCCAGCATGGATTTAGGAAGGGCAGGTCCTGCCTGACCAACCTGATCTCCTTCTATGATCAGGTGACCCGCCTGGTGGATGTGGGGAGGCCTGTTGATGTAGTCTACCTGGACCTCAGCAAGGCCTTTGACACCGTCCCCCATAGCAAACTGCTGGCCAAGCTGTCAGCCCATGGCTTGGACGGGAGCACACTGCGATGGGTTAGGAACTGGCTGGAGGGCCGAGCCCAGAGAGTGGTGGTGAATGGTGCCACATCCAGCTGGCAGCCAGTCACTAGTGGTGTGCCCCAAGGATCAGTGCTGGGCCCTGTGCTCTTTAACATCTTTATTGATGATCTGGATGAGGGCATTGAGTCCATCATCAGTAAATTTGCTGACGACACCAAGCTGGGGGCAAGAGTTGATCTGCTGGAGGGTAGAGAGGCTCTGCAGAGAGACCTCGACAGGCTGGACAGATGGGCAGAATCCAACGGCATGAGATTTAACACATCCAAATGCCGGGTTCTGCACATTGGCCACAACAACCCCATGCAGTGCTACAGGCTGGGGTCAGAGTGGCTAGAGAGCAGCCAGGCAGAGAGGGACCTGGGGGTGCTGGTTGATGGTAGGCTTAACATGAGCCTGCAGTGTGCCCAGGCAGCCAAGAGGGCCAATGGCATCCTGGCCTGCATCAAGAACACTGTGGCCAGCAGGAGCAGGGAGGTCATTCTGCCCCTGTACACTGCACTGGTTAGGCCACACCTCGAGTACTGTGTCCAGTTCTGGGCCCCTCAGTTTAGGAAGGATGTTGACTTGCTGGAACGAGTCCAGAGAAGAGCAACAAAGTTGGTGAGGGGTTTGGAACACAAACCCTATGAGGAGAGGCTGAGGGAGCTGGGGCTGCTTAGCCTGGAGAAGAGGAGACTTAGGGGTGACCTTATCACTCTCTACAACTACCTGAAGGGAGGTTGTAGACAGGCTGATGATGGTCTCTTCTCCCAGGCACCCAGTACCAGAACAAGAGGACACAGTCTCAAGCTGCGCCAGGGGAGGTTCAGGTTGGATGTTAGGAAGAAGTTCTATACAGAAAGAGTGATTGCGCTATGGAATGGGTTGCCCGGGGAGGTGGTGGAGTCGCCGTCATTGAAGGTGTTCAGAAGGAGACTTGACGGGGTGCTTGGTGCCATGGGTTAGCTGTTTGGGTGGGTTGGATTGGTTGATGGGTTGGACACGATGATCTTGAAGGTCTCTTCCAACCTGGTTTGGTTTATTCTAAAGGTTATTCTAATTCTAATAAAAACTCAAAACATTCTATGATCCTGGGGGATTAGAAGCACCAAGTTGCTGATGACTCTAATCTGAGTGCTGCGATGGATATATCAAAAGGAAAAAACATCTTACAGGGGCATATGGACTGGCTGGATGAGTGAGCTAGCAAGAACTGTATGAAGTTAGGTGTAAAGGACAACATAATCCAGGAGTCCAGTACATGCCAGGAACTGTCTGGCTGGGGAGCAGCCTTGCTGATAGGAAGTTGGGGGTCCTGGTGGACAACAAGCTGAATGCAAGTCACCAGTGCACTGCTACAGCAATGCAAGTAAATGGGATCCTGGGCTGCATCCACAGTGGAATTACTAGCAGAGATCGAGATATGATCTCCCCCGAACTCTAGGTTTAGGGAAACAGATAGCAACCTTGTAACCAGATTCACAGATTGCATTGGGTTGGAGGAGACCCTCAAAGTCATCTTGTTCAAACTCCTGCAGTGAGCAGGGACACCTCCAACTAGATCTGCCTGCCCAGGGCCACATCAAGTCTGATCTTGAATGTCTGCAGGGTCAGGGCCTCAGCCACATCCCTGGGCAACCTGTCCCAGTATTTTATCACTCTCATTGTAAAGAACCTCTTCTATATGTCCACCCTAAATCTACCCTCCTGCCATTTAAAACCATTGCCCCTTATCCTACAAGGCCTTCTAAGCAGTCCTTCTTCAGCCTTCTGTAGGTCCCCTTCAGATACTGAAATGTAGCTATAAGGTCCCCCTGGAGCCTTCTCTTCTCTAGGCTGAACACCCTTGATTCTTTCAGCCAGTCTTCAGAGTGCTCTGGCACTCTGATCATCTTTGAAGCCCTCCTCTGACCCTGCTCCAGCATGTCCATGTCTCTCTTGTGTGGTGGTCCCAGAGATGGACACAGTACTCCTGGTGAAGTCTCACCAGAGCAGAGTGAATGGCAGAATAGAATAGAATAGAATAGAATAGAATAGAATAGAATAGAATAGAATAGAATAGAATAAACCAGGTTGGAAGAGACCTTCAAGATCATCGCGTCCAACCTATCACCCAACACCACCCAATCAACTAACCCATGTAACCAAGCACCCTGTCAAGTCTCCTCCTGAACACCTCCAGTGACGGCGACTCCACCACCTCCCCAGGCAGCCCATTCCAATGGGCAATCACTCTCTCCGTGTAAAACTTCCTCCTGACCTCCAGCCTGAACTTCCCCTGGTGCAGCCTGAGACTGTGTCCTCTTGTTCTGGTGCTGGCTGCCTGGGAGAAGAGACCAACCTCTGCCTGTTTACAACCCCCCTTCAGGTAGTTGTAGAGAGCAATAAGGTCACCCCTGAGTCTCCTCCTCTCCAGGCTAAGCAGCCCCAGCTCCCTCAGTCTCTCCTCATAGGGCTTGTGTTCCAAGCCCCTCACTAACTTCGTTGCCCTTCTCTGGACTCGTTCCAGCAAGTCAACATCCTTCCTAAACTGAGGGGCCCAGAACTGGACACAGTACTCCAGGTGTGGCCTAACCAGTGCAGCGTACAGGGGCAGAATGACCTCCCTGCTCCTGCTGGCCACACTGTTCCTGATGCAGGCCAGGATGCCATTGGCCCTCTTGGCTGCCTGGGCACACTGCAGGCTCATGTTCATCCTACCATCAACCAGCACCCCCAGGTCCCTCTCTGCCTGGTTGCTCTCCAGCCACTCTGACCCCAGCCTGTAGCACTGCATGGGGTTGTTGTGGCCAATGTGCAGAACCCAGCACTTGGATGCATTAAATCTCATGCCGTTGGACTCTGCCCATCTGTCCAGCCTGTCGAGGTCTCTCTGCAAAGCCTCTCTACCCTCTAGCAGATCAACTCCTGTCCCCAGCTTGGTGTCATCAGCAAATTTACTGATGATAGACTCAATGCCCTCATCCAGATCATCAATAAAGATGTTAAAGAGGATGGGGCCCAGCACTGATCCTTGGGGCACACCACTAGTGACTGGCTGCCAGCTGGATGTGACACCATTCACCACCACTCTCTGGGTTCGGCCATCCAGCCAGTTCCTAACCCAGCTCAGAGTGCTGCTGTCCAAGCCATGGGCTGACAGCTTGGCCAGCAGTTTGCTATGGGGGAAGGTGTCAAAGGCCTTGCTGAGGTCCAGGTAAACTACATCCACAGGCCTCCCCACATCCACCAGGAGGGTCACCTGATCATAGAAGGAGATCAGGTTGGTCAGGCAGGACCTGCCCTTCCTAAATCCATGTTGGCTGAGCCTGATCCCTTGGCCATCCTGTAAGTGTTGTGTTATTGCACTCAGGATGACCTGTTCCATGATCTTGCCTGGCACTGAGGTCAGGCTGACAGGCCTGTAATTCCCTGGCTCATCCAACCGGCCCTTCTTGTGGATGGGCACCACGTTGGCCAGCTTCCAGTCCTCTGGGACCTCGCCAGTGAGCCAGGACTGCTGAAAAATGATGGAGAGTGGCTTGGCCAGCTCATCTGCCAGCTCTCTCAGCACCCTAGGATGAATGCCATCTGGTCCCATGGACTTGTGGGGATCCAGGCGGCTGAGCAGATCACCAACTACCCCATTTTGGAACAGAGGAAAATTATGCTGCTCCCTGGCTCCTTCTGCCAGCTCTGCAGGCCAGCTGTCTGGAAGACATTCTGTCCTGCTAGTAAAAATTGAGGCAAAGAAGGTGTTAAGTATCTCTGGCCTTTCCTCATCCCTTATCACAATGTTCCCCTCCGTGTCCACCAAGGAGTGGAGGTTGTCTCTGCCCTTCCTCTTGCTATTCATGTATTTATTGAAGGACTTTTTGTTGTCCTTCACAGCAGAGGCCAGACTAAGCTCCAAATGCGCTTTTGCCTCCCTAATTTTCTTCCTGCAAGACCTAGCAACATCCTTAAATTTTTCACGGGTTGCCTCCCCTCTCTTCCAAAGGTGATACACCCTCTTTTTTTCCCTTAGTTCCATTAAAAGTTCTTTAACCATCCAGGCTGGCCGTCTGCCCCGGCGGCTCATCTTCCGGCACATTGGCACAGCCTGTCCCTGAGCCTTCAACAGTTCTTCCTTGAAGTAGGACCAGCTCTCCTGGACCCCTTTGTTTTTAAGGGCTTTATCCCAAGGAACCCTCTGAATTAGTTCCTTGAGTAGCCTGAAGTCCGCCCTCCGGAAATCCAGAGTGGAGGTCTTCTTGCTACCCTTCTTAGCTTGACCAAATAATGAGAATTCAATTATCTCGTGGTCACTGGCCCCTAAGCACCCTCCGACCACCACATCACCCACCAACCCTTCCCTATAGGTGAAGAGGAGGTCAAGCATAGCCTTGCCCCTGGTAGGCTCTCGCAGCACCTGGGATAAGAAGCTGTCCTCCATGCATTCTAAGAACCTCCTAGATTGCCACTTCTCTGCTATGTTAATATCCCAGCAGATATCAGGCAGGTTGAAGTCACCCATGAGAACAAGGTCAGGCTATCTTGAGACAGCCTTAAGCTGCCTATAGAATGACTCATCAACATCCTCCTCCTGGTTGGGTGGTCTATAACAGGCTCCAACCAGGATGTCAGCCCTGTTGGCCTTCCCTCTAATTCTTACCCACAGGCACTCAACCCGATCGTCCCTAATCTCCGTCTCAATGGCATCTAGTGCCTCCCTGACGTACAGGGCCACCCCTCCACCCCTTCTTCCTTGCCTGTCTCTCCTGAAGAGCCTGTAGCCATCAATTGCAGCATTCCAGTCATGTGAGTCGTCCCACCACGTCTCTGTGATGGCAACTACATCATAACTTTCCTGCTGCAGCAAGGCTTCCAGCTCCTCTTGTTTCTTGCCCATGCTTCGTGCATTAGTGTACATGCACTTCATCCGGGCTGCTGGTTTCACCTCTGGCTCTGGCTTACCACCCCCAGACCCCAGCCTGGGGGGACTGGTTTCAACCCCTTCCCCCTTCGAAACTAGTTTAAAGCCCTGTCTATGAGACCTGCCAATTCCCTCCCCAGAATCTTTTTCCCTTTGAGGGATAGGCCATTCTCGTACACTCTGATCTTACCCCTCCTCTGGGACAGATGTGCTCCATCTGTTGCCAGCTGGCCTGGTGCAGCAGAAAGTTTTTCAAGATCAAAAAACCCAAAATTCTTTTGCCTGCACCAGCCTCTAAGCCACTTGTTGACTTCAGCTGCTGACCTGTTCCTTATGGTATTCCCACCTGCAACTAAGGGTATAGACGAAAAAATTATTTGTGCCCCTGATCCCTCAACCAGATCTCCCAGGGCCCTGAAGTCATCTTTGATAGCCCTGGGAGTTCTGGTTGCAACATCATCATTCCCTAACTGCATAACTATCAAGGGATAATAGTCAGAGGGCTGCACCATACCAGGCAGTCTTCTGGTAACATCTCCAACCATGGCTCCTGGAAGACAACAAACCTCCCTGTGAGTAGGGTCTGGCCGACATATGGGGCCCTCTGTTCCCTGCAGGAGGGAATCGCGAATAACAATTACCCTCCTCTTTTTTTTAAGGGAGCAAGTCCTGATGCCGGGGGAAGGCTGTTTAAGCTTAGGCTGTTTCACCTTAGGTCGTTTCACCTTAGGCTGTTTTGCCACAGGGAAAACCCCAGATGGCCTGCCCTCCGATATCAGAATCACCTCACCCTCAACCTCCAATGCCCTGTACTTGTTTTCCAAGGGCAGTGGGGGGGGGTGAGGGGGGGCAAGGAGGTTTAACCTTGCATCTTTTGATAGGAACCTGCATCCATTCCCCTCTTCTTTTTGGATAACTGGCCTCTGCTGGGGGGGGGCCTGCAGAGCCTGGTTACTCAGGTTCGTTACCCTTCTGCAATTGCATACATCTCTAAGTCTAGCAACCTTATCCTTCAGTCCAGCCACCAGGCTAAGCAGACAGTCAATCTGCTCACACCTAAAGCAGGAGCTGTCCCCGCTACCCTGCATCTCAAGTGCCAGGTTCCAGCACTGTCTGCAGCTAGATGCCTGGACACCTACCTCTTGCTTATGACACCTACCTATCTGCTTATATTCCCCCTCAGTCTGAGTCGAGACTGACTTTTTAAAGGAGTTATTGCGGCGAGTTACCACCATGGCTAGCCCTGCCCACCGGACCTACTGGAGAATGTTGTTTTTTTTAAAAAAGCGTGGCGGCGCGCGCGTCCGAGCGAGAAATCGGGCTGAAATGGGAGCTGCCGTGGGCTTTGAAACTGCCGCGGCACGCAGGGACCCGAACGATCCCGAACACGTGGAGAATCGGTGAAAGCCGATTCCTGCCGAGCGCAGAGACGCTGTGCGGGTCCTTCAGGTCAAAAACAGCGGCAGTCCGTGCTTTTCCGAGGCTTCTGGTCTCGATGTGTGTCCCCAATGGAGCTCACCGCTGAAATGGGAGCTGCCGCGAGCTGCCACGGGCTTTGAAACTGCCGCGGCACGCAGGGACCCGAACGATCCCGAACACGTGGAGAATCGGTGAAAGCCGATTCCTGCCGAGCGCAGAGACGCTGTGTGGGTCCTTCAGGTCAAAAACAGCAGCAGTCCGTGCTTTTCCGAGGTCACCTGCTGCCTCATATGTTAAATCTGTGCCAATGTTTTGTAGTGAGTCTACCTTGCCCCCTGTCGTAGGGTTGGAAGGGTAAGGCCAAGAAGCCTCCTCCCTCCCCCCTGTAAAGTAAAGGAAAAAGAAATTGAAGGGAAAGGAAAAAAAAATCACGGCTGAATTAGCAAAGCAGTGGAGCTGTATATTTACAAAGCAGGGAAACGCAGGGAAATATATACAAATTTACAATATTTACAATATATACAAAGATATACAACACAGTAGCACAAAAATGAGAGTTCCCCCCTCTGTTAAGGGGGTTCCCCACCTCTGCTGCCCCCTCACTCCTCCTTTCCCCAGAGCGGGTTAGAAAGAGAGAGAAAGAGAAAAAAGTTAGAAGCAGTTATGTGTTAATTGGAAAGCAGTTAATACAGGCCTTGCAGTTTTATCAGTTTTCAAGGACAAGTCTTGGCCGAAAGCCCAGAACAGAGAGCTGCTGCCCTAAGGATGAGCGGAAGCAAGACTGAAGATAAAAGTGCCGGAATGCCCAGGATACCCTCCTGCACTCCCAGTTCAGAAGGTGCTTCCTCCCACTCTACCAATGAAATTAGTTTAGATCCTTCTTTTCGTTTGCCAACTTCCGTCCACCATATTCCATTTCTTAAGGGGACAGTCTCAACCGGTCACACCCCCAGACTAGCCTAAATGTGAAAGCTGGAGAGTGAAATGTCTGAGCAGCCAGGCAGGAAAAACCTGAAGAGTTTTGTCACCGGCTGAGGCTGTCCCCTTAAGAAAGGAAATATGGTGGACGGAAGTTGGTAAACGGAAAGAATAGTCTAAACTAATTTCTTTGGTGAAGTGGGAGGAAGCACCTTCTGAACTGGGAGTGAACTGGGCATTCCAGCACTTCTCTGTCAGTCTTGCTTCCGCCTCTCCACAGTGCAGCAGCTCTGTCTTTGCTGGGCTTTCTGCCAAGAATTCAGGGAGACGAGGAACAAGATGATATTTCAGAATGTTCGTCACCACGGGAGGAATTGCAAAATGTCCGTAAAGATTTCACCAGGGCAGATAAGGAGCCAGTTCAAGCTTGGCTTAGTAGGTGTTATGATACAGGTGCTCTGGCTCTGACAGTTGGAGACAAGTCAGCAGCTCAGTTAGGAACTCTCTCGAGGGACAATGGAATAGATAGACATCTAGGCAGAGCTCTCGGTAAGGTTAATCTTTGGATACGCCTTTTAATGGCGGTTGCCCTGAGATACCCTTCCCGAGATGATCTTCCATGGAATCCTAAACCCTGGACTACCATAGATGAGGGAATTAAGCACCTGAGAGAATTTGCTGTTAGAGAGCTACTCTATTGTGAACATGAAACTCTGAATCCTGATGACATTCCTGTGGGTATTGGTCTTGCTAAAAAGATCATCAAACTTGCTCCTTCTAATTATGCAAACATTCTGGCAAGCAGAATTGTGTCAAGAAGTTATGGTGGAGCTTCTCCCACGGTTGGCCAGTTCAGTGATCAAATGAGACAATTGGAGGATAGCATGACACGTGTTTCTTTGGTTTTGGCCATTAAAACGATGTCTGGTGATATTCAGAATTGCATAAGAGAGTTAAAAGATTCCATATACCAATTGGCACAAAGGGATAATTTCAATTCTTCCTCCAGGTGGGTACAAGTCTCATCTGTGAGGAATACATGTCCTCCAAGGAGGTCATTCCAAAACAGGTCATTCCAAAACAGATCATTCCAAAACAGACCACCAAGGCAATCATGTAGAACTATTTGGATAACTCTGCGTGATCAGTTTGGTGAGAACATGAACCGCTGGGATGGCCAACCAACTGCTAATCTTTTCAGGAGACTGAGGGAATTGCAAAGGGGCAGAACCCGAGGTAGCAATACCAGAAGGGTAGCTGTTACTTCCACAGTTCCCCAGAACGACTCTTATGGTTCCAACAGTGGCTCCAGTTATAACATGCAAAGTTATAACCCTGCAAACTATGTGCAATGCACATGTGCGTATGTTCCCCATAACTAGGGGTGCCCTGCCTCCCGCCAGGGGGAGGAGAGGGATAACAGAGATGATAGAATCTATTGGGATGTGTACATCCAGTGGCCTGGCACTTCACAAGTACGGAAGTACAGGGCCTTGGTTGGCACAGGAGCTCAGTGCACCATAATGCCATCAAATTATCAGGGATCAGAGTCTATAACTATTCTGGGAGTCACTGGTGGATCTCAAGAGTTAAGTAAGGTAGAGGTTAATATAAGTTTAACTGGTAAACAATGGAGGAAGCATACAGTTGTGAGCGGACCTGACGCACCTTGTATTTTGGGAATTGATTTTCTGAAAGAAGGGCGTTTCAAGGACCCTAGAGGTTACAAATGGGCTTTTGGAGTAGCTTCTATAGAAATTGATGGACAAAAATTGAAGCTGTCTGTCAGACCTGAACTTTCTGATGAATCTGCAGTCGTGGGACAACCTAAGATACAGGACATTAAATTGCCGGTTGCTTCTCAGACTGTGCATCACAGACAGTACAGAACCAACCGTGACTCTTTGTTGCCCATTCAGAATCTGATTCGTCAGTTGGAGAGTCAGAAAGTCGTCAGCAAAACTCATTCACCTTTCAACAGTCCAGGGTGGCCTGTGCAGAAGCAGAATAGAGACTGGCGTCTGACAGTAGACTACCGAGCCCTAAATGAAGTGACACCACCTATGAGTGCAGCAGTACCAGACATGATGGAGCTACAGTATGAGCTGGAATCCAAAGAGGCCAAATGGTATGCTACCATAGACATTGCTAATGCATTTTTCTCTATTCCCATAGCAGAGGAATGCAGGCCTCAGTTTGCTTTCACCTGGAGAGGAATCCAGTACACTTTCAACAGACTGCCAATGGGCTGGATCCACAGCTCAAGCATCTGTCATGCAGTGATCCACGATGCTCTGGAGAAGGGCGGTGCTCCAGAACACATCCAGTTCATCGATGATATCATCGTCTGGGGTAAAACTGCTGAGGAAGTCTTCGAGAAAGGTAACAAAATCATTGACATTCTTCTGGATGCAGGTTTTGCCATCAAGAGAGACAAGGTGAAAGGACCTACCACAGAGATTCAGTTTCTGGGAGTGCGGTGGCAGGATGGATGCAGACACATTCCAGTGGATGTGGTAAATAGAGTCTCTACCATGGCAAGTCCCACCAACAAGCAAGAGACCCTACGTTTCTTGGGGATAGTGGGATTTTGGAGACTACACATTCCTGGATACAGTCAGATTGTGAAACCTCTGTATGATGTGACTCGAAAGAGAAACCATTTCCACTGGGGACCTGAACAACAAGCAGCCTTTGACCAGATAAAGCAAGAGATAATTCAAGCGATGAGTCTGGGACCTGTCTGAGATGGTCCAGACATCAAGAACATTTTGTACACAGCTGCAAGTGACAATGGTCCAACCTGGTGCTTGTGGCAAAAAGCTCCAGGTGAGACACGTGGACGACCTCTTGGTTTCTGGAGTCGAGGTTACAGAGGTTCAGAGGCTAACTATACTCCAACAGAGGAAGAAATTTTAGCTGCCTACGAAGGAGTAAAAGCATCTTCTGAAGTGATTGGAACTGAATCACAACTTCTCTTAGCTCCCAGATTACCAGTTTTGAATTGGATGTTCAAAGGCAAAGGATCCACACCACATCATGCCACAGACTCAACATGGTCGAAGTGGATGGCTCTGATAACACAGAGAGCTTGAATGGGAAATCTTGAAAGACCTGGTCTAGTGGAGGTGATCTCAAGTTGGCCTGAAGGTGTCAACTGTGCTAAATCTCCAGAGGAGAAAGTAACTCGTGCTGAGGAAGCTCCTCCTTACAATGACCTTTCTGACGATGAAAGGAAATATGCTTTGTTCACAGACGGTTCCTGTCGTCTTGTTGGAAACAAGCGAAGGTGGAAGTCTGCAGTGTGGAGTCCAACACGCCGAGTTGCAGAGGCGAAAGATGGAGAAGGAGAATCCAGTCAGTTCGCAGAGGTAAAAGCTGTCCAGCTAGCTCTCGACGTGGCTGAACGTGAGAGATGGCCAAAGCTTTATCTCTACACCGACTCATGGATGGTAGCCAATGCTCTATGGGGTTGGCTAAAGAACTGGAAGAAGAGTGGCTGGCAGAGGAAAGGAAAACCCATTTGGGCAGCCAACCTGTGGCAGGACATTGCTGATCGAATCGAGAGAATTCCAGTGAAAGTGAGACACATCGATGCTCACATTCCTAAGAGCAAAGCTACTGAGGAACAGCAACACAACCATCAGGCAGATCTAGCTCAAGTAGACATGGACTCTAATCTTGATCTCGACTGGAAACACCGAGGTGAGACATTCTTAGCTCGGTGGGCTCATGATTCGTCAGGACATCAGGGCAGAGATGCGACATACCAATGGGCTCGTGACAGATCCATAGACATTTCCATGGATGCTATCACACAAGTCATCCATGTCTGTGACATTTGTGCTGCTATTAAGCAGGCAAAACGACTTAAGCCCTTGTGGTATGGTGACAGATGGTCCAAGTACAAGTATGGTGAAGCTTGGCAGATTGACTACATCACTCTACCACGTTCTCGTTCTGGTAAGCAATACGTGCTTACTATGGTAGAGGCAAACACTGGATGGTTGGAAACTTATCCAGTTCCACATGCAACTGCACGCAACACCATTCTCGGTCTGGAGAGACAGATCCTGTGGAGACACGGAACTCCAGAGAGGATTGAGTCAGACAACGGAACTCATTTCAAGAACAACCTTGTAAAGAGCTGGGCAAAAGAGCACGGTATTGAATGGATATTCCACATTCCCTACTATGCACCAGCTTCAGGGAAGATTGAACGCTACAACGGTTTGTTGAAGACCACTCTAAAAGCCATGGGGGGTGGATCTTTGAAGAACTGGGAAAAACATTTAGCACAAGCAACCTGGCTGGTAAATAGTAGAGGTTCAGTGAACCGAGCTGGACCTCCACATTCAGATTTGCTACGGAAAGTAGAAGGTGATAGAGTTCCTGTTGTTAGAGAAAAGAATCTGTTAGGTAAAACTGTTTGGGTATTTTCACCCTCAGGAGAGGCTTAACCTGTCCGAGGGGTGGTTTCAGCTGAAGGTCCGGGTCACACTTATTGGGTAATGCAAGAGAATGGTGAAATTCCGTGTATTCCACAAAGAAATTTAACTTTAGCTGAAAGAGGTTGATTTCAAACTGTTGTACAGCTACATCGCGTCCTAAGGAAGAATCAACGAGGAATCTACGGTGCACGAACCCTGAGATCCCTGAGAGCCCTGAGTCAACTAAGAGACCCTGAGAATCCCTGTTTCCCTTTTCTTTGCTTTGTCGGTGAAGAAATGAACTGTTTTCCTTTTTTTTTTTTCATTTTCTGATTTTCTTGGACTTTTGAATCATCTACATCTGAGCATAGCCGGAAGGGACTATGAACTTTACTCATGAACTGTAAATATCGTCTTGGATTGGATGGACAGTATGAACGGCCAATGAAATTGTTTAGAAGGGGTGGACTGTCACCGGCTGAGGCTGTCCCCTTAAGAAAGGGAATATGGTGGACGGAAGTTGGTAAACGGAAAGAATAGTCTAAACTAATTTCATTGGTGAAGTGGGAGGAAGCACCTTCTGAACTGGGAGTGAACTGGGCATTCCAGCACTTCTCTGTCAGTCTTGCTTCCGCCTCTCCACAGTGCAGCAGCTCTGTGTGTGCTGGGCTTTCCGCCAAGGCTTCGGCCTTGAGAACTGATAAAGGCCTGTATTAACTCCTTTCCAATTAACACAAACTGCTTCTAACTTTTTTTTCCCTCTCTTTTCTTTCTCTTTCTATCCCACTCTGGGGAAAGGGGGAAAGAGGGGGGAGCGGAGGTGGGAGAACCCCCTCAGCAAGGGGGGGGGAACTCTCATTTCTGTGTTACTCTGTTGTATATCTTTGTATATATTGTAAATATTGTAAATTTGTATATATTCCCCTGCATATCCTACATTGCTTTGTAAATATAAAGCTCCACTGCTTTGCTAATTCAGCTTGTGAGTTTTTTTTCTTTCCCTTTACCTTACAAGGGGGAAGGGAGGAGGTTTCCTGGCCTTACCCTTCCAACCCACGACAAGTTTGACCCTATGGAGTATTGGAATAGCTTTCCTCTTGTGAAGCCTCTTTTTATTCTGGCTATGCACGCTGTAGAACACCTCACTCCTAAGAGCCTTTCAGCACCTCACATTTTCTCATGGTGATCTCAAGTGTTACTTTAGAAAGGGTTAATAAAGTGAGCAACAAATCTATTTCCTGTTCATAAACCAGACACTTTTACAAAATAATGGAAAAGAAAAAGAAACACTGGAATTAGAGCATCAAAACTGAGATGTGAGTTCTGGTGCAATGGAGGGATGGCATGTGGGCTTGTTAGGCTCTTGTTCTCAGAATATAGATTTGTGCTTCTCTGAGACATGTGTGCATGTATATCAATCTGTGTGTATGGCTTTGTGTACATATCATAGAAAACACGTACCTCTTTAGTTTTAGTCATTGGGATTTTTTCCCTCTTAAATCACAATATTCTTTCCCATCAATTCTATGTGGCTTTAGCAGCCCTGACCTTTCAAGCTGCCTGTTTGGGCCAGTGTTTATCAGATGACCATTTGACCTCCTTGTTAATTGTACTTAATTACATCCTGTTGTGACATTTTGAAATAAGGAGGGGAGTTTATGGATCTGCTCCAAAAAGCTGAAGACTTAAACGGCAGCAGAATTCAGTGGTATGAGGAGCTGAGTAATCTCTAGTTAGGGGAATAAGAGCTGCGCCTTGTCCAGTTCATTGCAAAATTTGATCCTTAAACCATTCCTTTTTCTTTTAGGATCCTTGGTACTTCTGAGAATAAAATCATACCATTTTCTTCATTGTGAGAAGGACTTCTCCTCTCTGATCTCATCATGGAGCTTTCTCCAGTGAGATCAAGGAAGGAGTGAGAAGCTGATCAACAATACTGCAGAGGCTGAAGTTCACATATAATGATATAGGAGACAAGACCTTCTTATTTGATAGTGCTTGTATATAGCTGACAGTTTTTGAAACACATGAGTTTAACCATATTGCTTTTCTTTTCACTAAGGATGACATATATATACATATATTTTTATATATATATATGCACTTCCTCTACTGCTGTTGTTCCATAGCTCACTTTCCAGAAACTTGATTTATAAGACTGCAGTAAACTTAATTTCCTATGATAAATGAAAACAAAAGGGAATGATAAATACCATGTGAAAATCTAGACCCAAGACTTCAACAATCACAAGGCTTAAGAACATGCCTTCAATTTTATTTAGTTAAAACACTGCTAATTAGACTTATTGGAGAATGAGGTGCTATGAAGAATTGTTTGTAGTAGTAAACTACACATAATTATGGAATTATTGCAAATGGTTGAACATCCATCATGAGTCATATTCTAAACAAAATAGAGAAGTTACTGCTCTGTTGAGAGATTCTAGGGTTTCATAGTTTCATAGTTTCATTCAGGGTTGGAAGGGACCACAAGGATCATCTAGTTCCAACCCCCCTGCCATGGGCAGGGACACCCCACACTAGATCAGGCTGGACAGAGCCTCATCCAGCCTGCCCTTAAACACCCCCAGGGACGGGGCCTCGACCACCTCCCTGGACAACCCATTCCAGGGTTTCACCACTCTCATGGTGAAGAACCTCCTCCTCACATCTAGCCTGAATCTCCCCACCTCCAGCTTCATTCCATTCCCCCTAGTCCTATCACTACCTGATATCCTGAGAAGTCCTTCCCCAGCCTTCCTGTAGGCCCCCTTCAGATACTGGAAGGCGACAATTAGGTCTCCTCGGAGCCTTCTCTTCTGCAGACTGAACAGCCCCAACTCCCTCAGTCTGTCCTCATAGGAGAGGTGCTCCAGCCCTCTGATCATCCTTGTGGCCCTTCTCTGGACACGTTCCAGCACCTCCACATCCCTCTTGTAATAGGGGCTCCAGAACTGGACACAGTACTCCAGGTGGGGTCTCACCAGGGCTGAGTAGAGGGGGAGGATCACCTCCCTCGACCTGCTAGCCACACTTCTCCTGATGCAGCCCAGGATCTGATTGGCTTTGCGGGCTGCAAGTGCACACTGAGAGCTCATGTTGAGCTTTTTGTCCACCAGCACCCCCAAGTCTCTCTCCTCAGGGCTACCCTCCAGCCAGTCACTGCCCAGCCTGTATTTGTGCCTGGGATTGCCTCGACCCAGATGCAGGACCCTGCACTTGCTCTTATTGAACTTCATGAGGTTGGCCTGTGCCCACCTCTCCAGCCTGTCAAGGTCCCTCTGGATGGCCTCCCTTCCCTCCAGCGTGTCTGCTGCACCACACAGCTTGGTGTCATCAGCAAACTTGCTGAGGGTGCACTCAATGCCACTGTCCATGTCCCCCACAAAGATGTTGAATAAGACAGGTCCCAGGACTGATCCCTGAGGGACTCCACTTGTCACTGGCCTCCACTGGGACATGGACCCATTGACAGCCACTCTTTGGGTGCGGCCATCAAGCCAGTTCCTTATCCATCTAGTGGTCCACCAATCAAACCCATGTGTCACCAGTTTGGAGACCAGGATGTGGTGCGGGACAGTGTCGAAGGCTTTGCTCAGGTCCAGGTAAATGACATCAGTTGCTCGCCCCTCATCTATTAATTTTGTCACCTGCTCATAGAAGGCCACCAGGTTGGTCAGGCAGGATTTGCCCTTGGCAAAGCCATGCTGACTGTCCATGATTCTGACCATGAACTGAACAATATTGTTGAGAAAGTTAAAAGCCTATACTATGTCTTAGAGGTAGCAAAGGTTAAGTCTACATGTCAACTATGTACAATTATATTTGCATAGTTAAATGTTTTTACATGTTGATTTAAGTTAGAAGTTTACATGATTAAAAATAAAATATAGAATTTGATGAATGTCATAGTAAGACATAGTTAAATTCTCTTTCGAGTTAAACAACTGTAACCATAACTGAAATCATACAAATACATGAAAGTTTCAGGGAGGGCTGGCTTAATTTTCAGAATGCTGAGAGATATCAGCTCAACTATTAGGAGTGTGGGGAAGCCATTATTATAACAAATAAAATGAGCTTCAGGAGATATCTTTTCTGCTCCAGAGTTCTGTTACACCTATAGACACCTCTGAAATCAGCCTAAGCATTCTGCTTGTAAATAACTTGGTGACAAATACATAAATGCTGTCCCAGGCAGAATATATGTGAAAAATCAGAGGAGGCATGTTACTCTTATTTTACACATTGACACCAATCATTCTTTTTTCGGTTTTTTTCTGGTTTTTGTTTGGTTTGGGGTTTTTTTGAGTGGTGTGATGATTTTGTTCAGACAGTTGCTGGATGAACAGTTCTGTCTGCTCAAAGCGTCATGCTTTTGCTGTTTTAGAAATTATTCTTTTTCTGCCATTTTGACACTTCTGAGTCCTTCAGACTTTGATTATCGTCAAGACTCTCTGACTAAAGTAACCTACTGTAAGGGATCACCATCTATTTTCATGTTCGGAGCTGCCAAACAGAGAGGGACTGGGGGTGCTGATTGACAGCTGCCTAAACATGAGCCAGCAGTGTGCCCAGGTGGCCAAGAAGGCCAATGGCATTCTGACCTGCATTAGGAATAGTGTGGCCAGCAGGAGCAGGGAAGTCATTGTGCCCCTGTACTCTGCATTGGTTAGGCCGCACCTTGAGTACTGTGTCCAGTTCTGGGCCCCTCAGTTTAAGAAGGACATTGCGACACTTGAACGTGTCCAGAGAAGGGCAACAAGGCTGGTGAAAGGCCTTGAGCACAAGCCCTATGAGGAGAGGCTGAGGGAGCTGGGATTGTTTAGCCTGGAGAAGAGGAGGCTCAGGGGTGACCTCATTGCCCTCTACAACTACCTGAAGGGTGGTCGTAGCCAGGAAGGGGTTAGTCTCTTCTCCCAGGCAACCAGCACCAGAACAAGGGGACACAGTCTCAAGCTGCGCCAGGGGAAGTTTAGGCTCGAGGTGAGGAGAAAGTTCTTCACTGAGAGTCATTGGTCATTGGAATGGACTGCCTGGGGGGGTGGTGGAGTCACTATCCCTGGAGGCGTTCTAGAGGAGATTGGATGTGGCACTTGGTGCCATGGTCTAGTCATGAGGTCTGTGGTGACAGGTTGGACTCGATGATCCTCGAGGTCTCTTCCAACATTAGCGATACTGTGATACTGTGATGTAAAGCTAATCTTTTCGTGGCAAAAATATTTTTGTGATGTGTACTTTTCCTCCTTTACTCTTCTTTCCATCAGCGAAGGTGTAATGCTTGATGGCTAACCCAGAGATCTTTTAATTCATTGATGGTTGGTTTCTGCCCTTGAAAGAGGCTTGAAATGTTTATTAAATTTGGTAAGTTTTAAGTTTCTTTCAGTCAAAAAAATTACAGGTGTTTTCTTTCCTTCTTGTTGAGGGGATTTTTTCTGTATGAGGGTTATAGATAGTTGAAAAAATCTGTTTTTCCAATAACAAATAATGATCAGATTAGACTAGTACAGCTGTAGAGGAGAGGATGGGTATTGAATCAGTATCACAAGCTGTCAAAATCACAGCCAGCTCCCGAAATGGCTGTTAAAACCTGCTGTCTGAAAGTTCCACTCCTCACCACTGCTGCCAGTCTCCTGGGTCATCCCTCCTTAACATCTGTTGTATATGTCTGAGAGGGTCCATCCCTGCTGTGCTTCTGCCCCTGTAATTCTCTTTCTCAGCACCACTGCTTATGCTTTCATAGGTGGGTCCTTGGTGTTGGCCAACAGTGGGCATTTATAGGGCAGACCTTCAAAATGAGTATGCAGGATGGAATTCCAGTCTGAACTCTGAAATTATTTGAGACATACTGACATACCTGCTATGCACATGGCCTGTGACCATCTATTTTTTTCCCAAATGTATTTAATATCCTATTTTTAATACATCATATCAGGATATATTGTATGCAATATGACACTTCTCTACCTTCTAAATAGGCTGTTCTTGAAAACTTTCTTCTTCATTGTTGTTACAGATGGACTATTTCTTATGGAATGTTTGGTCAGTGTTAATGGGTATAGGTAATATTAAAATAGTTGTGAGCACAGGGTAAGCAGTAAACAGTGCCTTTCCAGGCAACGTTGTCTGGCATGCAGACACAACTTCCAGGGAAACTTTTCTGACAAATTCCATGATGAGAAATGAATGGAGTTTGTTAGATTGCATGTGTGAGTAGTAAATAGTGAAGTGTCTTGACATCTCTGGGTGGTGAAGCCCCAAAACAGATAGCTTTTAAGAAATAATGGGTTAGCAATTGAAGGAAGCACAAATCACATAGAGCAATAAATCGACTAAGGCATGGGACACTGTGACAGAGAAAGGAGATAAGTGATAAGAACTGACAGAGCAAGCATGATTCAGGGCCGACAAGGTCAAACTAACCCTAACAGCTTTGTCAAGTCAGCGGAACCAAGCCAGGCACACCGGGAATTGACCAAATTAGGAAAAGAGTTCAAAAGTTTAAGAGAGGAAGACTCATCAGAAGACCCCTGCCCATGATGAAGGCCACCGGAATGACCACCAAGAAGATCCTCAAAAGAGATGTCCCTGCCCACGCTCCACCTACACCACGCCTCTTATGAATATGTATGCAAAGATATGATTATGTATGTGATCTGATGCAATACTACGTCCAAAACTGTATAAAAGACATGCTTTTGTTACGGGAAAGGTAGAAATCCATTTAGTGATTTCTCCAACGCGTTGCTAATAAAATACCTCCTGTCTATCTGACTTAAACTGAGTCTCTTAGGCAGTTATTCTTGCCTTTTGGGGCAAAATTCGGCATCATTTTCTGGCGAGCCAGGCAGGAGCCAGACAGGAGATCCAGACCTTAAGGGGTCCTCCCGAGCCGGGTCCGGGGCCGGGACCCTCTGGGCGCCCCTGACGACTTTTTGTCTGAAGAGACCCCCCCGGACCAGCGCTCGTTGGTGGACGAAGGGTTACCTGCATCTCCTGCTCCAATCAAGAGGTATTTTAATTGTTTATTGATTTTGGGATAAAGCGCTTTGACTGGGAAACGGGGACCAGACGTGGTCACCTGATGGGAAGGCCCGGGGACGCCCTGGCAAAATCCCGTATATAGGGGTTCGAGTCCCCACTGGAAATAGGGGTTGGAGTCCCCACTGGAAATAGGGGTTGGAGTCCCCGCTGGAAATAGGGGTTCGAGTCCCCACTGGGTGTTTGTTAATCGGGTGTATGTTTCTCTTTCATCTTAATGTTGTTGCTGTGCTTCTGAGAGGATACATTTGTGTTATACTTTTGTCTAACATTGTTATGTTGTCTGCAAGAATCTCGCAATTTAGTACTCGGTATTTTGTGTTAACTGTAATCTCTTTTGTGTGTAAGAATTTATTGTGATATCATCTGCAAACCATACCTTGGTTTACAGCTGACATCCCGAAGCTGACTGGTATCGGTATTATACGGTTGACCAGCGACATCTCGTGGTAAAGCAGTGTACTCGGGTAGACCGGAAAGGTAGGATAGTTTGGATGGATGCGTTAAGAGTGTGAGTAAATGAGACGCAGCATCGCTGCGAAGCGAGAGGGAGTCCTGATCCGCATTTCCTGTTCTTCGCGAGAAGCCAGGTCGGAGACGGACAAAGCGATTGGAAATTGTGTGTTAAAATATATATATTGGTATATAGTGCTTGTGGGAGAAAGAGACTATTCCGGGAACAGCCATGGGAGGGCGACAGAGTAAGGACGTAAATATGAAAACTCCATTAGGATGTATCTTGAAGCATTGGAAGGACTTGGGAGGAATTCCAGGGGGAAGCATAAGTAAAAAGACACTCCTTAAATATTGTACACAGTGGTGGCCATTGTATAAGTTAGACGACAATGAGAAATGGCCACCGGAGGGAACAACTAATTATAACACTGTTTTACAACTGATGCTCTTCCTCCGCCGGCTCAATAAATGGGATGAGGTGATGTACGCAGACATGTTCTTCACTCTAAGGAATAAACCTGAGTGGCAAAAAGAGTGCGGAATTAATGTAGCCCCTCAGGATCCCCTAGTACTAGCCCTGGAAAGGGATAAGAAGGGTCCAAAGCCTAAAGAATGTTGCTGTGATGCATGTAGTATTGGACAGCAGTGTCTCAAGCTAACAAGAAGAGATAGTGGAAAGGAGAGCAAAATAAGCCTGAGGGAATACCATCCATTCGCTCCAGGGTGGGAAGGGCCTCTTCCCAGGCCAAAAGAGGAACAAGGGGATCCCAGCCCATTAAAGGAACTGGAGCAATGGTGGAAATCTAAGTTTGGGCACAGCCCTCAGAAGTTAGACAACAGTTGGGAGGAAGATAGTCCATTAAAATCGGGGATTGACGAGAGGAAAAGCAGCCCTCAGGGACTAGATAGTCCACAGGGGTCGGGGAGCTACATGGATGCTGACAGCCCACCCAGACTAGAAGTCGAAAGGGAGGAAGGCAGTCCGTCAGGAGCAGAGAGCCAAAGGGAGACACGTAGCCTGCCCGAGCTCAGTCCATATGGGGATAACAACACATCCAGAAGTGGAGACGTTTGTAGAATGGAAACCAGCACACCAAGGACTGGGGACAAAAGTAACTCACTGGGAAGCGGCATCTCTAAACTGAGAGGCGACATCTCTGAATTGAGATATAGTGAAAAGGATGATAACGAGACATGCAAAAAGGGGGGCAGAGAACAACTTAATATAGTAATTCAGATAAAGGATGAGAGAAATGGGAGGGGAGCAGAGGATGAGAGGGACAGCAGCCCGGGACAGGATAGGAGCCGGCAGATACAAAAAGGGCGACAGACGCAGGACGAGAATCGGATGGATTGTGTAATAGAGATAGGAGGGGAAAATGAAGAACAGGAAAGGGGGAAGAGGAAAGAGAAGAGAAAGAATAGGGGAGACATTGAAGCACAGGAAGGAGATCCCGGGGAAGAGATCGGTCACTCGTATTATACCAGATCTGTGGCACGGGGGGAAGCAAAGCAAAGAGAGGAAGGGAACCATACGATAGCTCCTCTCCGACAAGTTGTACCAACGTTAGGGGAAAAGACTAGAGTAAAGGTGCCGTTCTCGACAAATGATTTGAACAGTTGGAGGGATGAGGCAAGGAATTTCAGGAGAAATCCTGAGGGAGTGGCGAAGAGGTTTGAATTAATGGCAAAGAATTTAGATATTGATTGGGAGGATATAGAAGTGATGCTGTCAGAATTGACAGATACAGAAAGGGAACTCGTATTGGAAACAGGAAAACGACATGCTCAAGTATTATCAGGAAGACTAGAAGATAATTTTCCCAGCAATAAACCAGAATGGGACCCGGGCAATGCCGAGCACTATCAACAGCTAGTGCAGTATAGAAAACTGATAGCGATGGGCTTGCGTAATGCGATCCCTAAGGCTATCAATTGGTCAATGCTATATGACATCAGACAGGGAAAGAATGAGACCCCATCAGAGTTTTTGGATAGACTTAGGGCAGCGATGAGACAATATACACCCCTGGACCCAGCAACAGAGGAAGGGAAACAGCACTTGTTAGGGTTGATGATGGGACAGAGTAACCCAGACATCAGGAAGAAATTACAAAAACTTGAGCATCCAGCAAATAAAAACCTAGAGACACTGCTGAATGAGGCATGGAAAGTATACAATAATAGAGAGATTGAGGAGAAGAAAAAAGAGGACAGGAGGATAGCGAGAGTAGTGGCTGTAGCAGTGGCAGCTCAGAAGACAGGTTACTCGGAACCTGGAACCAGGGGAAGAGGTAGAGGCAACCCAGCAGGAAGGGGAGGGAGACTCCAACCCCACCCAGCTAGGGTGGGGTCAAATCAATGTGCGCACTGCCTACAGATGGGACACTGGAAGCGAGAATGCCCCCAACGAAGGGAAAGGCTCATGGCCACTACTACTACCACACATCAGGATAGTGAATGAGGGGGACCGGTGGGCCATACCCTAGCAGACCCACTGGTTAAAATGGAGCTAGGGGAAGGTAAAAAGGAATTGAACTTTTTGATTGATACGGGAGCAACTTTTTCGGTTTTAAATCAGGAATTGGTACCTAAGAGTGATGAATTTGTACAAGTTGTGGGAGCAACAGGCCAACCAGAAAAGGCTTACTTTTTGAAACCCATTAAATACAAAATTGGGAAACAAATGGGAATTCATCAGTTCCTGTATTTACCAAATTCGCCAAAGCCCTTATTGGGGAGAGACCTATTGGAGAACTTGGGAGCCATAATAAAGTTCAACAAAGACAAATTGGAATTACAAGTAAATGAGGAACAACTGATTACAGCTCTAAGCCTAACGATCAGTTGTGTGGAACCTAAACCTGAGAATCACAATTTAGAGCGAATTCTGAACAAGACGTACCCATTAGTGTGGGCTACTGATATACCTGGAAAATCAAAACAAGCAGTACCGATTGTTGTTGAACTTAAAGTTGGGGCAAAACCGGTGATAAGAAAACAATACCCTCTGAGGATAGAAGACAGGAAGGGGATCGAGCCCATAATCGAAAGGTTTTTGGAACTGGGGTTATTGGTAGAATGCGAATCAGATTTTAATACACCAATCCTGCCAGTAAAGAAACCTAACGGAGCCTATAGACTAGTTCAGGATCTGAGAGCAGTAAACGAAATAACCAAGACATTACATCCGGTAGTTGCTAATCCATACACACTTTTAACTAGACTGAAGGATAATTTGGCCTGGTTCACCGTATTAGATTTAAAAGACGCATTCTTCTGCCTTCCCTTAGCTCCCGAGAGTCAAAAGATTTTTGCCTTTGAGTGGGAATCTGTAGATAGAGGAAGAAAGACTCAACTTACCTGGACGGTATTGCCCCAAGGATGGTGCAATTCCCCCACGATTTTTGGGAACCAGTTAGCCAAAGAATTAGAACAGTGGGAAAGGCCGCTGGGAGATGGCACCCTTCTGCAGTATGTAGACGACCTCCTAATAGCAACAATGACAGAGGAAGAATGCATTGAATGGACTATTTCCTTGTTAAATTTCCTGGGTTTAAGTGGATATCGAGTTTCTCAACAGAAAGCACAGCTAGTGCAAAAAGAAGTGGTGTACCTGGGATACGAAGTCTCCAGAGGACAGCGATCCCTGGGAGCAGCTAGGAAAGAGGCCATCTGCCAGATACCTAAACCAGAGACGGTGAGAGATCTGCGCGCCTTTCTGGGGATGACAGGTTGGTGTCGGCTATGGATCTACCAGTACGGGATACTCGCTAAACCACTGTATGATTTGTTGAAGGAGACTAAGAACGTCCTAGTTTGGACTCCCGAGGCAGAAGGGGCCTTCAAGAAGTTGAAGCTGGAGCTAATGAGAGCACCGGCCTTAGGTCTCCCAGATGTATCAAAACCATTCTGGCTGTTCTCCCATGAGCGGCAAGGGATGGCCCTAGGAGTCCTAGCACAGCAATTGGGACCACACAAGAGAGCTGTGGCCTACTTCTCCAAGCGATTGGATGAAGTAAGTAAAGGATGGCCAGGCTGTCTGAGGGCAGTGGCCGCAGTAATAATTAACATAGAAGAGGCCAGGAAGCTCACGTTGGGTCAAAAGATGACTGTGTTAGTGTCTCACACTGTGTCAGCTGTGCTGGAACAGAAAGGCAACCATTGGCTGTCGCCTTCCAGATTCCTAAAATACCAGGCCATCCTGGCTGAATCAGATGACATAACCATTCAAGTAACTAACATTGTGAACCCAGCTTCATTTCTAGAAGGAAGAGACCCAGCAGAACCCATCGAACACGACTGCCTGGAAACAATTGAAGCAGTCTACTCCAGTCGCCCGGATCTCAAAGAAGAGCCGTTCGAAGATGCGGATAACTGGTTCTCAGATGGCAGCAGCTTCGTGAAGCGAGGAGTAAGAATGGCTGGCTATGCAGTCACTACTACAGAAAGGGTAATTGAGTCGAACCCCTTGCCTGCAGGGACCTCAGCTCAAAAGGCAGAACTGATAGCTCTGACTCGAGCCCTGGAATTGGCGGAGAACATGCAAATTAATATATGGACAGACTCTAAATATGCCTTTTCCATTGTACATGCTCATGGAGCCATTTGGAAAGAAAGAGGACTGTTGACTACACAAGGAAAAACGGTCAAACATGCAGAGGAGGTTCTGCGATTGCTAGAGGCGGTCCAGCTCCCAGCACAAGTGGCCATAATGCATTGTAAGGGACATTTGAAAGGTAACACTATTCCAGAAATAGGAAATAGGAAGGCAGATACAGAAGCTAAATTGGCTGCCACGAGGACTAGGGAAGTGAAAATAACGGCCCTAATACCAGGAGAGCTGGATACCAACATCCAGCCAGATTACCAGGAATCAGATCATAGGTGGATATGAAGAAGGAAGGGCAAAATAATAGAAAATGGTTGGGGTCAATTGGAAACAGGACAGTTAGTAATACCAGGAAACGTGATGTGGCAGTTTGTAAAGGCAGAACATGAGAAGGCCCATTGGGGTCTAGATTCGCTTTACCAATATTTGCAAACCAGGATAGCAGGACCGAAATTATTTACTACTATAAAACACGTTACATCCCAGTGCGAGCGGTGTCTGAAAAACAACCCGAATACGGGAACCAAGGTACACCAAGGAGCCATAAATCGAGGTAAATTCCCAGGTGAAGTATGGCAAATTGATTTTTCTGAACTCCCAAGAAAAGGGGGGTTTCGGTATTTGTTGGTATTAACTGATACGTTTTCTGGGTGGCCTGAAGCATTCCCTTGCAGGACAAATAAGGAAAGAGAAGTAACTAAAGTACTGTTGAATGAAATTATTCCACGGTTTGGGGTACTGAAGAATACCAGTGCCAGGCAAGATCATGGAACAGGTCATCCTGAGTGCAATAACACAACACTTACAGGATGGCCAAGGGATCAGGCTCAGCCAACATGGATTTAGGAAGGGCAGGTCCTGCCTGACCAACCTGATCTCCTTCTATGATCAGGTGACCACGTCTGGTGGATGTGGGGAGGCCTGTGGATGTAGTTCACCTGGACCTCAGCAAGGCCTTTGAAACCGTCCCCCATAGCAAACTCCTGGCCAAGCTGTCAGCCCATGGCTTGGACAGCAGCACTCTGAGCTGGGTTAGGAACTGGCTGGATGGCCGAACCCAGAGAGTGGTGGTGAATGGTGTCACATCCAGCTGGCAGCCAGTCAGTAGTGGAGTCCCCCAGGGATCAGTGCTGGGCCCCATCCTCTTTAACATCTTTATTGATGATCTGGATGAGGGCATTGAGTCTATCATCAGTAAATTTGCTGATGACACCAAGCTGGGGACAGGAGTTGATCTGCTAGAGGGTTGAGAGGCTTTGCAGAGAGACCTTGACAGGCTGGACAGATGGGCAGAGTCCAACGGCATGAGATTTAACGCATCAAAGTGCCGGGTTCTGCACATTGGCCACAACAACCCCATGCAGTGCTACAGGCTGGGGTCAGAGTGGCTGGAGAGCAGCCAGGCAGAGAGGGACCTGGGGGTACTGGTTGATGGTAGGATGAACATGAGCCTGCAGTGTGCCCAGGCAGCCAAGAGGGCCAATGGCATCCTGGCCTGCATTAAGAACAGTGTGGCCAGCAGGAGCAGGGAGGTCATTCTGCCCCTGTACACTGCACTGGTTAGGCCACGCCTCGAGTACTGTGTCCAGTTCTGGGCCCCTCAGTTTAGGAAGGATGTTGACTTGCTGGAACGAGTCCAGAGAAGGGCAACGAAGTTAGTGAGGGGCTTGGAACACAAGCCCTATGAGGAGAGACTGAGGGAGCTGGGGCTGCTTAGCCTGGAGAGGAGGAGACTCAGGGGTGACCTTATTGCTCTCTACAACTACCTGAAGGGGGGTTGTAAACAGGCAGAGGTTGGTCTCTTCTCCCAGGCAACCAGCACCAGAACAAGAGGACACAGTCTCAGGCTGCGCCAGGGGAAGTTCAGGCTGGAGGTCAGGAGGAAGTTTTACACAGAGAGAGTGATTGCCCATTGGAATGGGCTGCCTGGGGAGGTGTTCAGGAGGAGACTTGACAGGGTGCTTGGTGCCATGGGTTAGTTGATTAGGTGGTGTTGGGTGATAGGTTGGACGTGATGATCTTGAAGGTCTCTTCCAACCTGGTTTATTCTATTCTATTTCTGTGCAAAAGCAGTGAGAGCAATAAGCAAAGCATTACAAATCAAATGGCAATTACACACGCCTTACCGTCCACAGGCCAGTGGGCAAGTGGAAAAGATGAATCACCTTATTAAACAGCAAATTGCCAAAATATGTCAGGAGACTAATTTGCAGTGGTATCAAGCTCTGCCTATTGCTCTACTGAGGCTGAGAGTCAAACCAAGATCAAAAGAAAAGTTAAGCCCATTTGAAATTTTGTATGGTAGACCTTATGCTATGCAAGTCGTGAATGGGGACGCTATAGGCCAAATCGGTGATCAGTATATTTATGATTATGTAATTACGGTGGGAAAACAGTTCGACAAAAATGCTACTGTGGTGATAGAGCACCAACCTAAACAACCTGATTGTAAATTGCATTCGTTTAATCCCGGTGATTGGGTGTATGTTAAGAATCTTTTAGTGAAACCCCTACAAGAGAAGTGGGAAGGACCTTTCCAAGTGCTGCTGACTACCTTCACCGCGGTTCGAATCAAGGAGCGACCTATGTGGATCCATTATTCACGAGTCAAGAAAGCTCCGGAGAACAAACCAGAGGAGCAGACGTCATGATCCTGACTCCACCTCAAACATTTACAACTCTGATCACTGGACTCTCGATAAGTATAGCTCTTCCCCAAGGCTCTGCCCCAATAGACCCATGGTCTCATGCACACCAGTGTATCCACCCGGAGAGGGGAGAGAAGGGACCCTATTTCAAGGTTTATGCCTTACGTAACAATCAGCCATACATGAGTAAAGTATGGCATCAGCCCTCCATGGTAGCATACAAGGGAGATCAAATCCAAATTGGGTGTCGAGAGCTTGACCCAGTGGAAGGAAAAACAAGGCAGCTAGTATTAACAATTCGACCCTTGATGCCAGACTCTAAACATAACCTAATTACCTTTAGTCCAGTGAAAATGGGCAAGCCCACCGTCTGGGTCCAGCAAAAGGGTCCAATTTCATGCCAGTGGAGTGACTTCAGGGAAGATCCACCCGGATTACAACCCCATAACTCGATAATTTATAGAGAAGATCCGCTTGGGGAACTACATCCCCAAAACCTAACCCTTGACCTACACCCTCTTCTCTTTCCTGCGGGAAAGATCGTAGCATCTAATGGTCCTGAGGAAGGGAAAGCACGGTGTGAAATAGCATTTAGATTGGATCAATCAATGTCCTTCGTATGCGAAAGACAGTTGAAAATGCTGGAACAGGGTTTAGGCTTCCCTGGGCATGCTGTCGAATATAAGGTGCAATTACCGGGGGACGTGATCCCATTGTATCCAGATTTAGACTTGCCCCAAGAAACCACTCTACCAATAGGATGTAAAATAGTACATAACCTAACCTTTATAGGGCCTCAAGTGATAAGAAGATCTAACGAACTAAAATTATTGTTAGACCCCACTTATTCCCTGAAAAAGGTGCAGATGAACATTCACGCCGATGTTACACATTTGCAGAAGGATTGCCGACCATTTATACAGCAAAGCCTTAAGGGATGGAATGCATGGCTGGCAACTAGGTCTTATCACAGACGGGCGCAAAGAGATATAAGTGGATGGGTCGGCACTGGATTTGGAATACTAAATGCAGTGGATCAAGAGGTATTGGTGAACAAATTAAGTACTGTCACCACCAACTTAGGAAAACTCAAAGTGCCCCTGAGTTCATCTGTGCTTACATTAGCAGAAACACAATCGCTAGTAGTAAAATTACTAACCATGGTAGCAAACCATACTGCAGAGGATTTTGTGAAGCTCGCTGATTATACAGGGGAACTTAGTAGAGACATTGCACTCGCTATCCAATGCTCTCAGACACAACAATGGGTACAATCAGTAGCGGCAGGAATAATGAGAGAGGGAATGTCAGGTACATTACCTCAAGAAATAAGGGAAACAATATTAAAGGACAATCATACTACACAATTTGAGAAGGACCACCAAGCCTGGTGGCAATTAGTAAATTTCACTTATGAGCCTCAACGAGATCACATTGAAGCCTATGTCCTCACCATCAGTGCGGCAGAAGAAAGAGCTATCTTTCCTATCCTCACTCTAGGGACAATACATCAAGATGTCATAGTCAGACCAATAGACCACAATGTCTGGGCCAGTTACGATTATACCAAAAATAGGTGGCAATCAGTTAGCACAGAGGCATGTATTCCTAGAGGACAACTAGGTTATGTTTGCGAAAACGCTGTAGTAGAAGCAGAAGATTTATGCTTAGATGTCGAAAATAGTGTATGTACCTTTGAAATGCTTTCACATAATAGAACACAATCACAAGTTTACTATATAGGGAATGGGTGTGCTTGCGTGAGGACAGCTTGTGACAACGTCACTATAGATAATTGCCAAGAGGAGACTAACAATACTAACTTCTGTGTGTGCAACTTCACCAAGATAGTGGGTTGTGATTTTCATTATACTGTCCCAATAACTACTCAACAGCTAATTAACGCAGATTTTAACCTATATCAAGAGATACCGAAATTACAAATAGGGATGGACGTCAAAATTCTTAAAGCGATGCTTGCACATCCTAAAGTGAAGAAATTGGTGCAAAAGGTGAATCAAACGACTAAACGAATGGTATGGCAGGTAGAACATAATTCAGAAAAAATAAAGGATGTCCTGACCAAAGTAGAACAAGTAGGCCAGCAACATTGGTGGGACATCTTTACAGGATACTCCCCAACAGCTACACAGGTCTTCAACTATCTGGTGCACCCAATGCTAATAGTAATTGTAGTTCTGTTACTATTAACTCTCGCAAATATTTGTATGTGGTGGAGACTAAGAATCATACTAAAAAGGACCCAAATGGTTTGGGCTATGGTACGAGCGTATCAGAGCCCTATTGGATTAGAATTTGACGAAAGAATTCGTAAGTTATAAGAAAAAGGGGGGAAATGAAGCCCCAAAACAGATAGCTTTTAAGAAATAATGGGTTAGCAATTGAAGGAAGCACAAATCACATAGAGCAATAAATCGACTAAGGCATGGGACACTGTGACAGAGAAAGGAGATAAGTGATAAGAACTGACAGAGCAAGCATGATTCAGGGCCGACAAGGTCAAACTAACCCTAACAGCCTTGTCAAGTCAGCGGAACCAAGCCAGGCACACCGGGAATTGACCAAATTAGGAAAAGAGTTCAAAAGTTTAAGAGAGGAAGACTCATCAGAAGACCCCTGCCCATGATGAAGGCCACCGGAATGACCACCAAGAAGATCCTCAAAAGAGATGTCCCTGCCCACGCTCCACCTACACCACGCCTCTTATGAATATGTATGCAAAGATATGATTATGTATGTGATCTGATGCAATACTACGTCCAAAACTGTATAAAAGACATGCTTTTGTTACGGGAAAGGTAGAAATCCATTTAGTGATTTCTCCAACGCGTTGCTAATAAAATACCTCCTGTCTATCTGACTTAAACTGAGTCTCTTAGGCAGTTATTCTTGCCTTTTGGGGCAAAATTCGGCATCAGTGGAAGTGAGCAGAGAGTTAACATGAGCAGGAACTAAGGAGATGTGGGAAGATAGAATAGGCTTTAATGTTTAGCTTTTACTCCCCTGCCAGTTGCCCTATGATGATATACACCCTTTCACCCTCTTCTGAAGTTATGTTCTGTCTGTATACTTTTACAGTGTCAAAACAGTTATAACTTACACCTATTTTCTGACCATTGGATCCCAGAGGTATAACTTCTGTTCCTAGTCAGTTGCAGCTGAACCCAAGAGGGATCTTTTTTTCCTGTCATTTGTTAACCTTGAGGTTGCGTTGATCTGACATCCTGACTTCTGCACACAGTTAGAAACCTGGGAATAATTGTTAGTTTTCTTTGTGATGATCTGTGATTACAGAAAAAAAAATTAAATGTGGGAAAGAAAAGGAATTCCATTGGCAAATTTGTCTTTGCCAAAGATCAGGCAAAACAGACATCACTGCAAATTCAAACAGAATTCAGCCACGGTGATGTAAAGATTAGCTAATTTATCGATGCATGAGCTCAAAGCTACATGATACAGTGATCTTTGGTCTGATCTGTTGTATCCCTTCAAGAAAAGATTTATCACTAATGAACATGAACACAACTAAAAATCTAATATATTTGTATTTTTAATAAAGGCATTTGTGATTGCAGTACTTTTGTGATACAGTGTGAGTTAAAACAATGAAGAAATCACAGGGTCCTTCCTTAATACATCCGAAATAGCAAGTTGCATGTGATTTTTCCTTCATTGCCTCTTCCCAGATGAATCTTCTTCCACTACTGCTTCTTCTGCTACCACTAGTAGCAGAATTAAGCAGCACACATATGAAATGAAAATCTTTTGTTGTGCTTCATGCTACAGCTGAGCAACTGGACTGAAAGTTTTGCATTTGAATGTTGAAGAATATCTTGCATTATAAATGTCAAAAACAGAATGAAAATGAAATATTGAAGAATCACTTTGTTAACCATCTTTTATATTAGGATTGTGATAATACCAAGATGTAGATGTTTATAGTTCTATTCTCATCCAAAACTCAGCCTCTTTTTTCTGGTTATTTACTCCTGCTCTTGCATTGGCTGGGACCAAATCAGCATAAGAAGAGCAGGGCGTTGCTTTTCCACTTATTCTATATCAACAACTGAAAGACTTTCTGTATTTATTATTGGAGCAGCTGAAGTATAACACTTGTTTCAACTTGTTGACCAAGTGCATTTGACTTGGAGCAAGAGTAAATTGAATGAAAAACGCGTTTACCACTGAAATTTACAGCAAACCATTGGCTAGTAAATGAAGACCAGCAATTGCCTTAAAACAACTATTATATCCCATATTTTAATGTGAAGTAGCAAGGAGGCATCACAGGTAGTCTCAGTGTAGAGAACACCTGGGAAATTATGTGTGATAAAGCAAAGCACAGTTTATACCTCTTTGATTAAAGCATTGTTTTAGATCTCTGCTTAAAAAATTTCCTGGCAGGCACTGTTGTACAGTTCATGGGAATGCTTTCCTGCTCAGGGTGAATGCTGAAATCTTTTAAGTACTGAGCTCTAATTCTTTAATTAATGATTAAAATAAAAAAAAAAAAACACAAAAACTTTTATATATTCATTTATATTCTTCCATGGTTTTTAAACTTCTATTATTTGCCCAGTTGTTGCTTACCACTTGTTAAGGTTGAATACCTTGTGTGTGTTTTGTGAGGATTGGAAAGTAGATATCAGATCATTTCAAAGTCCACCTTAATAATAATTGACTGTTTCAAATAATTTTGACTTTTTAAAATCTGCTTTGTTAACTGGTAAGAAACTATCAGATCTTATTGACTACAACAACATTAAGAACTTAAAATGTCAATAATAGAGCAGTGCTTTCCTGATAATTTTCAAAAGATGTCATGCTAGATTTTAGCTTTTGGAACATACATGAATATTATAACTTATTTTTTAATAAGATATTTAAGTACATTTTTTCTATGTGGGATAAAGAAAGAAAATTAATATGTGCTTGGAAAAAAAGTCCAGGCGATGTATTCTTTTTAATTATTTTTTTTTAATTATGGTTTTCCTTTTAATTCATCGTCTAGATTCTTGTTGCAGTTACTGAAGGCTTTATTAATTGAACTTATCTTGATTTGAATTATTAAGCAATTCATACAGTTCAGTATTCTATGCAATTGTGGAAGGGATGGTCTACCATTAGAAGTCTGTATTGAATATACAATGGATGTTTTTTAACTTATTGAAACTGCCACTAACTTGCCAGTATTGCATCAAATAATTTTCAAACTGTCCCTAATTTAGTTAAGCAAAATAGCCAAAAGTTGCTCATTGATGTCAGTAGCTGACGTGAAAACAAAGAATTTAGTGAAATAACTCTCAATTTACAGCAGTGTAACTTGCTTCAGAATCTGACCTATCAAGTTTTCTGCTTTTTATTTTAATAAGAAAGTATATTTTATGTGAAAGCAATTTACATCATTCTTTCAAAGCCACATCTTTAAATCTATAATTACTTTAAATACAACCAGTCTAATAATAATAAATACTGAGAAACTAAAATATGCAGTTCTCCAATAAAGCAGTTCTTAAGAACAGAGCTGTTGCAATGAATAAAAAAAGTTTTTGCAGACTTACCCTCCCTAATTAAGCAAAATTCTCACTGATTGCAGAAATAGTTTTGCCTCATTTGGAAGGGGATCAAAATTTGAAGTAAGTTTCTGACAATGAGTTTTGTGTTTAAGATATCATATGTTTGGAATGTAATTTTGGGGACACTTACTGCCAAATCCTGCCTACATTTTTGACTTGCAGGATCACAGATGCATAGAATCATTTAGATTGGAAAATACCTTTATGATCATGCAGTCTGACTTTTAACCTAGCTCTGCCAAGTCCACCAATAAGCCATATCCCAAGTGCCACATCTACACATCCTTTAAATAACTCCAAGGATAGTGACTCCATCACTTCCCTGAGCACCTTGCTCCAATGCTTGGTAACTCTTTTGATAAAGAGATTTTTCTTAATATCCAACTTAAATCTCCTCTAGTGCAACTTGAGGCCATTTCCTCTTGTCCTATTGCTTGTTACTTTGCAGATGACACCAACAACTGCCTCACTACATCACCCACAAATTCTTCAGTGTTCATGAGCAGCAGGTCCAGCAGCGCAGCTTCCCTGATCTGTTCACTCAGCAGCTGTGTCAGGAAGTTATCTTCTACACACTCCATGAACCTCCTGGACCATTTTCTCTCTGCTGTATTATATTTCTAGCAGACATCTGGTAAATTGAAGTCCTCCACAAAACCAAGGGCTATCAATTGTGTGACAAGAGGAAATTTTTCACTATAAGAACAATAAACCATTGGAATAACCTCCCCAGGGAAGTGATTGACTCTCCAACATTGAGCAGTTTTAAGAATCTACTGCTAATAGTGCTGGGCCATCTTGTCTAGACTGTGATTTTGCCAAGAAAGGTTGGACTAGGTGATCCTTGAGGTCCCTTCCAATATGATTTTGCGTGATAGTGTGATTCTCCCATCTGCTTATAGAATATGTCATCTGCCCCTTCATCCTGGTTAGGTGATCAAAACCAGACTCCTACCGTATCTGCTGCATAATAACTTACATCTTCCCCTGTTTGTTGCCCATGCTGCAAGCATTGGGTAGATACCCTTCAGCTGGGCTACCGATACCTCCCTCTTTTGCAGGGAAAGGAGACCTAATTCCTACATGGCCATTCTCATGGTGGTTTCTGACACACTGGTAGCCCTTGTGTCTTTGCTGGTACAGGGGTCTCCATCCCCTATCTCCACTGAGATGACAGACCAAAGGACCTCACTATCACACTGTCCCTCAAAAGGGTAGAGAGGCTTTGCAGAGAGACCTTGACAGGCTGGACAGATGGGCAGAGTCCAACGGCATGAAATTTAACGCATCCAAGTGCCGGGTTCTGCACATTGGCCACAACAACCCCATGCAGTGCTACAGGCTGGGGTCAGAGTGGCTGGAGAGCAGCCAGGCAGAGAGGGACCTGGGGGTGCTGGTTGATGGTAGGATGAACATGAGCCTGCAGTGTGCCCAGGCAGCCAAGAGGGCCAATGGCATCCTGGCCTGCATTAAGAACAGTGTGGCCAGCAGGAGCAGGGAGGTCATTCTGCCCCTGTACACTGCACTGGTTAGGCCACACCTCGAGTACTGTGTCCAGTTCTGGGCCCCTCAGTTTAGGAAGGATGTTGACTTGCTGGAACGAGTCCAGAGAAGGGCAACGAAGTTAGTGAGGGGCTTGGAACACAAGCCCTATGAGGAGAGACTGAGGGAGCTGGGGCTGCTTAGCCTGGAGTCAGTCTCAGGCTGCGCCAGGGGAAGTTCAGGCTGGAGGTCAGGAGGAAGTTTTACACAGAGAGAGTGATTGCCCATTGGAATGGGCTGCCTGGGGAGGTGGTGGAGTCGCCGTCACTGGAGGTGTTCAGGAGGAGACTTGACAGGGTGCTTGGTTACATGGGTTAGTTGATTGGGTGGTGTTGGGTGATAGGTTGGACGTGATGATCTTGAAGGTCTCTTCCAACCTGGTTTATTCTATTCTATTCTATTCTATTCTATTTGCATGCTGCCCTGATCCTTATCTATAGTGAGCTTTACTTCTTTCCTTTTTCAAGCCTAGTTTAAAGCTCTCTTGATAAGCCCTACTAACTCCTGTGCAAAGATTCTTTTTCCCTTTTGAGACAAGTGTACCCCATCAGTTGTCAGAAAGCCTGGTGTCATGTAGGCTGATCAATGATAGGAAAAAAAACCAAAACACAACATCCAAAATTCTTCTGGTGACAGCACACTTGGAGACAGAATCTGATGGGTTTTCCTGTTTTTTCTCTCATAATTCCCTACAACTGGAAGGATAAAAGAGAACAGTGCTTGTTCTCCTTTATCACTCATCCCAAAGCCCTGAGGTCTCTTGGTTGCCCTTGTACTTCCATCTCTGCCTACCTGGAAAGTCAATAATGAATAGCAATCTGAGAGCAGGAAACTTTCTCTTTGTATTTTTAACTCAGGTCCCAGGGAGGCAGCACACATCCCTAAGAAGAGAGTTAGGTCTGCATATTGAGCCCTCAGTTCTCTTGGAAGTTAGTCTCCCATGACAACAATCCACTTCTTGGATAAGGATTTTTACCATTTTGTAAAACAGATTAAACCTGCTAAAGAAGTAGTGCATAGACAAATAGCTACATTGTCTTGGCCTTTTTCAGTAATCACTTCAGGAAAAGTATTTTTCATCACACTTGGACTTCAAAAATCCTCTTGAATTAAAACCTCTGTTAGAAGATTGTAGTCCTCAATCAAAGGACAATGGCAGCCAAAAGGCTGACATTTACTTCAACAAAGTGAATTAGATGTTGCTTTTTTAGGATTTCCAGAGTAAGAAGATGAAAGATATACTTACTGAGATAAGCTTAATCTAAGTTTCTAAAGTTAATGTTAGTTTTATACAGTGTAAAAGCCTAAGCAAAGTTACGATGATTTAAAGTGTATATTTTAAAATCTGTCATCTGGTCTCCTCAATTGAGAATGATGCTTTGATGAATGTGCTTCTTAACTTCTCTCTTCTGTGCTTTATTAAACTATTTACACATAGCATAGCTGCTTCTTTACAAAAATCCTCCATTCTGCTCTGGGATCACATTTTTTTTCTCCTATCCACATGCCCTGCAAAACATTTGTTGCCTTATTTTGTAAAAAGTGAGCCACTTTAAATAGTTGAATCATGGAAGAGAGAACACAAGTTTCCAGAATTTGAATGTTGGAGAGAAGAGTAAGAATGAGGTAAACAGCTATTTGATGTCTGTCTTTCTGCAGTAGCACAACATCTAATTCTTAGGGCCTCTGACCTTTTAGTGTCCTGTAACAGAGTACATGCATTAATCTGTTGCTTATCTGTCACCCTACCACATTTGATATTTCCAGCCTCTGCTTTCAATTAACAGTCATTAGAAGCATCAATGAGTAATTTCAGGAGAAAACTCCTGGAACCTTTGACCTGTTTTTGTCAGATAACCACGATATCGCTGCAGATAAACTATCATTTCATTATATTCAAGATGTAAACTAGCATCGTTTGTAGTGTATCAGCTTACTTTACCTTTATCACCTTGAAGTGATTAAAACTGACTGGTTTACTTAGCGCTTATACAAAGAATTCAGAGTTAAACAATGAAATTCAGTGAGATTAGCGTAAATGGCCCCTTATAGCTACATGGGGTCAGTAAGAACCTCCCTTTTTCCTTGACATATATATTTAGTAGTTAAACAGTGACATGAAGCTGATTAATGAGGCTACACTATTTGTGAATCCTACTGGGATCCTGGGATCTTTCATTGTACAATCAACTTATTACAACATATCTTTGGTTTGTTCCCTGGTTTGCCAAAGAAGCTTTCACTTTCCCTACCTATCACAACATACCAACTTCTTCAGGAAAAGCAAAGCACATGTCAGTGGGTAGCTAACCACTAATGAAAACTCATTACTAAACTCATCACTAAATTCATTGCTAGTACTTTTTACATTTTTTAAGCTCGTGCAACAGTTAATTAGACATTTATAGCTGAACTGGTAAAATGCTGATTGCTTACTATATTGTCCAACCATATATGTAGGGCCGAATATGTTATTTTCAGGTGGTATAAAAATAACATTTAAAAATGTTTATATCAAGAATCCTGATCAGTGAGAGTAAATGAAAAATTTTGTTGCAATCAGCATTAACCCTAATATTCTAGCTATTTTTACTTAGAAAAATTATATTCATTCAATGGTTAAAAACGAACTTCCTGATTTTCTGACCAACCCATTTTTAGATGCTGTGATCGGTCCCACAGAGAAGCATTTTGGCAGATGAACTGAGGAGAGCTGGAATGACATGAGAATGCTGTGGAAGAACTGAATACTTAAAAGTCTCAACCTGTATTTTTCAGACTGCTAGCACTGAGAAGCTTTCACATGTGAAATAAAAATATTTGATACATGGTACTCCCCTACACTTCATGCCATTTCAGCAGGACAAAAGACCTGAGAGATACCCTTCTGAGCATTCATTGTCTGCCCTGATGAAGTATTTATTAGATGCAGAAGGGATCAAGACTTGTGTATTATTTTCAGTATTAAATACTCAATATAATGAAATAACATTTCACTTTTATAACTTGGCTGTCATATTAGCCATTAGTCACTACTGCAACATCACCATCACTGCTTTTTTTTGCATACTGCCATATAATGCCAGATCTAAGCTTGTCTAAATTTGTAAACATTTTTTATGTTTTGTTCACTGGCTGGCAGATAGAGATTCTGGCTTCACTGCAGACAATGGGACTTTCCTTGCCTCAGAGTTTTTCAGTGTTCAGTGCCTGTTTCCTACAATCCTTCATTTCTGCAGGCTGTTGCTGCTCCCAAGTCCTGCCTGTAAATGCTGTCTTGACCCGAGGAAATGTTGAACTTATGCTCCTTTCAGATGGCAGTGCTGTCTCTTCTTTGGGTATATATGGAAACACAGATAAGTACTATCTGTGTGAGCTGTAATAATTAGTTTTGGGCCCATCAGGAAGAAGTTATCAGTGTTCTTTCAGCAGCTGTGAGCAGTCCTGAGAGAACCCCACCAATGCTATCACAGGGTATTGTAAAGTTCTCTGTCCGAACCGACAGAGTGTAAGAAACTAGGCAAAAGGAAACCTCAAATCCAAACAAAAAAGAAACAGGCCAGGAGTATTTAGATCTTTTTTTTGGAATCTTGATTCTTCAATGCTTGCTCATAGTGAGTAATACTTAGTTACCCATACATTTTAGTAAATACTTGTTGAATAAATACTAGGAAGAGATATCAGAAAGGGTTGCCGCAGTAAGTCTGCCTTTAATAAATTCTCACTTGAAAGTTATTGACATATGTGCTTCATGTCAGGTTTGAAATGCTCAGTTATAACCTTAGAAACTTGCAGCAGACTCTACAGTAAAATTAAATAAATCCTCTCTGGTTGAGTGCATTTGCATATGCTAATCTCTGCCAAGTTCTCTCCAAAATGAATGGCTTTACATGGATATTAAAATAAACTAAAACAAAACAACCAACAAATAATCTCCAAACCTCAAGTCAGACTTCTGTATATATCTTACAGTTTAGAAATGGGCATTGGAGCTGCTAAATAGACTGTATCCTGTTTCTCTTCAGTAGCAGCCCATTCATCTTCAGGTACTGAGCAGCTAGTTCACATGTTTCTGCCTCTTTTCTGCATTACTTTTTCTACATGGTGTATGATGGCAAACCCATGTAAGCTAAATATGCACTTGAGCCAAGTGAACCTCACAGTTAGCAGACAATTTTCCTTTTGTCAACCAGGAAAAAGCTCATTTACACTGAAGATAAAGTGTTCTCAATATCCTATGTCTTATTTTTGGTGGTTCTTAAGGTAACATAGATTTGTACACTTTAAAAGAATATGTACTAATGAAAACAAGAGTAGTTTACATTTTTTAAGGATGGAAGAGAAGTACACAGTAAGGGGCTAGCTTCATGGCCATAGGTGACTTTACTAGTAACTTCTACTCTGAAAAGAATGTAAATACTTTTTCTTCAATGGTTCTTACTTTGCTGTGTCTGTTCATTTCTATTTTGTAAGACCACATATATGTTATAATATGCATATGCAGGTTTATATATAAATATACATATTTATGCACACGAACACATACACATTGTGCACGTAGACAAAATTACTTAGGTGTACATGTATACAAGATCACATAGGTATAAATACACATATATAGTAGTAGCATACACAATTATGTAACTTTCAGTAATCTAAATGTGTGCTTTTTTAGAACTGACATTGTTCTTCCCTCAAACCAAGGACAGTTAATACTAAAACACAATAAAAGAGAGGGGTTATAGGAGGGAGCACAGTGTAATTGGGTGCAAGTGCAAATATTTATCTGGTTATTCAAAACAAATCCCATCTCTGAGTATTTTAGGCTTTTTGTACCATCAGCAAACCAGAGCATCTATCTTACAAGGCAGATAGAACTTCTCCAGAAGTGAGAAGTTCTCTTTTCTCACAGAGCACAGCATTTTCACAGGTCAGTGATATCTTGGACTCCATGGTAGTGGAAAATCATGGATAATTTTCTGTTCCACATTCATAAAATATGAAGTATTAATCCCATAAGATGGTCACTAGCCAGTACTATGGCCTGTAGTTTCTGCTGCCATTTCAAAATGAGTGTTCGATTGTAAAAGACACTTAGGGTCAGCACTGCACCAGGCAGTGGAATTAGTACCAAATAATCTGCAAAGTGAAAGAAACAAAACCTTACGCTCCTTGGAAATCCTGTGCAATCCAGAATTAAGAAATTATGAGGTTAACTTTTTTACCTCAAATTGTGGCAGTGTCAGAAGCAGTGGGAGCTGCATCCGTCCACCCACAGCAGGTCTGAGGGGCTTTCTCAAGACAGGAGTGCAGTCCCTTTGCTGCCAGGGTGTCAGAATTACTCATCCCTGATTCACAGTTCCTTCTGACTACTGGCTGGATGATGCTTATGCCATTAGAGTACAATGTGTTAATTTACATGATGTAGATGCTTCCTGAATATGTAGTTGTCACAGTGAGGTCTAATACCACTTAAGAATTTATTATGTTATGTAGAAATAACCAGCATCCCTCTAACCTACTTGGTTATTAGTGGCAATTAGAGTTTTCCAAAGTCATCTATAACTGACATTACTACTGCTGTGTTTATGACTACACTGAAGTCTTCAATCCTTTCACAGCTTTTAGTTTATCCATATTTCCAGTTACTTTACAACATGCCTCCTTTCAGCTTTTTTTGACACTGAGCTGTTTTTTTCTTTTGAGCCACTGAGCTGTTTTTTTCTTTTGAACTGAAGGCACTGGGCTGGTGGAATTTCTTTTAACTGGAAGTATGTCTTAGCTTGTGGTTTTATCATTTGCACAGTTTTCTATTGTCCTGTTTGTTTACTCCCAAGCACAGGAAACACTCCATTAATCATGGGAAATGGACATTTGTTTCATCTCCTTAATTTACATTCAACTCTTTTTCTCACAGTTGAAAGGGACAAGGACTTCTCCCACCAGCGAAGGCACTACAAAGGGTTTCGCTTTGACCTTACTCAGATCCCGCATGGGGAGGCAGTGACCACAGCTGAATTCCGCATATACAAAGATAGAAGCAACAGCCGCTTCGAGAATGAAACCATTCAGATCAGCATATATCAGATCATCAAGGAGTATCCAAACAGGTACCCTCTTGGCATGGATGTTGAATTACTTTTCATGTTTCTATCTTAAGTAAGGACACAATAACTGATCATAAGCATACCCTTGGTAAGGCACCATTGCTATCACAATTTAATATTATCAGACATTAAAATGCAAACTTTCCCTGTGAAACCATTGAAGAATACTTTTGATTTATTTCAGTATATAAACATAAACTTATAGGTATTTTAATTTCCATTTAAAGCCATTAAAGCCCCATGTCCTTTTATGGAAGTGTGATGCTGGAAAAGGGGACATGAAACTGTGTACCATCCATTTTATTTCATCAGTATAGCTACAGAAGCTTTAGACTATTTCCCTCCTACTGTCTGTTGTTGATTTTGCCAATCCTTACCAATATATGGAGTACATAGAGGCAAATGCCTCAGTGGGACAGGATGTGAGAAACCCACAAGCTCTCAATTTCTTCATTCTTCAAATTAGAAACAAGGAATATATCTATCTGTCTATCTATATGGGGGTTTCTTTGTTTTGTTTTGTTTTGGTTTGTTTGTTTGTTTGTTTTTAATCTAGGCCACACAGATTTTGCTTTGGTGCCCAGACAGACATCACTGAGGTTATTCTTGACTTTGTAAACTCAAACTTGTCCTATATACATACATGAAATTTTAGGTGCTAAATTTTCAGAAGCTAGAACTGCAGAATGTGTGGGTGAGAGAACTGTGAGGATAGTGACGGACTGGAATAAGTTGCTGAGAGAAGCTGTGGATGCCCCTTCACTGGAAGTATTCAAAATTGAGTTGGATGAGGCTTTAAGCATCTTGGTCTAGTGGAAGTTGTGGCTGCCTGTGGCAGGAAGTTTGGACTTGATAATCTTCAAAGATCCCTTCCAACAGAAACCATTAAATGATTCTAGGATTCTGTTATGTCCCACACTCCTTACTAGTGCCATACCACAGAAAAAAATGCTGTGTTTGGCCCTGCTTCTCCACCCTTCTTTGCTCTGAACAGGAAACATGAATGTCAGACAGGGTTCTGTAACCATAAATGCAGCCCTGCTATGCTTTCAGGCAAGGAGCTGTCGGGGTTTAGTGTTTCCAAGTTACAGACGAAGTAGTCTCAGACAGTTTTCTGTCTCTGTGGCAGAGGCAACTGAAATGTGTGTGTATTGAATTCAAACATAGTTTGCTGAAATTACAGTCCTTGGGACTGAGGGTTTCTATTTGTTCTAAGGAAGTGTGCAAAGTGCAGCCCATGGCAAGGCAAACTTTCCTGCACAGTCCTGACAATGTACTCCTACCCAGAGCTTTTCTCATGACAAAAGTAATATAGTCCAACAGGCCAAATCCTTGTTCATGATCTGGTGGCAGCGAGCCACTAATTTAACTAAACCCCAAGAATTTTTCCCACATTAGAGAATCCTCAAGTGGCATTAAGACACTAAAGCAGCTTTCTGGAATGAGGCAAGAGGTGAAACAGTGTTATTGGGATGCCCTATTACATAGTAACTGGCCAAAAACTTTGCTGTTTTTCAAGGAAGGTATAGATGGTTCATTCCACCTTTACTTCCTTAAGTAGCCCAGGAGATGTGAAGCTTCTTAGATGATCTGCCTACAGCCTTTTTGCTGAAATTCTTGACTGTAGTAGCATTTCTGATGTATACAATTGTCCATTTGGGACCAGACTGAGATCACTAAACTTAACCAGCCTCCTCAAAGGTAAAGTTAATCAGCCATACTCTGCCTGAACGTGTTGTTCACTGCTGCATTTCAGGCTATTTACAACACAGTGCCATACTATTTCATAGTAAGTTTCATACTATGTCATTCTTTATGCATTGCAGGTTATTATTAAAACAGAATAATTTTTAAAATTAGAGCCAAAATGTGCAACTGTGTTTAATTTTAAATTTGATCTTTTGGGGGTTTGTTTGGGTGGGTGAGGTTGTTTGGTTGGTTGGGAGTTTTGTTTGTTTGTTTGTTTGTTTTCCTTTTCACAGAATAAAGGAGAATTTTTAAATTAAAAATGACACAAAATGTGATTAGAAGTATGTGTGAAAGACACCAGCTAATCTCAGAGCTCTTACTGCCTTCTCAAGGAGCAGATTTTCAACCTATCTTTGTATAAATCTTTTTAAAAGTTGATTTTTTCCCTGACAAATAATTTGAATTTCTGTAGTAAATTGTTGTTTTGTGGGCTAAATCACTATCTTTGTTGTGGAGATATTTTCTGAATTCTACTATGCTTTGTCAAGAATCAGTTCCAGTTTTCTCCAGATACAACTGAATTTCAGTTCATTTGATGAGTTGATAAGTAAGAATCATCTGTCTCTTTGAGTCTATTACCTTAAGCAGATCACTATGCTTGCATGAAGGTAGGCAGGAAGACTGAGGTATTAATGGCAAAGACACTTTGGTGTTAGTTTCTGCTGCAGTACAAAGTAAAAAAGTCACATAGCAGAGAGATCCATGGGGAAAATTTGTACTTTATAGGGATTTCTGGATGCTATCATTAGCAGTGCCCTCTTCTGATTTAGCATATGAAACATCGTGCAGTCTGACTTCCGTGAACATTTTGTATCAGTCCCAGCAAAGTTTGGAGCTGAAAGAATATGCATTGGAAAACGCTTATTATATTCTATGAGGAGACAAGACAAATGTGAAATTATAACGCTGTAATATTGTAATATTTTATATTAAAAACAATTTTTAGTTTTTTAAATTAAACCTATTGAATGATAAAATAAGTATTTCTAAACAAAAATCTTAAAGACTACCACATTCAAAATGAAGCCTTTCAGATTTAAAGTTCTGATAAAACTGCCCATTAGAGAAAAAAGTTGGCCTTCAAAACTCTAGAGAGTACTATTTCTGAGCTTGTGGTACATAGTTAATTTGTTCAGTGCTAGCATAGTAGGCCAGGCTCTTCTGAATGGTAAGACTGTTTTCATGTTAACTCCAGAGGGAGAAGGTATGTTTTCTACTTGCGTGGTCACTGGCACAGTCCCACTAGAATGGCAGTGATAAGAATTCAGCAAAAGAATATCCCTTAACAGAAGAAAAGTGACTTGAAAAAAAGCCCTTTCAATTTTTTTCTTTTGTCTTTTCTTTTCTTTTCTTTTCTTTTCTTTTCTTTTCTTTTCTTTTCTTTTCTTTTCTTTTCTTTTCTTTTCTTTTCTTTTCTTTTCTTTTCTTTTCTTTTCTTTTCTTTTCTTTTCTTTTCTTTTCTTTTCTTTTCTTTTCTTTTCTCATATTTTTTCATTATTTTTATTTTCACTTTTCTTTTATCCTCACTTTTCTTTTATCCTCACTTTTCATTTATCCTCACTTTTCTTTTATCTTCCCTCCCTTGCCCTCCCCTCCCTTCCCCTCCCCTCCCCTCCCCTCCTCTCTCTGAACTGAACCTCTCCTCTCCGAACCTCTCCTCTCCAAACTTCTCTGAACCTCTCCTCTCCCTCCTATTTTCCTTTTCTTTTCCTACCTCCTTTTTAGCTCCCAAGCTCTTTAATTTGATTCTGCAGCTATTTCATATGTAAGGAAGTAAACATATATTTGTCATAGCTCATTTGGTCTTATTTCCCTGAGTGTTGAACAATCACAGAGCTACACAAGATGTCTTTGATGATTGATGATCTGGATGAGGGCATTGAGTCCATCATCAGTAAATTTGCTGACGACACCAAGCTGGGGGCAAGAGTTGATCTGCTGGAGGGTAGAGAGGCTCTGCAGAGAGACCTCGACAGGCTGGACAGATGGGCAGAATCCAACGGCATGAGATTTAACACATCCAAATGCCGGGTTCTGCACATCGGCCACAACAACCCCATGCAGTGCTACAGGCTGGGGTCAGAGTGGCTAGAGAGCAGCCAGGCAGAGAGGGACCTGGGGGTGCTGGTTGATGGTAGGCTGAACATGAGCCTGCAGTGTGCCCAGGCAGCCAAGAGGGCCAATGGCATCTTGGCCTGCATCAAGAACAGTGTGGCCAGCAGGAGCAGGGAGGTCATTCTGCCCCTGTACACTGCACTGGTTAGGCCACACCTCAAGTACTGTGTCCAGTTCTGGGCCCCTCAGTTTAGGAAGGATGTTGACTTGCTGGAACGAGTCCAGAGAAGAGCAACAAAGTTGGTGAGGGGTTTGGAACACAAGCCCTATGAGGAGAGGCTGAGGGAGCTGGGGCTGCTTAGCCTGGAGAGGAGGAGACTCAGGGGTGACCTTATCACTGTCTACAACTACCTGAAGGGAGGTTGTAGACAGGCTGATGATGGTCTCTTCTCCCAGGCACCCAGTACCAGAACAAGAGGACACAGTCTCAGGCTGCGCCAGGGGAGGTTCAGGTTGGATGTTAGGAAGAAGTTCTATACAGAAAGAGTGATTGCGCTATGGAATGGGCTGCCCGGGGAGGTGGTGGAGTCACCGTCATTGAAGGTGTTCAGAAGGAGACTTGATGGGGTGCTTGGTGCCATGGGCTAGCTGTTTGGGTGGGTTGGATTGGTAGATGGGTTGGACACGATGATCTTGAAGGTCTCTTCCAACCTGGTTTGGTTTATTCTAATAAAGGTTTATTCTAATAAAGGTTTATTCTCTTTTTTAGTATCAGATCTTTTGGATGCATTTACAGTGTTTAGTCTAAATAAAACAGTAATGTCCTATGATGTCGTTGTAATTAAGCAACATAAGAAAATAGTGGCAGGACCATTGTAAATCCACTTTTTATATACAAAGCTGCTTATTTCTGTTTTACCCCTTTAAGCATATATTCATGCAGTCTGTGATGACTGTGCAAGCCAAGTCTGTCTTTAGTTGATTTGGACAGCTAAAACTTAGGAAAAAAGTATTGTCTGTTTTGATTACAATTGTTTGATTATATTGTTTTGATTACTGTCTAGGTCAGAAAAGAAATAGGTTCCTATGACTATAGATGTAAGTTTAAAAGGCTAAATGGTCAAACCAGTTTTCAGTAACCCATGCTGTTTTGTAGAAGCATGTAAAACAAAACTGATGAAAGTTAAATATCTTGGTTTTAGTGAGGTCATTATATTAAATTATTTGCAATACAGATGTGATTCAGGAACCAGTTGTGTCAGGGCATATGTGAAAACAGAACCAATAAACAATCCATGCTAACCATTTATTAACACAATTATACTAACTCTCTTGAGCAGCCGTTCTGAATTACTGAAAGATTTCATGGGAATAAATTTGAGAATATACCAGGGAACTGAGGGTTAAAATGCAATAACTTCATTAATGAATAAATAGATAATTTCTACTTTGATATAGAGACTTATTTTCTAAACATCTGTGCTAATATAAAACTGCCTGGACTGCCATCTACTCATGTTTTGTCATATGATATAGCTGCTGCCATATGTTATTAATAATAGATTTATTTAGCAACAGTATGCCTTTGAGTTATACTTAAAATTGGAACATGATTTTGACATTTTTTTGTCTTTTATGCTGAATGGCTTATAAAATTTTATCTTCCTGAGACATTCTGGTGCTGAAAGAGGAATCCTTTATACAAAGCCTCTGTTATATATTTTGTGTATTTATATGAGGAAGCTGATTTTTTTCTGTTTCCTTAGAGATGTAGTTTTTATGTGCTGAGATTCATTTCAGAAATGCCTCTCGGGGAGATATCTGTATTATAGTTAACAATTGCATGTTAGCTACAGCACATAATGTACTGTGTACGTGATAAAGATATGTCAAACGATTATTCATTTAGACTCCAGGAAGCTATTGTCATAAAGGAAATTAAGGTCAAAAAACAGTAATATTTGAATGTCTTAACTCTCTTTTTTTTCCATTAACTTAGGGATGCAGACCTGTTCCTGCTAGACACAAGAAAGGCTCAAGCTTCTGATGTAGGCTGGTTTGTGTTTGACATTACTGTGACCAGCAACCACTGGGTGATTAATCCACAGAACAATCTGGGCTTGCAACTCTGTGTTGAAACTGAGGACGGTAAGATCATAACTGTAGATCATAATGCTCTTACCACTTCTTCCTAGGAATCTGTTCTGAAAGGGTGTTGGGGTTTTTTAACACTATGTTATAGAACTTTAGCTTTTGCTATATAGTTAACTTTAACTTGCTTGCTTCTATGTATGCAAAGAATTTTAGAAAGGTCAATCAAAAGTGTTGTTCTATTAGAAAACAGAAAGGGGGAGATGTGGGAAGAGGTTGTTTTCAGATGGCTTTGGAAGGCTATAGGGAAGACTTGCCTTTGCTCAAATTAGAGAAATCTATGTTTTGTCTTTGACTCTGACGGGAATGTAAACACCTTGTAACTGAAGGAGAGAAATTAGGCAGAATTTGGTCGGATGTGTTAAAATATTGCTTTATTATTTTGACCTATTGTATGCCTTAATTACATGCATGCCAGTAGGAAAATGACTAATTAAGATGTGACACGTACCTTCTGATAGACTATATAAATTTGCTGTATAACGTAATAAGCATCTTTGCCTGCCTACATCTTGTCCTGGAAGTGTTGCTTGAGGTAAATCTACAATCTATATAAAATTTATTTTATAACAGGTGACAATTCAGAGTTTATAAGCATAGAACAATTTGAAATCTCAAACATTTTAGTTAGCTGAAAATGAGAAAGAACACTATCAAACCTGCAATCAGGAGCTGTGTGGTTTTAGTGCAGACTTATTTGTCTACTACATTATTCACAGTTATGCTCTTCAGTAAAAAGTGAAAACGCATCTCAATGCAAAATACTAGTTTTAGAAGAAATGTTATTTACTTAGACTTTAGAAACTAATAAAGAGAGACTTATATACTGTCTTTTTTCTTTGATGGTTCACTCAGTCCATGCTACATTACAAGTAAACTTTTGGATTTAGCTCTTTATACTCAAGAAGCTTTTCGTGTCAGAGGTCAAGAGATCTATGATGCCAGTTAATCTAAACCTTAGCTGACATAATGTTAATGAGTAGCAGAAGAAGCCCTGGTGTACGGATTAATTTTTTTCCTTCTTCTTCCTTTGTTCTGACTACATTTTCTCATTGTTTTTTATCTGAATTCTCCCTTAGGCTCCACTGGGCTGTGAACAAAGCCTCTGATACCTTTTCAGCAAGTTCTTTGGCTGCTGAGAGCAGACAACTATTTCACCTAATATTGCCTACATGGTCAGTGTAAAAGGGAGGTAGCAATGTGAAGCAGACCATGCTGCTGCATTCAGACAGCCTTCAAAGGCATCACACCTGAGTTTGGACTGATGGAGAGTGGCTCTGTTAGGCAGCCTGGTTTTGTGAGGCCATTTTTAAGGCCTTAAATATCTGGAGAGGTGACAACTCCATCAGGCATCCAAATTAGGTGGACTGGCTTCTGGCCAGCTTTTCTACTCCAGAATAAACTCTGTCCTTGACTTTTTTTTTCCAGGAGATTCAAATACAGAAATTTTGGAAAATAATATATCCATGAAAGGCATTCATTAAGAAACCTGGAACCAGTGGTTTGCTTGCTCTAGCCTTAAAATTATATCCATTTAGTAAACAGCAAGGAAGCTTTATGGATAAAAGGAAACTTTTAGGTTAATACACTCAAGAAATTGTAAAATAATAGTTTATTTAAACATTTTCCCAATCCTAGTTCCATAATCAGAAACATAACAAATAATTTTCTATTTTAAATTCCAAAGCCACAAGCAGATTTACCTCTGCACCTCACTTGAATTTCTCTACACAGCTGCTCGAGTTAAGAGGGAAATCCCATCTTCCCTCACTTTCTTTTCCCTTTTCAGTTTATTCATGCAAGAAGAATGCCCTTCTAGGGACTAAAGTTTTCAAAACTACAGGGAAGACCTGTGCCATACCACTTCATCTTAGTGTAAGGAAAACCGTCCTTTCGTGCTCTTACAATTTTGCTCTTAAGGCTTTGATTATTTTTATTGGGTTGCTGTTACCTCTGGAAGCTATTCTAAACACCAGCAGTTGAATGACACGTTTGTGTACAGATGGAACATGAATTTTTATACATGACTCAGTATGCAGTGGACTCAGTTTGTAACCCAGAGAACCCCACCCACCTTCCCTCCAACCAATTTTCTATGAAAGCTCAGAGACTGGTTCAAATCAGCTGAAAAAAACTTCTCTTGGCTCAAGTGAATTTCAGTTTGTACAGGTCTGAAGCACATTTCTCCATGCCTTCAGCTGTTCATTGTGTTTATGTGGGGTAGAAGAGAACTGCCCGCATAACTGGAGACACATGATAAGACCTGGTTTGTCGACCTATTTCAACAGACCATTAAGCTAAATGGGATTCTGTTAGGTCAGAGGATCTTTTTGAGGTATTCAGATGCTGCGCAGAGGCCTTGGATAATCAAGTCAATAAACACGTATTAATCTTCATGTTTATTCACACAGCACCTTTAAAATCGGGTGCTAATAATGACTAAGACACTGAGGTGCTACTACATTGTTATATCCACTAAGAGTACACTTTCTTACTTCAGTGACTTTTTAGGCAGCTACTTGTGTAGATATATTTCTTCAGTGACCTTTGAAGATGTTGCATAAATAATAATAATGTCTACATTAATAATAATAATTTTAAAAGTAACTAAATATAACAGTGTGATAAAAATAGCTATGGAAGAATGTCTGGTTGTTGTAATTCATACTTTTCCCCCTTTGAAAATGCTGAAAAAGTACAAAAAGCCACATGACATTGGAGTATTTTTTATTTTTTTCTTTAAGACAGTATTTGGTATCATACATCTCATTTTTGCATGAAATGTAGACTTTTTGTCTTAATGGAACATTTTATTTTGAACAGTAAGAATAAAAGGTTTGCATGACACATGTGGAAGCTGTCAACATATAATGCACTCTTTCCCTGAGGCTCTGGTAAATTAAGGATCAGGTTTTTTTATTCTCTTTTTTAATGTCTCCTCAACATTCTGCAGCATCCCCTTTTGGCTACTTCTATCCTTTTGACACCAAAACTCTCCATGGTGTTTAAAATGACAGGTGATCATTTTCACACTGGTGGAAGTGTGTGTGTGTGTGTGATGAATTGCAGCATAAAATCAATGCAGATGCAGAAACAATTCAAAAATCTCCATGCAACACTTTTGCTGTATATATACCACATCTCCTAAGACTTAAAACATGTTCCAGTGAATCAGCACATTTGTATTAAACATTTAACATCTTTATAGTTGGAAGTTAGCATCAGTTTGAACATCACTTTTCCTGAAGGAGTATAAATAGCTGCAAGAATATTCCTTCTGCTGTTTATATCACTGCTGAAGGGAACCTAATGCTGTCTACAGAAAATGGGAGAGGGGAATAATGTGCAGTCATGACTGTTGATGATCCATGGTATAAAGCAGGTTCCAAATACACAGCACCCAATATCCTAGTATTCCACCATGTAGTTCTGTGTCTTTTCTTAGTTTACTACAGCTCTCAGTGTTTTCCATCAGCCTGCACATCAGAGGGGAAGAAAACAGTGCTGACTTGAAAAAGTCCAAGCTAACTAAGGTGATTTCTGTTACCAAATGGCTTCAGTTTGCTGGGTTTTTTTGTTGTTGGGTTTTTTTTTTTATTTCTTTGGGTTTTTTTTCCCTCAGAGAAAAGGGAAACCAAAAAGAAATAGGCTCCTTGATCCAAGTGAAGCCTTGACTAGCCAATGCTCTCTCCATCACAGATTTGGGTATAATGGAAAGGGGTTTGTCTCCTAATCCTATGTGCTGCAGGAAGTTTTGGTGAGGTTCTTCTCTCTTAGCCTCTCCTTTCAACCTGGGCTTTCCAAGATTCCTTGCTCCAACAAAGCCTTCATAGAGGCAGCATGGACACATTCATTGTATCACATAGGATGGCTGGATTGCTTTCAACACATAGGAACCTGTGGCTGCACTCTGGCTTCTTCGGGTAGTTGGCTGAATACTTTACATTGGCCTCAGCCTCACCTTTACAACATTAAATGTTATCAGTCTCATCCTGTAGTTCCCAGTCAACCTTGACAACTAGCTTACATGACCATGTTAACTGTCAGGTACTCTGAAGGATGATGCAAGATTATTACACTTAAGTTTTTTGATGGATCTGGTATTTACAAGGCAAAATATCAGGAGTGAGTTCACCTTGATTAGTTGACGAGAATGGAGACAGGGACGACAGCACTCAATATGAGTGATAGTAATCATCCAACTTTATTGTTCCACACTTCATTATTTATAGTCTTATCTTATGCATAGTTAATTCTATTCTAATTTAACACATACTATTGGTTTCTCTCTAAAAGGTTACATCATTGTTTTCACTACTCTGGAATTTTTCTACTCAGTCTAATTGCTCTTTTTCCCAGATCTTGCCTCCTCCATATCTTGCTTGCCTCTTCTCAGGGGCAGCTTGACCTCAGCATACCAAAGCAATCAGCACTTCCCCACAGCTCCTACTCCATTGCTATATTATCAACAGAGAATCCTTCAAGGCCTGAATTGCACAGGTGTTCCTGGGACTCATGTCCCCTCTTGCTTAAACCAAACCCCAACAATTCCCCCGTTTTTCTTTTGTGCAAGTAAGGCCTTGGAGGTTATCCTTTGAATACTTTGCATAATACAATTATAAACAAGTTTAACAATAATCAAAATTAGTACAATAATACCTAAAAACCTTAAAGCTTCTTTTATCAATTGTATAACCCACTGTGACACATTCCCAAGAATTGATCTTAACCAATCATTCAAGGGACTTTTTACAATTGTAACAGCATGCGTATGATTCTTTAGTCACTTAATCTCAGCATGTATTGACACTCTATGATCTGACAGGTTAAAACAACACATTCCATCAAAATCTTCACATCCATGCCCTTGAGCTAACAACAAAAATTAATTGCAGCATGATTTTGCAGTAACACATGTTTCAATGAGTTCTGATCTAACAATAACTATTCCAACACCTGAGTGGTAACATCCTTCAGAACTATTTGTTATCTCAAGCGGTATTGTACCCCATTGTGCCAACATTTGCTCAAAAGCCCTGCTGTCCTTGAAACTTTGCTCCAAATATCATACATGTGTGACTATGGTTAGCTGACGCATTGCCAACTTGTTGTGAGCCCAACAGTCACAGTTCTTCAGGATCATACAGTAACTGCTGAGTCAGTCCCTTAATCAATAATGCACTACAATTTGCCACTTCACTCTCATTACTAAAATTATTACTACTATAATTAACAAACATATTTACATCAAATCTGGGTATCCCTATTAAACATGTCTGACAAGGTTCACCCAGTTTGTAAGCTCAAACAAAATTCGTTATTGCCTGTCATGTTGGTCCATGTTACCCATACAAGGCACAAAGCTTAAGTTGAACTAGTTAGAATGTTCTAACAGAGCTGGCATAATACATGGTCAAAGATAACAGACATTGTAAAGAAGAACTTAGATCTTAGTAGTTCCAATCTTTACATTTCACGCCTCTTATTGACAGAGAAGACTTGATTATGCCTGTATGCATTGCACACAGAAACTAAGACACAAATGCAATCCTTAGCACTGTCTCTTACAATCTGCTTCAGGGGTATGTTGCATCTTTATTTTCTCTAGGATGGTCAAAAATCATAAATTGTTTAATGGTAGCAAGATTTCTTTAATCTGTAAAGGTAGATCTGGCCAGGCTCTAGCTTCACAGACAGAAAACTTGCAGGCAAACAGCAAGAGCAAAAGAGCTTCATTGCTTTGCCCAATATAAAATTACACATAATAATGTGTTTTTGCTCATCCTAGTAACACTAATCTCTTATTGGTACCATTAAAACACTTTTTTTTGCTATGGGGTATTCTCTTTCCCTTTTTTTTTTTTTTAATTTATTTATTTATTTGTTTGTTGATGTTTTCAACCGAAAATGAAAATGCATGTTGTGTTGTTATGAGTTTTGATTTTCCCTCTAGGTGTGTAAAATTATAGCAAACTGGTGAGATAACATATAAGTCCCTATGAACATTTTCTCTAATCACACAACAATCAACCAACCATAATATTCAGTCCTAATTCACATGATGCTGTGTTACATTCTTCTGATTGATGCTTTTTATCCCAGATTATCATAACAGTTATTGTGATCGATGTTTGACTTCATGGGAAATGCGGTTTCCTCATAGTCTTGATTCTTCTGCACATTAGCAAAGGAATACTTTTAAAAATGAATACCTATTTACTACAAACCTTAACTATATTACATAGAGCTCCTTTGAAATGCCTAGGCACACAACTAAGAAGGTTTGAACTAAAAGAAAATCTTACAATGTGAAGTCATTACTAAGTACATACACCTTACTGCAATTACTATGTACTAAATACCTGTAAATACCAAATGCTTGCCATTCATTATGCTTACTAGGAAAACTTAGCAAAACTCTAAATAACAAAACTCTGAAAGACATTACAATCAGAAATGATGAAATTAGCACTGTTGCTTTAAATCAGAACAGAGCTTTGGTAGACTAGTCGTACCAGAAACCGCTGGGGGGGGGAGGGGGTGGGTGGTGTAGCGCAGCTGGAGCCGCTGGGGGGGGGGGGCACTGGTGCGAGCCACCGGGGCCACCGCTACGGTCGGTGCTGCTGGTGTCGTCGAAGCTGTCGGTGCGGCCTCGGCCGGAGCCGTCGGTGCCCGTGGGGGCCATTGGGGGTCGCGGGAGGGGTGTGGTCGTAGGAATGCCGTAACCGCGAGCCTCCAAGCGCTCCATTTTTTCTAAGAGGGGCTGTAAAGCAAAGTCGGCGCTGTTTGAATCTTCCGAATCTGAGCCCTTGCTGGCGATGTCAGAGGAAGATGTTGATGAACGGGATAGAACACACTGAGGCACAGGTTTTGCTGCCCTTTTTTGGCTTTTTCTCTGCTTGAGGCGAAACGGCAGTGGTGGCGGCTGGCAAACGTGGTGTGGTCACCGCAAGATGTATTGGGGGCGGCCCCGGTCGATCGGTCGATACTTTTCAAATACATCGTTCGGCTGCAACTCAGATAGGACTGGGGTTGCATCTCGTCCTGACAAATTCACTGTAACTGCAGCAGCCATTTGCTGTTCTAACTTATATTTTTTAATACAGTCTATGCATTCTCGCCACGGCTTTTGCAGCTTGATAGCAGTTTTATCACTATCTATTACCAAGTCCCACAACTTGGTCCCGTACTCTCTCCAACAAGTTTCATCAAAATAACTATCTCCGCTAGGGAAATACCCTAAAGCGGATCCATGGGCCAAAACCCCAGGAATTACTTTGGGCGAGATCTCCGCCTTATGCTTTTCTAAAAAGCAATGAAATAAGGAGAGCGCTACCTCTTTGTCCATATTCACCGACGTCTGCGCGCCCTATGCTTCGCTGCCTTTCTTGCCGGTGTCCGCTTCTCCCCCGCAGGCCCTATGCCCAGGCGTCCCTGTGACAGCCCGCCGGTCTTTGCCGGGTGCGGTTCCTCGCAGGCCCTATGCCCAAGCATCCCTATGACAGCCCGCCGGTCCTCCCCTGGAACCGGGTGCGAGTCCTCTCTGTCTTCCCCGCCAACACAGCTAAGAGACAACCATATCATGTTGTTAGGTTTCCCCTTCTCCATTTTTAATAAGTCTTAATTTAAGCTTTGGTAGCCAAACTCTACCTCAATTCTTTTGTTTCTGTGAAATCCCATTGTTCACAAAAGCACTGCTCAGGCATGAGAAACCATACAAATTTCTGTCTAATTTTGAAAATTATTTTGCAAACTCTTAGACTCAAAGCCTCAGGAAGATTCTTTGCTCAAATATTAGATGTTATTTGACCTTGTATGCTCAGGGTCTTTCTCCAAAAAGCCTTTCACAATCTTTATTTCAGATATCAGTCTCCTTGAGAAGGAAACCATAGGTGTGACATTGGAAATTATTTTTTTCCAGCAATCCAGAAATGAGCTCTCAGCATCACTAAAGTTTTCACATCTATAAATATATAAAATTCTAACCAAAATAACTACTGTGACCTAGCAGTAGTAGTTAATCTGTAAAATGTGTTTTGTGGCTTGTAGAACATTTTTGAAAGTAAATAAGTGGTTGTTTTTCATAACAATATGAGTGGTTTGCTGCAGTTCGATGACTCAGGACAAAATTATGGACCTTGGAAACACTCATTGTTCTGTTTTGCCAGTGTAAATCTGGCCAAGATGCATAATGGCTGAAAGCTCTTGCAAAATTAGTGTCTGCTCAATGCCTTACATAAAATATATACTGCCAGACGAGAGACAGCCAAGTCACAAATCTTACCACTGTTGTTGGCATCCACACTGATGATCTCAGAAATAGTCAGCTTTCTGAATGGTATGAAAAACAAGGCAATATCTCCAGGTCAGATCTGTGAGATAGATTGCTATTGAAAGCTCAAAGGGGTCTTACATTTCCATTTGGAGCAGCTGAGCAGGAAAATGAACTTTTAAGATAGACCTTGAACAGTTCTTGAAAAAATTTGTATGATATCACAGCAAGTGACAGTGGAAGAGTGGACATAGTGACACAGAAAATAGCCCCACAGTTATCGTTCCGAGTGCTATTCTTACTTTGTGACTGAAAAAATCATCAGGATTGTCAAGTTGGGACATTTACATAAACTGAACTTCACAGGAATTTCTGCAGCAGCGATTCTATTATTATTAGGGGACAGACTGTGAAAAGGCAAATAATATTAATTCAGCTCAGTCAGTCAAACCATCACTTCCCTACTTGCTTTTATGTCAACTGCTAGGGGCACTTTACTATCAAAAAGAATGAAAGCCAAAAATAAGTTTAAATGCCAAGTCAAACAAATGCATCTTGCCAAAGACTCAAAATTATATGAATAAGGACTAAGGAGTTCAGCAGATTTGGAGCATAATGCTTTAAGTCTTAGTCTTCAAACATAGCTGTCAGTATGAACATAGAATAAATTAGGATAACAGGACAGTGAAGCATATGCCAGAATGTGAGGTATACAAAGGCTTTGGACTGCCCCTGCACAGAGTAAATCCATTATGTTTATTTCTCTTTTTTTAGGTGCAGGGGAAATTGCAGTGGCTAGGTTCAGTGAAGCAGGTATTAATTAACTTAATTATATGATTGCTGATTTCTATCAGTTTCTTATATTTTTCTTTTATTTATTTTTTTTCCTCAGAATTAAAGATATGATGGAAAGTTAAAACCAACCCAATTGTTCAGAATTAAATTCTTGTTCAGAGATGCTTAAAAAATAAAAAAAAAAAAAGCAGAGACACACACCTTGCTCTTTTGGTTTTACCAGTTTCATGTGCATGAAGTTCTGAAGGAAGGTGTAGTTTGAACAGGTCAGCCCGAGTAATTCAGCTGATTTTAGAAAATATTTCTCTAACACAACAGTATGGAACAACTGTGTGCTAGAGAGCTGAATTTCCAGTTGTCACTGAAACCAAGAGTTTTGTAAATGCTTACAAGAAATCATAGACTAAATCAGTGTACTATAAATAAAGTCTGTGAAAGTTTTTTGCTACAAAGGCCAATTCAGATAAGGGTAAGATTTTTCTTACTGCATTCTGAAATCCATGTTACAGACAAAGGTGAGGGCTACAGACTTCTACTACAGCAGTAGTAGAAATCTTGGTGCAGTTCAGAAGCAGGGTACTTTGAAATACCTTCTGTTCAGGAAGGGACATAGCTTTGTGTTTTTAGACTGAAGGAAATCTCCCACATGTACCCACCCTCCCCCCCTCCTTCCTTCCCTCCTTCCTTCCTTCCTTCCTTCCTTCCTTCCTTCCTTCCTTCCTTCCTTCCTTCCTTCCTTCCTTCCTTCCTTCCTTCCTTCCTTCCTTCCTTCCTTCCTTCCTTCCTTCCTTCCTTCCTTCCTTCCTTCCTTCCTTCCTTCCTTCCTTCCTCCCTCCCTCCCTCCCTCCCTCCCTTCCTATCTCTCTTTCTCTCTTTCTCAAACTAAAATGGAGACAGCATATGTGGTTTGAATTTCCAAACCAAATAGTTCAGAGATCCTCCTTGGAAGAAATATAGCATCTCAAGGGCAGTGTATATTTTGATTGCTTTGTCTTCATTTTCTGAAAGCTTTGTCCTCATTTTCTGAAAGCTGCACTTAAGCTAAGATGTATGATAAACCAAGAGAAAAAAGGTTTAATGACGAACACACAGAAGTCAATAAAAGTTTTCCTATTCACTGCACTAGAAGCAAATCCAGTGCATATACCATCCATGAATTGAACAAATGAGTCCTGAAAACTCATGCTGGCGGCTTAAAAGATCAAGCAAATAAAGGAATAAAGTCACATGAGCTGTTTCTGTATTTAAAAAGGCTGTGGGTTACAGGATTAATTTTCATAGTATATCTCTATACCTTGAATAACCAAGCAAGCCTTAACTTGTGGAATCTTAATAGCCATCTTATTGCTGAAGTCTAAAGGAAACCCAGAGGAAACTTAATAATATTAAATGTTATTTTAAAGGGAGTTCACATTGTTTTGAAGGATATTTTGATTCACACACAATATCCACCATTGTAAATTCAGAGACTCTAGATTTAAATTCAGAAAAGCTCCACATATCTTTACAGCCCTCAGTATATAAATCTAATAGTATTCTTAAAATGTCCACCAGTAAGGTATTAATCTTCTACAGATAAAATTAAAATTCTGAAAGATATTGGAACACAAAATAAAGAAAAATAGCAAAAATATTCCCTGTAGAAATGAGGGGAAACTTGGAACTTTGTGTTAGGAGACTAGTTTGTCCATGTTGCAATAATAGAAAATAGTCTGTACAGTTTTTCATATCTGACTTGCAACAGAAGATTGGAACATATAGAAACTAATGTTACTGAATTATTTAATAGAAACTCAAACACATGAAAAGGCGAATTAAAGAAACACAGGACTTTTAAAAAGCCATTTAAAATGAAATCAGAAGCTTCAACAAATATATTTTTCCTTTGCAGTCAAAAAAGTAATTATCAAAATTGTTCAGAATATGTTGCCAATTACTTTGCTCCATAATTACTAACTTTCTCAGTTCTTCTCCTGCCTTTGCTGGGTTCTCTGTCACTGGAAACATCTTAAACCAATTTAAAGTGCTACACCTGAATAAACATGTTGTAAAAGTGTTTATGTATAGAAGTGGGTCAGTTCAAGGTATGGTATTTGGCTGGAACTTCTAATTTCTCTTTTTACTGCAAAAAGGCTGCCAGAAGAAGGAAGTCTGAGCTGAATTAATACATTTGTTACAGTGGAAGTAGAATGGAAACTACTTTAACCACAAATCAAACTGCCTCTTTCATTTACGCCAGTGATAGAGTTTTTCTAAGAAATATAGACTCTGGCTTACAGCCACTGTAAGTTTGTGTTTGAAAAGGAAACCTATATGCTTATTTCTATAAGGTTTGCTCTTATGCTTATTTGCGATTTCTTTTCCAGGATGATTGTGTTAGAGGTATTACACGTTGGTGAGGCAGATGTGCCTTCGTCATGCACAAAGCAAACTTTTCCAGTTCCTTCGGAAGAATTCCCAGGTGTCCCGATGCCACACAGCACACACAACGCCTGTGTCTGCACCTTCCCGTTTAAAGGACCTCTGTGTCCCCCACCCAGCACAGCTGCACAGCTTCACATGACACTGTCTCATTTTCTGACTGTTGAAGGGCTCTGTATAATACATGTACGCACAAAAGCGTTAATGCTGCCAAAATAAATTCTGTTAAGAGCAAGGGTTTATTTGCTAAAATGTCACTGATGCAGTTTCAGTGACTTGCTTTGCTTTCTTTTCTTTTAGTGAGGTTTAGATCCTATAATATAGTGAGATTATCACACAGTCTTGACTAAACAAATATTTTAAAGAAATATGCACACCCCCTGGGAACAGAACCAGAGTCAATAATGTACATATTTCAAACTCGGTTCTCTTAAATGACTAAATGCCTTTCTACCTTTGCTAGTGAATGAATATCAGTTGGAGTAACACTTCACAGTATTTATTTTTATAGCAGAAGTATATTTATTATCTATACTTGTTTTGCTACCTATTTGCTTTGGGGACTATAAGGTTTCACAACTCACACTCAAGTGACACAAAAATTAGATGACCTTATTATATTATCCTTTTTAGACCCTATAGAATTTAATGAGGCTCATTTAATTTTCAATTCTGTAGACGTGTGCATGAGACTAAATTAAAATATCTGTGTAATGAATGAGACATGTAACACAAAGGGACTGCAATTTTATGCAATGACAAACTAGCTGTAAAGCTGTTGGAACTTGCAAATTGTTGCCTTTTTTTTTATTTTTGGTGTCTTTTATGTTCCATTCAAAAAAATGCTGTTAGGTTTTTTAATCACATATATATAGGATTATGGGCAAAATCCTTTCCATGCTTCAGTCAGCAGCTGAACTCCCACCATGGCTTCAAGAGAGGCAGGAGTCCACCTTTTAACTTATAATTTCCATTACTTTATAGGTCGAAGTATCAATGTTAAATCTGCCGGCCTGATTGGAAGACATGGCCCTCAGTCAAAGCAACCATTCATGGTTGCATTCTTCAAGGCAAGTGAAGTGCTTTTCCGTTCTGTCCGAGCAGCCAACAAAAGGAAAAATCAAAACCGCAACAAATCCAGTAGTCATCAGGAATCCTCTAGAATGCCAAGTATCGGGGGTAAGATGAAGCTGTGATTTACTAGCATATTTATGGGAGTTGTGGGCACCTGCTCAAATGCACTGGAGTCAGAGCAGCTCAAAGATACTGGTACCTGGTGGAACTGTCAGAAAGGGTGTTCCCACTCTATTTCTATATACTCCTCTAGCTTTGCTTAAACCTCTTCTATTGTGTTGGTCCTGAGCATGGTCTACCATGTGTCAGATCACTTACATCCATTATGGACTCCTGCAAGGTGAAAGGACCAAGTAGTTTGGGTAAGGCTGTATGTGAGCTTGAAATTAGTCCTAGGTAGTAAGGAACCAGATGAGATCTTTGCTACACAGAGTAGAAAACCAGAGAGAGTAAAGTGTTGCACCCCAATTGCACATCTAGGAAGCCTCAGCCAGAGACTGAGTGCAAGAAGTCAAGATGTAACACAATTACCTGACTACTGCAAATGTGGAAGTTTAACCAATCTGTGAAAGCATAAACTCAACCTATGACAGAATTCAGACCAGCTGATACTTGCTGTTGTAAATACAAAGGTTATCCCTGAATTGAAAGAATTTATAATTATAGAATCATAAAGTTAGGGTTGGAAGGGAACTCAAGGATCATCTATTTCCAACCCCCCTGCCATGAGCAGGGACACCTCACACTAGAGCAGGTTGATCAGAGCCACATCCAGCCTGGCCTTCAAAACTTCCAGGGATGGGGCTTCTACCACCTCCTTGGGCAACCTGTTCCAGTGTCTCAACACCCTCATGGTGAAGAACTTCTTCCTAACATCTGATCTGAATCTGCCCATTTCTATGTCTGCTCCATTCATCCTAGTACTATCACTACCTGACACCCTAAACAGTCCCTCCCCATCTTTCTTGTAGGCCCCCTTAAGATACTGGAAGGCCACAATAAGGTCTCCTTGGAGCCTTCACTTCTCCAAACTGAACAACCCCAACTCTCTCAGTCTGTCTTCATAAGAGAGGTGCTCCAGCTCTCTGATCATCCTTGTGGCCCTTCTCTGGACATGTTCCAGTACATCCACATCCTTCTTGTAGTAGGGGCTCCAGAACTGGATACAATACTCCAGGTGGGGTCTCACCAGAGTGGAGTAGAGGGGGACAATCACGTCCCTCGACCTGCTGGCTATGCTTCTCTTGATGCAGCCCAGGATGTGATTGGCTTTCTGGGCTGCAAGTGCACACTAGTGGCTCATGTTGAGCTTCTAATCCACGAGCACCCCCAGGTCCTTTTCTTCAGGGCTGCTCTCAAGCCAGTCATTGCCCAGCCTATATCAGTGTTTGGGATTGCCCTGACCCAGATGTAGGACCTTGCATTTGGTTTTGTTGAACCTCATGAGGTTGCCATGGGCCCACCTCTCCAGCCTGTCAGGGTCCCTCTGGATGGCCTCCCTTCCCTCCAGTGTGTCTTCTGCACCACACACAGTGACCTCATCTGCCAGTTCCCTCAGCACCTGTGGGTGTCCTCATCAGGTCCCATGGATTTGGACACTTTCAGGCTCTTCAGATGGTCACAAACCACAGAGAAGATGATATTTGAACACTGACCAGCTGTCCAGGGCCACTCTTCCCTCTAGGACTTTGTCCCATGATACTTTGGCCAGCAGATCCCTGAAGCGTTCGAAGTCTGCATGCCTAAAGTCCAGGGTTGTATGCTTGGGACACATCCTCCTAGTTGCCCTGGGGATCTTAAATTCTATCGTTTCATGGTCACTGCAGCCAAGGTTATCCCTGAGCCTCACATCGGTCACCAGCCCTTTCCTATTGGTAAGAACAAGGTCCAGCATAGCACCTTTTCTTGTTGGTTCCTCTACCATTTGGAGGAGGAAGCTGTCATCTATGCATTTCAGGAACACCCTGGATTGCTGGTACCTAGCTGTGTTGCCTCTCCAGCAGATGTCATTTGGTGCATTATTTACCTGAAAGGTACTGAAAAAAATGCATGTGAAAATGTTGTTAATACCCTTAGAGTCTGGAAACGATTTTATACCTGTTCTTTCATCTAGAGGCATAAGGTCATTTTATAAATATTCTTCCTTTTGATCAACCATTTCTGGTTTGGGTGGGTAGAGTGTCTTTATCTTTCTAAAACCATGACAGACCTGGTACCAGCACATCAAAACCTCAGTATAGGCGCTATTCTTAAGCTACATGGATGTCTACAAATAAACAAATTAGTATTTAGTGGAAAAAAATCAGCCCTGGAGTGGAATTAATTTATTTAAGAACTATCCATCTCAAAACTTCAATAGTGGCAGGTTAGAGAGCCCCTTTAATGTAATGCATAAGCCTTTCCTGATCTTCTGCACAAGGATGAATTTTGCCTTAACAAGGACAAATTGTTATTGAGAAACTAAAGAAATAATAGAAATTATTATAATATTTTTCTTTCTAAACATAAAGATTACCTTGTGATCTACTGGAATAAAAATCCACTTTAACGTTAAAAATAAGTATTTAAACATGTTTAGAAACTTAAAAAGGGGCTTGATCAAGAGGAGAAATTATTACTGGTTTCAGTAATGGTCTCAGTTTATTTGTATATGATTTATAGGTAGAAAAAATACTGTGCAATTTCTTTAGTTTCCACTGAGAACCTCAAGGTACATGACTTAGAGATGCACATGGTCTCCCTGAGGACATTAGCTTTTGAAAAGCCCCTGACATCTTTTAAGGTGTTAGGGATCTCTATTTTCTGGTGTTCTTTTGTTTGTTCGCTGGTTGTTTTTTTTTTTTTTGTTTTTTTGAGTATTGTAAAATTCTCACACGTTCTGTATAACTATACAACAAAACTCATCTGCACAGTTAAGTTCTGACCCCTTACTAAGGAATATTTCAGGGTAGCAGTTTTAAAGAAATAATGAAAGACGTCCCAAATGGGACAACTTTAGCTATTTGTTAGTAAAAACAAATAAAATCGTTACATATATGTAGCAAAGCGGATTTTTTCAGTTGTTTATTATTTATAAAGTTATATTGACTAACCATTTTCTTTTCATTACCTGCTTCAAAGTTCTTCAGATTTTTTGGTAACAGTGCAAGTTAAAAATCACCTTAGCATCTTGTGGTTTAGATGTGGCTCAAACAGATACATCAGTTAGGCTTGCTAGCTGATGCTCTCTCTAAATTTACATCAGTAGACAAATTGAATCTGCATTTTGTGTAATTCTAGTATGATCAGTTGTTTGTTTTTTTTTTTCCCCTGCAGGGACTGTTCCTTCTATTTTGCTGGTGCTCTATGATGCACTTCTCTATTTTCATAAAAGGGCTTTGAATGGAATGACATGACATGAGGGGGTTTTTTTGTGTGTGTTTTGTTTTATTGATTTTGTTTCTCTTTAAATACACTCAACTATGATCTGTGCAACTGCATTCAGTCCAAAACACAATCTCTTATCTCAAGGGTAAGTAACATTCAGCACAAAGAATATCACAGAAAGATTTTTCACATTTCTTAGAAAGTATCTACATATTTTGAGAATCGTTATTTTGGGAGAAGGGAAAATCATCTGAGTACATGGTATATACAAGATACCTAAATATGAATGTCACGCTTTCAGATTGAATCTTATGATTCTAGCTGACAAGGAAATGAGAACTGAAGAGATTTGTTAAGCTTCTTGGTTATTGCAGAACACAAACTTCCCTGGAAAAATTTGACTCTAACACATGCCAGCAAGTTGCATTTGTATGACAGTCACCTCAGGAAGAGCTTTCTGTGTCTCAAAACACTGGTCAGCCTCATCTATGCATCAAGCCGTGCTCCAGAAATGTAAAACAAGAAAAATCAGAGCATCTGTAGTAAAATGTACATTATGAAACAAATTTTCTCCTAAACTCTTTAAGCCCCTGGTCTGAATATGCATAGAGGTACATCACTGTATATGTTGATATGACAGATCTCTGTTGAAAAACATTTGCTTTCAAGAAAAACATACTATTAAAATAAAATCAAGTTATGGAACAATTGCATGTGCAGTTGCATCAAAGGCAAGGACATTGAACTCTGACTGGAGGTGGAGGCAGAAGGATACAGGCACACTGGAACTAGTGATGAAGCTGAAAACATGTAAGTAACCACAACCTCATAGAGCAACATCTTCTGTAGCAAAACTCTGTGGAGGAGCAGCTCCTGCACCACAAAAAAATGAGCTTCTATGTTGTTGCCATGCAGTTTGCAATAGCATTTCTCATATTGCAAATACAAACCCTCCTGCCATTAATGATCAGTGATAAGACTTTTCACACTGTGATTCCAAATCCTTTCTGTTTTAATAACTGTTGGAACAATACTCATTAAAATATATAGATGAGCACACTGATGGCAAAGGCAACATGCTAATTCCACCCAGATGCTCCAGTGTGCAAAAGCACGTGGAGGGGAGAAGACATTTTTACTACTCCAGTCATTGCATCTTTGCAGAACACAATTCTTCCATGGGGAGTGTGGTTATCAGGAAAAAACTACTCCCTTTTCCTCCTATTCACCAGCCCCAGGAACTGAAGGATAGATTACATCCCTGTAGACTTGTGCAAGAAAGCTGATTCTCTTAGTTCTTTACAGCTTCCGATAATGAGCAGCACTTTAGAAGTATAATTCGTCTCTCCATATTTAAACCACAAAAACCCCCAAAATATTCTACCCTTCATCTTCCACATGGTGGACTGTCAACAGGCCATATTCAATTCTCATTCACTCCCTGATGCGATACACAGTTGATGTAAATGACACAGTGATGGACAAATCTCACTGTCTAATGTAGATCTTCAGTTTCCAGCCTTGTTCCATAATCTTGTTTCTACACCATCTAAGCAAAATATTAACAGTGAAAAATGCTCATCTATCCAGCCAGATGTTATGCACCCAAACTCAGATAGTTATTGTTTATACATCAGAGTTTGATTACACTTCTCTCTACACATAATTTTTTACTTCATTACATTCATGCTTTCCTTTTCTCCTTGATTTTTCTTCTTCCTCTTCTGTTTCTTTTTTCCCCTTGTTTTTTGTTGTTTTTTTTCCCCACCTTCCTATTGTGTCTTGCATTTTGTCTTTTGGCACCTTATTTTCTAATTTCTTGCACCTCGCAATTACTTTTACTGTATTCTCAGCATGGCAAAAAGAAAGGCCCGCTGGGCAATTCAGTTCTTCCCTTCCAACTGATAATTTTTTAAAAAATTGTTCAAGTTAAGATCCCTGGTGGTACTAGAACAAGTTATTTAGTACTGCAAATGGCTAGATCTTGATTTGTGCACAGCTTTTGAAAGAGTTTCAGGAGATGGGGCCCAGGCATATTAAACAGAAAGCAGGTATGCAGCCTGTTTAAAAAAAAAAATAAAAGAAAAAAATTAAAATCACATCCAAAGTCTACATTACTAATAAGATTAAAATTTGGATGGGTATTTTGACTGACATCTCATTGAGTCTCTTCTGGATCTGAATCAATCCAACATTTTATTGGTAATTTGAATGACTGATCACTCCTCCCAGATCTGGTATAGTCTGTGAACTTGCAGAGAGCATGCTCTGTTCTATAGTCCAGGTTGTTAACAAAGATATTAATCACTATTGGCATCAGTATTGATCCTTTAGGGACATCCCTAATAACCAGATTCCAGATGGATTTGTACCACTGATCACAACCCTTTTTTTTCCCAGTAGCCCATCCATTGTATCCTTTACCTATCCTTTACCTTTACCTATCTAAACCATATCTGACCAGCTTGGCTTTAAGAATACTATGGGAGTCTATATTAAAAACTTTCCTACAAGCAAAGTGAACAACACTCAATGCTCTTCAAGAGCCTGCAAAGCTAGTCAGCTCATCACAGAAAATGATCAGGTTGGTTAGGCACAGTTTTTGCTCACTGTTCCCAAATATGTAATTCATGTGCCTGGACACAGCTTCTAGGACAATTTGCTCCACAGACTTCCCAGAAACTGAAGTTAAGCTGATTGCCCTTCTTGAACACGGGTGTGACATTTTCCATTTTTGAATCATCAGAAATATCATCCAGTCACTATGAATACTCAAAACCCAGCAGGAAGCGACTTCACAATAATGTTGGTCAGCTCATTCCCCACCCTGAAATTCATTCCTTATGCTCACATGGACTCATATATCTTCAAATTCTTTTACTGTGGGTTCAGCTTCACTAGGTTCAGGAACTGGGAGTCCTCAGGATGAATCTTACCAGTCAAAAACAAGACAAAGAATGCCCAGGCACTATGTTTACGTTATTTCTGTGTACCTCATCCCAGTTCCACATTACATCTACTTCTTATTTGAATTTGAGCTCAGTCAAGTTTCCTACTCAGCCACAATGGTTTTATGACATATTTGCTTGACCTGCATATGAGTGGACCTAATCTACAACATAATCCTATGACAATGAGGCAGGAGTATATAAAAAAGGCTCTGAAGCTAATCATTTGATAGTGTGGTTTTGCTACAAAGCTCCTGTTCTGGAATCTACTGACTATAGAATAGAATAAACCAGGTTGGAAGAGACCTTCAAGATCATCGCATCCAACCCATCAACCAATCCAACCCACCCAAACAACTAAACCATAGCACCAAGCACCCTATCAAGTCTCTTCCTGAACACCTCCAATGATGGTGACTCCACCATCTCCTCAGGCAGCCCATTCCAATGGGCAATCACTCTCTCTGTATAGAACTTCTTCCTAACATCCAACCTAAACCTCCCCTGGAGCAGCCTGAGACTGTGTCCTCTTGTTCTGGTACTGGCTGCCTGGCAAATAATCTGGATATCATAGGAAATAATTATTTTACTTTTTGGCACTGTACTCAATTTTGGCTGTCACATCTGCAGAAAGACAGAACGAATCTGAAGAGAACCCAGAGAAAGAATGATAGAGCAGATCAGAACATTTGGTAAATTTGCAGAAAAGCTCTTTTAGGGTCATCTGTTTGGAAGCGTTTTCTGCAGATGAAGCACTACAGTGGGTTATCTCACAAACTGTAGAACTCCTCTCCTTTGATTTTATGTGAAAAAGGCCTCTCAACTTTCTAGGAATTTTTCAATAGAGACCCTCCCATCCCATCCTCAAGATGTTTAATGATAAAAAAAAAATTCTAAAAAAATGAATGTTTTGTTTCTTTTCCAGTGTCTTCCATGTTTTTAAGGGATTTTTTTGTTATTGTGAACTTCCACCATTGTGGTTTTGTTTTGGTTTTTTGGGGGGGCTGTTTGGTTTGGTATTTTTCCACAATTGTTATTTTTGGTGCAAAAAAAAGCAACTTTAAGCATTCTTGAAAGGGAACCAGAGGAGACAGCCTGTCATCCCTGCTCTATCGCATGCCTCACTGATGGTGTCACTTGAATAGCACTATAAACCAACTCTGGAGTGCTAATGTGGTGAAGGCATGACTCTGTTCCCTTCTTTTCCTGTTTCTCAGAGGCAGTAAGCAAAAAGTACCAGATTTTCTCCAGGATTAAGTGTTCTGGAGAAGGATGTATGGAAGGTTCTCTGTGTCCTATCCTGACACATCACTGACAGTACAGGAACATTCAGGCATCAGTTAATCTACTTGTTTACATTAGTATTACCAACTAAATATCATCAAGTGGTGAATATTTCCAGAAAATAGTGTTAAAAAGTAAGTATGAAATTTCCCAATATTTAAATAACAGACATATGGAAATTCTGTTGTTTCAATAAGATTTTTATAATTGTCAATATTTCTTTTGAATTAGGCCGCTCATATCTTGGATCAGGTTCTCACTTGTGCTTGGATCAACTGTGTTCATATTATCTGAGCTGTTATCTAGCTAGCCAGCAACCAGGCAACCTCTAAACCTGTTTCCTTTAATGCTTTGTGCATTGTTTTGTCCATGCGTAAAAGTTATATCAGGCCAACACTGCTGATTCTGCATTTCCAATTTTACACTGCCTTTTTAAATCCCTAGAAATATAACTGACAGTATGCTTGTTCTTTTCCTTTGCACAGTTTGGTGATGAGCTCGAAAATAGCTAAATCTTGTTTCATAGTTTCATAGTTTCATTCAGGGTTGGAAGGGACCACAAGGATCATCTAGTTCCAACCCCCCTGCCATGGGCAGGGACACCCCACACTAGATCAGGCTGGACAGAGCCTCATCCAGCCTGCTCTTAAACACCCCCAGGGACGGGGCCTCGACCACCTCCCTGGACAGTATCACAGTATCACAGTATCACTTAGGTTGGAAAGGACCTCGAGGATCATCGAGTCCAACCTGACACCGCAGACCCCATGACTAGACCATGGCACCAAGTGCCACGTCCAATCTCCCCTTGAACGCCTCCAGGGTCGATGACTCAACCACCTCCCTGGGCAACCCATTCCAATGCCGAATGACTCGCTCGGTGAAGAACTTCCTCCTCACCTCGAGTCTGAACCTCCCCTGGCGCAGCTTGAGACCGTGTCCCCTTGTTCTGGTGCTGGTTGCCTGGGAGAAGAGGCCAACCCCCTCCTGGCTACAACCACCCTTCAGGTAGTTGTAGAGGGCAATAAGGTCACCCCTGAGCCTCCTCTTCTCCAGGCTAAACAATCCCAGCTCCCTCAGCCTCTCCTCATAGGGCTTGTGTTCAAGGCCTCTCACCAGCCTTGTTGCCCTTCTCTGGACAACCCATTCCAGGGTCCCACCACTCTCATGGTGAAGAACCTCCTCCTCACATCCAGCCTGAATCTCCCCACCTCCAGCTTCATTCCATTCCCCCTAGTCCTATCACTACCTGATATCCTGAGAAGTCCTTCCCCAGCCTTCCTGTAGGCCCCCTTCAGATACTGGAAGGCGACAATTAGGTCTCCTCGGAGCCTTCTCTTCTGCAGACTGTACAGCCCCAACTCCTTCAGTCTGTCCTCATAGGAGAGGTGCTCCAGCCCTCTGATCATCCTCGTGGCCCTTCTCTGGACACGTTCCAGCACCTCCACATCCCTCTTGTAATAGGGGCTCCAGAACTGGACACAGTACTCCAGGTGGGGTCTCACCAGGGCTGAGTAGAGGGGGAGGATCACCTCCCTCGACCTGCTAGCCACACTTCTCCTGATGCAGCCCAGGATCTGATTGGCTTTGCGGGCTGCAAGTGCACACTGAGAGCTCATGTTGAGCTTTTTGTCCACCAGCACCCCCAAGTCTCTCTCCTCAGGGCTACCCTCCAGCCAGTCACTGCCCAGCCTGTATTTGTGCCTGGGATTGCCTCGACCCAGATGCAGGACCCTGCACTTGCTCTTATTGAACTTCATGAGGTTGGCCTGTGCCCACCTCTCCAGCCTGTCAAGGTCCCTCTGGATGGCCTCCCTTCCCTCCAGCGTGTCTGCTGCACCACACAGCTTGGTGTCATCAGCAAACTTGCTGAGGGTGCACTCAATGCCACTGTCCATGTCCCCCACAAAGATGTTGAATAAGACAGGTCCCAGGACTGATCCCTGAGGGACTCCACTTGTCACTGGCCTCCACTGGGACATGGACCCATTGACAGCCACTCTTTGGGTGCGGCCATCAAGCCAGTTCCTTATCCATCTAGTGGTCCACCAATCAAACCCATGTGTCACCAGTTTGGAGACCAGGATGTGGTGTGGGACAGTGTCGAAGGCTTTGCTCAGGTCCAGGTAAACGACATCAGTTGCTCGCCCCTCATCTATTAATTTTGTCACCTGCTCATAGAAGGCCACCAGGTTGGTCAGGCAGGATTTGCCCTTGGCAAAGCCATGCTGACTGTTCCCAATCACCTCTTCACTATTCTTTTGAGCGAGTAGTGACTCCAGGAGGATCTGTTCCATGATCTTTCCAGGCACAGAGGTGAGACTGACTGGCCTGTAGTTCCCTGGTTCCTCCTTCTTGCCCTTTTTGAGGATGGGGGCAATGTTTCCCCTTTTCCAGTCTGTGGGGACTTCACCAGACTGCCAGGACTTTTGAAATATAATAGAGAGGGGTTTAGCAACCTCCTCTGCCAGTTCTCTCAGTACCCGTGGGTGTATCCCGTCGGGTCCCATGGACTTGAACACTTTCAGGTTCTTCAGATGATCACGAACCTGATCTGCACTTACAATGGGCAGTTCTTCCTCCCCGTCCCTGGCTTTGACTTCCATAACATCAGGAGTGTGGCTAGAGGCCCTTGCAGTGAAGACTGAGGTAAAGAAGTTAAGTACCTCAGCCTTTTCCTCATCACATGTGACCATGTCACCATTTTCCTTTCTGAGGGGGCCCACACCTTCCCTAGTCTTCTTCTTCCCATTAATATACCTGTAAAAGTTGTTAGTATTCCCTTTAATCTCCCTGGCTAGATTCAACTCAAACTCTGCTTTGGCTTTCCTAACCAGGACTCTTGCTGCTCGGGCAGCTTCCTTGTTCTCACTTGTGCTTGGATCTACTGTGTTCATATTATCTGAGCTGTTATCTAGCTAGCCAGCAACCAGGCAACCTCTAAACCTGTTTCCTTTAATGCTTTGTGCATTGTTTTGTCCATGCGTAAAAGTTATATCAGGCCAACACTGTTGATTCTGCATTTCCAATTTTACACTGCCTTTTTAAATCCCTAGAAATATAACTGACAGTATGCTTGTTCTTTTCCTTTGCACAGTTTGGTGATGAGCTCGAAAATAGCTAAATCTTGTCTGATCTAGCAATACTTCTAAACAATTTATTGTTGTTATTTTCTTTCTGTAGATTATAATACAAGCGAGCAAAAGCAAGCCTGTAAGAAACATGAACTTTATGTGAGCTTCCGAGACTTAGGATGGCAGATATGAAAGTCATAAATGGTGTTTCCTATCAGTTCAAATTGGGACAATTTGTTTTACAGCATCCCGTTATTTACAGTCTGTTTTCTTCATGGTAATTGGCATTTTACTGATGAGAGACAAATTCTTTAAATGCATTTTGTAACAAATCCATGTCACTGACAATTTACCTTTTTTGGCTGCTATTCTCTCAAAGAGTTTGCATGCACTAATGGCTTTAAGATCTGGATTAGTTCACATAAAGATAAATCTGAACTGCTACTCAAGATATTAATAGATCTGTGGTAAACAAAACCAAAATCCCCACAGCAAGCAATGGAACATTTGAATTTTCCGTGGTTCAGTGCAGACTATAACAGGTCAGAGAGATTTCACTGGAGTAGGATCTGTAGGGAACTAGAGCTTGGATCACTGTTCTGTGGTCTTTATAACACCATGCTAAGTTTATATAATTTCTGGGAAAGACTTATCCTGCTATACAGCCTCATTGCTCTGTCTGATACTTTGTAGTATATTTATCCTCACAGTAGCCCAAAGACTCAGTCAGAGACTGTTTTCCCAAGTCTGTAGAGCATAATAACCCTGTACACAGCTGTGGTGGGTGGAAGGGCAAGGCCAAGAAACCTCCTCCCTTCCCCCTTGTAAAGTAAAAGGGAAAAAAAATTGAAGGGAAGGGAAAAAAAAAACTCGCAAGCTGAATTAGCAAAGCAGTGGAGCTATATTTACAAAGCAATGTAGGATTTGCAGGGGGAATATTTACAAATTTACAATATCTACAATATATACAAAGATATACAACAGAGTAACACAGAAATGAGAGTAAACCCCTCGGCAGAGAGGGGGTTCCCCACCTCCTCTTTCCCCTCTTTCCCCCCTTTCCCCAGATTAGGTTAGAAGAGAGAGAGAGCGAAAGAAAGAAGTTAAAAGCAGTTTTGTGTTAATTGGAAAAGAGTTAATATACAGGCCTGGTATCTTGTTTTCAAGGCCGAGGCCTTGGCAGAAAGCCCAGCACAGAGTTAGCTGCAGAGCTGCTGCACCATGGAAAGGCGGAAGCAAGACTGAAGATAAGGTGCCGGAGTGCCCAGTATAGTCCCAGCTCAGAAGGTGCTTCCTCCCACTCGTCCAATGAAATTAGTTTAGACTATTCCTTCCGTTTACCAACTTCCGTCCACCATATTCCCTTTCTTAAGGGGGCAACGTCAACCGGCCACAGTCCACCCCTTCTAAACAATTTCATTGGCTGTTCATACTGTCCATCCAATCCAAAACTATATTTACAGTTCGTGAGTAAAGTTCATAGTCCATTCCGGCTATGCTCAGATGAAGATGATTCAAAAGTCCAAGAAAATCAGAAAATGAGAAAAATGGAAAACAGTTCATTTCTTCACTGACGAAGCGAAGAAAAGGGAAACAGGGATTCTCAGGGTCTCTTAGTTTCATAGTTTCATAGTTTCATAGTTTCATTCAGGGTTGGAAGGGACCACAAGGATCATCTAGTTCCAACCCCCCTGCCATGGGCAGGGACACCCCACACTAGATCAGGCTGGACAGAGCCTCATCCAGCCTGCTCTTAAACACCCCCAGGGACGGGGCCTCGACCACCTCCCTGGACAACCCATTCCAGGGTTTCACCACTCTCATGGTGAAGAACCTCCTCCTCACATCCAGCCTGAATCTCCCCACCTCCAGCTTCATTCCATTCCCCCTAGTCCTATCACTACCTGATATCCTGAGAAGTCCTTCCCCAGCCTTTCTGTAGGCCCCCTTCAGATACTGGAAGGCGACAATTAGGTCACCTCGGAGCCTTCTCTTCTGCAGACTGAACAGCCCCAGCTCCTTCAGTCTGTCCTCATAGGAGAGGTGCTCCAGCCCTCTGATCATCCTCGTGGCCCTTCTCTGGACACGTTCCAGCACCTCCACATCCCTCTTGTAATAGGGGCTCCAGAACTGGACACAGTACTCCAGGTGGGGTCGCACCAGGGCTGAGTAGAGGGGGAGGATCACCTCCCTCGACCTGCTAGCCACACTTCTCCTGATGCAGCCCAGGATCTGATTGGCTTTGCGGGCTGCAAGTGCACACTGAGAGCTCATGTTGAGCTTTTTGTCCACCAGCACCCCCAAGTCTCTCTCCTCAGGGCTATCCTCCAGCCAGTCACTGCCTAGCCTGTATTTGTGCCTGGGATTGCCTCGACCCAGATGCAGGACCCTGCACTTGCTCTTATTGAACTTCATGAGGTTGGCCTGTGCCCACCTCTCCAGCCTGTCAAGGTCCCTCTGGATGGCCTCCCTTCCCTCCAGCGTGTCTGCTGCACCACACAGCTTGGTGTCATCAGCAAACTTGCTGAGGGTGCACTCAATGCCACTGTCCATGTCCCCCACAAAGATGTTGAATAAGATAGGTCTCAGGACTGATCCCTGAGGGACTCCGCTTGTCACTGGCCTCCACTGGGACATGGACCCATTGACAGCCACTCTTTGGGTGCGGCCATCAAGCCAGTTCCTTATCCATCTAGTGGTCCACCAATCAAACCCATGTGTCACCAGTTTGGAGACCAGGATGTGGTGCGGGACAGTGTCGAAGGCTTTGCTCAGGTCCAGGTAAATGACATCAGTTGCTCGCCCCTCATCTATTAATTTTGTCACCTGCTCATAGAAGGCCACCAGGTTGGTCAGGCAGGATTTGCCCTTGGCAAAGCCATGCTGACTGTTCCCAATCACCTCTTCACTATTCTTTTGAGCGAGTAGTGACTCCAGGAGGATCTGTTCCATGATCTTTCCAGGCACAGAGGTGAGACTGACTGGCCTGTAGTTCCCTGGTTCCTCCTTCTTGCCCTTTTTGAAGATGACTCAGGGCTCTCAGGGATCTCAGGGTTCGTGCACCGTAGATTCCTCATTGATTCTTCCTTTGGACGCGATGTAGCTGTACAACAGTTCGAAATTAACTTCTTTCAGCTAAAGTTAAATTTCTTTGTGGAATACATTGAATTTCACCATTCTCTTGCATTACCCAGTAAGTGTGACCCGGACCTTCAGCTGAAACCACCCCTCGGACAGGTTTAGCCTCTCCTGAGGGTGAAAATACCCAAACAGTTTTACCTAACAGGTTCTTTTCTCTAACAACAGGAACTCTATCACCTTCTACTTTCCGTAGCAAATCTGAATGTGCAGGTCCAGCTCTGTTCACTGAACCTCTACTATTTACCAGCCAGGTTGCTTGTGCTAAATGTTTTTCCCAGTTTTTCAAAGATCCACCTCCCATGGCTTTGAGAGTGGTCTTCAACAAACCGTTGTAGCGTTCAATCTTCCCTGAAGCTGGTGCATAGTAGGGAATGTGGAATATCCACTCAATACCGTGCTCTTTTGCCCAGTTCTTTACAAGGTTGTTCTTGAAATGAGTTCCGTTGTCTGACTCAATCCTCTCTGGAGTTCCATGTCTCCATAGGATCTGTCTCTCCAGACCAAGAATGGTGTTGCGTGCAGTTGCATGTGGAACTGGATAAGTTTCCAACCATCCAGTGTTTGCCTCTACCATAGTAAGCACGTATTGCTTACCAGAACGAGAACGTGGTAGAGTGATGTAGTCAATCTGCCAAGCTTCACCATACTTGTACTTGGACCATCTGTCACCATACCACAAGGGCTTGAGTCGTTTTGCCTGCTTAATAGCAGCACAAATGTCACAGTCATGGATGACTTGCGTGATAGCATCCATGGAAATGTCTATGGATCTGTCACGAGCCCATTGGTATGTTGCATCTCTGCCCTGATGTCCTGACGAATCGTGAGCCCACCGAGCTAAGAATATCTCACCTCGGTGTTTCCAGTCGAGATCAAGATTAGAGTCCATGTCTACTTGAGAAACTCTTGCAGCTAGATCTGCCTGATGGTTGTGTTGCTGTTCCTCAGTAGCTTTGCTCTTAGGAATGTGAGCATCGATGTGTCTCACTTTCACTGGAATTCTCTCGATTCGATCAGCAATGTCCTGCCACAGGTTGGCTGCCCAAATGGGTTTTCCTTTCCTCTGCCAACCACTCTTCTTCCAGTTCTTTAGCCAACCCCATAGAGCATTGGCTACCATCCATGAGTCGGTGTAGAGATAAAGCTTTGGCCATCTCTCACGTTCAGCCACGTCGAGAGCTAGCTGGACAGCTTTTACCTCTGCGAACTGACTGGATTCTCCTTCTCCGTCTTTCGCCTCTGCAACTCGGCGTGTTGGACTCCACACTGCAGACTTCCACCTTCGCTTGTTCCCAACAAGACGACAGGAACCGTCTGTGAACAAAGCATATTTCTTTTCATCATCAGAAAGGTCATTATAAGGAGGAGCTTCCTCAGCACGAGTTACTTTCTTCTCTGGAGGTTTAGCACAGTTGATGCCTTCAGGCCAACTTGAGATCACCTCCACTAGACCAGGTCTTTCAAGATTTCCCATTCGAGCTCTCTGTGTTATCAGAGCCATCCACTTAGACCAGGTTGAGTCTGTGGCATGATGTGGTGTGGATCCTTTGCCTTTGAACATCCAATTCAAAACTGGTAATCTGGGAGCTAGAAGAAGTTGTGATTCAGTTCCAATCACTTCAGAAGATGCTTTCACTCCTTCATAGGCAGCTAAGATTTCTTTCTCTGTTGGAGTATAATTAGCCTCTGAACCTCTGTAACCTCGACTCCAGAAACCAAGAGGTCGTCCACGTATCTCACCTGGAGCTTTTTGCCACAAGCACCAGGTTGGACCATTGTCACTTGCAGCCGTGTACAAAATGTTCTTAATGTCTGGACCATCTCGGACAGGTCCCAGACCCATTGCTTGAATTACCTCTTGCTTTATTTGGTCAAAGGCTGCTTGTTGTTCAGGTCCCCAGTGGAAATGGTTTCTCTTTCGAGTCACATCATACAGAGGTTTCACAATCTGACTGTATCCAGGAATGTGCAGTCTCCAAAATCCCACTATCCCCAAGAAACATAGGGTCTCTTGCTTGTTTGTGGGACTTGCCATGGTAGAGACTCTATTTACCACATCCACTGGAATGTGTCGACGTCCATCCTGCCATCGCACTCCCAGAAATTGAATTTCTGTGGTAGGTCCTTTCACTTTGTCTCGTTTGATGGCAAAACCTGCATCCAGAAGAATGTCAATGATTTTGTTACCTCTCTCGAAGACTTCCTCAGCAGTTTTGCCCCAGACGATGATGTCATCGATGAACTGGATGTGTTCTGGAGCACCTCCTTTCTCCAGAGCATCATGGATCACTGCATGACAGATGCTTGAGCTGTGGATCCAGCCCATTGGCAGCCTGTTGAAAGTGTACTGGATTCCTCTCCAGGTGAAAGCAAACTGAGGCCTGCATTCCTCTGCTATGGGAATAGAGAAAAATGCATTAGCAATGTCTATGGTAGCATACCATTTGGCCTCTTTGGATTCCAGCTCATACTGTAGCTCCATCATGTCTGGTACTGCTGCACTCATAGGTGGTGTTACTTCATTCAGGGCTCGGTAGTCTACCGTCAGACGCCAGTCTCCATTCTGCTTCCGCACAGGCCACACTGCACTGTTGAAAGGTGAATGAGTTTTACTGACGACTTTCTGACTCTCCAACTGACGAATCAGATTCTGAATGGGCAACAAAGAGTCACGGTTGGTTCTGTATTGTCTGTGATGCACAGTCTGAGAAGCAACCGGCAATTTAATGTCCTGTATCTTATGTTGTCCCACAACTGCAGATTCATCAGAAAGTTCAGGTCTGGCAGATAGCTTCAATTTTTGTCCATCAATTTCTATAGAAGCTACTCCAAAAGCCCATTTGTAACCTCTAGGGTCTTTGAAATGCCCTTCTCTCAGAAAATCAATTCCCAAAATACAAGGTGCGTCAGGTCCGGTCACAACTGTATGCTTTCTCCATTGTTTACCAGTTAAACTTATATTAACCTCTACCTTACTTAACTCTTGAGATCCACCAGTGACTCCCAGAATAGTTATGGGCTCTGATCCCTGATAATTTGATGGTATTATGGTGCACTGAGCTCCTGTGTCAACCAAGGCCCTGTACTTCTGAAATTGTGAAGTGCCAGGCCACTGGATGTACACATCCCAATAGATTCTATTATCTCTGTTATCCCTCTCCTCCCCCTGGCGGGAGGCAGGGCACCCCTAGTTATGGGGAACATGCGCACATGTGCATTGCACATATTGTGCAGGGTTATAACTTTGCATGTTATGACTGGAGCCACTGTTGGAGCCATAAGAGTTGTTCTGGGGAACTGTGGAAGTAACAGCTACCCTTCTGGTATTGTTACCTTGGGTTCTGCCACTTTGCAATTCCCTCAGTCTCCTGAAAAGATTAGAAGTTGGTTGGCCATCCCAGCGGTTCATGTTCTCACCAAATTGATCACGCAGAGTTATCCAAATAGTTCTACGTGATTGCCTTGGTGGTCTGTTTTGGAACGACCTGTTTTGGAATGTCCTGTTTTGGAATGACCTCCTTGGAGGACGTGTATTCCTCACAGATGATGCTTGTACCCACCTGGAGGAAGAATTGAAATTATCCCTTTGTGCCAATTGGGATATGGAATTTCTAAATTCATGCTTTAACTCTCTTATGCAATTTTGTATATCACCAGACATAGTCTTAATGGCTGAAACCAAAGAACCACGTGTCATGCTATCCTCCAGTTGTCTCATTTGATCACTGAATTGGCCAACTGTAGGAGAAGCTCCACCATAACTTCTTGACACAATTCTGCTTGCCAGAATGTTTGCATAATTAGAAGGAGCAAGTTTGATGATCTTTTTAGCTAGACCAATACCCACAGGAATGTCATCAGGATTCAGAGTTTCATGTTCACCATAGAGTAGCTCTCTAACAGCAAATTCTCTCAAGCGCTTAATTCCCTCATCTATGGTAGTCCAGGGTTTAGGATTCCATGGGAGATCATCTCGGGAAGGGTATCTCAGGGCAACCGCCATTAAAAGGCGTATCCACAGATTAACCTTACCGAGAGCTTCACCTAGATGTCTATCTATTCCATTGTCCCTTGAGAGAGTTCCTAACTGAGCTGCTGACTTGTCTCCAACTGTTAGAGCTGAAGCACCTGTATCATAACATCTACTAAGCCAAGCTAGAACTGGCTCCTTATCTGCCCTGGTGAAATCTTTACGGACATTTTGCAATTCCTCCCGTGGTGACGAACAGTCTGTAATATCATCTTGATCTTCATCTCCCTGAATTCTTTGCCCGTAAAATCCTGCTGTCATTCTCCTAAGGATCTCTTTAAGCTGAGAACCACCTTTGCCAGCTGCTTTCCTAGCTTCATCTCTATCCTGCTTTGATCTCACTAGGTTAGCTAGATCTTTAAAACAAACCTTCTCTTCCTCCTGAGCAGGATCTTTTAGAGTAGAGGGCCCCTCACCAGGATCAGTCTCCTCCTCTTCTTCTCCATCTTTGCCCTTTCCAGCTCTAGTCTTTAAAGGAGCCACCTTAACTGGAGCTGTGTTTGAATTTACAGCCACCTTAATGGAAGCTGACAGGTCCTGAGATAAATCAGCTGCTGGGGCAGTGACTTCCGGTCCCACCGAGAGAGTGGGTGGAAGTGACGTTGCTCCATTACTGGCCGACGGAGAAGAAGAAGAAGGAGAAGGAGTAGGAAAAGGAGCAGGCACCATGTTGATACCAGCCGATGCCCTTGGCTGCTTGCCAGAATCAGCAAAGTCATTTAGAGCTGCCTTACCAATTAACTTTTTAGCCTTCTTTTTAACTGACACGGGTTCTCCACGGTCCTCGTCACTAGATGACTCTGGGACTGATCCAGAGCCACGGCGTTTTCTTTTTGATCTAGTTTTAATAACAAAACAAGCTCTGGACACCTTTTTCTCCCGACGCCAGGAATACAGAGAATACACATTAGTTATCACCAGCAGCAGAATTATAGACATGAGATAAATCACCTTTGGATCCCAGGCATCACCTAAAGTTACTGTCTCCTCAGGTGGAATCTTAAAACCCTTTATCTCAATTGGGAGAGTGGTGGAGGTAACATTCCTGTATCTCACTGGCCATAATAAATTAATACATTTTCCATACCATAATTTAACTCTATACATAACCCACATATAAATTGTCCGCACCAAATATTTACCCAGGTAATCCAAAATCAAACCCAAACAATATCTGTAAACCAGAGCCCCAAAAATTGAAAAGAATAATCGCTCCACAAACCACAATACCTTCATGTTTGCTAATTCAGCTGGAAAACACTAAATCAATCAGATAATAAATTAAACTAATTATCTGCCCCACGTTGGGCGCCAATAAAAAAAAATGTGGTGGGTGGAAGGGCAAGGCCAAGAAACCTCCTCCCTTCCCCCTTGTAAAGTAAAAGGGAAAAAAAATTGAAGGGAAGGGAAAAAAAAAACTCGCAAGCTGAATTAGCAAAGCAGTGGAGCTATATTTACAAAGCAATGTAGGATTTGCAGGGGGAATATTTACAAATTTACAATATCTACAATATATACAAAGATATACAACAGAGTAACACAGAAATGAGAGTAAACCCCTCGGCAGAGAGGGGGTTCCCCACCTCCTCTTTCCCCTCTTTCCCCCCTTTCCCCAGATTAGGTTAGAAGAGAGAGAGAGCGAAAGAAAGAAGTTAAAAGCAGTTTTGTGTTAATTGGAAAAGAGTTAATATACAGGCCTGGTATCTTGTTTTCAAGGCCGAGGCCTTGGCAGAAAGCCCAGCACAGAGTTAGCTGCAGAGCTGCTGCACCATGGAAAGGCGGAAGCAAGACTGAAGATAAGGTGCCGGAGTGCCCAGTATAGTCCCAGCTCAGAAGGTGCTTCCTCCCACTCGTCCAATGAAATTAGTTTAGACTATTCCTTCCGTTTACCAACTTCCGTCCACCATATTCCCTTTCTTAAGGGGGCAACGTCAACCGGCCACAACAGCCACACAGCAGGCTTGTGGTACTGACCTGAACTCAGTCTGTCGAACAAGTGAACAATTGTCTCTCTTTAGAGCTCAGATTTTTTTTTCAGGTATCAACAGGTTTTTCATTTTTATAAACAGTGAATTCTGATAAACCCTGAGATGTGTGAGACTCTCAGATCAGTCATTCAAAGCAGCCATAGAGAAAATATATTTTTTTTCCCTTTTCTTTAGGAAAAATACTTGGAGAATTCAAAATTTCAGTTGGAAAACCAAAACTACACTGTACAATATCTGATCAGTGAAATGCAGGGTGAAATGAGATTAAAAAAAAGAAACAAAACCCACAAATTAAGTTCTTGATACTCTCTCCTTCCCACAACACTTCCATTACCTTTGTCTGGCAAAAGACGAATTCATCAAACTAAACACATAGCTTTCATTAACATTTTAAAATATTTCCCCTCTTGTGGTCTTTTCCTCTTGCTATGTTGCTAGAAATACTCAAAATGCATGATTCAGTGACATTCCAACGGGTAATGTCAAGCAACCCTCCGTCTCATGCAATAATACAATTAATGGTACTGAGTACCCAGAAGAAAGAGGATTAATTTTAATTACTTTTTTTGAACCCAAGATTTTTGATCTGCAAAGAAAAGTCTTCTGGCAAAGGTATATAGACCCTTTACAGCCTCATTAGTTGGTATTAAGTACAGATTTCTAAACTTAATTTAATCTTCATCTGCATTTTTCATGAACAAAGCAAATACTTTTCTGTTTGTTTATTTGGGGCAAAAGATCTAATTTAGCATGACACATTGTGAAATTAATTGGACAAATATTAGTTTAATATAGTTTTAAATTCTCTGCGGGAAGAAAAAAAAAAAAAAAAAAAAGTGAGTGGGTTCATTTATTCTTGTTTTAGGACTGGATTATTGCACCGGAGGGCTATGCTGCGTTTTACTGCGATGGAGAGTGTTCTTTCCCTCTCAATGCCCACATGAATGCAACAAACCATGCCATTGTTCAGACTCTGGTATGCCTCTGCCTATGTTGTAGATGCCTGTTTTGCAGTTGTGTTTTGGCACAGCAGCTGTCTCTTCCTCTCTATACACTACTATTGAATTTCAATTATTTATGGGTAAATGATGACCCATTTCAAAGATGTGCTTTGATGATTATGCTGGAGAGAGGAAGAACCGTCCAGAGTGGCCTGTGTGGTAGATTTCTCTTTAATTTCTCTTTAATACATGAGAAGATTGTGTCATATTTCCTGGAGAATTGTGTAGACAAGAACCAAAGGGGCCCTCTAGTCTCATTTCCAAGAGCTTTTTTTGCACCTTATTTGAACTGTGTTAACATCTCCATGCTATACCTTCCAGAAATGTTGACACTTGGCCACTCTGTGGACCTCTGTTGTCAGATGTTGGCAGAGATACTTAAAAAGGAATTTAATGTGAAGCTTTGCAAGTAGATGCATTTGCATGTAAGAAGTTGTGTTCAGTCATGCTTGGCTAACATGCAATTTATAAATAAGTGTATTTGGATCTGTTACTCTGCCTGGTACAAGCAAAAGGGGATTTGCAGCCAGTTTTCTGCCTCTGCTAATTTTTATGTTAGTCTTGTGCATCGACTATAGCAGCCAAAAAGATGATCTTAGTTGAAGGGGCTGGCAAGGCCTCCTCTACTCCAGCATCATTCAGCTACAGAAATTAAGACCTTTAGACTATGCCTAAATGTGATGCCATTAGTCCAATATCTGGTCATGATTTTTCACCCATGCCAGCTGAAGAACTGGCTCTGAACAGCATCAGTAAGGATTAAAAAGCAGAGGAATGAGACTTAATACACAAGGAGGGAGTGGGAGTAAAAAATCAGAACAGGAAAGAGTTGCCATAACTTATTAACTTCTAGAAAGGTCAAGATACTTTACTGCAATTAAAGAACCATGAGTTTAAAGTTCCTCCTGATTTAAACTGGTGACAGGGAAGTGTCCTGATCATCACAGTGTGCTGATTAGTCTGTCCAGGGATGTTGAGCTTTTTCTTTGACTTTGACAAAAAATCTGGGCCTGAAAAATCTTTTACCCTCCAGAAATGTGTGTAGCTTACTACCCTCCTGGAAGGACACCCTTCCAAACAAAACCTCTCATAAAACAAAACAACCCCAAAAACACCACCCAGAAACAAAGTTTGATTATTTCAAATTATGCTTGTAAAAATTGTCAAGTATTTCTAGGAGAGGGACATTTTTAAAACCTCAGCAATGTGCTGAGAACTATTCCTTTCCGTTCAACTTCTCATTTACACATCTTCAAAGCCCAGCCATCAATGAAGAATCATTCTTCTATACCAGAATGCAAGTCAGCAAGATTTACAAAAAGATGGGTAAATGTCAGAGGCTGAAAATAAATAGGACTGTGGTAAGGAGTCCAGGTGAAAGTGAACAGCAATTGCCAGTTGGTAAGGAATATAGCAAAGTGCCTAGGAGATGATCAAGAACAGCACATAGGCAGTTCTGACTTGAAAAAGAAACAGGTCAGCAAGCAATAGTTTAACATTGTGTGAACACTGTCCAGAAAAGTTGCCAATATCAGTGAGATTCCCCAAGTTAGAGTTCCCTACTGCAATTATGGACTATTAAATTAGAAGTGGCCCTTTCCAAAAGTGAATAATTTCCCAATGTTAAGAAATTTGTGCAGTTTTTCCTGTTTTATATATTGGATACGTAAATTTCCCCTCCTTTTTATGGCCTTTTTGGAATTGTGTATCTCCCTCTGCATGTACTGTACATGCATTCAGTTGTGCAGCCAAAAATATCATGAAGCTAATTAAATTTTAACTGCACAAAAATTAGATGAGATAACAGTAGTTGAATGCTTTCTGGTTTAAATTATACAAAATTGAGATTTACACAAGGTGTGCACATGGAGATGGCTTGTGGAACAATTATTCATACACCACACCCTAACTCAAATGTAATAATCTCCAAGCCATACTGATTACAACATTCTCAAAAAGCCCACTCTTTGGGTTGGGAAGTGATTGTTCCTTGGTACCCCTCCAAATTTTACTGGCTTTTTTTTTTTCCCCTTTTGCAACAAGAATAGGAGGAATGCTGGGCCAGTGCCTCACTGTCTCTTCTTTTTCTTAGATTGCACTTAGGCAGACAGAAAATAGAGATGTATATAAATACAAGACAGAATGCATGTAATGAATTATCATAGAATTACAGAATCATTGAAGGCTTTGTAAGGGATCTTTGCATGTCACCTGGTCCAACACCCCATGTGTAAGTTTTTTTCCTTCTCTCTCACTTCCTGTCACACTCAGAACAGGTGCTGGACTAGCATTAACCTCCAGGACATACAAGTCAGTGGATCAGTATGTTGAATCATACTGGCTTCCAGGCTCACTCTTGAAAAGGCTGTGGGCATTGCTGTGATGTGGGGCTTGCAGGACCATGTTGCTTCCAGGCAGAGTGGCAGGGGCTGGTGAGCTGGCGAGACCAAGCATTACGGCAGAGCAAACATCTGCCTAGACAAAGCACAGTCATTCTTTTCTCCAGTGTTTGGTATCCATTTGTTAAACTTTTTTTAAATGTGTGTTTAAACTCTTACTAAACTGCTACTTCAGGATTTATTATCACTTATTTCAAAAGACAGTATCACAGTATAACTAAGGTTGGAAGAGACCTCGAGGGTCATCGAATCCAACCTATCAACACAGACCCCATGACTAGACCATGGCACCAAGTGCCACATCCAATCTCCTCTTGAACGCCTCCAGGGACGATGACTCCACCACCTCCCTGGGCAGCCCATTCCAATGACTAATGACTTACTCGGTGAAGAACTTTCTCCTCACCTCGAGTCTAAACCTCCCCTGGCGCAGCTTGAGACTGTGTCCCCTTGTTCTGGTGCTGGTTGCCTGGGAGAAGAGACCAACCCCTTCCTGGCTACAACCACCTTTCAGGTAGTTGTAGAGGGCAATGAGGTCACCCCTGAGCCTCCTCTTCTCCAGGCTAAACAATCCCAGCTCCCTCAGCCTCTCCTCATAGGGCTTATGTTCAAGGCCTCTCACCAGCCTTGTTGCCCTTCTCTGGACACGTTCAAGTGTTTCGATGTCCTTCTTAAACTGAGGGGCCCAGAACTGGACACAGTACTCAAGGTGCGGCCTAACCAAAGCAGAGTACAGGGGCACAATGACCTCGCTGCTCCTGCTGGCCACACTATTCCTAATGCAGGCCAGGATGCCATTGGCCCTCCTGGCCACCTGGGCACACTACCGGCTCATATTCAGGCGGCTGTCGATCAGCACACCCAGGTCCCTCTCTATTTGGGGGCTCTCCAGCCACTTCGACCCCAGCCTGTAGCTCTGCATGGGATTGCCGTAGCCAAAGTGCAGCACTTGGCACTTGGACTTGTTGAATGCCATCCCATTGGACTCTGCCCATCTGTCCAGTCGGTCGAGGTCCCTCTGCAGAGCCTTTCTACCCTCTAACTGACTAACATCTGCCCCCAACTTTGTGTCATCTGCAAACTTGCTGATGACTGACTCGGCCCCCTCATCCAGATCATCAATGAAGATGTTGAAGAGGACAGGGCCCAGCACTGATCCCTGGGGGACGCCACTGGTGACTGGCCGCCAGCTGGATGTGGCATCATTCACCACAACTCTCTGGGCTCGGCCCTCCAGATAGTTCCTAAACCAGCACAGAGCATAGTGGTCCAAGCCTCGAGCTGACAGCTTAGATAGCAGTTTGCTGTGGGGGACGATGTCAAAGGCCTTGCTGAAGTCCAGGTAGACCACATCCACAGGCCTCCCCACATCCACCAGACGGGTCACCTGATCATAGAAGGAGATCAGGTTGGAGAGGCAGGACCTGCCCTTCCTAAATCCATGTTGGCTGGACCTGAGCCCTTGGCCATCCTTCAGGTGCGCAGTTATTGCCGCCAGGATAATCTGCTCCATCACTTTCCCTGGCACTGAGGTCAGGCTGACCGGCCTGTAGTTTCCAGGTTCCTCCATCCGACCCTTCTTGTGGATGGGGACCACGCTGGCCAGTTTCTAGTCATCTGGGACCTCACCGGTGAGCCAGGACTGGAGGAAAATGATGGAGAATGGCCTAGCTAGCACATCTGCCAGCTCTCTCAGCACCCTAGGATGGATCCCATCCGGTCCCATGGACTTGTGAATATCCAAGTGGCTCAGAAGGTCCCGAACTAATTCCTCATGGATTTCTGGGGCATTACACTGCTCCCCAACCCCATCGCCCAGCTCCGGAGGCCACTCGTCCTGAACTCCTGCCTTGCTGTTAAAAATTGAGGCAAAGAAGGTGTTCAGGACCTCAGCTTTCTCCTCATCTTCAGTCACCATGTTCCCCTCCAGGTCGAATAGGGAGTGCAGGTTCTTCCTGCCCTTCTTCTTATTGGTAACAGTTATGTAAAAATTGTTTCCTGGTAGACTGTTCTCTGCTGTCTGGCAAAAGCTCTGGTCTTATATCACTGTAAAACAGATGGCTCTAACTTATTTACAAAGACATAATGCACAAATGAAACCTATTACTGCTGAACTCTTCATTCATCCCTTAATAATCTCTTGCCCTCTTTATTACAACTCACTCTTTTCTGACCTCCCCAGTTTCCAAGTCTTCAGCATGTGTAGAACATTGCATTCAGCCTTCCTTCAAGTACAAAGAACTTTTATTTCCCCCATTTTCAGATATTTCCACAAGATCTTGTTCATTCTGGGATACTGTTCAATGTCTCAGCTGCACTCTAAACTTAAAGTTGCATTCTACCAATCTACCAATGAAATTTGTTTAGACCTGTCTTTTGTTTACAAAACATTCAGCCAGAGTGCCCCAGTACTGTCCTCTTCTTAAAGGCACAGCCTCAAACGGTCACACATAGGCTGAAACCAATTTCAGTATGAGCCTTTGCCTGCGCGACCTTTGCTGTCTGCAACAGACTTTACTCCACTCTGAGACCTTGACCGAGGAAAGCATTTTAGCATATGTTGGGAGCCCCAAGAGACCAGGGACTTGAGCCTGTGCTTCATGTTAAGCACTGTCCTCAGCACAGCTGTTACTAACAATACGTTTAAGTGTTTTCCTGAGCAGCTGCCTGACTCCAACCTTTTTCTAAATTTCATGTGAGACTCAGCTTTCCATCTTGGCTGGCCTTCCTCATTTATCTCTCCATCTGCTATTATTGTATAATTCTACCCATGCAATTGAAATCAGAGCAATGTTCTGGAGGTAAGCTGTGCTTTAAAGTTGCTAACCGAGGAAAATCTGTGACCACAGCACTCTCTGAATTGCAAAGACATGTTTTGCACTGACATTGTCCTTGTACCTCTCTGTTTGATATATGAACTATGTATTTATCTGTCTTTCAGGTTCACTTGATGTTCCCTGATCATGTACCAAAGCCATGCTGTGCACCAACAAAACTGAATGCAATCTCCGTACTCTACTTTGATGACAGTTCCAATGTAATTTTAAAAAAATACAGAAATATGGTGGTGCGTTCATGTGGCTGCCACTAAAATAAAAAATAAGTTAATCTAAAGCACAGGATTTTATTCAGAGTTGTAATAAAGTCAAGATATGAGACTTGCTGATGAAAAGTCAATCCTAAATTTATTCCATTTCATGTCATCTCTCATTTAAATGTACAGTATAATGTATATAGTAGCTTTTATTTATTTAAAAGTATATAATTTCTTTTGTATGAACAAAATTCCAAACCCACTTATTTTATGGGTCACTTCACTATGCAGTAGAAATTCACTAATTTTCCAATTGACCATAATGGAATCCATTTCATTCCACTTCAATATTTTAAAGTACAGTCTTTGTAGAGAAATTTTTAAAGGTAGAAACTCCAGAACTTTTGTAACTGCTTTGTATTGTTAAAGGAACTAAAAATTTGGTCACATTGTTCCAATGAAAACTGTGGTGGGGTATTTACTTAGAGAAAGGCACAGAAAAAAAACTAAACAAAACTGCTTGTCTAAACATATTTTTTCTTTCAGATGTTCTGCTCCATTAGAAAAAGAGAAACGTTGAACAGTGCTTAAGTAAATAAATAGTAGATAGAAAATAGAGGTGAAAAGATTGCACATAATTGTTCTATTTTCTTTAACAAGATGAGTGTAACTGGAGGAGTATGTTACTTCTTGGCTTGTGGGCTGCAGAGTTTGCAAAAGGCTCAAAGCTTTGGGAATTCTGTGCAGACAGACTCTTGCCTCTATCTGTGACTTTCCAAGTTAAGACTAAAAATTTAACTACAACATTCTTACCTCAAACCACATCAGTTTATTATCCACTATATTGCTCCAGTAAACGTTTTAACAATAACAGCACAAGGTAAAATCAAACAAAGAAATCCACGCAAGCCTTCCCATTATATACAGGAGCTACTATACACACAAAATATACAGAAGACAAGGGTATGGAAGGACTTTGCTTTATTTAGCTCCCACTTTTGTATGTGTTTTCAGAGCGTGCAAGGGAAGACACAGGGAATGCAGCAGTTGTTTAATTGAAAATCTTGTCCCTGATGGTGGCTGTTTTCAGGCAAAGATGAAAAATCACCTTTCATAATGAGCCATTGGGTATTTTGCAGTCTTCTTTCAATACATCTGCTTTTCTGTCAAGTGGAGGTTGGTTTAAATCATAAGATGTAAGATGGGATATATTTCCCTTTTTTAGCATTAACTATTGTAATATAGAAAATTCTTAAATCCATACAAATAATAAATTAAATCCTGTGGTTGAGAATTGCACAGTTAATTGCAGATTATCATTCCCACCGCAGCCACCCATATGTTTATTTTGAATCAACCACATTTAATATTTTTGGACACTCCTTTGTTTTAGTGTTATGATAATGGGAAAATAGAAACTCTGTTTTCTCTTTATTACATGGCTAACTATAATATATATGCTTTTATCTTCAATTGCCTTGATTAAAAAGGGTTCATTTAAATAGTTCTCAAAGAGCTGTCAAAATATGAACATAATGCATCCATTTCTCCTTAGATAACCTATTCATGTAAACTCTGACTTCTCTGGTTATTTAAAGCATATATCAGAAAACTCAGATTATTACAGACTGATAAAATCAACATGTGCATATGACTCTGTACATGCGTGTGAATGTGCAACTGGGGCTTTTTTTGTTTGGTTTTGTTTTGTTTTTCAGAAACTAATTTATTTTATTCTGCTATTGGAGTAATAAATAAATAAATGCCTCTTTATGTGTACACTAACTTTTTTCTTTTTTTTTAAATTAAGAGTTCTGATTTCAGTTTTGGGAACTCTTTCCTCTTAATACAATAGTTCAATTTTCCAATTCCATCTCCATTTTATACTGATATTACCTACATATCTATGTTTATGGGCAGTACATGCACGAGGATATGTAGCAAAATTTAGTGTTTTCAACTGAATTACCATTCTGGAGTGAAGTAAATTCCTGGGTTGTCTTCAGGAAGTTAATTCATTTCTGTATAAATTGGGTAAGTGGATATCCTTTTCTGAAATCAGTTTGTTCTAAATGGAATTTGATGGAAATTGAATTTTTGGTACATTAAGTAATATATTTTTAAATAATGGTGTAGCATTTTGAGAATAAGACATTGAAGATTATTATTATATTATTCTTTAAAATATGCTGTTGGAATATATTTCTGTATTTTGAGACACAATAAACTTGAAATACTACTTTCTTCTGTGATTTTGCTTTTGAAATACACGACAATAACTTCATATATTTATATATTCATATATGGCAAATAGTTACAAATTCATTAATGACAGAACAAGAGTGGGAGACACTTGCTGATAGCCAAAAACACACGTTTGGATTGCATTAGGAGTTTTCTGATACAAGATCAAGCTCAAAATCAAATACATATAAAGCTGTCTGGTAGCTGACAACATGGCAATATATCCAATCAACACTCATGTCTTCAAACAAAAAGGATGATCATTCCTTATTCTGTTGTGTTTCTGTCTGAAGGGTTGTCCTGACTGAGGTTCTTTACAACCTCATGAATTGTATTTTTGCAGTGGTCTGTTTAGACTTTTAGGTACATATGCATTTGCGTTGTGTGACTTGGTAGGCAATATAAATGGAGCAATATGAAGAGCTCAGGTACCTCCAGGAATAAGAAACCAGTCCATTATAACTGCACAGGAATGCACAGCTGTTTATTTTGCACACTGGCAGGTACAGGACGATGGAATTGTAGGTAGTCTTTATATTGTGATAGGAGTCAATCTGGGGTGTTATTTTATTAAATGGTATATATGAAATTGCTGTGAGTAACATCTATACTTGGGGAGGTGGTGGAGTCGCCGTCACTGGAGGTGTTCAGGAGGAGACTTGACAGGGTGCTTGGTTACATGGGTTAGTTGATTGGGTGGTGTTGGGTGATAGGTTGGACATGATGATCTTGAAGGTCTCTTCCAACCTGGTTTATTCTATCATTTTTTCTATATACTGTAGAAACTCAAACTGAGACATTCCTTAAGGACAACATAAATTGCTCCTTTGGATTGCAGTTCTGCTGTATTTCCTACAAAGACTACAAAGTAGGTTTAGGACAATGTATCAGTTACAGACCTTGTCTGAGCAACTGTAGTCAATGACAATCCCTGGTACCTTTAAAATAGTGTTACATTGTTGAAAAAATTTTACTGGGATTTTTAACTGGGATGCGAAGCTTGCAGACATTTTTTGTTATCATGATGGGATGTCAGACACTTCCATCTTGGAATATAATTTTCTCTTCCATTTACTTGGAAAAGGTTTGATTGCTGATTGCATCATTTTTCTGGGATTTTTTTTATCAGTTTCTCTTTTGGAACAGCTTCATGGTAAATGACTTTTACTCAAAGATGGTTAAAAAAACTGGTTTGGGTTTGTCCTCCTAAGATTCTGAATTGATTCAGCAATAACCAAAGGTTTCTAATAACCAGGACTTTAAAATGTTGCTCTTTGCAATCTCTACTAACTTTGCTGCTCATACATTCAGCTGTACATAGGGAGAATCTGGCATGTGGTGCCTGAATGACAAACAAGCCACATGTGAATTATATAGCATTATCTTTTACTATCTCATCTGCAGTCACAGAACTGGCAAACTGTGATTTACAATGTGTTGCTCAATTCTTACTCACATGGTTTGAGCAAGAACTTGATTAAAAACAAAAGAAAGCTAAACTAAAAATCTAACAAAAAGCAGCAAGAGGAGGTTTTCTTGCCATCTTAATTCAACTAAATCAGTGCCAAACGTGGTACATGAGGGACTGGGAATCTCATGTGAATTAAATGGGTCTTTTGTATACTGTTTTCCATATATACAACACATGACACAGACACTTTTCCTGACTGCTATATTTCCAACTAAATACTTTCTGTTCTGTTCCTGAATTTTTTTTCTTTCCAGATGGGCACCATCAGTTATTATTAATATGAATTAAGATATTTTCATTGCTTTAGCAGATGTTAATGCTTTACAAAAGAAGTGTGTGTTGTTAGTATTGCTACTTTACAGGTACAGAGAAGTGAAGAGACTTGTTTGGAAGAAGAGCAGATGAGAGGCAGTAGAGCAAAGACAAACAGATCTCCAGGATCCCAGTGCTTTAACCCTTATTCCACACTCCGGTTATGTGATGCATACACTCGACAGCTCTGTCCCTGCAGCTCATAACTTTAATGGATGACTTGCACTTACCAAGTACTTTTCTAGTTTCATGACTGCGGAAATATGGACAGTAATCAGGAAAATTGGAGCACATGCAGGATGCGGACCACATCTTTCCTATGTGAAGGCTATCATATTTTAAAGCTTTGTTGGAAACTGACCAAGATCTCCTTGAAGCAGATCCTGGAGCACCTTTTCAGCACTGTCATAAATCTGCACCAGTAGAGTTGAAGGCAGTGATACATCCCTGACTTTTCTTCCTTACATCTTCCTCCTGCTCAGTGGGAAGTTCAGCAATGTGTTAAGAGTGAGACTGTGTTAAGATCTGTGTACCACAGGATCTCAGAGCAGATGGCTGGAGATATGAAAGAAACACATTTTCTAGGGAACAACTCAGATAATAACGCTGAAGCAGAGATACGGGAGCAGGATTTTCTCTGTGTAACTTGTCCTGGTCACTTCTGGGTCTCTTACTTGGAGCAGAAACCTTTGTAAAAATTAGAAAGATCTTTGATTAAATTGTGAGGAGAAAACTTGGAGGGAGCTTCTTCTGGCATCTCAGCCCCTCAGAAATTCTTTCACAAAGAAGTCCAGGCGCAAACCTGTATCTAACTCAACTGCACAGAGAACAAAAGTTGGACAAAAAATGGTAGAGAAACATGACACATAAACACTTCAAAGCTTTTCAGGCGTGATTACTTTCTTGGTTACTTAGCTGTCTTATATTAACTTGCCACAAGAAAGTGCCTTCCCCTTTACTCGGGCCCCTGGGATTCCTTTTCCAAATTATTTTTTCTCCCTTAACCTCTGCAATGGCTTTTTTCAGCCTTCTCTGCATGTTATCTGCTTTATTATTCAAGACTAATAGCTCCCAACAGGGAATGCTTTTTCATAGACTGCTGTAGGGATGGAACAAAGACAAAACCTGTCAAGTCAGCTACTTGTTTAATTGGAATGTGAATCTTTGAGAAACCTTGTTTACTTTTTTTTTTTAATACTCATTTAGATTTTTTCTGATTTGCTATCTTGACACAAATTCTTGTGGAGAAAGATACGTAGGCAAGTGCACAGATCTCCACAAAACCTTTCTGTGAAATGTGCATTTCACAAGAAACAAAACTTTGTAATTGGTTTCTGTGGTGAAGGCACATTATGCCCAGATACTGAATCTTGTCCCAGCATGTGGACAAGTTCCCCCTCCTCCAGAAGGAAGACAAAAGCCAAGGCATCAGCCAGGCCAGCACGCACCCAGCGCATGCAGTGCTCGTGCTGACACCAAGTATGGGCATAATTCTAGCTTCACACTTTCTATAGGCTGAAGTCAGTTGTTTATGAGAGTGCCCATTGGTCAAGCCCAGCCTCGAGGAATCTATAAGTATCACCCCAGTTGGTAAACAAGTTGCCCCCTCTTTCACTTTGTCTCTGTGATTGCTCAAGAGAGCAACTCTTGAGCTGCAGCCTTTGCCATTGAGCTTATTGTTGTTAGCTCCTGTTATACATGCACGCATACCGAAAGCCTCTGCATCATGAGAAGCACAGAGGGAGGACCTTAGCGACGCTGAGGAGCCCAGCATCACTACAGCCAGTTGTACCGACCGGGAGAGCCCACCGTGCTACCGGAGGACTGGACCGACCCCCGAGGGTAAGATCTGCCCAGTTGCCGGGGAGAAGGGGCTTGATCGATACCGAGTCCACGTATGCCTAGCCCCGCCATAGCGGGAGACGAGCCGCCCCGTGTGCTGCTCTGAGCCCTGTGAACCTCAGGGAAGACTAAGGCATTGTTCGTGCCTATACTGCACTGAACCCAGGACCACTCTGAGAGTCCCATTGCTCCTTTAAGCTCAGTAAACAAGAATCCGCCACCTAACGTAGCTGCATTCTCTCCCCAAGGCTGTTTGCATCAGCCCCAAGAATCGCCGTGGTTGGGCCGACCCTGTAGCTTTGCCTGCTGCCGCGTCCTCCGAGCCCGCCTACCAGCAACCGTCGCCCCGCCCATCGTGCGAGCCGACTCTGAGAGCCGACCCCACGGGCCGACCCTGACCAGGACCGATCCCTGTTGTCTGGAGGGAATCGACCGAGTCCTGAAGGGAACCTGCTTCCGTGCTAAGCCCAGGTTCCATTATTCCCTCTCCACTGTTGTGAAGAGAGGAGACAGTAACCCAACACTGCCGTCCAACTCGACTAGGAACCAGTCCAGCAGCAACCGTCTGCAAGGACCCCCACCTTGCTACAAACAACAGCTACAGAATATCATCCACGTGCTTTCCATCCACTAGCACTCAGTTCAAAGTATCCGCGTCTAGCAGAGTAAGCGCTGACACATAGAAAGATTATAATATTGCTGTGTATAGCCAGAAGCTGCCCGCGTCCCGCCGGGGCTAGTGGCCAAGCGGCGAAACTGCACCCTTCGTTATGTAAATATAGAAAGGGTCTATAGATAGTTCAATTAAGTTCTAATCATAACATTAAGCCACTTGTGGAATCTATTTCATGAACGTGCACTAGAACATGTATATAAGTTGGTGATTTATTGGTTATTAACAGTTTGATAATTAATAAAAATACTATTTTCGTAATTCATATTTCATATTTATAAATTTAATAACCTCTTCACCACAATTTCCTCTTTAAAAATGTAATTAATGTAGCTAGTAAAAAACTTGGAGGCAAATTATGGAGACTACGTTTCATCTTTTGAAATCTTTTAATTTATTCAAAATTGAAGAGTTGTTAATTAGGTGGGTCTACATTGCTTACCTCAAGACGTATATTCAAGGACCAGGTTTTCATTTTCAGATACATTATAAATACAAAATCTATCAAAATTAACAGTTCCATTTCATACCAGTAAACATATTTCTGATTATTTCTGTTTATGTGTATTAGGCAGGGAGGCAATAAGAGTGTTACTAATTCCAGAATACTATTAACTGGTTGATTATTTAATGTCGTGTTCTTATAAGCACCCACCCACAACAAAGAATGGGTGAAGGTCATGACTTAAAATTCCAGGGAAGGAATTTCATGCTTCAGAACTGAACTGAATGTGAAAATTCCCAGACTTCAACTGGAAGTTTTAAAAAGGATCATGAAAGCATTTTTTTAGAGTTTTTAAACATATTGTTGCTGATCTGCAGAACCCACACCAATGTTGTGGAAATGGCCACCAGGGAAGGGGGAGCCCAGACTGTGTCCACACCTGCCAGAAGCCCGATCAGCCTGGCAAGGTTTGTGGCCATGGGATGCCGATGTACCCTGACAATGAGCCAGCAGGCCTATGGACTGTGAGTTCACGTATTTGTGGAAAGGAGCCTGGAAGCTGCAGGGTTCCCTTCTCTGACACAGAGCCTGATGAAAATGCCTGCATTTAATCAGAGAAGTGCTTAAAGATGTGGCTCTGTTTCAACGACAGAAAAATATTCATTGGGAAATTCCCACACTGGCTAAAATTTCTCCTGACATTTCTGAGTGAAGCTTCACTGACATTTTCACAGAGGTTTACTCATTTTTGGCAGGAAAGAATTTGACCCCTCTCTTCAATCATGTTACAACCCATTTCCACTGACTGTCTGTAAGTCTTTACCATTCTCTTCTTTTCCCATGATGTAAACACACACTACAGTAGAAGCAGCAGTGTTCCTCCAGATTTACTCTAGAACAACTAAGCATCATTGCAAAATGCTTCCTGCAATGTTTTTTTCCTCACTCCTCTGACTTTTCCCTTACGTGACCTCTGCTGTTGAAAATGCTGTAAGAAATGAGTCAAATCATGATTGTCAGGGCAGGAATCAGGTGACGTGCATGTCCAAGCACTGTAGCCTATCAGCTTTCCAGGAGAGTCTGCTTGAGTGTTCATGCAAGGCCAGGCTAATCAAGCTGTTTCAGCTCACAGATATGACTTTTGCCCTTTTTTTTTTTTTTTTTTAAACAAATTGCTCCAGTAGAAGTTCACACAATAGAATAATATCCTTCAGAAAGGTACAGAAATGTAGCCAGGGACTGTCACCTCTTTCATTAACATGCTTGGATCGTGATGAGGACGCCTGTCCCCAGTTGGACTTCCATAATGTAAATGCGCATTCTTTATATTCTAGATATCAAAAATTGCACTATGGCTTTTCTAGAAAGAAAGAAAACTCTGTCAGACAATTGAACACATCTGTGGTGTTTTCTGGTTAATGGTTCTGTCTTTTTCTCTCTAATCTCATTTCAATAATTGCTCAAAGCCTGCAGAATCCATCTCACTCTTCATATCAATTACTACAATTAGCCTTCCTGTGAACTACTCTAATTTCATGAATTTCTAATCCCCCACTTGTTATGTGGGTAATTACTCTGCTCATTTACATGCAACCAAATGTTTTGGTAATTATATTTTTGTTTATCCATTTTCCCACCAATATCAGGTTTTTCTCCTTCACAGTCACAATTTAATCTTTTGATATTGCATAAAATTTAGTAGTCTGTTTATGAAAAGTTGGACAACTTCCAATTTTCCTCTTAGAGTCCCTAAAGTGAGCTGGTAAGATTCAAACAAATTTGCAGAAATTTGTGAATGGTAATTTAAAGTGTATGATTTTCTGTGTATTTCTCCTTTGATGTGATCAGTTCAAGCAAGCCAAAGTGTGAAATCAAAGGACCTTTCAGTGAGTACATTTCTGTAAGATGTACTCAGTGAGATGCTGAGCATCAACATATATTGAAATCAGCTTTCAATTTGGACTTGGAGTTTAGTTTCTCTTCAGCCTGACTTGTATGCTTTGGTTTCCTGTAGAGCCCCAGCTGCCTCTGAAGTTCTGTTATAATAGCACCATCTTCTGACTTCTGTCCTGCCAGGACTATTTCTGAGTATTTTTATCTTTGGTTTATTGCATCTCTGAGTGTTCTAATTTTGTGAAAAGGTGACTGCCCCCCTCTTTCATACAGCGCTCCAAATTTAGAGAAGTGGTTAACTGTGCTACATATTGAGCAGCAAAATCATCCGTGCAGAGTAGAGAATTCCTTAGCTTTGGCAGCCTGGTATTAAAATGTACTTGCATTTCCAATTAAAATGCCAAGAGTATTAAATTAAAATAAAAAAGTATTCTGCCGACATTTTTGATGCTGGCTCAGTTTTGTATGAGTAAAAGCCACTTGACAGCACTTGTCTTCTCAACCTCTTCAAAGGTCAAGATTGTATGCTAAATATTTTGAAAAGTCTACTACAGCATAAATGTAGTCCAGTTTTACCTTATTTAACCTTTGCTTTGTTATGCACAACAACTAGAAGAGTCCATTTTTTAACTATATTCAAGTACATGAGTCTTCCCATTTTTATCTGGACATTAAAGAAAAAACAGTAGTGGCAGAAACAGCTGATTATCATAACTATTTAGTCAATTAATTTTGGAAAGGCTGTAAATTGATATTTAAAGTCACATATGCAGTCCACTTAAATTATTAAAATTTAAGGTTTCAAGGTCATAAAAACAAAGTCATGTGTTTCATTTGTACAAGAGAAAGAGGAGGCCTCAGAAGTTCTGGACTGTTTCTCTGCTTCCGTCACTGATTCACTCCAAAACTTAGAAAAAATAGGCATTGTGTATCTGGAGATAGCTGAGAATTAAGAAGATAAATACCTTGGTAATAATGAGGGACTCAGATACATCTATAGTCATGTAAGTGCATATATATTATTTGTATATACATGACATCAAATACATTTCCTCATTAGAAAATTACACCTGTTACTTATCTGGGCTCTTCTAAATTTTATTTAATGTGCTCACTTGAATTCAAGGTAATAGTTTATTCCATCATAAAGAACATCCTTAGTTGTGAATAAAGGAGGTTATTTGCTCAGGCTACATGTTTTTTATTAATACCCTTCCAGTGACTCTCTCCAGTCTCCAAAATGTTAATTTTCTCATTTCCTGAATTTTATACATAGCATGAAAAAGTCTGAGAAATATTATGTGCAGATCTGATGCCTCATTGGAATTGAGATGAATTGTCTTTAATTAGTGACGTGACACAGTGAGATGATTCGCTAAATTGCAGAATTCTTTATGGGGGTTTTCATGCTCATGGAGAGAACTGAAATAAAGGGCTAAACATGCATTGTCATGTGTTGATCTTTATTTTCCTGATGATGTTATCTATGAGTGAGTAGGCCAGACAGAAGTACAGGCAATTATAGTAATATTCTTTACTTCATAGATCTGCTGGGATATTTACACTATATACACTAGAAATATATATATATATATATATACACTAGAAATTGAAGGGCTTACACACACAGTGTCATCTACAATTTTTCACTCTGAAAGCTTGTCTCCATAATCATGGTGAAGGTACTGGATCAGAATACTCCCTGCTACCATCTATATTCAGGCAAAAAAAAAGGTGGATTCAAACCTCCTCTAAAAGGTCATGAGAAAGTAGAGAAGTATCTTAAAATAGCTCAGAGCAAGAAGACTGTGCATTCAATTACAATATTGGTGAGACAATATCCCCAGGTGGATTTAGTTCTTGTTTTGATTTCTAGCTATCTGTATTTGTTTCATCTCCTGCAGAACAAATGGTAGACTCAGAACATCCTGAAGGACCAAAAGGTTTTAAGGAAGAACATAGGTGCCTGTGACCATTTGACGCTGTCCCTTTAAGGAAGGGGCTGAATGTTTGTAAACGAAAGACAGATCTAAACTAATTTCATTGGTAGATTGGGAGAAAGCACCTTTTGAACTGGGAGTACAGCAGAGAATCCTGGGCATTCCTGCACTTCTTTTCTTCCTGGTGCAGCTCGCAGCTTTCTGGGCTTTCGGCCAGACTGACCAATAAGATAAGGCCTCTTCTAACACATAACCGCCTAACTGCTTTTAATTAACATTTCTCTTTTTGTCTCTTTCTAACCCTTTCTGGGGAAAGGGGGAGAGAAGGGGGAGCAGGGGTGGGGAACTCCCCTCACCAGAGGAGGGAAATCTCATTTCTGTGTCACTCTGATGTATATTTCTGTATATATTGTAAATACTGTAAATTCTGTATATATTTCCCTGCGTTCCCTAAACTGCTTTGTAAATATATAGCACATTCCTTTTGCTAATCGGGCTGTGTGTTTTTTTTTCCCTTTCAATTTTCTTCCCTTTATTTACAGGGGGGGGAGAATGCCCGGCCTTTCCCCCAACCCTATGCATTTTTTCTTGGCGCCCAATGTGGGGCCGATAATTAGCTTGATTTATTGATTTATTGTTTAATTGGTTTAGTGTTTCATATCCGCATTAGCAAACATGAAGGTGTTGTGGTTCTTAGAATGGTTATTCTTTTCAATTTTTGGGGCTCTGGTTTCCAGATATTGTTTGGGTTTGATTTTGGATTACCTGGGCAAATATTTATGGTGGACAATTTATCTGTGGTTTATGTATAGAGTTAGATTATGGTATGGAAAATGTGTTGATTTCTTATGGCCAGCGAGAAACATAAATGTGACTTCTACCACTCTCCCAATTGAGATAAAAGGCTTTAAGATTCCGCCGGAGGAGAGAGTAACTTTAGGTGATGGCTGGGATCCAAAGGTGATTTATTTTATGGGTGTAATTCTGCTGCTGGTGATAATTATCGTGTATCTGCTGATTTCTCTGTGGCGAGAGAGGAAGATATCCAGACTGTGTTTTGTTATTAAAACTGTATCAAAGAGAAAACACCGTGGCTCTGGGTCAGCCCCAGAGACATCTAGTGATGAGGAGTGTGGAGAATCTGTGTCAGTTAAAAAGAGGGCTAAAAAGTTAATTGGTAAAGCAGCCCTGAACGACTTTGCCGCTGATTCTGGCAGGTTGCCAGGGGCAGCAGCAGATATCAACATGGCGCCTACTCCTTCTCCTCCTCCTTCTTCTCCGTCGGCCATTGACAGAGGAACATCAGTTCCGCCCACTCTTTTGGTGGGACCGGAAGTCACTGCCCCAGCAGCTGATTTATCTCAGGACCTGTCAGCTTCTATTAAGGTGGCTGTAAATTCAAACACAGCTCCAGTTAAGGTGGCTGTTTTAAAGACTAGAGGTGGAAAGGCCAAAGAGGGAGAAGAAGAGTTGGAGACTGATCCTGGTGAGGGGCCCTCTACTCTAAGAAATCCTGCTGAGGAGGAAGAGAAGATTTGTTTTAAAGATCTAGCTGACTTAGTAAGAGCAAAGCAGGATAGAGATGCAGCTACGAAAGGAGCTGGCAAAGGTGGTTCTCAGCTTAAAGAGATCCTTGAGAAAATGGCAACAGGATTATTAGGACAACAAGTTGAGGGAGAGGAGGAGGCAGATGACATTTCCGAGTGTTCATCACCCCAGGAAGAGCTAAGAAATGTCCGTAAAGATTACACCAGGGCAGATAAGGAGCCAGTTCTAGCTTGGCTTAGTAGGTGTTATGATACAGGTGCTCCAGCTCTGACAGTTGGAGACAAGTCAGCAGCTCAGTTAGGAACTCTCTCGAGGTATAATGGAATAGATAGACATCTAGGCAGGGTTCTTAGTAAGGTTAATCTGTGGATACGACTTTTAATGGCAGTTGCCCTGAGATACCCTTCCCGAGGTGATTTTTAGAATTTAGAATAGAATAAACCTTTATTTAGAATAAACCAAACCAGGTTGGAAGAGACCTTCAAGATCATTGTGTCCAACCCATCAACCAATCCAACCCACCCAAACAGCTAACCCATGGCACCAAGCACCCCATCAAGTCTCCTCCTGAACACCTCTAATGACGGCGACTCCACCACCTCGTTGGGCAGCCCATTCCAATGGGCAATCACTCTTTCTGTGTAGAACTTCTTCCTAATATCCAACCTGAACCTCCCATGGCGCAGTCTGAGACTGTGTCCTCTTGTTCTGGTACTGGCTGCCAGGGAGAAGAGACCATCATCCGCCTGTCTACAACCTCCCTTCAGGTAGTTGTAGAGGGTGATAAGGTCACCCCTGTGTCTCCTCCTCTCCAGGCTGAGCAACCCCAGCTCCCTCAGTCTTTCCTCACAGGGCTTGTGTTCCAAATCCCTCACCAACTTTGTTGCTCTTCTCTGGACTCGTTCCAGCAAGTCAACATCCTTCCTAAACTGAGGGGCCCAGAACTGGACACAGTACTCGAGGTGTGGCCTAACCAGTTCAGTATACAGGGGCAGAATGACCTCCCTGCTCCTGCTGGCCACACTGTTCTTGATGCAGGCCAGGATGCCATTGGCCCTCTTGGCTGCCTAGGCACACTGCAGGCTCATGTTCAGCCTGCCATCGACCAGTACCCCCAGGTCCCTCTCTGCCTGGCTGCTCTCCAGCCACTCTGACCCCAGCCTGTAGCACTGCATGGGGTTGTTGTGGCCAATGTGCAGAACCCGGCACTTGGATGTGTTAAATCTCATGCCGTTGGACTCTGCCCATCTGTCCAGCCCGTCGAGGTCCCTCTGCAGAGCCTCTCTATCCTCCAGCAGATCATCACCACTCTCTGGGTTCGGCCCTCCAGCCAGTTCCTAACCCATCGCATTGTGCTCCCGTCCAAGCCATGGGCTGACAGCTTGGCCAGCAGTTTGCTATGGGGGACGGTGTCAAAGGCCTTGCTGAGGTCCAGGTAGACTACATCCACAGGCCTCCCCACATCCACCAGGTGGGTCACCTGATCATAGAAGGAGATCAGGTTGGTCAGGCAGGACCTGCCCTTCCTAAATCCATGCTGGCTAGGCCTGATCCCTTGGCCATCCTCTAAGTGCTGTGTTATTGCACTCAGGATGACCTGTTCCATGATCTTGCCTGGCACTGAGGTCAGGCTGACAGGCCTATAATTCCCTGGCTCATCCAACCAACACTTCTTATGGATGGGCACCACGTTGGCCAGCTTCCAGTCCTCTGGGACCTCGCCAGTGAGCCAGGACTGCTGGAAAATTATGGAGAGTGGCTTGGCCAGCTCATCTGCCAGCTCTCTCAGCACCCTAGGATGAATCCCATCTGGTCCCATGGACTTGTGGGGATCCAAGCTGCCAAGGAGAGTATCAATCACCTCCTCATGGAACATAGGGAAACTGTGCAGCTCCCTGGCTCCTTCTTCCAGCTCTGCAGGCCAGCTGTCACGAAGATGTTCTGTCCTTCTAGTAAAAATTGAGGCAAAGAAGGTGTTAAGTATCTCTGCCTTTTCCTCATCCCTTGTTACAACATTTCCCTCCATGTCAATCAAGGAGTGGAGGTTGTCCTTTCCCTTCCTCTTGCTATAAATGTATTTATAGAAGGACTTTTTGTTGTCCTTCTGTGACCGTTTGAGGCTGTGCCTTTAAGAAAGGGAATATGGTGGATGGATGTTGGTAAGCAAAAGAAGAATCTGAACTAATTTCATTGGTGAAGTGGGAGGAAGCACCTTCTGAACTGGGAGTGCAGGAGGAGTATCCTGGGCACTCCGGCACTTTTATCTTTAGTCTTGCTTCCGCCTCTTCTTTGGGCAGCAGCTTTCTGTGCTGGGCTTTCTGCCAAGACTTCGGCCTTGAAACTGATAAGATATAAGGCCTGTATTAACTGTTTTCCAATTAACACAAAATTGCTTTTAACTTCTTTCTTTCTCTTTCTCTCTCTTTTCTGACCTACTCTGGGAAAAGGGGGGAGAGAGGGGAGAGAGGAGGTGGGGAACCCCCTCGGCAGAGGGGGGAACTCTCATTTCTGTGTTACTTTATTGTATATCTTGGTATATATTGTAAATATTGTAAATTTGTATATATTCCCCTGCATATCCTACATTGCTTTGAAAATATACAGCTCCACTGCTTTGCTAATTCAGCTTGTGAGTTGTTTTTTTTTCCCTTCAATTTTTCTTTCCCTTTACTTTACAAGGGGGAGGGAAGAGGTTTCTTGCCCTTACCCTTCCAGCCCCACGACACCTTCACAGTAGAGGCCAGTTTAAGCTCCAAGTGTGCTTTTGCCTCCCTAATTTTCTTCCTACAACACCTAGCAACTTCCTTAAACATTCCGTGGGTTGCCTCCCCTCTCTTCCAAAGGTGATACACCCTTTTTTTTTCCCTCAGTTCCATTAAAAGTTCATTAACCATCCAGGCTGGCCGTCTGCCCTGGCGGCTCATCTTCCGGCACATTGGCACAGCCTGTCCCTGAGCCTTCAACAATTCTTCCTTGAAGTAGGTCCAGCTCTCCTGGACCCCTTTATTATTAAGGGCTTTATCCCAAGGAACCCTCTGAATTAGTTCCTTGAGTAACCTGAAGTCTGCCCTCCGGAAGTCCAGAGTGGAGGTCTTCTTGCTGCCCCTCTTGGCTTGACCAAAAACCGAGAATTCAATTATCTCGTGGTCACTGGACCCCAAACACCCTCCAACCACCACATCACCCACCAGTCCTTCCCTGTTGGTGAAGAGGAGGTCAAGCATAGCCTTGCCCCTGGTAGGCTCTCGCAGCACCTGGGATAAGAAGCTGTCCTCCATGCATTCTAAGAACCTCCTAGACTGTCTCCTCTCTGCTGTGTTGAGATCCCAGCAGATGTCGGGCAGGTTGAAGTCGCCCATGAGAACAAGGTCCGGAGATCTTGAGACAGCCCTAAGCTGCCTATAGAATGCTTCATCAACATCTTCCTCCTGGTTGAGTGGTCTATAACAGACTCCAACCAGGGTGTCTGCCCTGCTGGTCTTCCCACTAATTCTCACCCACAAGCACTCAACCCTGATCTCAGGTAGTGATAGGACTAGGGGGAATGGAATGAAGCTGGAGGTGGGGAGATTCAGGCTAGATGTGAGGAGGAGGTTCTTCACCATGAGAGTGGTGAAACCCTGGAATGTGTTGTCCAGGGAGGTGGTCGAGGCCCCGTCCCTGGGGGTGTTTAAGACCAGGCTGGATGAGGCTCTGTCCAGCCTGATCTAGTGTGGGGTGTCCCTGCCTATGGCAGGGGGGTTGGAACTAGATGATCCTTGTGGTCCCTTCCAACCCTGAATGAAACTATGAAACTATGAAACTATGAAACCCGATCGTCCCTAATCTCCATCTAAATGGCATCTAGTGCCTTCCTGATGTACAGCGCCACCCCTCCACCCCTTCTTCCTTGCCTGTCCCTCCTGAAGAGCCTGTAGCCATCAATTGCAGCGCTCCAGTCATGTGAGTTGTCCCACCACGTCTCTGTGATGGCAACTACATCATAACTTTCCTGCTGCATCAAGGCCTCCAGCTCCTCTTGTTTGTTACCCATGCTTCGTGCATTAGTGTACATGCACTTCAGCTGGGCTACTGGTTTCACCTCCAACTCTAGCTTGTCGCCCCCAGACTCTTGTCTGAGGGGATTAGTTTCAGCCCCTTCCCCCTTCAAAACTAGTGATCTTCCATGGAATCCTAAACCCTAGACTACCATAGATGAGGGAATTAAGCGCTTGAGAGAATTTGCTGTTAGAGAGATACTCCATGGTGAACATGAAACTCTGAATCCTGATGACATTCCTGTGGGTATTGGTCTTGCTAAAAAGATCACCAAGCTTGCTCCTTCTAATTATGCAAACATTCTGGCAAGCAGAATTGTGGCAAGAAATTATGGTGGAGCTGCCCCTACGGTTGGCCAATTCAGTGATCAAATGAGACAATTGGAGGATAGCATGACACATGGTTCTTTGGTTTCGGCCATTAAAACTATGTCTGGTGATATACAGAATTGCATAAGAGAGTTAAAGGATGAATTTAGAAATTCCATATCCCAACTGGCACAGAAGGATAATTTCAATTCTTCCTCCAGGTAGATACAAGTTTCATCTGTGAGGAATACACGTCCTCCAAGGAGGTCATTCCAAAACAGATCAAATCAAAACAGACCACCAAGGCAGTCATGTAGGACTATTTGGATAATTTTGCGTGATCAGTTTGGTGAGAACATGAACCGCTGGGATGGCCAACCAACTTCTAATCTTTTCAGGAGACTGAGAGAACTGCAATGTGGCAGAACCCGAGGTAGCAATACCAGAAGGGTAGCTGTTACTTCCACAGTTCCCCAGAAGAACTCTAGTAGCTCCAACAGTGGCTCCAGTTATAACATGCAAAGCTATAACACTGCACACTGTGTGAAATGCACATGTGGGCATGTTCCCCATAACTAGGGGTGCCCTGCCTCCCGCCAGGGGGAGGAGAGGGATAACAGAGATAATAGAATCTATTGGGATGTGTACATCCAGTGGCCTGGCACTTCACAGTTTCAGAAGTACAGGACCTTGGTTGACACAGGAGCTCAGTGCACCATAATGCCATCAAATTATCAGGGATCAGAGTCTATAACTATTCTGGGAGTCACTGGTGGATCTCAAGACTTAAGTAAGGTAGAGGTTAATATAAGTTTAACTGGTAAACAATGGAGGAAGCATACAGTTGTGACCAGACCTGATGCACCTTGTATTTTGGGAATTGATTTTCTGAGAGAAGGGCGTTTCAGAGACCCTGGAGGTTACAAATGGGCTTTTGGAGTAACTTCTGTAGAAATTGATGGACAAAAATTGAAGCTGCCTGCTAGACCTGAGCTTTCTGATGAATTTGCAGTTGTGGGACAACATAAGATACAGGACATTAAATTGCCGGTTGCTTCTCAGACTGTGCATCACAGACAATACAGAACCAACCGTGACTCTTTGTTGCCCATTCAGAATCTGATTCGTCAGTTGGAGAGTCAGAAAGTCGTCAGCAAAACTCATTCACCTTTCAACAGTCCAGTGTGGCCTGTGCAGAAGCAGAATGGAGACTGGCGTCTGACGGTCGACTACCGAGCCCTGAATGAAGTGACACCACCTATGAGTGCAGCTGTGCCAGACATGATGGAGCTACAGTATGAGCTGGAATCCAAAGAGGCCAAATGGTATGCTACCATAGACATTGCTAATGCATTTTTCTCTATTCCTTTATTTAGAATAAACCTTTATTTAGAATAAACCAAACCAGGTTGGAAGAGACCTTCAAGATCATTGCGTCCAACCCATAGCAGAGGAATGCAGGCTTCAGTTTGCTTTCACCTGGAGAGGAATCCAGTACACTTTCAACAGACTGCCAATGGGCTGGATCCACACCTCCATCATCTGTCATGCAGTGATCCACGATGCTCTGGAGAAAGGCGGTGCTCCAGAACACATCCAGTTCATCGATGATATCATCGTCTGGGGTAAAAGTGCTGAGGAAGTCTTCGAGAAAGGTAACAAAATCATTGACATTCTTCTGAATGCAGGTTTTGCCATCAAGCGAGACAAGGTGAAAGGACCTACCACAGAGATTCAGTTTCTGGGAGTGCGGTGGCAGGATGGACGCCGACACATTCCAGTGGATGTGGTAAATAGAGTCTCTACCATGGCAAATCCCACAAACAAGCAAGAGACCTTACGTTTCTTGGGGCTAGTGGGATATTGGAGGCTACACATTCCTGGATACAGTCAGATTGTAAAACCTCTGTATGACGTGACTCGAAAGAGAAACCTTTTCCACTGGGGACCTGAACAACAAGCAGCCTTTGACCAGATAAAGCAAGAGGTGATTCAAGCAATGGGTCTGGGACCTGTCCGAGATGGTCCAGACATTAAGAACATTTTGTACACGGCTGCAAGTGACAATGGTCCAACCTGGTGCTTGTGGCAAAAAGCTCCAGGTGAGACACGTGGATGACCTCTTTGTTCCTGGAGTTGAGGTTACAGAGGTTTAGAGGCTAATTATACTCCAACAGAGAAAGAGATTTTAGCTGCCTATGAAGGAGTAAAAGCATCTTCTGAAGTGATTGGAACTGAATCACAACTTCTTTTAGCTCCCAGATTACCAGTTTTGAATTGGATGTTCAAAGGCAAAGGCTCCACACCACATCATGCTACAGACTCAGCATGGTCTAAGTGGATGGCTCTGATAACACAGAGAGCTCGAATGGGAAATCTTGAAAGGCCTGGTCTAGTGGAGGTGATCTCAAGTTGGCCTGAAGGTACCAACTGTGCTAAACCTCCAGAGAAGAAAGTAACTCGTGCTGAGGAAGCTCCTCCTTACAATGACCTTTCTGATGATGAAAAGGAATATGCTTTGTTCACAGACGGTTCCTGTCGTCTTGTTGGAAGCAAGCGAAGGTGGAAGTCTGCAGTGTGAAGTCCAACACGCCGAGTTGCAGAGGCAAAAGATGGATAAGGAGAATCCAGTGAGTTCGCAGAGGTAAAAGCTGTCCAGCTAGCTCTCGACGTGGCTGAACGTGAGAGATGGCCAAAGCTTTATCTCTACACCGACTCATGGATGGTGGCCAATGCTCTATGGGCTTGGCTAAAGAATTGGAAGAGGAGTGGTTGGCAGAGGAAAGGAAAACCCATTTGGGCAGCCAACCTATGGCAGGACATTGCTGATCGAATCGAGAGAATTCCAGTGAAAATGAGACACATTGATGCTCACATTCCTAAGAGCAAAGCTACTGAGGAACAGCAACACAACCATCAGGCAGATCTAGCTGCAGGAGTTTCTCAAGTAGACATGGACTCTAATCTTGATCTCGACTGGAAACACCGAGGTGAGATATTCTTATCTCGGTGGGCTCATGATTCGTCAGGACATCAAGGCAGAGATGCAACATACCAATGGGCTCGTGACAGATGCATAGACATTTCCATGGACGCTATCACACAAGTCATCCATGACTCTGACATTTGTGCTGCAATTAAGCAGGTAAAACGAATTAAGCCCTTGTGGTATGGTGACAGATGGTCCAAGTACAAGTATGGTGTAATGGGTTGGGGCAAACCCCCTCCCCACCACAGGGCAGAAACAACGACTCAAAGAAAGGGATTGCAAAAGTGATGGAAAGTTTAAATAGGAAAACAATTTGAAAACAAACACCAATGAAAGCTTTACAGAGAACCACAAGCACCGTGACAAAGAGAGAGATCCCAGAACATACCCAAGAACATCCCATCCCCACCTGGGGGTACACCCAAACGCCCCCAGGGCTCTATCCTCCCCCACAACCCAGCCTTGGGCCTGGGCAGGCCCAAGGGAGGCGGCTCATGCCATTTTACCTAGGCTGCAGCTGGGGACGAAAGAGAAAGTGGAGACCCCGCATGGGCATTTTATAGGGGAGCAGGGCATTATGGGATTGAATCCCTGCCTGTGACCACCCCCTGGGCTGGGCCCACCTGTAGGGACGTCCCAGGTGTGTTCTGTGCAGTGGCATCCGGGCCAGCACCCAGCCTAAACCACCACATATGGTGAAGCTTGGCAGATTGACTACATCACTCTACCACGTTCTCGTTCGGGTAAGCAATACGTGCTTACTATGGTAGAGGCAAACACTGGATGGTTGGAAACTTATCCAGTTCCACATGCAACTGCACGCAACACCATTCTCGGTCTGGAGAGACAAGTCCTGTGGAGACACGGAACTCCAGAGAGGATTGAGTCAGAGAACGGAACTCATTTCAAGAACAACCTTGTAAAGAACTGGGCAAAAGAGCACGGTATTGAGTGGATATTCCATATTCCCTATTATGCACCAGCTTCAGGGAAGATTGAATGCTACAACAGTTTGTTGAAGACCACTCTTAAAGCCATGGGGGGTGGATCTTTGAAAAACTAGGAAAAACATTTAGCACAAGCAACCTGGCTGGTAAATAGTAGAGATTCAGTGAACCGAGCTGGACCTGCACATTCAGATTTGCTACAGAAAGTAGAAGGTGATAGAGTGCCTGTTGTTAGAGAAAAGAATCTGTTAGGTAAAACTCTTTGGGTATTTTCACCCTCAGGAGAGGCTAAACCTGTCCGAGGGGTGGTTTCAGCTGAAGGTCCGGGGCACACTTATTGGGTAATGCAAGAGAATGGTGAAATTCAGTGTATTCCACAGAGAAATTTAACTTTAGCTGAAAGAGGTTAATTTCAAACTGTTGTACAGCTATATCACGTCCAAAGGAAGGAATCGACGAGGAATCTACGGTGCACGAACCCTGAGAACCCTGAGAGCCCTGAGTCAACTAAGAGACCCTGAGAATCCCTGTTTCCCTTTTCTTTGCTTCGTCGGTGAAGAAATAAACTGTTTTCCATTTATCTCATTTTCTGATTTTCTTGGACTTTTGAATCATCTACATCTGAGCATAGCCGGAATGGACTATGAACTTAACTTACAAACTGTAAATATCATCTTGGATTGGATGGACAGTATGAACAGCCAATGAAATTGTTTAGAAGGGGTGGACTGTGACCGTTTGAGGCTGTCCCTTTAAGGAAGGGGATATTGGGGCTGAATGTTTATAAACAAAGGACAGGTCTAAATTACTTTGATTGGTGGAGAGGCAGAAGCACTGCCTTAAGTTTTGATACCCAGTGGGACTAGTCTCAGTTCTTCTTTTTCTTCCTTGCGGCAGCTTGCTGCTTTCTGGGCTTTCGGCCAGGCTGACCTTTAAACTGATAAACTGCAAGGCCTGTATTAACTGCTTTCCAATTAACAACTGCTCTTTTTTTTTTTCTCTCTCTTTTTAACCCTCTCTGGGGAAAAGGGGAGAGAAGGGGTATACAGGGGTGGGGAGCCCTCCATATCACAGGAGGGAAATCTCATTTCTGTGTCACTCTGTTGGATATTTCTGTATATATTGTTGTGGTGGGTTAACGCCTTTTTCTGAAAACAAAAGAAGAAAGCAGGGTGGAGGGCTTGCGGGTACTTTACACTCCCTGAAGGGCGTTTCCCCCCTGGGAAAACTGAGTCTGTTCCACTCCCCCCTCCCTGCTCAGCTAGGGTATAACAAGCAGGACATCATAGCTGTTGGATCTCCTTTTTGGCTCCTGCCTCTGCTGGATGAGAGCTACTGCAGCTGCCCTCCTTCTCCTCAGCCACGTGGCCGGACCTGATCCCTTTCCCTGCTGCCTCTGCGCCTCCTCAGAGAAAGACTGGTTTTGTATTATTTTTTTTCTGTCCCCCTCCCATCCATTCTTGTTCCTTGCCCTTGTGAACCTTTTTTTTTCCTGTTATTGTTATATATATAGAATTTGAAGAAAAAAAATTATTTGCCTCTCTACTTCCAAGCTGACTCCAGATTGTTGCTTAGTGGATTTGCTCCTTACCCTTTTTTTTTCTCCTCTCCCTGTTTGGAGGGAGGAGGTGGGGGGGAATGGGGAAGAGATTCTCGGCCTTTTCCCCATTTGAGCTTTTAACTCTCAGTTAAGGCTCAAACCACTACAATTTTAAATACTGTAAAATCTGTATATATTTCCCTGCGTTCCCTAAACTGCTTTGTAAATATACAGCACACACTCCTTTGCAAATCCGGCTGTGTGGGGTTTTGTTTCCCCTTTCAATTTTCTTCCCTTTATTTACAGGGGGGGGAGAAGGCCCGACCTTTCCCCCAACCCTACGACAACGGATGTGAAAAAAGGCAGTTGTTTCCTCAGCATACTGACTGGGGTCAGCACAATCCCGGTCAAATGCTCAGATCTGTAGTAGAAAGGGTGGGAGCCAAGGGTGGGTGGAACCATGAGTTGCCTCAGACTGCTGCAGAAACCCAGCATCAGAGCATGCCGGATTACACGACATGAAAAACACGGGATCTGAGATGTTTACTCCACCCCAAGAGCTGTGAAGGTTAAGTTTCCAGTCACTTAAACTGTGGAAGATTTGCATTTTTGCTTTTTCTTCTGTTCTTACTTGCACATGAACAGTTTAAGTTTGGCTCCTATTTGGAGGCCAGATCACCTGACTGTATCACATGAGCTAGTACAAATCCAGAATTGGCTCTGTGGTAGCAGATGACTCAAGAACTGAAGTGGACACTGCTAGATCTTCCTGTGACCTAGCTGAGCACCCTGCCCAGCCTGGGCAGCCACTGTCATCTTCTGCCCATGGATTGCAGCTCTTCCTTTTTATCTCTACTTTACCAGGTACATGGCATACAACTGATCATTCTCAGACATCTATGCCTTAACTAGGGATTATGAAGTGGCTTTCGATATTTTGGGATTACATGGTTTTAGTACTGTCTCATGAAATTGTTCTTTTAGTAGCATACTTAAATCTTTGTGTGGGAGAGAAAATATGTTTATGATTATTAGGGTCATTACCTTAATGACTGAAGAACTCACGTGGGAGATGTGGGCTATAATTCCCTCAAGCTGCTCTGAACCCCACATTACCACATACTGGTCTCGATTCAGTTTTTTAGGCAGAAGGAAACACTCACATGGTTACCTTTTACTACTAGTACTGCATTTTGTGCCTAAGACTACAAAAATATTAGTTCACAAAGGAATTTGTGGCATGAATTCAAGCTACATGGGGCCTTCTTCTCTGGAAAGTCTTTCAAAACTGCTTTAGCACTATCTGCTCATTAGCTTAGTCAGTTCTTCATTCAGCTTCTGGACCCTAGAGACAGCAACTTTACTCTTCCTGAGGATTTCATAGTTTATAGTTTCATAGTTTCATTCAGGGTTGGAAGGAACCACAAGGATCATCTAGTTCCAACCCCCATGCCATGGGCAGGGACACCCCACACTAGATCAGGCTGGACAGAGCCTCATCCAGCCTGCTCTTAAACACCCCCAGGGACGGGGTCTCGACCACCTCCCTGGACAACCCATTCCAGGGTCCCACCACTCTCATGGTGAAGAACCTCCTCCTCACATCTAGCCTGAATCTCCCCACCTCCAGCTTCATTCCATTCCCCCTAGTCCTGTCACTACCTGACATCCTGAGAAGTCCTTCCCCAGCCTTCCTGTAGGCCCCCTTCAGATACTGGAAGGCCACAATTAGGTCACCTCGGAGCCTTCTCTTCTGCAGACTGAACATCCCCAACTCCTTCAGTCTGTCCTCATAGGAGAGGTGCTCCAGCCCTCTGATCATCCTTGTGGCCCTTCTCTGGACACACTCCAGCACCTCCACATCCCTCTTGTAATAGGGGCTCCAGAACTGGACACAGTACTCCAGGTGGGGTCTCACCAGGGCTGAGTAGAGGGGGAGGATCACCTCCCTCGACCTGCTAGCCACACTTCTCCTGATGCAGCCCAGGATCTGATTGGCTTTGCGGGCTGCAAGAGCACATTGAGAGCTCATGTTGAGCTTTTTGTCCACCAGCACCACCAAGTCTCTCTCCTCAGGGCTACTTTCCAGCCAGTCACTGCCCAGCCTGTATTTGTGCCTGGGATTGCCTCGACCCTGCACTTGCTCTTATTGAACTTCATGAGGTTGGCTTGTGCCCACCTCTCCAGCCTGTCAAGGTCCCTCTGGATGGCCTCCCTTCCCTCCAGCGTGTCTGCTGCACCACACAGCTTGGTGTCATCAGCAAACTTGCTGAGGGTGCACTCAATGCCACTGTCCATGTCACCGACAAAGATGTTGAATAAGACAGGTCCCAGGACTGATCCCTGAGGGACTCCGCTTGTCACTGGCCTCCACTGGGACATGGACCCATTGACAGCCACTCTTTGGGTGTGGCCATCAAGCCAGTTCCTTATCCATCTAGTGGTCCACCCATCAAACCCATGTGTCACCAGCCTGGAGACCAGGATGTGGTGCGGGACAGTGTCGAAGGCTTTGCTCAGGTCCAGGTAAATGACATCAGTTGCTCGCCCCTCATCTATTAATTTTGTCACCTGCTCATAGAAGGCCACCAGGTTGGTCAGGCAGGATTTGCCCTTGGCAAAGCCATGCTGACTCTTCCCAATCACCTCTTCACTATTCTTTTGAGCGAGTAGTGACTCCAGGAGGATCTGCTCCATGATCTTTCCAGGCACAGAGGTGAGACTGACTGGCCTGTAGTTCCCTGGTTCCTCCTTCTTACCCTTTTTGAAGATGGGGGCAATGTTTCCCCTTTTCCAGTCTGTGGGGACTTCACCAGATTGCCATGACTTTTGAAATATAATAGAGAGGGGTTTAGCAACCTCCTCTGCCAGTTCTCTCAGTACCCGTGGGTGTATCCCGTCGGGTCCCATGGACTTGGACACTTTCAGGTTCTTCAGATGATCACGAACCTGATCTACACTTACAATGGGCAGTTCTTCCTCCTCGTCCCTGGCTTTGACTTCCATAACATCAGGAGTGTGGCTAGAGGCCCTTGCAGTGAAGACTGAGGTAAAGAATGTCTAGGAGAATGTTATATGTAAACCACCGGGGTCACGGTTCTCAGCTTTTTGATGATTGCAGTCTGTACAGACCAGGGTCCTGGATGGAAAACTGACTTACACTTTAACGTCCCTCAGAATCTTTTGAAAGTATCACTGCTTGCCGCTTTAGCTGAAAAATGTTTTATACAGAATGTGATACTCCCTGGTTGCTTCAGGATATGTAATCTGCAGTCTGAACCCTGTGGCCACTGTGAAGACTCCCATTCACAGACACGTTAAAAAGATGTAGACCAAGAAAGCTTCCTGCATTTCTCTTGTGAATGTAATGTGAGACCCTCACATATGTGAGAAACTGGTTATAATATTTGGCTTTCACAAGGGGAATTACTGGGGACCGTGGGGCTGGATTGTTGGGCTGGATCGTTGGGCTGATTGGTTGGTTATGGTCTGTATTGTGTGGGGTATTGGGAGAGAAAGGTGAGGCGCCAACATGTCTAAAGACTGGCCAGGTCAAAAGTGCAGGTTTTGTCTCAGTCCTGATGGAGAGGGGTGGGAGTGTACTGGGGAATATATGAATGTGTACGTTTTAATATATAAATATGTATGTTTGCTGTCTATATAAGTTCAACTCGTGTCGTTAGGGTGCGCCTCTAGCAAACTCACTATGCACCCAGCGCTGTGTTGCCTTTATTTTATAATAAACTTGTTATAAATTTCAGCAGTGAGTTTGTTTCTCACACATAGTAGCTGGTCTAATTTTCATCAGATTCAGCTCACTATTTTGGGGAATCTTACTTCAGAAAAGAATCACTTTATTAGAATAAACCTTTATTAGAATAAACCAAACCAGGTTGGAAGAGACCTTCAAGATCATCGTGTCCAACCCATCAACCAATCCAACCCACCCAAACAGCTAACCCATGGCACCAAGTACCCCATCAAGTCTCCTTCTGAACACCTTCAATGACGGCGACTCCACCACCTCCCCGGGCAACCCATTCCATAGCGCAATCACTCTTTCTGTATAGAACTTCTTCCTTATACAACTCTATTTCAGCAAACAAAAGTGCAAGAGCTTTTTCTCCTTATCTTGCATAGTCAGTTTTTGTTCTGTTCTGTGATTGCCAGTGAGAATTGTGTTTTTCATGTGACTGAAGGAAATATATTTTTTCGACTGCAGTGCTTGAGACTTGTCTGTGACTGATATAGTTTTTGATCAAATTGACAAGCCAGAAATATGATAAAATATGAATTTTATTTATTAAATAACAAATATTATTTTCCCAAGCCAATTTGATTCAGGTTTGTTTGCCTGGTTGATGATAGGTTAATTACACAGTGTGAGAAACTGGTTATAATATTTGGCTTTCGCAAGGGGAATTACTGGGGACCGTGGGGCTCGATCGTTGGCCTGGATCGTTGGGCTGATGGTCTGTATTGTGTGGGGTATTGGGAGAGAAAGGGGAGGTGCCAAGAGGTCTAAAGACTGGCCAGGTCAAAAGTGCAGGTTTTGTCTGTCCTGATGGAGAGGGGTGGGAGCGTGCTGGGGATTATATGAATATGTACGTTTTAATATATGAATATGTATGTTTGTCGTCTATATCAGTTCAGCTCGTGTTGTTGGGGTGCGCCTCTTGCAAACTCGCTATGCGCCCAGCGCTGTGTTGACTTTATTTTATAATAAACTGGTTATAAATTTTCAGCAGTGAGTTCGTTTCTCACAATTTGGTGACCCGTACGTGATTACCCTGTCTGCAGCAGCTTTTGGGACCCTTCAGAAGGGGGGGTGCCCCCGCCGATTTCGGCGGCCCGGAAGGAGGACCCTGGAAGCCTCTCAGAACACGAGTAGATCTAGCCAACATTATAAGATAAAGGCAAGGGAAGGAGCTCCTGGCTGTTGCCTGTAATTCTAGTGCACAAAGACCCGGGCAAGAAAAGGACTGTAAGTATTGTCCGGTTGGGTGGGTATTGAGGCCAGTGAGTGTGCGTGTATGCGTGACATGTGGGCTGGACAGTCCGGATCCACAAAGTGATTGTGGTGTCCTTCTAACTGCGTTTCCAAGCACCCGCGAGGGACTTGACCAGTGAAGGGACGAAGCGGTTGGTGATGGAAAGCGTGGACCTCGGGAAATGGGGCAAGGGTCAAGTGTAGACCAGCCCCGGGAAACATGGGAGCAACAAGGGTACCCAGGGATATACCCCCGGACAGTCCTCTGGGGTTGCGTGTTGGAGGCACAATACGCAGGATAAGGATAAGGCCAAAAGGAATTGTGGGAGAGATCTTAAGGGTTTGGTTTTTTTAAGCTTAGTTGGATCGGCTCCGGGCGGGCCTGGAGCTGGGGCCATTAGGGTAGGGGCTGCACGTAGAGCAGCTGGAGCTGCAAGTCAGTGTTTGCACCAGCACCTGCGGTAGTGTGGCGGGCGGAGCAGGAGCTGTTGCTGGGAGAGATGTAATGGCTGAGCCGTGCCCACTAGGGACTGGTAAAGGATCAGGCCCAGGAGGTGGCCAGGCTCAGGTTGGAGAAGGAGGGTTAAGGTTACTCGTGTTACCAAGGTTCCTAGAGGGGGTGTGGAGAGCGAGTTTTAGGGGCAAAAGGGGAAAGGTTTAAAGTCGTGGTAGCTAAGGAGGGGTCCTGGCTCCGGGGTCCCGGAATTTCACTGTGGGTGGGGATTCCAGGATTCTGGATGGTAGTCAGGTGGTCTTCACAGCCCTGGTTTTGGGCTGTGAAGGGGCAGCGTTGTTTCTACGGTCTAGGGGCTGTGGAGACTGGTCGTCCGTAGGGATCGAGTGACCGTTGCTGCGTCCCAGTTTTTGGCGTCCCGGTGGTGAGGGGCCCGGTTTCGGGGTTTTGGTATCCTGCAGTCGGTTCCTTAGGGGGACTTGAACCGTGGGGGCCCGCGTCGCGGTGGCGGTCGCGGGTTTGACGTCCTGGTTTCCAGGGTTCCGGCGGTGGGGGACCCAGGTTCAGGAGTTTTTCGTATCCTGCGTTCGGTTCCTTAGTGGGGCTCGAACTGTGGGGGCCCGTGGCGTGGTCAAGCTCGCGGGTCTGACGTCCCAGTTCTTAGGGGGGGACCTCGGTTTGAGGGACCTGCTTCGGGAAGGTTTTTTTTTCCGTGGTTTCAGGTTTCCGCAGGAGGGCAGGGACCTGGGCTGCCGCGGGCGAGGTTTTTTTTTGCGGTTTGACTTTGCAGGGGATCGGCACAGTGAGGGGGGGTCTGTCGTTCGCAGGGAGCGGGCTAGTGGCTCGGAGCTGGCGCTTCAACTGCCGCCGCTCGGTTTTGACCCCCGGGCAGTGATTAGTGATCAGGAGAATGGGACAAAAGCAAGTCATCAGAACTCCCTCCCATTCCCATCTCAGAGAGCGCCTTAGGGATCATATTATAAAAAAATGGTTTAAGCTGAATATGCTGCTGTTTGGATTAGGGCTTCACGCCCTACCCCTGTTCCCATATTGAAGGAAAAAGACAAGGAAAAGGCAGACAGGCTGGTGTGAGAATATGGGAGAGGTAAAATCAGAGTTGGGGGGGGCACCAAGAAATCAGAAGTGGCCTAATCAAGATCCTCAGTGGGACCATCAACAGCTTCAAGGGAGACAGAACATGGGACAAGGAATTGAAGAAGCTGTGCCCAGAAATTTTTATAAAGCCTTTAGTGTGAGCATCAGAGGAAGCCTCCTATGGAGTGGATGGTAAGATTAAAGAGAAGTTTGCAGCTCTAATCTGGAATAGATCCCAGTTCTGCAGCTGGGGTAATACTTCTCAGGATGCAGTTTGTGGCAAAACCATGGGCAGATATTAGAAATTGGAAAAGATTGAGGATTGGCAAGACAGAGGTTTAGAGGAATTATTATGTGAAGCTCAGAAGATGTTTGTAAGGAGGGATGAAGAGAAACAGAAGGCAAAAACTAGAATGTTGGTAACTGCTGTAAGGGTACTGGTGATTATGGATAGAGAGGAAAAAAAAGAGGTAAAAGTCTTATATGATAAATTAGCCCTCAATAGTAATATTAAATGGAGTCAAGAAGATGATGAGTGATTGGATAAATAAAAAGAATGTTGATTGATGCTCTGTTTTAAATTTGCCTGACATGGACAAATCATTTGATCTTTTTGTACATCTATAAGGGGTGTTGACCCAGGACTGGACTGGAAGTAAAAATCCTGTAGGGCATTGTTCCAAGTTACTAGATTCTGTAAGTAGGTGAGGGCCAATTTGCTTATCAGCGACCTTTATTAGTAGAGGAGGCCCAGAAAGCAACTTTTTGTTTTGTTCTGGTCTCAGATCCCACCTTTGGGATTCCTGATGTATACGGGATTGAAGCTGGGGGTAAAGTGTTAATAACAACTTGGAAAGGAGAGTCACTAATTTCCCCCCGGGAAGGATCTTTTCTTGGTTTTGTTAACAGATACAGCTGTCCATACTGCAAAACAAGGGTGGACATATGCTTCGTGAGTAAAAGGACCACTTCAGGAATACCTCTGGTCTGAAGGCTCTGGAACTAGCAAGACAAACCTACCTTTTGAAACATCTGACATTACCAATGATTTCATTCTGTGTATAAAAGATCCTGGGACTTGATGTCATTGGGGATGGGTAAAGTGTAATAGCAGTGGTAAACTGGTTATTTAGAAAAGTGATGGTAAAGTTTTCTGCTGCACTACAATGATGTGCTGAGCATGTGTGTGGTTATAAATGTATGCTGTTGTAGTTATAATTTGAAGTGATTAGGACAGAGGATTCATCTGTGTTCTTTGTGTTAAAGTACCAAAAACTGTGTTCAGCTAGTGGGACCACAGAGACTGCAATACAAAAAGGACTGGTGGATCCATCCACTGAATGGACTGAGGTACCCCAAATGGAGGACATAAAGATGAGTTCCAGTATCAGAATAGGAGTGGTAATGGTCCTTGCCTGAAAACATCACAAACTAGAAACAGGTCAGGGTTCAAAATTGGTACAACCTCCCTGGACAAGGGAAGGAGACATGGTCCAAGCAGAGCATTGGTGGGATTGAAGGAGGCAAGGCCGGGTAGACCTCTGTAATTGCCACGAAGAAGATCTAGAACCATGGCTGTGGGCAGCAACCCCATAGGCCATGTGAGTGGAGTTGCAAGTCAAACCGGACTCCTAATTCCCAGGATTAACCACTCGGAGGGAGAAAGGTGTCACCCAGATAGTACCTATTAAAGTAAAAGAAGAAGTATTTTCAGGCAAGGAACATCAGTTGTTATCCCATTCCTTTACCAGGAAGTTGAAATTGGGAATAAGTAATTATGGCTCAAGCCAAATGTAGTAAAAAGAAGGGGAGGGATTGTGAGAAACTGGTTATAATATTTGGCTTTCGCAAGGGGAATTACTGGGGACTGTGGGGCTCGATCGTTGGGCTCATGGTCTGCATTGTGTGGGGTATTGGGAGAGAAAGGGGAGGTGCCAAGAGGTCTAAAGACTGGCCAGGTCAAAAGTGCAGGTTTTGTCTGTCCTGATGGAGAGGGGTGGGAGCGTGCTGGGGTATAGATGAATATGTACGTTTTAATATATAAATATGTATGTTTGTCGTCTATATCAGTTCAACTCGTGTTGTTGGGGTGCACCTTTAGCAAACTCGCTATGCGCCCAGCGCTGTGTTGCCTTTATTTTATAATAAACTGGTTATAAATTTTCAGCAGTGAGTTCGTTTCTCACAACAGGATGCTAATAAATGGTGGAATAACAGTCTAGAAAAATCAGAACTTGGAATACACAGGAACAAACTGGAAACTTCTTATAAGTGCAAAACAAACAGCAATACTGCCCTGGGTGGTGAGACAGACCTCCTCGGGTTCACAACAGGTAAACAAGCTATAAACCTCTGAAATAACCAGGTAAATTAGCATACGTTTCTCACTAACCGCCAAGCCCTTAACTACCAAAACCTTTGCTGAATGAAGCGATGCTCTGAGTTCATATTTGTAATCCAAAGGGTAGTATCCAAAATTAGAGGAAGTGAGAGAGAGGGAGACACACTGCTGTCTCGGAGATGTAAACACTGTGCTGCTAGGACAAAAGAAGCTAATTACCCTAAAGACAGGAGCATGAAGTAGGTGCTTGTCACTGCCTTGAATTCCATTAACGAACAGGGGGGGAGAAAATGAGAGAGAGAAGAAGATGTGGGCTCTGCAGTCTTCCCCTATAAATTTCATTTTTGAAAACTGAATGGCCCAATGGCACATTAGCTATTCAAATCCCACCAATCAGTTCAAAATATTGTCTGGCAGGCAAAACTGCATACGCCTTCTCTCATAGCCTCTGACACGTGCAGTTGCCTCTCTGAAACATGAGGCTCGTAGTCCAGCTTCCACCCCCTCCAGGCAGCCTCAAAGGCACCTGCCTATTGGCTTCTCAACCTCAAACTTGGACCCTGTAACGGGAGGAGGAGAAAGGGCAGTGGCTAAACAGGTTTAGCTGGCTTGCTAATGCCTCTTCCAGGACAGTGACTAAGAAATACTGCAATCATGCACAACAGATATGCAAATGATTAGAAAACCTTTGTCTATTTGTTTCATCTATATATTTGAAATATATCTCAGAACTGAATGGCAATTTCAATCACTGTGTCTACTGTAACTTAAACAAGGGCAGTATTCATCATGTTTCTCTATCTGTCCTGTTGTCCATCTCCAAACTGCTGATTAATAATTGCTAATATTCTCTCTGGACAGAGTTTTGATTCATGCTACTTAGTACTCTGTCAGTTCTGGGATGGTATGGACTAGGGGACTGTTCCCAAAGGGCAGAATGAGTGGGGCCATATTGCATAGGGAGAGTGGGGCGAACTTAGCCCTATGGAAATGCATCATGCCAAGCCTTTAAGCCTCAGGGTGAACCCTTGGTAATTTTATTCATTATTATGAATGTAGTTTTGACTGACAGAAGGAGATAGACCCACCTCCAGGATGAAAAAGAGCATTTGGCAAAGATGAGATCTTTGTTTCATCCAGAGAAAACAGATCTGTCCAGGCCTATCAAATTGCTGAGTATAGAAAGAGTACCCAAATGAACACGGCTGTTTGTTTACAGGCCATGTAATTTTTTTCCATCCAGACTGTTTTCCCACTTGATTTCAGTCTGATCTTTTAAACTAAGATTGCTGAGAGAAGTGCCATTCCCAGGTGGAAAGGGTTGTGGTGCTGAACAAAGCAGCAGCAACTCAACTGTCCATGTTTCCTGCAGAGACCAGGGGAGACTGATGACAGAGTAGACAGCTGTAAAGGGAAAAAAGAAAATCAACATAATTGGGCATTTAGAGATGATATTTTCTGATTGAATCTTACTGATTTTTTAATTAAAAGAAAATATATTTTCTTTTATTAATTATGCAGACTGATAAATATTCTGTTCATTTTTCATTTTGAGTTGCACATGTCATATTGAAACAAATTCATATGATGTTTGATCTCATTAAATTGTCTTTGAAGGTTTTTATATTCCTCTTGGGTAACTGTATAATGGGTTGTGATACCATTATGATATTGCATTTCACAAGTTAATGTTAAAAATATTTACCTTCTCTTTTTTTGTTCTCCTTTAAATTCTTGCTCTTTATTGCATCATAAAATTAATTTAAATACATATTTCCCTGTAATTTTTAATTTAATATTTTTCAAATGTAGCAGAAATGAGACAATCTTTGATATGATTAGGGGGGAAAAAACCCTCAATGCCTAAAAGAGACACAATGGTCAAAATAAGGGAAAAGCCGAATGAAACACTGAGGCATATGCTTTACAGAAAAATCTTCTTTACCTGGAAAAAAAGGAAAAATATAAGGAGTCTTTTGTCTTCCACTTCAGTCAGAAAATATCATGTTTCTAAAAAACCCACGCATGGGTCCTCTACAGTAGACCAGTCCAGATGTCTTTGTACATGATAACGGAAGATTTCAAACATTTTAATTAGCCTGGCACTGGATTTGAAAACTGACAATGTATTTCTTAAAACAACTTCTTCTGTAACTTATGGACTGCATTTTCTGCTAATAGAGCTACTTAAGTTTGCGCAGCTGTGAGACTTCTATTTTTTCCTGTAGCCTTTTCTCCCCCTTCCCCCCATTCTGATTTGTTATTGTTTGAAATTCTAAGAATGTTTTACACACATTTGCAGTGTACAACATTTGGACACTGATAAACGAATGACAACTATGATATAAAGCCTCACAGAAGACCCTTTAGGGTCTATCCAGGAAGAAGAACACATCTGTCTCCAGCTGTGCAGCTATTTAGGAGTGAAATGACTTGTCCTGTGTTGGGCAGTGATGGTAATTATTTTTTTTGTTGACGTGAAGATCAAAGGTTATTCTCAGGAAGTAAGGACATAGAGTGTGGTATTTAGCAGGAAAGATTTATACAGGACATAATTTAGTACATGGTTTGCACATTAACCTGGTCCTAATGCATGTAGATGACAGAGAAAATGTAAATGGTGCTATGCTGGACCTTGTTCTCACCAACAGGGAAGGGCTGGTAAGCAATGTGAGGCTCAGAGACGGCCTTGGCTGCAGTGACCATGAAGCAGTTGAATTTAATATCCTCAGGGCAATCAGGAGGAAGTATTCCAAGCTCACGACCCTAGACTTTAGGCGTGCAGATTTTGATCGCTTCAGGGATCTGCTAGCCAAAGTGTCGTGGGACAAAGCCCTGGAGGGAAGAGGGACCCAGGACAGCTGGTCAGTATTCAAGGACCACCTCCTCTGTGTCCAGGAGCTCTGTATACCAACAAAGAGAAAAGCAGGTAAGAATGCTAGGAGGCCTGCCTGGATGGGCAAGGAGCTACTGGACACACTATTACTTAAAAAGAAACTCTACAGGAAGTGGAGAGAAGGACAGCTAGAACAGGGGGTATATAAGGAAGCTGCCCGAGCAGCAAGAGTCCTGGTTAGGAAAGCCAAAGCAGAGTTTGAACTGAATCTAGCCAGGGAGATTAAAGGGAACACTAAGAACTTTTACAGGTATATTAATGGGAAGAAGAAGACTACGGAAGGTGTGGCCCCCCTCAGAAAAGAAAATGGTGACATGGTCACAAGTGATGAGGAAAAGGCTGATGTACTTAATATCTACTTTACCTCAGTCTTCACTGCAAGGGCCTCTAGCCACACTCCTGATGTTATGGAAGTCAAAGCCAGGGACGGGGAGGAAGAACTGCCCATTGTAAGTGCAGATCAGGTTCGTGATCATCTGAAGAACCTGAAAGTGTTCAAGTCCATGGGACCCGACGGGATACACCCACGGGTGCTGAGAGAACTGGCAGAGGAGGTTGCTAAACCCCTCTCTATTATATTTCAAAAGTCATGGCAATCTGGTGAAGTCCCCACAGACTGGAAAAGGGGAAACATTGCCCCCATCTTCAAAAAGGGTAAGAAGGAGGAACCAGGGAACTACAGGCCAGTCAGTCTCACCTCTGTGCCTGGAAAGATCATGGAACAGATCCTCCTGGAGTCACTACTCGCTCAAAAGAATAGTGAAGAGGTGATTGGGAAGAGTCAGCATGGCTTTGCCAAGGGCAAATCCTGCCTGACCAACCTGGTGGCCTTCTATGAGCAGGTGACAAAATTAATAGATGAGGGGCGAGCAACTGATGTCATTTACCTGGACCTGAGCAAAGCCTTCGACACTGTCCCGCACCACATCCTGGTCTCCAGGCTGGTGACACATGGGTTTGATGGGTGGACCACTAGATGGATAAGGAACTGGCTTGATGGCCACACCCAAAGAGTGGCTGTCAATGGGTCCATGTCCCAGTGGAGGCCAGTGACAAGCGGAGTCCCTCAGGGATCAGTCCTGGGACCTGTCTTATTCAACATCTTTGTCGGTGACATGGACAGTGGCATTGAGTGCACCCTCAGCAAGTTTGCTGATGACACCAAGCTGTGTGGTGCAGCAGACACGCTGGAGGGAAGGGAGGCCATCCAGAGGGACCTTGACAGGCTGGAGAGGTGGGCACAAGCCAACCTCATGAAGTTCAATAAGAGCAAGTGCAGGGTCGAGGCAATCCCAGGCACAAATACAGGCTGGGCAGTGACTGGCTGGAAAGTAGCCCTGAGGAGAGAGACTTGGTGGTGCTGGTGGACAAAAAGCTCAACATGAGCTCTCAATGTGCTCTTGCAGCCCGCAAAGCCAATCAGATCCTGGGCTGCATCAGGAGAAGTGTGGCTAGCAGGTCGAGGGAGGTGATCCTCCCCCTCTACTCAGCCCTGGTGAGACCCCACCTGGAGTACTGTGTCCAGTTCTGGAGCCCCTATTACAAGAGGGATGTGGAGGTGCTGGAGTGTGTCCAGAGAAGGGCCACAAGGATGATCGGAGGGCTGGAGCACCTCTCCTATGAGGACAGACTGAAGGAGTTGGGGATGTTCAGTCTGCAGAAGAGAAGGCTCCGAGGTGACCTAATTGTGGCCTTCCAGTATCTGAAGGGGGCCTACAGGAAGGCTGGGGAAGGACTTCTCAGGATGTCAGGTAGTGACAGGACTAGGGGGAATGGAATGAAGCTGGAGGTGGGGAGATTCAGGCTAGATGTGAGGAGGAGGTTCTTCACCATGAGCGTGGTGAAACCCTGGAATGTGTTGTCCAGGGAGGTGGTCGAGGCCCCGTCCCTGGAGGTGTTTAAGAGCAGGCTGGATGAGGCTCTGTCCAGCCTGATGTAGTGTGGGGTGTCCCTGCCTATGGCATGGGAGTTGGAACTAGATGATCCTTGTGGTCCCTTCCAACCCTGAATGAAACTATGAAACTATGAAATAGTCCTGATATAAGATAAATTGTAATTGGTGAAAAGCAAATTAATCTACTGGTCATGAATCTCCCACAAGTTAGCAGAATCTTGAGCAGCCATTACATTCCACAATCACACTTTGAAAAGAGGCTGCTTGATCTGAGTATATCTTGCTATTGTGCAAATAACTTGTTCTTCCTGTCCTAGCATGTTTGAGGGAAGGGTTTCTGGAGGCAGAGAGGGATGGATACGGGTCCCTGCCAGGGGTGGCAAGAGAAATCCACCCCGACCCTCTCCTCCTCCTCCTCTGCCCTTGCATAATAAGTATGAGGCCCTGCAGGCTGAGGGCAGTAAGGATGAGAGGGCTGAGTCTGAGGGGCAGCCATCCAGAGGGGAGCCTAAGGCCAAGCGGACCCCACCAGCTGTAACAGCCAGCTCTGGGGGGAAGCCTAAGCCCAAGCGGTCCCCACCGGCTATAACGACCAGCTCCACAAAGAAAGGGAGAAGGGTTATAGTTGTTGGGGACTCTCTCCTGGGGGGTACTGAGGGACCCATATGTCGTCCCGACCCATCCCACAGGGAGGTCTGCTCCCTACCAGGGGCAGGGGTTAGGGACATTGCGAAGAGATTCCCTGAATTAATCCAGCCCACTGACTATTACCCTCTGATGGTAATACAGGCTGGGAGTGATGAGATTGACAGGAAGGGCACTAGGACAATTAAGAAGGAATTCAGGGCCCTTGGACAATTGATTGATGGGGCAGGAGCTCAAGTGGTGTTCTGCTCAATTCCTTCAGTGTCAGGGGTGTACACTGAGAGGAATGGGAGAACCCACACCATCAACAATTGGCTCAGGGGATGGTGCCAGCGGCAGAACTTTGGGTTCTATGACCACGGGGCAACTTTCACTGCACCTGACCTGCTGGGTCCTGATGGGGTGCATCTATCTAGAAGGGGTAAAAGAGTCCTGGCACTGGAGTTGGCAGGGCTCATTAGGAGGGCTTTAAACTAGGTCTGAAGGGGGTGGGTGAGGCAATCGGTCCCTCTGCAGAGGTAAGAGTAGGGCGCAAGGTAGGGTCAGTTGAGAAGTCAGGAACCCAGCTGCGATGCATGTACACCAATGCACGCAGCCTGGGCAACAAGCAAGAGGAGTTGGAGGTCCTAATCCATCAGGGCGACTATGATGTAGTCGCCATCTCAGAAACTTGGTGGGACAGCACCCACGATTGGAGTGCTACAATGGGGGGTTACAGGCTCTTTAGGAGGGACAGGCGAGGGAGAAGAGGAGGAGGGGTGGCTCTGTATATTAGAGAGTCAATCTCTGCCACACAACTTGTGGTGGAAGACGAGGTAGTTGAGAGCCTGTGGGTCAAAATCAGAGGACAACCTAACAAGTCTGACATCCTGATTGGAATCTGTTACAGACCACCCAACCAGGATGAGGCGGCTGATGAGTTGTTCTACAAGCAACTGGAGGCTGTCTCAAGATCATCTGATCTTGTCCTTGTTGGTGACTTCAACCTCCCAGATATCTGCTGGGAACTTAATTCAGCAGGGAGGAGGCAGTCCAGAAGATTCCTGGAGCGAATGGAGGACTGCTTCCTGGCACAGCTGTTAAGCGAGCCTACCAGGGGACAGGCTCTGCTTGACCTGCTGTTCTGCAATAGGGAAGGGCTGGTGGGAGATGTGATCGTGGGAGGCTGCCTAGGGTGCAGTGACCACGAGATAGTGAAGTTTTCAATATGCAGGGAGATTGGGAGGAGCACCAACAGAACCTCCACCTTGGACTTCCGAAGGGCAAACTTCAGCCTATTTAAAAAACTTGTCTGCAAAGTCCCCTGGGTACCAGCCCTCATGAACCAAGGGGTTCAGGAGGGTTGGACCTACTTCAAACAGGAGCTCTTGAAGGCACAGGAATTGGCGGTTCCCATGTGCCGGAAGGCGAGCCGGCGGGGAAGGCGACCAGCCTGGATGAGCAAGCAGCTCCTGGAGGATTTAAGGGGGAAGAGGAGGCTGTATCACCTTTGGAAGGAGGGGAAGGCTTCTCGAGGTATGTTCAAGGAAGCTGTTAGATTATGTAGGAATAAAATTAGGGAGGCTAAGGCCCAGCTGGAACTGAAGCTGGCCACCTCAGTCAAAGATAATAAAAAGCATTTTTATAAATATATTAACAATAAGAAGAAGGGCAGGAAGAACCTGAACTCCCTAGTGGACCTGGAGGGGAACACAGTTACTGAGGATGAGGATAAAGCTGAGGTCCTGAACACCTTCTTTACCTCAATGTTTAACAGCAAGGCAGGAGTTCAGGACGAGTGGTCTCCGGAGCTGGGCGTTGGGGTCGGGGAGCAGAGTAATACCCTGGAAATCCATGAGGAGTTAGTTCGGGACCTGCTGAGCCACTTGGATATCCACAAGTCCATGGGACCAGATGGGATCCATCCTAGGGTGCTGAGAGAGCTGGCGGATGTGCTAGCTAGGCCACTCTCCATCATTTTCCTCCAGTCCTGGCTCACTGGTGAGGTCCCAGATGACTGGAAACTGGCCAACGTGGTCCCCATCCACAAGAAGGGTCGGATGGAGGAACCTGGAAACTACAGGCCAGTCAGCCTGACCTCAGTGCCAGGGAAAGTGATGGAGCAGATTATCCTGGCAGCAATAACTGCGCACCTGAAGGACGGCCAAGGGCTCAGGTCCAGCCAACATGGATTCAGGAAGGGCAGATCCTGCCTCTCCAACCTGATCTCTTTCTATGATCAGGTGACCCGCCTGGTGGATGTGGGGAGGCCTGTGGATGTGGTCTACCTAGACTTCAGCAAGGCCTTTGACACCGTCCCCCACAGCAAACTGCTGACTAAGCTGTCAGCCTGTGGATTGGACCACTACACTCTGTGCTGGGTTAGGAACTGGCTGGAGGGCCGGGCCCAGAGAGTGGTCGTGAACGGGGCCGCATCCAGCTGGAGGCCAGTCACCAGTGGTGTCCCCCAGGGATCAGTGCTGGGCCCTGTCCTCTTCAACATATTCGTTGATGATCTGGATGAAGGGGTAGAGTCAGTCATCAGCAAGTTTGCAGATGACACAAAGTTAGGGGCAGATGTTAGTCAATTAGAGGGTAGAAAGGCTCTGCAGAGGGACCTCGACCGACTGGAAAGATGGGCAGAGTCCAATGGGATGGCTTTCAACAAGTCCAAGTGCCGAGTGCTGCACTTTGGCTATGGCAATCCCATGCAGAGCTATAGGCTGGGGTCGGAGTGGCTGGAGAGCTCCCAGACAGAGAGGGACCTGGGTGTGCTGATCGACAGCCACCTGAATATGAGCCAGCAGTGTGCTCAGGTGGCCAGGAGGGCCAATAGCATTCTGGCCTGCATTAGGAATAGTGTGGCCAGCAGGAGCAGGGAGGTCATAGTGCCCCTGTACTCTGCTCTGGTTAGGCCGCACCTTGAGTACTGTGTCCAGTTCTGGGCTCCTCAGTTTAAGAAGGACATTGAGACACTTGAGCGTGTCCAGAGAAGGGCAACAAGGCTGGTGAGAGGCCTTGAACACAAGCCCTATGAGGAGAGGCTGAGGGAGCTGGGATTGTTTAGCCTGGAGAAGAGGAGGCTCAGGGGTGACCTCATTGCCCTCTACAACTACCTGAAGGGTGGTTGTAGCCAGGAGGGAGTTGGCCTCTTCTCCCAGGCAACCAGCACCAGAACAAGGGGACACGGTCTCAAGCTGCGCCAGGGGAGGTTCAGACTCGAGGTGAGGAGGAAGTTCTTCACCGAGCGAGTCATTCGGCATTGGAATGGGTTGCCCAGGGAGGTGGTTGAGTCATTGACCCTGGAGGCGTTCAAGGGGAGATTGGACGTGGCACTTGGTGCCATGGTCTAGTCATGGGGTCTGCGGTGTCAGGTTGGACTCGATGATCCTCGAGGTCCTTTCCAACCTAAGTGATACTGTGTGATACTGTGTGATACTGTGTGATTACTTCCTTCTTTTTTTTTTCCTTTTTTTTTCTTTTTTTTGTTTGGTTTGTTTTTAAAAATAAACTCTTCTTCTAACAACAGCATCCAGTTCTACTCACAGATTTCTTCCCATGAGAGTGAATCCATTTGGTTTATTATTTTCAAGGTACAAAGGAAGAATATGGACCCCACACCGTCCCTTAAAACCAGAGAGGTAGTAGTTTATGAATGACTTTTCATAGCTGAGTGTACCATGACCTCATAGTCAGTATCTGAGATGTAATGTTTACTTCTCCACAGTTTCCTGGTACCAGGCCAAAAATCTGTGAAACAGCTTTCTGATGTTTCTTCTTCCTAAATTTCACTTTTATATGGAAATAGCTTTTGTCTGTTAAAAAGTGGTCAGTATAAAACACAAATAGACAAATTTTGTGGGCAAAGTGGAAAAAAAAATATAGAAATGATGTGGAAGAAAACATTGGGATCCCTTAGAGCAATCCTAGATTTAAATAAGAGTTATTCCATAAGTATTGTGACATGAAACATTTTTCAATAATCTTGACATGGGCATAAAAGATTTTATGTTAAAAAAAATTCTCTATGAATTTCATTATTCATAGGACCTTAGTTCTCTTTACTAGGTTAGACTCTACTCCAATTTGTACTGATTTAAATAAGGAAAAATGCCATGAGCTAAAATGAGTTACACTGATGTAAAAAAAAAATAAATTAAAAAGTAAAGCTTAAATTTATGTTTAAGCATTAAATGCTTATCACAGATTCCTAAGACAGAAAATAGGTCTGTCTGGATGATGTTTGAACAAAAACAATCAAAACCAGTGAAACTATTTATTAATTGTAGCTCATTCACAAATATTCCTGGAAAGATATTTTGTCCTATATATTAAAATTCATGCCTTTGTGTCTTGAATAATTGCTAGGCTGTGGAGAAACAAGGAAGAGAATGAAGTTCTAGACTTTTTCACTTCTTTGTCTTTGTTTCTATTTTCATGTTTGCAAGAAAGCACATCCAAGGAATCAAAATATATGTTCTGCTCAGATGCCTTTGCTATGATCCAGGCATCAGATGTCCAAAGAAGGTAGGCAGTGGTGGACTGCACAGAGGATACCTAAGCAGGCTTTGGCATACTAGAAAAGTTATTCACCATAAGCAGACTTGATTTTCTAATTTTGTGCAAGCCTCAGTAAATCTTTCAGCATAGACTAATCTGCTGTTATAGCAAATACAGCCAAACCCCAGAAATTCTCCAGTTAATTCTGGCTGGAATCCAAACCTCACTGTTTCCCCACTGTACTGCCCTCCCACAGAACAAAACCTTACTGGATTCCCTTAAAATAGCAAATGAACTTTTAATTCATTGAGGGAAAATCAGCTCCAGCCAATGAAAGACAGGCTACCAAGCCTTCAGATTACAAAGCCTTAACATAACATTTATTTTAGCATCTTTCAGGAAGGTAGATAACTATAGCATTTCTGTGTAGCTAAATAAGTGGGGTGGGGTGGACAAATGGATCCATAATGCAAATAAAATAAGCAACAGTATGGCTTGGTAGAAGAGATACCATCACCACTCTTGTTCAGGTAAAGAGAGACTAGCATGTACAGTAAGGATCAGAGTGATGAAATTACCAGTCATTACAGGACTAAGATAATTAAAAGCTGACCTGCCAAGAACTTCATCTACCAAAACTGTAGCTTCCTTATTTACCTGCATCCTAAAGACCTTCTACACTGAAAGATTTGTGTGCCAGCAGCCTTTAGTGTCTGATTGCTAAGGAAGGAGCATGATGAAATCAATAGCTGTAGTTTGTGGGCATGCAAAGATTGTTTCTATCCAGCAAAGCTAGATTGTACCCGGTGCAGTAAGTGCTGTGTTATCACTAAGAAACAAATTACGGTGTATCCTTTCAGGCTTTGCTGACAGCAGTTGTGATACCATGCCAAAATTACTATAAAAATAATATAGATTGGGAAAAAGTTATCTGTAGTCCTGCTGATTAGTAGATATAGAAAAAGGTTTGTCTACATAACAATCAAGATTCATCTAAAGAAACCTTCTGAAATGTGTTTTTTTTTTCCTGTAACACTTCTCTTAGAGTTTGAAGCTCAACTTTTTCCTGTTCTCTCTCTTTATTTTTTAATTTTCAAAATATTCTAATGTGCATATTTTTAATGTCTTGCTTAATTTTATACTTAGTTAACAGTATTTTAAATGTTTTTTCTGTGTAAGACTGAAGAAATTTGTTTTGTGTCAATGTCAATTCCACAGAGATTTATTTCTAGTAGGGAAAAAAAATAAAGAGAAAGAAATTCCACATTACTCTCCTTCAAATGTTTCATAATGACAAAAGGGCAAAACCTTCAAAAGATACTCTGGAAAAAATTATCTCATCTTTAGCTTTCAAAAAGTCACACAATGCCCACTTTATGTAGAAAAGCATGTTGAATAAACACACATGCAGTTAACCTCTCAAGAACAAGGTGGACATTTACCATGTATGTTGTGATTTCCAGGATTAATCTCTTCTTTATGCTTTTACCTATGTTATATATCTTGTGACAGAAGCTTGTAAAAGTCCACAGCATTGTTAGTCACTTAATAAAGACTAACCACGTTAGTTGGCCAGAGCTGGTGAAAGCAAGTGAAACAGTTCATGCTACTAAGCCAGATTTCACAACAATGTTGAGGAAACCTGTAAAATGAAGAGAAAAAAAAGGAAAAGGAAAAGAAAAAGGACAAGGACAAGGAAAAGGAAATGGAAAAAAAGGAAAAAAAGGAAAATAAAAGGAAAAAAGAGAAAAAGGTAAGAAAATAAAAGATAAAGGAAAAGAAGATAAAAGAAAAAAACAAAAAAGAACATGTAAGCATCCATCAGGTTTGGAAAAGCTTTCTTTCTTCTTGGAAATCTAGTAACGTCCTAACTTCCTAGTTTCACAGAATCATGGTTGCTTCACAATGTTACTGAGGAGAGTATATTAAATATATAGTATTATTAAACAGAAAATTTTAGCAGTCATTGCATCATCACATTCAGTTCACTCAAAAAAAAGAAAGGAAAAAGCCTGTGTTTCTCTTAAGCCATATAGCTCTCATTTTTTAAAGCATTCTGACACCAGATTATTGATCTGAGTCACAGAGATTTAAGTTAATTTTCCAGATTCAAGAAAAAAAGGTATTTTCAACCCTCTTCCATTATAGCTCTTAAATTTTTCTTACAATACCTGAGCATGTATAACAGGGCAAAAGTTATGTATGATTGAAAACACAGGATCTAACACTATTAAGATTTTAGGCACTCTTACTTAGGTAAACCTCTGCATAATTTTATTGGTTGTAACTTCACAGCCATTGCAGAGGGTTGTCTGGTGTTGCAGCCTTCCCCATCACATGAGAGTACCAGCACAGAATCATACAGTCTTCTTTTCAGCTGCAGTATACTTTGCTCTGACTGTAAGACCCTGAGCTGTGTTGACAGATACCATCTTTGAGTATATATAAATGCTTATATTTACTTTTTATGCTTCTTTATTTTGTGTACTTTCATTTGAGAAAAGAGAACAAAAAATGTTGTTTCACATTCTGTTTTTTACATATTAGTTCAGTGATTGCTTGGCAAATATTTCTTTGCCAGGAGGAGAGTGGGAAAATAGCTAGACTGGGGTTAGCACAAACAAATATGGAAACATTGCATAATTTATGCATTTGGGACAATCTTCAACTGGTGCTGTGCAGTGTGGTGGCATTATCTGGCCCAACAAGAAACTTGTTTTAAAATTGCAATCCCAATACAAGAGCACATTATAAACAACATCACACAGTTTGGCTAAAATCATAGAAGAAGAAAAGAGGATGATGCCTTAAATATACAGAAAGGGAAGTTAGGTGCTGTAGCTAAGTTATCTGATTTAGTTTGTCTTGATTGTTATATCGTGTCTCTTGTATTGCAAATATTGCTAGTACATAATGTTTAGAGTATTACTATAGACTTAATGAATACTGTCAAAAGAGGGTTTTTTGGAGGATGAGAGTTAAATATGTGTATAATTTAGAGTGAAAATACACTCACTTTTGTGTAACAGAAAAAAATACAACATTTCAAGACTGAAATAGTTTCTTAAGTTACAACTTCAGAATGATTTTCCATGTATTATATGGATTCAGATTAGTTTAAATTGGTCAGAGAGCCCTTCAGTATTAATCAACATATTTTTTCAAGTAATAATTTTTTTTTCTACTTTTTTTTCTTTGAATTTAATAATGTTGGGATTTCCTCCTCCAAAGATGGATCTGCTAAATAAATTTGAATGGACTCGAGGACTGAAAGGAAGAATTAATTTAGTGAAAAACATAGCTTGATAAGATCAGGAGCCTGAATCCCCACAACAATTTGATATTAAACCTGAATCGATGTATTCTTCAATTGTAATTCAGAGATGTTACCTCCTTTCCTTATAAACCATTCCCTTGAGCCCATAACCTGAACATGAAGTTCGTATAGGAAAATATTCTAGAATAAGGCTATTATTACACAAGCCCCATAACCCCCATGGCATTTCCCTTATGAAAAGGAACTCCAGACTGGCTAATTGGCTTTCCCATCATCTTTCCTGGTAGAGATATTCAGTGGGGTTATTATTGTGGGTAATGCCCCATATGCTTCCTGCATTAAGAAGGTGAGGGGAGATGAACACCTGCCATGACATAACTCACAATGAAATTCACAGTGCAAGGTAGAAAAGTCCTAAAGAATTTGTGGAAAAACTTCTATTTCTGAATTTGAGAGTGGAGTTGTAGTGGGCACTTCCAGCCAAAAGCCCATTTGGTTTTGAAACAAATGAAGGGGATGGTCTGTGTACTGGATTTGTAAAATCACAGAAAAGATTTGAAAATTAAGAGAAAGGAGATGCCATAGTTTTAAAACAGGATGGTGAGTTCTGGAACACTGACAGGCCTCGCCTGTTCCTTGGTGCTAGGCACCACAGAAACACAAATGTTCAGGCATAAAAGTGTGTTTCCATGTGCAGGTGGTTTGTAGAAATGGAAGAATGAATTGACACTCAGTACTATAACTGCACCTAGAAGCAGGTTTTATGATGTCAGGTATGGTATACATCTTCTAAAATGTAACTATAAAAAATGTATATATAAAAAAGCACAAATTACAGATTTTGACTCATCTATATGGCAAACGTATGGGAGGTATGACAGGAGAAGGCAGGGGTATCATTTCTCCCTCAGCATCTGCTGTAACTTCTGCCCTCAGGCAGGTGCTGAGCTGGACAGACCTTTGGCTTTTCATATTTTCAACAACATGCAAACAAAAAGGGCATTTGAATTGGCCACTCCTCTATTTTTATTCTAGTTGGTTTGCCCTGCTCTATGCTACACAAATTATTTGGATTGGAAGAGACACTAAAGGTCATTTATTTCCAATACCCTCTCATGGGCAGGGACACCTCCTGCTACACCAGGTTTCTCAAAGTCCCATCCAACCTGGGTTTGAACACTTGGACCCTCTGCAATTTATTTGGACAAGCTGTTCCAGTTCATGACCATCCTCATGGTGAAGAATTTCTAAATGTTCATTCTCAATCCAAGTTTATTCCAGTCTGATACCATTACACCTTGTCCTGTTACTACATGCCTTTTGTATAAAGTTCCTCTCCAGTTATCCTGTAGGCCTCCTTCAAATACTAGAAGGCTCCTCTAAGGTCTCCCCAGAGCCTTCTCCAGTTTGAACCACCCCAACTCTCTCAGCCTGTCTTTTGTAGGCGAGATGCTCCAGCCCTCTGATCATCTTCATGGCCCTCTTCTGGACCTACTCTGAAAAGTTCCATGTCCTTCTTGTGTTGAGGGCTCCAGAGCTGGACATAGTACTCCAGATGTGGCATCATGAGAGCAGAGTAGAGTGGAAGAATCAACTCTCTTGACCTGCTGGACATGCTGCTTTTGATGCAGCACAGGATTGGTTTCACATTCTGGGCTGCAAGCCTACATGGCCGACTCATATTGAGCTTCTCATCAACTAGGTCCCCCAAGTCCTTCTCAGGACTCTATCCATTTTCTACCCAGCCTTATTTGTGCTTGGGATTGCCCTGACTCTGAAGCAGGACCTTGCACTTAGCACTGAACTTCATAAGGTTGGCATTGTTTCACCTCTCAAGCCTGTGAGGGTTCTTCTGGATGGCATCCCTTGCCCTGAGCATGTCGACCACACACTACACAATTTGATATAGTTGGTAAACTTGCTCTTCCCTTCCCTGAGAAGTGGACTCTGTCTGCCCTCAGGAGAGCAGGTTTCTTCAAGTGTTTCCCAGGTTAAGTAGCCTGGCTATGATAATACTCCTGTAACCATATTATTATTTGGATTTCTTTGCAAAGATATTATACTCTAAATACTCTAAACACCTCTAAATGTTATCCAGGTTCAGTTGGGTGTATTTTATGGGGAGAAACCAAGTCAGTGTGAAAGTGCCCTAGGTGTGCAGAATAAAAATGCCAACAAGCTTTTTGCCATAGATGTGCTAGCAACCCAACTCAGATATACTATCATTAATTAAGCAGAAGAAAATTAGCTCAAGTTCAGTGGTTAATTGTTGTGAATTTGTAAATGGGCTCTGTACTGGAGAGATCTATAAAATAATGCTCCTGTTAAAAGTTATGTGGAAAGTAAAGGTTCTCAGCAAGCTAATTTTACTCTGTTAACAAAGCATGGTTTCAAGCTATTCTTATTAACCATCCACCCACTTTCTTTTCCTTCACCACCTCAGATCTGCAGATAGGAGGTACATTTACAGTCTTTTGTTTCATCCTGAGAACTCTTTACAAAATAAAGCCTGCTTTTATCCTGTTGAAACCTATGTGCTCTCCTTCATTGTTTAATGCTAAAGAAGCTGAGGTCTGTCTTTAAAAGTAATCCTTGGTGTTGCTTTTTTCCCCCCTCCCTCTCTCTTTGTTGTATGTATAGCTTGACTGTCTACCTTCAGTTGACCTTTTCCCCTGCCAAATCACACACATAAATCAGGAAAAGAGGGGCTGGGGTGAAATCCTGGCCTCACTATGCTTAATGGACCTTAACAGGGTTAGGTTTCCACTCTAGTGGCCACTGCTCTTTGAGTTGTTCCTTTTAGTCCTGCCCAAGATAGAATTGAGTCCTGCCTCCTAGATGTGCTGGGGCTAGATGTGCTAGATGTGATGGGGCAAATTTCTAATATAGATGGTCTGCTGCAGCAAAGCCGGAGTGTAACAAATTTGTATGATTTAACTGGCTTTGACACTGGCACTTGACACGAGTGTGGTCATGGTCTAAGAATGTAAGTACTCTACTCTTAATATACATGTAATTCCTAATATGACTCCAAAAGAGTGAAGATAAAGAAACTAGGTACTTGGATTTCTTTTTCTCTCCTAGCTTTTTTTATCTTCCAGAGCATACCAGAAAGACTGACTTTCCACCTCTATTCACAGGATGTTCTGGGCATTTGTAGCAGAAGAGGATGCTGCAAAAGAGGGGTGTAGAAATACGGAAAGCCAGTTAAAAAATAACAATAAAACAAAGTTAAAAATTGCCAAGATAAGATTGACACAATGGTGGAGACCTTGAGCATTGAGCTAACCAGAGCAGAGGAAGATGTTTGTCTGCAAGATCCATATAGTGGGGTTACATGGACAGAGGATTGGGACATAAATGATGGAGCACTTTTCAACTGAAGACTAAACCCATTCCTCTGCCAGTAGCTTCAGACTTTGCTGATTTCCTGGCCATCTTCATTTCCATTAAGTAATACCACTGAGCCCACACTGAGCCCTCAAGGCTGCACACGCTTTGTGTTGAATGAAAACCACAGAAATGTAGAGATTGGACTAGGTATGTTTGCCAAGGGCAAATCCTGCCTGACCAACCTGGTGGCCTTCTATGAGCAGGTGACAAAATTAATAGATGAGGGGCAAGCAACTGATGTCGTTTACCTGGACCTGAGCAAAGCCTTTGACACTGTCCCACACCACATCCTGGTCTCCAAACTGGTGACACATGGGTTTGATTGGTGGACCACTAGATGGATAAGGAACTGGCTTGATGGCCGCACCCAAAGAGTGGCTGTCAATGGCTCCATGTCCCAGTGGAGGCCAGTGACAAGTGGAGTCCCTCAGGGATCAGTCCTGGGACCTGTCTTATTCAACATCTTTGTGGGGGACATGGACAGTGGCATTGAGTGCACCCTCAGCAAGTTTGCTGATGACACCAAGCTGTGTGGTGCAGCAGACACGCTGGAGGGAAGGGAGGCCATCCAGAGGGACCTTGACAGGCTGGAGAGGTGGGCACAGGCCAACCTCATGAAGTTCAATAAGAGCAAGTGCAGGGTCCTGCATCTGGGTCGAGGCAATCCCAGGCACAAATACAGGCTGGGCAGGGACTGGCTGGAGGATAGCCCTGAGGAGAGAGACTTGGGGGTGCTGGTGGACAAAAAGCTCAACATGAGCTCTCAGTGTGCACTTGCAGCCCGCAAAGCCAATCAGATCCTGGGCTGCATCAGGAGAAGTGTGGCTAGCAGGTCGAGGGAGGTGATCCTCCCCCTCTACTCAGCCCTGGTGAGACCCCACCTGGAGTACTGTGTCCAGTTCTGGAGCCCCTATTACAAGAGGGATGTGGAGGTGCTGGAACGTGTCCAGAGAAGGGCCACGAGGATGATCAGAGGGCTGGAGCACCTCTCCTATGAGGACAGACTGAAGGAGTTGGGGCTGTTCAGTCTGCAGAAGAGAAGGCTCCGAGGTGACCTAATTGTCGCCTTCCAGTATCTGAAGGGGGCCTACAGGAAGGCTGGGGAAGGACTTCTCAGGATATCAGGTAGTGATAGGACTAGGGGGAATGGAATGAAGCTGGAGGTGGGGAGATTCAGGCTGGATGTGAGGAGGAGGTTCTTCACCATGAGAGTGGTGAAACCCTGGAATGGGTTGTCCAGGGAGGTGGTCGAGGCCCCGTCCCTGGGGGTGTTTAAGAGCAGGCTGGATGAGGCTCTGTCCAGCCTGATCTAGTGTGGGGTGTCCCTGCCCATGGCAGGGGGGTTGGAACTAGATGATCCTTGTGGTCCCTTCCAACCCTGAATGAAACTATGAAACTATGTTTGATCAAATAGAATGGGTAGCTTCACATTTCTTTATCTTTCTCTTCCTTCCTCAGTGACACCCATTCCTGGAACTTCTTCCTTCTTATCCAATATCAGCTTCTTTCTGCAACTGGGGCACCACCTTTCTGAAATTAGTGCTGTAAAAATGGTTAAATGTCTACAAGACTTCATACTTCTTCCAGTGAGATGTGCATGGTACTCTGAACCTGTTCACAGAAAAGCTGCTTCACTGCCTACAGCCATAGTCTTCCTACCCCATATACACATCTTCATCTTAAGAGTAGTACCACTGTGATCTTTTCTCTCTTGGTGTTTCTCTTCTGGAGAAGCATTTTAATTGTAAATTCACCCAGAACAGGAGTTTGTTGAGGACAGAAACAACTAGCAGATGTCAATGAATTCAGCACTGTCAAAGCTAAAGCTTATTCCTGCATTTGAAAAAAATACTAATTGAGACATTTTCTAAGTGAAAAGAGGTTAAATAAAAAAAGTCTACCTAATAATTTTGTAAAGACTCAACTTTTTTATTTAAGAAACATACTGGGCTGATTCATTGTGTTGATAAAAACTGTTCTAGCAGTCCAGCTATCACTGTGTCAATTATTCTGAAGAGACAGCAATAATAAAAAAGCAACAAGACTCTAGAACCATCTGAGCATTCTTTGACATACAAATAACCACCATCTTCTGCCAATAGGAAAGTTAGAGAATGGTCTACCCCTGTTTTAATCTGGTAATTTCTCTCACATATGCTGAGAGGGAAAATTGGACCAATTATCATAATTGTTTTTCAGACTTTTTAATGATTGAAAGCTTTCCTATCAGTCCCTTATAATAATAGCAGTAACTTTTGAATGGAGTTCTCACACTCTCTAATTTTTATCTTTTTTATTTGAAAATGCCCAGCTTTATAGAAAGTTTTTGCTAAAATAATTATTCTGAGGATCTCTGCAGAATAACAAATACATTTTAGTTCATTTAAACTCATGTACAAAATTGCAAAGAATGCAAGGCAGGTTGAGGCAGTCAGGGAATTAAGCCCATCAGGAGGATGACCCAAACCTTTTTCTGAATAAGGAATATTGAGCACAAGGTCTAGGTGAGAGAAGGAGAGATAATGAAGTGGAAGGATACCTTTTCAAAATTCTTATGAAAAGTCACTTTGTGCTTATGCAGTTTGTTCTTGCATTCTGCTTTTTAGAACAGGTATTAGTATTTGGCTCTCACTCTACAGAATATCAAATTCAAAGACAATAAAGATTAACAGTCTCCATCAGCAGTACTTATGTCTACACCAGCCAGCAACTCTGAAAACAAAGCATTTGACTAATTGGACAAAGGTGCTTGGTAGAGCTCGAAAGTAATCACTACCATCCCTCATCTTTCACAATCCTAAATATACATTTGAGCTGTATCTTTTAATTCTGTTTTTCTGGCAGGACATCTTTAATCTTCTGCCCTCTATATTAAGAAAATTCCTCTGCAAAGTTACTATTTAGAGTAGTTTTAAGTGGTTTATATTGTACAAGTTTTTATTATACTGTCATGATAAATTTGTGTGACTGTTTGAGGCTGTGCCTTTAAGAAAGGAACAGTGCTGGGACAATCTGGCTGGATATTTTGTAAACAAAAGACAGGTCTAAACGAATTTCATTGGTAGATTGGTAGAATGCAACTTTAAGTTTTGAGTTCAGTTGGAACTTTCCTCAGTTCGCTCCTTTCCTTCTCTCTTCCAGCTTGCCTGCTTCTGGGCTTCTGATACAGAAAGTAGAAGGTGATAGAGTTCCTGTTGTTAGAGAAAAGAATCCATTAGGTAAAACTGGGTGTTTTCACCCTCAGGAGAGGCTAAACCTGTCCGAGGGGTGGTTTCAGCTGAAGGTCTGGGTCACACTTATTGGGTAATGCAAGAGAATGGTGAAATTCAGTGTATTCCACAAAGAAATCTAACGTTAGCTGAAAGAGTTTAATTTCAGACTGTTGTACCGCTACATAGCGTCCAAAAGAAGAATCAGCGAGGAATCTACAGTGCACGAACCCTGAGAACCCTGAGAGCCCTGAGTCAACTAAGAGACCCTGAGAATCCCTGTTTCTTTTTCTTCACTTCATCTGTGAAGAGACAAACTGTTTTCCATTTTCCCTGTTTCATGATTTTCTTGGACTTTTGAATCATCTACATCTGAGTATAGCCGGAACGGACTATGGAATTTACTCACGAACTGTAAATATCGTTTCGGATTGGATGGACAGTATAAACAGCCAATGAAATAATTTAGAAGGGGTGGACTGTGACCGTTTGAGGCTGTGCCTTTAAGAAAGGGACAGTGCTGGGACACTCTGGCTGGATATTTTGTAAACAAAAGACCGCTCTAAATGAATTTCATTGGTAGATTTGTAGAATGCAACTTTAAGTTTTGAGTTCAGTTGGAACTTTCCTCAGTTCGCTCCTTTGCTTCTCTCTTCCAGCCTGCCTGCTTTTGGGCTCCTTGCCAGAGTGACCTTGAACAGATCAGCAACTAATCCTACAAATAGGCCTACTAGAATTCTGCTTTATTAATAACTGCCTTTTTCTCTCTTTCTAACCCTCTTTGGGAAAAAAGGGAGGTAGGGGGAGAGAAGGGGGTACAGGGGGGGAACCCTCCCCAGGAGGAGGGAATTTCATTCCTGTATTCTTGTTTTGTTTTTACTTTGCTGTATATTTCTGTATATATATTGTAAATACTGTATATTGTGTATATATATAACCTGTGTATATATATAACCCTGTACACTGCACTGGTTAGGCCACACCTAGAGTACTGTGTCCAGTTCTGGGCCCCTCAGTTTAGGAAGGACGTTGACTTGCTGGAATGAGTCCAGAGAAGGGCAACGAAGTTGGTGAGGGGCTTGGAACACAAGCCCTATGAGGAGAGGCTGAGGGAGCTGGGGCTGCTTAGCCTGGAGAGGAGGAGACTCAGGGGTGACCTTATTGCTCTCTACAACTACCTGAAGGGGGGTTGTAAACAGGCAGAGGTTGGTCTCTTCTCCCAGGCAGCCAGCACCAGAACAAGAGGACACAGTCTCAGGCTGCTCCAGGGGAGGTTCAGGCTGGAGGTCAGGAGGAAGTTTTACACAGAGAGAGTGATTGCCCATTGGAATGGACTGCCCGGGGAGGTGGTGGAGTCGCCGTCACTGGAGGTGTTCAGGAGGAGACTTGACAGGGTGCTTGGTTACATGGGTTAGTTGATTAGGTGGTGTTGGGTGATAGGTTGGACGTGATGATCTTGAAGGTCTCTTCCAACCTGGTCTATTCTATTCTATTCTATTCTATTCTATTCTATTCTATTCTATTCTATTCTATTCTATTCTATGGTCTCTTCCAACCTGGTCTATTCTATTCTATTCTATTCTATTCTATTCTATTCTATTCTATTCTATTCTGCAGTTCATTTTTGCTTTTAAATATAGCATTCCTTTTGCTTCTCTAGCTGAGTTAGCTGTGTTTTTTTTTCCTCTTTGTGGGGGAGAGAAAGCTGGGCCTTCTCTCTCAACCCACCACGATTTGCAGGGTTTTTTACAGTGCTTTGCTTTGAATAGAGGCTTGAAAGTATGCTCTGCTTTAACTACTGATGTTGGATGATTATTTTTTTTCAGTAACAAATATCTTTACTCTTCCCTATGCTTTTCTAAAGTACAAATTGAAGGCATTCCAAAACAGTTGACAATTTGATTTGAATTTTCTTTAATTGTTCTAAGTGGAGGGGAAAAAAAAAAAGATAAATTCTGGAAAGGAGAAGTTTCCCAGTGCTTTAAATTCCGTGGTTTGATTCTCTAGTCTAAGTGTCCTTTATGAGCCTATTTTGCCCCCATCAGTACACTCATACTTAGGATATAACACGGTGGGTTGGATAGTTCCTTAAAAGATGTCGTACTCAAGCCCTCCACCTGCTTCTTTATTTTGGAGCATTTTCAGCCTCTTCCCGTAGAATATAGTATAACGGTTCTTTCTTCACTCTTCAATTTCCTGTTTAGACCCCTAAAATATCAAAGAAATAATTCATTTTATTTCAATTAGTGAGAGAGGAAATAAAAATTGTGTTGTGTATTCTGGTTCTGTGGTCACAGAAAAAGCAATTATTTGTACAACCTACTACCCACATCCTAAATTTCTGGGTAATGATTTCCTGGATACATTATGGTGAGTTAATAAAGAAATGTAATGTTGTATTTTGGGTAAGAATAGATCTAAAAAGCTGGCTGGGTTAGTCACTGTCCTAAGAACTCCTTAATTGTTAGTGGTCATTCTATAGGGTAACCTAGCTTTCTCAATGACTATTTTAATTCCCCAGTTGTAACAGAATGATATCAGAACTACTGTGACAGGATATCAAACAAAACATTTGAGATCAACTCATTTTTAACACCCTGTCTACACTTAGCCTGTATTTGGGACTAAACTCTAGCAGTTACTCCATCACCTGATGATGTGTCCCCAGCAGAAAAATGAAGTCAGGAAAAGAAGAGGCAACCCACAGGTTGAAATGAAAATTGATTGAATAGTCAAATTAATACCATTAAAAGATATATAAAGTCATATTCAACCCAGAAAAGTGCAGCAATCACAACATCCAGGAAGGCAGTCCTAAATAGGAGTAAGGGGAAGAGAAACCCAAGCAGAAGATTCTCCTCTTTGTAGCAAACTTCCTCCTTAATACTGAGTGTAATGCTCATGGTCTGGGATTGTCGAGGGTTGAGGGGAAGGCCTCAAGCCTACTTCCCCCCCCTGTAAGTAAAGGGAACAAACTTGAAAGAGAAAAAAAAAAACACAGCCGGATTAGCAAAGGATTGTGTGCTGTATTTACAAAGCAGTTTAGGAAATGCAGGGGAATATATACACAATTTACAGTATTTACAATATATACACAGAAATATACAACAAAGTAACACAGGAATGAGAATCCCTCCTCTACTGAGGAGGGTTCCCCCCCCTGTACCCCCCTTCTCTCCCCCGTTTCCCCAGAGAGGGTTAGAAAGAGAGAAAAGGAATAATTGTTAATTAAAAGCCGTTATATGTTAATAGAAGCCTTATCTGCTCAAGGTCAGTCTGGCCGAAAGCCCAGAAGCCGCAAGCTGCGAAAAGAGAAAGTGCAAGACTGAGAAGTCTCTGCTGGACGCAGAGTTTAAAGTTGCTTTCTACCAATCCACCAATGAAATTAGTTTAGACCTGTCCCTTGTTTATAAAACATTCAGCCATAGTGTCCCTTTTCTTAAAGGCACATCCTCAAACGGTCACAGGGATATACCTGTGAACCCACCTGAGTGAGATGTCCTGGCTGGCTTGGAACTGCTGAAGGCCTACAGCACATGGCTAATGTGGGATTCTGTCCCAGCAAATCCAGGATACTCCCTAATGGTTTATAGGAAGTTGTGGCAGAAGTGGGGAGAAGCCTCTAAGGTCTCTATAAACTGCACTCAATTCACAGTAAGGCAAGAAGTTTTCTGGTGTTTCTGAAGTATCAAGAAAGGACTCTTCCAATGTGAGACTGGCAGACTGCAGGGCACATTAAATAATCCTTCTATTCTGATCAAGCCTTGCTGTGCTGTTTTGGGGAAAAATGGAGAGAAGAGTGAGTAATCTGAGATCTTGAAGACCTAGTTTATCCAGAAAGAACAAATAAATAGTGCTAAGCATAAAGAAATGTACCCTATGGGAGGAGTTGAAATAAATGAAGTGGAAGCAAAAGATCTAATTTCTCAGCCAGTGAAAGACTGATCAAGAAGGAATAGGCTGAAACCACAGTATAGAAGGTACATTTTACCAATAACAAAATTTTCCAGTGATTAATAAGTGAAGAACATATTCATGTGTTCCTACCAATGATAGGAGAAATATACAAGTTAGGGCTGACCCTCCAGCAGTATGCTTTCTTTTACCACATGTGCTCTGAATCAAGGAAATTTAGGTTTGGGTCATCTTCCTCCAGATGAATGTTATAAACCTTAGATGACTAGTTTGCCAAGCCCAAACTAATAAGCTCTGTTTCTGTAGGACAGCAACAATACTGGTCTTGTGACTGGTTTGGAAAAGGGAGGAGGCTCAGAAGCCAGATCCATCTTGTGACTGGTTTGGAAAAGGGAGGAGGCTAAGGAGCCAGATCCAGCAATGCATGGGACAGGGCTGATTTACGTTCCTGATACTCAGCAATACAAATACTGGGTCTAGTTAAGTTACTCATCCATCTGGTAAATGCTTGTATTTGGATGTAGTTGTAGTGCATTTGCATAAAATGCAGCTTCAACAAAAGAACACTCTGCCTACTTGCCCCCAAGAAGACACTGCAAATTTCAAACCCTTCTTGAAGGATAATGGTTAAGATCCTTTAATCCAGAGAATTCATTAGCCACTCTTTGGATTAATACTTTAACCCTCAAGCCACTGGATAAAAAGATCAGAGGAAGGCTCTCCACACCAGAAGCTTTGTGGAAAATTTAGCTTGAAGAAAACCAAATGAAACTGTTGCATGAATTTAACAGAATTTATGTAGCGTTTTAGGGTGACTGAAGTTGAATTTTTCCAAGGAAAAAATTCTTATCACTATAAACTGTTAATAAGATACTCTTCTAGCAGTTTTCATTATATTACAGTGTTAACACATTCAGGCATGCAAGGTTAAATTTAGTGTTTCAGCTTGATCTCTGTGAATGTAATGCCTTTGTTCCTTTCTGGAAAACTATAACCTGACAACAGCCATTACCTTTATGAGAGCAATGTCCTGAGTATGGTAATGGATGTTTACTCCTAAACAGTATCACGAGACCAATGGACAATGCTCCTCTATGGTTTTGTAGTGGGTTGGGAGAGAAGGCCTAGCTTTCCCTCCCCCACAAAGAGGAAAAAAAACACAGCTAACTCAGTCGGAGAAGCGGAAGGGATGCTATATTTACAAGCAATGTGAAAATGCAGGTTGTATATATACACAATATATACACAGTATTTACAATATATGCACAGAAATATACAGCAAGGAAAAAAAAAAGAATACAGGAACGAAATTCCCCCCTCCGGACAGAGGACAGTTCCCTCCCTGTACCCCGCTCTCCCCTCCAACCTCCCTTTTTTCCCAAAAAGGGTTAGAGAGAGAAAAAGACAGTTATTAAGGAAAAATTATTTTAGTAGGCCTCATGCAGGATTAGTGCTTATCTTATCCAAGGTCGCTCTGGCTAGGTGCCCAGAAGCAGGCAAGCTGGAAGAGAGAGGGAAAGGAACAAACTGAGAAAAAATTCCAACTGCACTAAAACTTAAAGCTGCGTTCTACCAATCTACCAAAATATTCAGCCAGAGTGCCCCAGCACTGTCCCTTTCTTAAAGGCACAGCCTCAAACGGTCACAGGTTTCTTTTACAGAGGGACCAAAATCATAATTGTCATGATCCTAGAATACAAACAGCAACAAAAAGCCAAACCAAACCAAAAACAACCCCCGCAAAGAAAACCACAAAACCCCCACCAAACAAACAAAACATAATCTCATTTTATAAATAGAACACCTAATTATATAGAAATACCTCTTTTCAACTCTGCCCACTGATACTTAAATGCAGTACTAAATTGCAATAGATTTATTAGTTATAACATCACAATCCTTTTCATTTTTTACCCATTGATCAAAGCTCCAGAGTATTACAACAGTCTACACACTATGGATTGTAAGAACAAGTTTAAAATAATAGCTCCATCCAATTTATTGCTTAGATATTTGGCAAGCAACTGTGGTCTAGCTAAATAGAATAGAATAGAATAGAATAAACCAGGTTGGAAGAGACCTTCAAGATCATCACGTCCAACCTATCACCCAACACCACCCAATCAACTAAATATAATTGCTAATAGATGCATTACTGATTCCAAAATAGAGAATTTACACATTCCTCAGCCCAAACAAGTACTTATCCACTCCTTAATTCCCCAATTCAGTGAATGATTTTTTCCAAGTCATGGGTTTGATTATTGTCCAAGGTGGGTTTTTTTTGTGTTTTTTTTTTGTGTGAGTGTGTTTTTGTTTGTTTGGTTTTGTTGTTATTGTTTTGTTTTTGTTTGTTTGTGGTGGGTTTTCTTTGTTTTGTTGATGGGGGTTTTTTTGTGTGTGTGTGGTGTTGAAGCTTTGTTTGGGATTTTTTTTGGTTAGGTTTATTTTTTCATTTTGGTTTTGTTCATTTGGTTGTTTTTGTTGTTGTTGTTGTTTTGTTGGTTGGTTTTTTATTTCTCTCATAGTATACCTCTACTACATAGCTATCAGTAATGGTATTGGAATCCAGCATGATGAAAAAGGTAAGTCCACCATTGTAAAAAGAGAAACACAAGAAGTAATGTAAGAGAAAGCAGCTAGAGGTATTTTTGTCTTTCTGCTTTAGTGTTTGTTGCTGTTACTCCTCATTTCAAGAAAGCCATTAGCCCTGTTTAACTTACTTTTTTATATTAAAAAAAAAAATTGGCACTAGTAAAAAGCCCTATGAGCAGTTTTTAAGAGGAGAAAAAAAGAAGTTGTCAGAACCTCAAGAGCAGATGAAGGGTTGTTGAAACCTATAGCTGTGACAATGCTTATGGGAAAGTATGGAACAGCAGGGAGGAAAATGTCAGCCAGAAAACCAGAAAAACAATTCAAACACTACCATAAAGTCCTTTTAATAATGTGGTTTTAATTTTAATAATATATTACTATTCTGTTTGTTTCTTAGGGACTTAGTTTTATTATAAAGCATTCTTTGAAGCTGTCAGTCTACAGAAGCTCCCCTAAGCCCTATGAGGAGAGGCTGAGGGAGCTGGGGTTGCTTAGCCTGGAGAAGAGGAGGCTCAGGGGAGACCTTATTGCTGTCTACAACTACCTGAAAGGAGGCTGTAGACAGGTGGGGGCTGGTCTCTTCTCCCAGGCAACCAGCACCAGAACAAGAGAACACAGTCTCAAGCTGCACCAGGGGAGGTTCAGACTGGATGTTAGGAAGAAATTCTTCACACAGAGAGTGATTGCCCATTGGAATGGGCTGCCCGGGGAGGTGGTGGAGTCACCATCATTGGAGGTGTTTAGGAGGAGACTTGATGGGGTGCTTGGTTGCATGGTTTAGTTGACATCTTTCACTAAATCAAGGAATGCAAAGCCCCATCCAACCTGGCCTTAAACAATTCCAGGGATGGGGCATCCACAGCTTCTCTGGACAACATGTCCCAGTGTGTCACCATTCTTATTGTGAGAAATAGAACTCCTTTATGTTCCTCGGTTTGTTTTTTGACAGCCCAGTGGTGCATCTTCAGCAGGACAGTCAATAAATGTTTTCATTTTCTGGAATGAAATAAAGATTCAAATCACTTGAGGTTAAGGTGGGACCTTGGCTGCATACCCTAAGCATCAGAATACTATGTAAGTGTTAGAAATACTACACTCCTTACCCAAAGAACAGGCTAACCATTTGTATTGAAAGAGCAGATATTATGCTTTAGAAGGTAAAGTTAAAGTATGTGCAAGAGTCAGAAATCTGAACACTCTTCTTTGGCTGTGTCTGTCATACTCATGTAGTACACATACTGAATTGGAGTTTGAACTGCACAAGTTGCTGGGTGCAGAGGGTCAACTAGAGAACTCATCTTTACATGTACATAGCAATGGCTATATTGCTTTCCAAACTATTTTTTCCCCCTTATACTGGATATATTGTATTTACATGCATCTCTGATTACAGTCCTTTGTAGAACATGCTTCCCTAAAATGTAGCTTTTGACTATTTAAGGACTAAGAATCATTTCTTCTGTTGGTGACATCCTCCTATTCAAATATTCTGAGCAATGCAATGATATCATAAGAGTTATAATCAGTTTGCCCATAGCTTGAAGTTTTGCTGCTTGCATTTCAGATTAACCGAGTCCTGTGTTCCTAAAAATGTATCAGTTATTTTACTGATATTATTGGTCTAATAAATAAGTACAGTCCCTCTAAGACCCCCTCCATGTGTAACTGAGAATCACAGCCTCAAGGGATCTGTTGGAGATCTTATTCTTCTAAGCATGTCTGTAAGCTCTTTTTGGATATCTGCTAAGTATGGGGAGTTTTCTAAACTCTTTTTAAGATAAGGCATGAACAATTCTATATGGGAACTGTCATGTAACATATTTTAAAACTTTTTAAAGTTCAAAATGTTTCACTGTATCAAGAGGTCACAAAGACTGGAGAAAGGAATGTATTTGCTTTCAATGAAGACAAAAAGAAGGACCAGTAAGTAAAATCATAGTAAAACTACTGAAAGATTATAAGGCACAAAGTTATAAATAAGATGATCATAATATGTAACAGTAATTACATCCTCAGTCTTAATGATTTTGTATATTTTGTTATTTATGTGCACAACAGCAAAATATATTCATCAATATAATATGTAATCAACAGTATAATCATCATTCAGCATATAGAGATAATAAACAAGATAAGCAGCAATAGAATCTGTCCTAAATGGCTCACAAACCAAACACCTAAACAAAATAACAAACTTCAGTTCAAAGTGATGGTAAAATTGAATTTATTTGAATGTGAAGTCTTCAAGTAGCCCAATGAATCAGTAAACTGAAACTAGCTACTGAATGTATATCAAGACATCACCAAAAGAACTCATGAGAACTAGAAAGTTGAAGAGACTATCTGTGAATTCTGATTTGGAATGACTGATGCAAATAGCAAAAAAAAATTTAAAAAAATAAATCAGTGTTCATCAAATGCAGAGTAAAGATTCGAGATTGCTATTTCTCAAAATATATGTAGAATAAAATCTTAAGGCAACCCATTCTTCTGCCTATACTTTCTTGTTTGTACTGGGAGAGGGTCTTATTCTAGCACTTACTAAATACTAGCTGAGGCCACAATGCTCTTTTTCCTTTTTTTTTTTTTTCCTCAAGCTGCAGTTTAATAATGTCTAACAGCTACATTTACAATCATGTAGTGGAAAAGCTTAAGAAGAGTACATGTGAGAAGGAGCAAAGAGAGCAGCCTTCACATTCTCATTTCTGTCAAGTAAATGCTGCTGTTTGGTAGACAAGAGGAGGAAATTCAAACTGTGTGTAACACTCACCCAATCTCCACTTCAAAAGCACTAATTTAGTTAGCAGAGTTGAAGTCATTCTGCCAAAATACTATGTATCTTTGGCATTCCTGGATAATCAAACACAGAATATATTTCTGTAGGTATAACTGAATTCGGAAATAAGTACTTACTGTAGTATAAAATACACTTGAGCAGCATTTTCATTACAGCACTTAATCCAACTGAAATCTTTATAAGTGCCTCAGAATTCCCCCAAAGAGTATTGTGTTGGTAAAAATAGATTTGACAGATGTACATAGTCTTTTAACAGAGATAACACCTCCAAAACATAATTACTTTCATGATGAAATGAATAGAAGAAAGGTGCAGAGGTTTCAATAAAGTCTGAAATGCTACACAATTTTATTGAAGTACCTGAGAGAGACCAATCCTTTCAAGAAGAGCTGAACCATTTTACAAAGTGGAGGTAGACTGCAGTGAGGTCATGGCTTCCAAAATATCAACTGTTTTAATGTGGGTGTAGTACTTTTAAGACAGATAAGTGAAATATTTTAGTTGGGTTTTAAAATTAATTCCTAAGGTCTATGAAAATTCTTCTAGTGATTTATTTTCAGAAACACTGTGCCTTGGTTGGACTTGATGATCCTTGAGGTCTTTTCCAACCTTATTGATTCTATGATTCTATGATTCATTACAAGATATGGCAGAAAAATTCTGAGCAGGTTTTCAATTGCTGATTTGGTTAAAGAACTACAATGAATCTGGAAGTTTTGGAACTTCAAACTGTCTTTCTCAGAGTTAAAAATGTTGGAAAGCCATATTTATAGAAACTTCAGATGGCATTTCTCTATTCTTTGCCAAAGAGACTGTAAACTAGAGAAACCATAAACAGGTACAAAAAATGTGCTAAAAAGACAGATGCTTGATAAGATGCCTCATTAAATATGTTTCCTCATGTCTAAAGAGAAACATCTACAAATAAGAAGAAACAGTTTTTTTCATCATGGAAAACCATAGAGATTTTATACAATTACCAAAAAGAAATAGTATAGTGTCCTTTTTCTGCATCAAAATGATTTAGTGTTACGTGTCTGACCTGCATAACCACTTAAAGGTGTTTCTTAACTACACAGTTTGCAAATTTGTTGGCTCCTATTGCCTAATAGCAGCTGCTAGGTGATCAGAATAGATTAATCTGCATGATTACTATATACTTATTCTTCAACAACAACCATCTACTGAATAGACGTCCATCCTGAAAGATTTCCAGAAATTTCAAGACCTTTGCCAGCACTAAAGCTGCAGTTTTGCTCCTCCTCCCCTCTCTTCAACACAGGCAACCACTCCCCACCCAACCCAAACACATGGTAGAAGTTACATAAAAGAGAAAGTCTCTTTCCCCCCAGTCCCAGCATTTTGGCTACTGAGGGTTTGCCAGTGACCTGAGCAGGAGTGGCACTCTAAAGTTTCTTTCCTCTAGCAGGCTGTCTCAGTCCAGAGACACAGTTCTTTTAAATATTCCCGTGTTGTGAAATTAGAGGCACAAACGAGGCCAAAATATCAACAGCTAGACTATTTATTACATAAATAAAGTGGACATAACAAGGGGAGAGGGAGAAAATAGAGAGGGAGAGAGAGAAAAGAGAGAGAGAAGAGGAAAGGAATTATATTACCACACCCCTCACTCCCCCCAAGACGGTTTGAGTCCGTGGAGGAAAGGTGCTGCAGGAGATGTTGGGTCTGTAGAGAAACGGTGCTGAGGCTTTTGCTGGAGAAGAGCTGTGGTCCTCTGGGCAGCCTCTTTTCTCCGGAGCAGCATTGTCCTGGCTTTCCCTTCTCAGCGGCATGGTCCATCTCCTGTGTTTTCCTTCATCTCCGTTTTTCTCCCTCTAAGCCAGTCCGGGGGATACAGTCCCCCACATTTTCCTTCCGTGTATTTCTCCTAAAGTAGCCAGTAGTGGCTCCAGTCTTTTATGCAGTTTTTAGTCCTCAGGCAAGTGTCCAGGTGTTGGTCTCCAGGACATCGTCCTGGGAAATCATCCTTAGGTAAGTACCCAGGACATCGTTCTGGGAAATAAGTATCCAGCTATTGTCCCCCATGAAATCTTTCCAGGAAATCATAAGTAGCCAGGTATCATTTCCTAGGAAGATTTTTTGTGTAGTTTGGGCAGTGGTGGTGGTGGGGGGGCCTCTGCCTCCTCCCACCACATCTACTTGCCCACACCCTCAGGAAACAGGTGGTGAGTCATCCTCAGGGTACTTGATGGGTGGAGATTGTCTTGCCCTAAAGGCGTGATGGCTGGGTCCTTGGGTCCATTGTTGTAGTCCAGTGTTATCACGATGCAATCACAAGCTGATTTGCATCCAGGATTGGTAGACAGGATCCTTTGCACCTTCCTTCCAGTGGCTCTGCCCAACACATCAGCAATTGTGGGCAAGCAGCAAGTGATTTTATCTTTGTTGACTCACACCAAGAGAGACAAACTTTTAGTCTCTCACACAGGCCAATAATTTTCTTATCTGCACAACAACTGCCACATATTTGTGCCACACATTTTTGCCTACAGTTAGACTAACTTAACACTGGGGAAAGTTACATAGCCGTACATTTTGAAAACATTTAATAGGGCTTTTAGGCATACAACCCCCTGCAAATCTGCAGCCTGACATTCACTTTGAAAATGCTATCAAGATACCACTTCTTGTACATGCTGTGGCTGTTAGTAGACATATGAGGCTTTATCTCAGAATAATGAATGTAAACTAGATATTTTTTCATTTGTAATAGCTGCTATTAAGCATCTGAATTAATTAAATGGAGTTTGGGAAGTAGGAAAGCATTACTACTTGGAATTCAGTCTTTTACATTTACATCTGGGAGCGGCTGAGTTGGAAGTTTGACATGTTGCTGGTTTTTTATTGTCTCTTACACATTTCAGTGATAATTTCCACTTTAGAGGAAGGAGGGAAAATATCTGTGTTCTGCACAAAACTACAATGTAGGCAAATTTAGGCAAATCTGTTTTCCAAACATTGGCCTACCTCAGTGCAGATGGGAATGGGCATTGTAGAGTGAGATTCCAGTTTGATGCAGTCTTTTCTGATTGGAGTAACAAAAGACAACTGTGATGGAGTTCTTGGATGATCACATATGCCCATTAAGGGCTGGACATCTGTCTTTCTTTACACAGAGCTACTGAGCAACCATCATTTACATTAAAACTCTCAGACCATTACCAACAGCTGACCTTGCAACCTTAGTTTAAATGCATCATATCCTATTACTTTCAAGTCACCTACCTTCCTAATATTTTAAAATAATGCACTTCAGCATTGTCACACATTTCTGGCACATTATGGAAAATGTTTCTGTTCAAGAAAGCACTCCACTGTGAACTTTATTTTACTTATCTCTTGAAATTAAAATGAAGCATGCTATTAATGTTTGCCCTTTGCAGAGACAGACTGAAAACACATTAATGTTCTTCTGTGTCTTGGACTCTGAATAATGGTGGTTATTTTTTGCAGTCTGTTTCAAACAGAAGAACTAATGTAATCATAAATGCATTGAAATTAAATCCTAATAAAGAGGCTTCCAGAAGAATGCATATATTCATGTTCCCACTTAAAAAAAGGAAAAACAAGTTTATTATACTTGAAAAAGATATTTGAAATATTCTAAGTTTCTAAAACACTGCAGTATACTTCTGCAATAGCTTGTTACCCATTACTGAATAGATTTAATTATGCTTTTCCTGTAGTAGAATTACAGTTACAGATGGTTTTTTTCCTACTGATTGGAATGTCAGTAATAATTTAATTAGATATTATGACAGTTTCCATGGCTTATACGTTAACACAGTTAAATTCTCTCTGTAAACTAATTTTGAGAACAAATGTTTCTGCTCAAAATCTTTTACAATGGAAATTTTTCAAAGGTAGAAAAAGTTAATTATAAGGTTTTTTTTCCCTTTCTAAATCCTCTGAAGGAGCAGGAACATTTTCCATGGAAATATGGTCAGTAACTAAAATGTCAACTCTAACTGTAGAACACTGAATGGTATGTGGAAAGTATATGAAATTTAAACTACCTTACAATCTAGGTTAAATGGTACTATTTATTTTTATAACTATAGTAACCCTCAGTATGCAGAAGATATGTTTTTTTACTGTGTGGTTTTCTTGTATGCAAGAACGTTGAATGGCTGTATTATATTTAATTAAAAGCAATAGTGGGCCTACCCAGATGTTAAAAGGGCTTGATCTGAACAGTGTGTTGACATTAGATGAATAGGAGAGGCCACCTGCTAGCTCCACTTCTGGCTTTGTGGATGATTTGCATTCCTGTGGCCTGTTGCTCTGCGTGATTGCTCTCAGCACTTCACAGCCCCATGAACTGTTTAATATCATGGATACCTTCCAGACATGCAGGCTATCTCCTTTTGTAACATCAATGCAAAAGAAAGAAAGACTACTTGCATGATTCTCATGAGTAGAGTATGATGTTTTCACTTAGCATGTACCACATCAAAGAGAAGGAAATGCTTTTCTATAAACTGGATTAAGATAAAAATTAATCCATTCTTGCCTAACAGGCTTCCCCCCCCCCCCCCCAAAAGATAATGCCCATCATTTGAGTCTGAGTACAATACATTTCAGACTGTAAGTGGTATCCTTGTCTTTGCTCTTGAGTAGTGTTTCTAGTTTAATTTTCTAAATATGTGTACTATCTGAACTCTGAGAATCCCTTCAGTAGCATGAATGTATTCATTAATGCAAATGCAGCTATCAGACTGCCATTTTAGATAATGGTATTATCTAAAACCAGTCATAGTCATTCTCCAGATTCCTTTGTATTTGCAATCAATATTATTTTTTTTCAGTGATGAGTTGACTTCACCACAAGCAAGCTCTCACTGACATTTCCTTGTAGTTTTACACATCAGTGTGATAAACTGGTTATGATATTTGGCTTTCACAGGGGGAATTACTGGGGACTGTGGGGCTTGATCGTTGGCCTGGATCATTGGGGCTGGATCGTTGGGCTGATGGTCTGTATTGTGTGGGGTATTGGGAGAGAAAGGGGAGGTGCCAAGAGGTCTAAAGACTGGCCAGGTCAAAAGTGCAGGTTTTGTCTCAGTCTTGATGGAGAGGAGTGGGAGCGTGTTGGGGAATATATGAATATGTATATTTTAATATATTAATATGTATGTTTGCTGTCTATTTAAATTAACCTCGTGTTGTTAGGGTGCGCCTCTAGCAAACTTGCTATGCGCCCAGCGCTGTGTTGCCTTTATTTTATAATAAACTGGTTATAAATTTTCAGCAGTGAGTTTGTTTCTCACAATTTGGTGACCCCGACGTGATTACCCTGCCTGCGACGACTTCATGGACCCTTCGGAAGGGGGGGCGCCCCCGCCGATTTCGGCGGCCCAGAAGAAGGATCCTGGAAGCCTCTCAGAACACGGGTAGATTCAGCCAAAAGTTGTAAGATAAAGGCAAGGGAAGGAGCTCCCAACTGTCGCGACTGCCTGTAATTCTAGTGCACAAAGACCCGGGCAAGAAAAGGGCTGTAAGTATTGTCCGGTTGGCCGGGTATTGAGGTCAGTGAGAGTGTGTGCATGAGACGTGAGCTGGACAGTCCAGTCTCATGAAGTGATTGTGGAGTCCTTCTAACTGCATTTCCAAGCTCTTGCGAGGGACTTGGCCAGTGAAGGGACGAAGCGGTTGGGGACGGAGAGTGTGGACCTCGGGAAATGGGGCAGGGGTCGGGTAAACAGACCAGCCCTGGGAAAAATGGGAGCGAAAGGGTACCCAGGGATATACCCCCAGACAGCCCTCTGGGGTTACAATTACCGTATTGGGAAGAGAATCCTAATACGCGGGATAAAGATCAGGGAACAATGATATATTATTGTATGGAGAAATGGGCTAGAGAGAAGATCAGATCAGACAATTTATTTTGGCCCCAATATGGGTCCTTGGAAGGATGGATCTGTCAGGCTCTCAACCTTTATGTTAACAGTAAGGAGCCTTTTAATCAGGAGGAGAGTGAATATGCCACTTGCTGGAAAGGCAGCGTCTGGTCAGCAGCGGCAGTAACGGTTTTTAAGGTGGAGGAAGAGGAAGAGCCAGAACCTGAAAAGTGGGAACCACTGAATCACTTACCCCCACCTTATAACCCTGCAGTACCAGCAGCCCCCATCCTCCCTGCAGCCCCCGTCCTCCCTACAGCCCCTGTCCTCCCTACAGCCCCCCTCCCCTCGGCAGCAACGGCCCCCGCTCCCCCTGCAGAGGGACACACTAGCAAATCCACCCGCCAAAGGAGAGGAGGTAGGCAAACTAGAAGACAGGCAAATGTCATGGTTTTAGAGGAAGAGTCTACTGACTCAGACAATCCACATGAAGGAGTGCCATTATATCCTTTGAGAGAGGTGCCCCTGGGGGGAGCGAATCGGGGAATTGGATATGTAAATGCCCCTCTCACTTCTACTGAGGTGAGAAACTTTAAGAAGGAATTAAAAGGTCTCCTGGAAGACCCAATTGGAGTAGCAGAACAATTTGATCAATTTTTGGGGCCAAATATTTACACGTGGGAAGAAATGCAATCAATCATGGGAATCCTTTTTACTTCAGAGGAAAGACAGATGATTAGAACAGCTGGAATGAGAATTTGGGAAAGGGAAAATCAGCAGGGACCTCCAGGTGATCAAAAGATGCCCCTAGCTTCTCCTAATTGGAACCATAATGATGATAGGGGCAGACAAAACATGAATGAATATCGAACCTTGGTTATTAGAGGCATAAAGGAAGCAATACCCAGGGGGCAAAATACAAAAAAAGCATTTGATAGTCAACAGGGAAGGGAGGAAACCCCGACTGATTGGCTCGAGAGGTTATGGAAAAATATACAGCAATATTCAAGAATAGATCCCAGCAGTCCGAATGGCCAGATATTGTTAAAGGTAAATTTTGTCATTCATTCCTGGCCAGATATTAGAAAAAATTGGAAAAAATAGAAGATTGGCAAGATAGAGGACTTCAAGAGTTTTTGAGGGAAGCGCAGAAGGTGTATGTGCGTAGAGATGAGGAAAAAGCAAAAGCTAAGGCCAAAATTATGGTAGCCAGCATGAGGGAAGCAGGTCAGGTGGGGAAACCTGAGAAGAAAACACAATTCTCCCACCCTCCACCTCCTCGACCTATGAGGGATAAAACCCCCAGGCCTCACTGGGACCTGGGGAATGCTCAAACTGGAAGTAAGGGTACTGAATGTTATTATTGTGGGAAAATTGGACATTTTAAACGAGATTGTCAAATGAGAAAGAGAGATCTTAAAGTTTTTGAGGAAGATCAGCAATAGGGGTGTCAGGGGCTCTTTTACCTGGGGCAAAAATACCAACAGGAGCCCTTGATAAAATTAAAAGTAGGACCTGTGGTGGTTTAGGCTGGGTGCTGGCCCGGATGCCACTGCACAGAACACACCTGGGACGTCCCTACGGGTGGGCCCAGCCCAGGGGGTGGTCACAGGCAGGGATTCAATCCCATAATGCCCTGCTCCCCTATAAAATGCCCATGCGGGGTCTCCACTTCCTCTTTCGTCCCCAGCTGCAGCCTAGGTAAAATGGTGTGAGCCGCCTCCCTTGGGCCTGCCCAGGCCCAAGGCTGGGTTGGGGGGGAGAAAGAGCCCTGGGGGGGTTTGGGTGTACCCCCAGGTGGGGATGGGATGTTCTTGGGTATGTTCTGGGATCTCTCTCTTTGTCACGGTGCTTGTGGTTCTCTGTAAAGCTTTCATTGGTGTTTGTTTTTTTTTTTTTTAATTGTTTTTCTATTTAAACTTTCCATCACTTTTGCAATCCCTTTGTCTGAGTCGTCGTTTCTGCCCTGTGGTGGGGAGGGGGTTTGCCCCAACCCATTACAGGACCCCAGGAAGAAATTTTAGAATTTGTAGTAGATAGAATAGAATAGAATAAACCAGGTTGGAAGAGACCTTCAAGATCATCGTGTCCAACCTATCACCCAACACCACCCAATCAACTAACCCATGTAACCAAGCACCCTGTCAAGTCTCCTCCTGAACACCTCCAGTGACGGCGACTCCACCACCTCCCCAGGCAGCCCATTCCAATGGGCAATCACTCTCTCCGTGTAAAACTTCCTCCTGACCTCCAGCCTGAACTTCCCCTGGCGCAGCCTGAGACTGTGTCCTCTTGTTCTGGTGCTGGCTGCCTGGGAGAAGAGACCAACCTCTGCCTGTTTACAACCTCCCTTCAGGTAGTTGTAGAGAGCAATAAGGTCACCCCTGAGTCTCCTCCTCTCCAGGCTAAGCAGCCCCAGCTCCCTCAGTCTCTCCTCATAGGGCTTGTGTTCCAAGCCCCTCACTAACTTCGTTGCCCTTCTCTGGACTCGTTCCAGCAAGTCAACATCCTTCCTAAACTGAGGGGCCCAGAACTGGACACAGTACTCGAGGTGTGGCCTAACCAGTGCAGTGTACAGGGGCAGAATGACCTCCCTGCTCCTGCTGGCCACACTGTTCTTAATGCAGGCCAGGATGCCATTGGCCCTCTTGGCTGCCTGGGCACACTGCAGGCTCATGTTCATCCTACCATCAACCAGCACCCCCAGGTCCCTCTCTGCCTGGCTGCTCTCCAGCCACTCTGACCCCAGCCTGTAGCACTGCATGGGGTTGTTGTGGCCAATGTGCAGAACCCGGCACTTGGATGCGTTAAATCTCATGCCATTGGACTCTGCCCATCTGCCCAGCCTGTCAAGGTCTCTCTGCAGAGCCTCTCTACCCTCTAGCAGATCAACTCCTGTCCTCAGCTTGGTGTCATCAGCAAATTTACTGATGATAGACTCAATGCCCTCATCCAGATCATCAATAAAGATGTTAAAGAGCATGGGGCCCAGCACTGATCCCTGGGGGACTCCGCTACTGACTGGCTGCCAGCTGGATGTGACACCATTCACCACCACTCTCTGGGTTCGGCCATCCAGCCAGTTCCTAACCCAGCTCAGAGTGCTGCTGTCCAAGCCATGGGCTGACAGCTTGGCCAGGAGTTTGCTGTCGAGGTCCCTCTGCAGAGCCTCTCTATCCTCCAGCAGATCATCACCACTCTCTGGGCTCGGCCCTCCAGCCAGTTCCTAACCCATCTCAGTGTGCTCCCGTCCAAACCATGGGCTGACAGCTTGGCCAGGAGTTTGCTATGGGGGACGGTGTCAAAGGCCTTGCTGAGGTCCAGGTAGACTACATCCACAGGCCTCCCCACATCCACCAGGCGGGTCACCTGATCATAGAAGGAGATCAGGTTGGTCAGGCAGGACCTGCCCTTCCTAAATCCATGCTGGCTAGGCCTGATCCCTTGGCCATCCTGTAAGTGCTGTGTTATTGCACTCAGGATGACCTGTTCCATGATCTTGTCTGGCACTGACGTCAGGCTGACAGGCCTATAATTCCCTGGCTCATCCAACCAACACTTCTTATGGATGGGCACCACGTTGGCTAGCTTCCAGTCCTCTGGGACCTCGCCAGTGAGCCAGGACTGCTGGAAAATTATGGAGAGTGGCTTGGCCAGCTCATCTGCCAGCTCTCTCAGCACCCTAGGATGAATGCCATCTGGTCCCATGGACTTGTGGGGATCCAAGCTGCTAAGGAGAGTTCCAATCACCTCCTCATGGAACATAGGGAAACTGTGCAGCTCCCTGGCTCCTTCTTCCAGCTCTGCAGGCCAGCTGTCACGAAGACGTTCTGTCCTAGTAAAAATTGAGGCAAAGAAGGTGTTAAGTATCTCTGCCTTTTCCTCATCCCTTGTTACAACATTTCCCTCCATGTCAATCAAGGAGTGGAGGTTGTCCTTTCCCTTCCTCTTGCTATTAATGTATTTATAGAAGGACTTTTTGTTGTCCTTCACAGTAGAGGCCAGTTTAAGCTCCAAGTGTGCTTTTGCCTCCCTAATTGTCTTCCTACAACACCTAGCAACATCCTTAAACATTCCGTGGGTTGCCTCCCCTCTCTTCCAAAGGTGATACACCCTCTTTTTTTCCCTTAGTTCCATTAAAAGTTCATTAACCATCCAGGCTGGCCGTCTTCCCTGGCGGCTCATCTTCCGGCACATTGGCACAGCCTGTCCCTGAGCCTTCAACAATTCTTCCTTGAAGTAGGTCCAGCTCTCCTGGACCCCTTTATTATTAAGGGCTTTATCCCAAGGAACCCTCTGAATTAGTTCCTTGAGTAACCCGAAGTCTGCCCTCCGGAACTCCAGAGTGGAGGTCTTCTTGCCGCCCCTCTTGGCTTGACCAAAAACCGAGAATTCAATTATCTCATGGTCACTGGACCCCAAACACCCTCCAACCACCACATCACCCAATATCACACAATATGTAGATGATTTATTAATTTCAGGAGAAGGGGCAGTTGAAGTTAGAAGGACCACCATAAACCTCTTGAATTTCCTGGGAAATTCGGGATTAAGAGTATCTAAAAGCAAATTACAATTTGTGGAACCTGAAGTTAAATATTTAGGAGTATGGTTAGGTAATGGAGCCAGGAAGATAGATCCTGAAAGAGTAGAAGGGATTATATGTCTCCAAGCCCCTAAAACAAAGAAACAAGTCAGAAGATTATTAGGGTTACTAGGATATTGTAGATTATGGATTGAGAGATATAGGCAGTTAGTCAAGCTTTTATAGGAAAAATTTGTAGGAGATGATAACTTTGTTTGGACAGGGGGAGATGAGGAGACATTTGAAACAATTAAAAAGGCTTTGACTACTGCTCCAGTTTTGAGCCTCCCTTCCCTGGATATGCCATTCCAACTCTTTGTTAATGTGGAAGGAGGGGTGGCCCATGGAGTTCTGACACAAGAATGGGGAGGGTCACGTAAACCAGTAGCATACTTATCCAAGTTATTAGATTCTGTAACTAGGTGAGGGCCAATTTGTTTATCAGCGACCTTTATTAGTAGAGGAGGCCCAGAAAGCAACTTTTTGTTTTGTTCTGGTCTCAGATCCCACCTTTGGGATTCCTGATGTATATGGGATTGCAGTTGGGGGTAAAGTGTTAATAACAACTTGGAAAGGAGAGTCACTAATTTCCCCCCGGGAAGGATCTTTTCTTGGTTTTGTTAACAACAGATACAGCTGTCCGTACTGCAAAACAAGGGTGGACACATGCTTCGTGAGTAAAAGGACCACTTCAGGAACACCTCTGGTCTGAAGGCTCTGGAACTAGCGAGACAAACCCACCTTTTGAAACATCTGACATTACCGAGGATTTCATTCCGTGTATAAAAGATCCTGGGACTTGATGTCATTGGGGATGGGTAAAGTGTAATAGCAGTGGTAAACTGGTTATTTAGAAAAGTGATGGTAAATTTTTCTGCTGCACTATAATGATGTGCTGAGCATGTGTGTGGTTATAAATGAATGCTGTTGTAGTTATAATTTGAAGTGATTAGGACAGAGGATTCATCTGTGTTCTTTGTGTTAAAGTACCAAAAACTGTGTTCAGCTAGTGGGACCACAGAGACTACAATACAGACAGCCAACAAAGGACTGGTGGATTCATCCACTAAATGGACTGTGGTACCCCAAATTCATAGTTTCATAGTTTCATAGTTTCATTCAGGGTTGGAAGGGACCACAAGGATCTTCTAGTTCCAACCCCCCTGCCATGGGCAGGGACACCCCACACTAGATCAGGCTGGACAGAGACTCATCCAGACTGCCCTTAAACACCCCCAGGGACGGGGCCTCGACCACCTCCCTGGACAACCCATTCCAGGGTTTCACCACTCTCATGGTGAAGAACCTCCACCTCACATCTAGCCTGAATCTCCCCACCTCCAGCTTCATTCCATTCCCCCTAGTCCTATCACTACCTGATATCCTGAGAAGTCCTTCCCCAGCCTTCCTGTAGGCCCCCTTCAGATACTGGAAGGCCACAATTAGGTCACCTCGGAGCCTTCTCTTCTGCAGACTGAACAGCCCCAACTCCTTCACTCTGTCCTCACAGGAGAGGTGCTCCAGCCCTCTGATCATCCTCGTGGCCCTTCTCTGGACACGTTCCAGCACCTCCACATCCCTCTTGTAATAGGGGCTCCAGAACTGGACACAGTACTCCAGGTGGGGTCTCACCAGGGCTGAGTAGACGGGGAGGATCACCTCCCTCGACCTGCTAGCCACACTTCTCCTGATGCAGCCCAGGATCTGATTGGCTTGGCGGGCTGCAAGTGCACACTGAGAGCTCATGTTGAGCTTTTTGTCCACCAGCACCCCCAAGTCTCTCTCCTCAGGGCTACTTTCCAGCCAGTCACTGCCCAGCCTGTATTTGTGCCTGGGATTGCCTCGACCCAGATGCAGGACCCTGCACTTGCTCTTATTGAACTTCATGAGGTTGGCTTGTGCCCACCTCTCCAGCCTGTCAAGGTCCCTCTGGATGGCCTCCCTTCCCTCCAGCGTGTCTGCCGCACCACACAGCTTGGTGTCATCATCAAACTTGCTGAGGGTGCACTCAATGCCACTGTCCATGTCACCCACAAAGATGTTGAACAAGACAGGTCCCAGGACTGATCCCTGAGGGACTCCGCTTGTCACTGGCCTCCACTGGGACATGGACCCATTGACAGCCACTCTTTGGGTGCGGCCATCAAGCCAGTTCCTTATCCATCTAGTGGTCCACCCATCAAACCCATGTGTCACCAGTTTGGAGACCAGGATGTGGTGCGGGACAGTGTCGAAGGCTTTGCTCAGGTCCAGGTAAATGACATCAGTTGCTCGCCCCTCATCTATTAATTTTGTCACCTGCTCATAGAAGGCCACCAGGTTGGTCAGGCAGGATTTGCCCTTGGCAAAGCCATGCTGACTGTTCCAAATCACCTCTTCACTATTCTTTTGAGCCTGTAGCGACTCCAGGAGGATCTGCTCCATGATCTTTCCAGGCACAGAGGTGAGACTGACTGGCCTGTAGTTCCCTGGTTCCTCCTTCTTACCCTTTTTGAAGATGGGGGCAATGTTTCCCCTTTTCCAGTCTGTGGGGACTTCACCAGATTGCCATGACTTTTGAAATATAATAGAGAGGGGTTTAGCAACCTCCTCTGCCAGTTCTCTCAGTACCCGTGGGTGTATCCCGTCGGGTCCCATGGACTTGAACACTTTCAGGTTCTTCAGATGATCACGAACCTGATCTGCACTTACAATGGGCAGTTCTTCCTCCCCGTCCCTGGCTTTGACTTCCATAACATCAGGAGTGTGGCTAGAGGCCCTTGCAGTGAAGACTGAGGTAAAGAAGTTATGAAGTACCTCAGCCTTTTCCTCATCACTTGTGACCATGTCACCATTTTCCTTTCTGAGGGGGCCCACACCTTCCCTAGTCTTCTTCTTCCCATTAATATACCTGTAGAAGTTCTTAGTGTTCCCTTTAATCTCCCTGGCTAGATTCAATTCAAACTCTGCTTTGGCTTTCCTAACCAGGACTCTTGCTGCTCGGGCAGCTTCCTTATATTCCCCCTGTTCTACCTGTCCTTCTCTCCACTTCCTGTAGAGTTTCCTTTTAAGTAATTGTGTGTCCAGTAGCTCCTTGCTCATCCAGGCAGGCCTCCTAGCATTCTTACCTGCTTTTCTCTTTGTTGGTACACAGAGCTCCTGGACACAGAGGAGGTGGTCCTTGAATACTGACCAGCTGTCCTGGGTCCCTCTTCCCTCCAGGGCTTTGTCCCACGACACTTTGGCTATCAGATCCCTGAAGCGATCAAAATCTGCACGCCTAAAGTCTAGGGTCGTGAGCTTGGAATACTTCCTCCTGATTGCCCTGAGGAGATTAAATTCAACTGCTTCATGGTCATTGCAGCCAAGGCCGTCTCTGAGCCTCACATTGCTTACCAGCCCTTCCCTGTTGGTGAGAACATGGTCCAGCATAGCACCATTTCTTGTTGGTTCCTCTACCATTTGGAGGAGGAAGTTGTCTTCTATGCAGTCCAGGAACATCCTGGATTGCTGGTGCCTTGCTGTGTTGTCCCTCCAGCAGATGTCAGGGTGGTTGAAATCACCCATGAGGACCAGGGCTTGTGACCTGGAAGCCGCTTCTATTTGCCTATGGAGGGCCTCATCTGCTTGGATCTGCTGGTCAGGTGGCCTGTAGGAGACCCCCACAGTAATATCTCCTTCCCCTGTCCTGCCTTTAATTTTAACCCATACGCTCTCAACTAGCTCATCATCCCTCCCCAGTTGGAGCTCCACTGATTCCAACTGGCTATTGACATAGAGGGCAACACCTCCTCCTCTCCTTCCCTGCCTATCCTTCCTAAAGAGTTTATACCCATCTATGCCTACATTCCAGTCATGGGATTCATCCCACCAAGTTTCAGTAACAGCCACTATGTCGTGGCATCCCAGCAGCACAGTGGCCCTTAACTCATCCTGTTTATTGCCAAGCATTCGCATAGAAGCACTTCAGCTGGGCTGGCCCTGTCCTCTTCTTGTGCCAATTCCCCTCGGTTTCCACAGAATGTCCTTGTGGATCATTCGTGGCTTTCCACAGGGCAGGAAGTTGAGAGCCCTTACCAGCTCTCCTTCTCTCTACTGGTGGTGAGCTGCCCCTCTGTTTGTCACCAGCCAGCAGGAGACTATTAACCCCTTCCCCCTTCAAATCTAGTTTAAAGCCCTATCAATGAGCCCTGCCAATTCCTGCCCCAGGATTCTTATCCCCCTCTGGGACAAGTGTGTCCCATGAGTTGTTTTCAGCTCAGGTGCCTTGAAAACCAATCCATGATTGTGGAACCCAAAGCCCTGTTGATGGCACCAGCCCCTGAGCCATGAATTGATCTGTCGGCCCTTCCTCAGTGTGTCCTCATCCATTGCTGACGTTAGAGGGATGGCAGAGAACATGACTTGAGCCCCTGATCCCTTTAGCATTTGCCCTAAGGTTCTGAAGTCTTTTTTAATAGATTGTGAGCCTCTCATTGTTACATCGTCACTGCCCACCTGAAAGACCAGCAGTGGGTAGTAGTCCGAAGGACTCACGAGGTTGGGAATTCTATCTACTACGTCTTTTACTTGGGCACCAGGGAGGCAGCTTACCGCTCTATGAATGGAGGACATGAGGATGAGTTCCAGTATCAGAATAGGAGTGGTAATGGTCCTTGCCTGAAAACATCACAAACTAGAAACAGGTCAGGGTTCAAAGTTGGTACAACCTCCCTGGACAAGGGAAGGAGACACGGTCCGAGCAGAGCATTGGTGGGATTGTAGGAGGCAAGACCGGGTAGACCTCTGTAATTGCCACGAAGAAGATCTAGAACCATGGCTGTGGGCAGCAACCCCATAGGCCATGTGAGTGGAGTTGCAAGTCAAACCGGACTCCTAATTCCCAGGATTAACCTCTCGGAGGGAGAAAGGTGTCATCCAGATAGTACCTATTAAAGTAAAAGAGGAAGTATTTTCAGGCAAGGAACATCAGTTGTTATTCCATTCCTTTTAAGTTGGATTTTGCTTGTTGTAGAATTGTTGCCAAGTTAGGTTATTATGGCTCAAGCCAAATGTAGTAGAAAGAAGGGGAGGGATTGTGATAAACTGGTTATGATATTTGGCTTTTGCAAGGGGAATTACTGGGGACTGTGGGGCTCGATCGTTGGCCTGGATCGTTGGGCTGATGGTCTGTATTGTGTGGGGTATTGGGAGAGAAAGGGGAGGTGCCAAGAGGTCTAAAGACTGGCCAGGTCAAAAGTGCAGGTTTTGTCTCAGTCTTGATGGAGAGGAGTGGGAGCGTGTTGGGGAATATATGAATATGTATATTTTAATATATTAATATGTATGTCTGCTGTCTATTTAAGTTAACCTCGTGTTGTTAGGGTGCGCCTCTAGCAAACTCGCTATGCGCCCAGCGCTGTGTTGCCTTTATTTGATAATAAACTGGTTATAAATTTTCAGCAGTGAGTTTGTTTCTCACATCAGTATTAAATGTTGTATTTAACATCCCATTGCAATGTGATGAAAGATTCATTCATTTATCTAAGTTCTAGAAGCAAAAGCTAGCACTTAAAGTTTTAGTAGTATTTATTATGCAGTATGACGATTTAAGGTACAAGACAGAAAATAAAAACATGTATGCACAGCAGATACATACACAATGTGTGCAATAATTCCATTCTAAATTGATTTTAACAGATTGCTACAACTTTTAACATTTTAAACCAACTTTTAACTATAACTAGAAATTAACTTCTTGCCAAAATATTCAGTTGCTTGAGATCTAGGATAACTGAGATTAAAGCAGAATTTATGCACCTAAATGCCCCTTTAGAAGCCTAACTGTCAAGCACAGGTTTTCTGACTCCTTGCTTGGAAAACTGCAGTATGTACAATTCCTATGTGTTCAAGTTTGTGATTTCAAAGTTGCTCATGTAATGCAAATTTTATTTCTCAGCATATCCACAGATGACTCTGTCTTATTGATTAGAGAGAGATTTAATATTGAATTCCAGAATATAAGAAATTTCACTGATGGTAAATGTGTTTTCAACACTATCCTTTGGCTGAAAGAATCTGAATCCAACAGTGTTTCTAAACTACTACCTCCTCTGAGTCCAGGAGCTCTGTATACCAACAAAGAGAAAAGCAGGTAAAAATGCTAGGAAACCTGCCTGGATGAGCAAGGAGCTACTGGACACACAATTACTTAAAAGGAAACTCTACAGGAAGTGGAGAGAAGGACAGGTAGAACAGGGGGAATATAAGGAAGCTGCCCGAGCAGCAAGAGTCCTGGTTAGGAAAGCCAAAGCAGAGTTTGAATTGAATCTAGCCAGGGAGATTAAAGGGAACACAAAGAACTTCTACAGGTATATTAATGGGAAGAAGAAGACTAGGGAAGGTGTGGGCCCCCTCAGAAAGGAAACTAGCATAGAATAGAATAGAATAGAATAGAATAGAATAGAATAGAATAGAATAGAATAGAATAGAATAGAATAGACCAGGTTGGAAGAGACCTTCAAGATCATCGCGTCCAACCTATCACCCAACACCACCTAATCAACTAACCCATGTAACCAAGCACCCTGTCAAGTCTCCTCCTGAACACCTCCAGTGACGGCGACTCCACCACCTCCCCGGGCAGTCCATTCCAATGGGCAATCACTCTCTCTGTGTAAAACCTCCTCCTGACCTCCAACCTGAACCTCCCCTGGTGCAGCCTGAGACTGTGTCCTCTTGTTCTGGTGCTGGCTGCCTGGGAGAAGAGACCAACCTCTGCCTGTTTACAACCCCCCTTCAGGTAGTTGTAGAGAGCAATAAGGTCACCCCTGAGTCTCCTCCTCTCCAGGCTAAGCAGCCCCAGCTCCCTCAGTCTCTCCTCATAGGGCTTGTGTTCCAAGCCTCTCACTAACTTCGTTGCCCTTCTCTGGACTCGTTCCAGCAAGTCAACATCATTCCTAAACTGAGGGGCCCAGAACTGGACACAGTACTTGAGGTGTGGCCTAACCAGTGCAGTGTACAGGGGCAGAATGACCTCCCTGCTCCTGCTGGCCACACTGTTCTTAATGCAGGCCAGGATGCCATTGGCCCTCTTGGCTGCCTGGGCACACTGCAGGCTCATGTTCATCCTACCATCAACCAGCACCCCCAGGTCCCTCTCTGCCTGGCTGCTCTCCAGCCACTCTGACCCCAGCCTGTAGCACTGCATGGGGTTGTTGTGGCCAATGTGCAGAACCCGGCACTTGGATGTGTTAAATCTCATGCCGTTGGACTCTGCCCATCTGTCCAGCCTGTCGAGGTCTCTCTGCAAAGCCTCTCTACCCTCTAGCAGATCAACTCCTGTCCCCAGCTTGGTGTCATCAGCAAATTTGCTGATGATAGACTCAATGCCCGCATCCAGATCATCAATAAAGATGTTAAAGAGGATGGGGCCCAGCACTGATCCCTGGGGGACTCCACTACTGACTGGCTGCCAGCTGGATGTGACACCATTCACCACCACTCTCTGGGTTCGGCCATCCAGCCAGTTCCTAACCCAGCTCAGAGTGCTGCTGTCCAAGCCATGGGCTGACAGCTTGGCCAGGAGTTTGCTATGGGGGACGGTGTCAAAGGCCTTGCTGAAGTCCAGGTAAACTACATCCACAGGCCTCCCCACATCCACCAGGCGGGTCACCTGCTCGTAGAAGGAGATCAGGTTGGTCAGGCAGGACCTGCCCTTCCTAAATCCATGTTGGCTGAGCCTGATCCCTTGGCCATCCTCTAAGTGCTGTGTTAATGCACTCAGGATGACCTGTTCCATGATCTTGTCTGGCACTGAGGTCAGGCTGACAGGCCTGTAATTCCCTGGCTCATCCAACCGGCCCTTCTTGTGGATGGGCACCACGTTGGCCAGCTTCCAGTCCTCTGGGACATCTCCAGTGAGCCAGGACTGCTGAAAAATGATGGAGAGCGGCTTGGCCAGCTCCTCTGACAGCTCTCTCAGCACCCTAGGATGGAACCCATCTGGTCCCATGGACTTGTGGGGATCCAGGCAGCTGAGCAGATCACCAACTACCCCATTTTGGAACAGTGGAAAACTATGCTGCTCCCTGGCTCCTTCTGCCAGCTCTGGAGGCCAGCTGTCTGGAAGACATTCTGTCCTGCTAGTAAAAATTGAGGCAAAGAAGGTGTTAAGTATCTCTGCCTTTTCCTCATCCCTTATCACAACATTCCCCTCCGTGTCCACCAAGGAGTGGAGGTTGTCTCTGCCCTTCCTCTTGCTATTAATATATTTATAGAAGGACTTTTTGTTGTCCTTCACAGCAGAGGCCAGTTTCAGCTCCAAGTGCGCTTTTGCCTCCCTAATTTTCTTCCTGCAAGACCTAGCAACATCCTTAAATTTTTCACGGGTTGCCTCCCCTCTCTTCCAAAGGTGATACACCCTCTTTTTTTCCCTTAGTTCCATTAAAAGTTCATGAACCATCCAGGCTGGCCGTCTGCCCCGGCGGCTCATCTTCCGGCACATTGGCACAGCCTGTCCCTGAGCCTTCAACAGTTCTTCCTTGAAGTAGGACCAGCTCTCCTGGACCCCTTTGTTTTTAAGGGCTTTATCCCAAGGAACCCTCTGAATTAGTTCCTTGAGTAGCCTGAAGTCCGCCCTCCGGAAATCCAGAGTGGAGGTCTTCTTGCTACCCCTCTTAGCTTGACCAAATAATGAGAATTCAATTATCTCGTGGTCCCTGGCCCCAAACACCCTCCGACCACCACATCACCCACCAACCCTTCCCTATTGGTGAAGAGGAGGTCAAGCATAGCCTTGCCCCTGGTACGCTCTCGCAGCACCTGGGATAAGAAGCTGTCCTCCATGCATTCTAAGAACCTCCTAGATTGCCACTTCTCTGCTATGTTAAGATCCCAGGAGATATCAGGCAAGTTGAAGTCACCCATGAGAACAAGGTCAGGCGATCTTGAGACAGCCTTAAGCTGCCTATAGAATGACTCATCAACATCCTCCTCCTGGTTGGGTGGTCTATAACAGACTCCAACCAGGATGTCAGCCCTGTTGGCCTTCCCTCTAATTCTTACCCACAGGCATTCAACCCGATCATCCCTAATCTCCGTCTCAATGGCATCTAGTGCCTCCCTGATGTACAGCGCCACCCCTCCACCCCTTCTTCCTTGCCTGTCTCTCCTGAAGAGCCTGTAGCCATCAATTGCAGCGCTCCAGTCATGTGAGTCGTCCCACCACGTCTCTGTGATGGCAACTACATCATAACTTTCCTGCTGCAGCAAGGCTTCCAGCTCCTCTTGTTTGTTGCCCATGCTTCGTGCATTAGTGTACATGCACTTCATCCGGGCTGCTGGTTTCACCTCTGGCTCTGGCTTATCACCCCCAGACCCCAGCCTGGGGGGACTGGTTTCAACCCCTTCCCCCTTCGAAACTAGTTTAAAGCCCTATCTATGAGACCTGCCAATTCCCTCCCCAGAATCTTTTTCCCTTTGAGGGATAGGCCATTCTCGTACACTCTGATCTTACCCCTCCTCTGGGACAGATGTGCTCCATCTGTTGCCAGCTGGCCTGGTGCAGCAGAAAGCAGAAAATGGTGACATGGTCACAAGTGATGAGGAAAAGGCTGAGGTACTTCATAACTTCTTTACCTCAGTCTTCACTGCATGGGCCTCTAGCCACACTCCTGATGTTATGGAAGACAATGCCAGGGACGGGGAGGAAGAACTGCCCATTGTAAGTGCAGATCAGGTTCGTGATCATCTGAAGAACCTGAAAGTGTTCAAGTCCATGGGACCTGACGGGATACACCCACGGGTACCGAGAGAACTGGCAGAGGAGGTTGCTAAACCCCTCTCTATTATATTTCAAAAGTCATGGCAATCTGGTGAAGTCCCCACAGACTGGAAAAGGGGAAACATTGCCACCATCTTCAAAAAGGGTAAGAAGGAGGAACCAGGGAACCACAGGCCAGTCAGTCTCACATCTGTGCCTGGAAAGATCATGGAGCAGATCCTCCTGGAGTCGCTACAGGCTCAGAAGAATAGTGAAGAGGTGATTTGGAACAGTCAGGGGCGAGCAACTGATGTCATTTACCTGGACCTGAGCAAAGCCTTCGACACTGTCCCGCACCACATCCTGGTCTCCAAACTGGTGACACATGGGTTTGATGGGTGGACCTCTAGATGGATAAGGAACTGGCTTGATTGCTGTGATGAATATACTGATGATTTGTGTCAAAATTATAAGACTTAGAGTGCACTGGGATTAAGGGTCAGGATCTTGTGAGGCCTGTTTAGAGGGTAAAGGGAAAGAAACCTATCTTGCAGACTTGCAAGGATACTGTCTGGTTAATTGGAGACATCACGGCTGAGAAGGAGCTGTCTTAAAGATAAACATTCAGAACTAGGAATTTGTTTTCTTTGGATAAGAAGCCTGCACAATTGGGCATGCATGAAAGTGGATGCTTTGACCCTTACCACACTGAATGTAGGGAGAAGGGATTTGACCACCTATTCTAAGACTCATTATCATATGCCTGCCTTCATTTAGCATAAGTTTGCCTATGTAGATGATGTAACTATATAAGATGAAGAAAAACTATTGTAAGGCTGATGTGGAGGTGAAGTTTTGTCCCCTCCCAAGCCCAGCGCGCTGCTTTGCTTGCTGTTATTGCTTTTATTGCCTTTTTACGACCTTTTAGTGCCAATAAATCTGTTACCAAAAACTTTTACCTGGAGTCATCTATAACAAATGGTGCGTTGGCCGGGAATCGTCTGAACCTTCACATCTTTTGAACTGCAAATGAAGGGGCGCCCCACAGCATTTTCTGTGGCTTCATTGTAGTCAAAAGACGGAAAGGTCAGCACGATCAGAACTCAATAAAGGCAAGCAAAGAAATTTTTAATTTTTTTCTTTTAATTTTTTTTCCTTTTTTCTTTTATTTTCCTTTTTTTTCTTTTTTGGTGTTTTTTTTTGTTGTTTGACATCCAATTGGAGGATGTGGACCCCGTAAAACTTCATATATGAGATCCAAGCGACGACGACCACGGTGGTGAGAATACTGCTTGGGGGGGGAAGGATTCGGCTACATTTGTATTCGGCTACCATAGTTTGAGTGTTTGAGTCCGCTGTTTCAGGTTCTGCAAGGGGGGAGGTACGGTGGATCTGGTGCGGTGGCTCTGGCTGGTAAAGAGGAGGGGTATTCGTGAGTAGGAATTATTTTGATTATTCCGCTTGCATGATTATTTGTGGTATTGTTCCACTTGAATGAGTATTTGTGGTTTATTCCACTTGCCTAAGTATTTGTGGTAGCCAGGAATTGTATTCGTGAGTAGGAATGGTTTAGGCTGTTCCACTTGCATGAGTTTTTGTAGTAGCCAGGAATTGTATTCGTGAGTAGGAATTGTTTAGACTGTTCCACTTGCATGAGTATTTGGAATTCTTTGGATTTTTTTAGTTTTTTATTTTAGTTTTATTTTATTTTAGTTTTATTTTATTTGTTTATTATTTGTAAGATTTGTGGTAGTCAGGAGAAAATGGGACAAAAGAAGAGTAAGTCATCAAAGCAGGGTGGAGAGAAGGCTTTATTGTGATTTGTCTGGGTAGTAGATATACTTGTGAAGTACATGAGTAACACTGTAAAAACAGAATATGGTGACCATATAATAGAACAGATATTGTACTATACTTTTTCATTTACATTTAGATTACAGCAATATAATTTACTGTGATTTATCTATAGATTCAAATTTTCTATGAGGTTACATTTTAACAGAGAAAAGAGCATTTTATTTGGGCTGCAACTTTGTCAAGCTAGAAACTACAGAGGAATTCCTCTGAATAGACTGTGAGAAAGAAATTTGACAGCTACTCAAATGTTAGATAATAGATGAGATTTTATTTCATATTACATATTTATTACATATATATTTATTTATATATATATTTATTATACATTTATATTTCACATTACATATTCATATTGCATATTTTAATTTCATATTACAGTACTCTTAATTTTCTTTGTTTTTACTTCACTGATGCATTGTTCTAGGCAACAACTACCACATTTATGTCTTTACCTGCTTCTCTTGGACCCAAGGACCAATTTAATTGCATAAAAATGTTCTGAAACTGAACAATGATATGGATGTTTCAAGGTAAAGAATTTTAAATCATCACCACCTCTGGTTTAGCAGTAGAAAAATTGAAATCTGCTAGAAAAGAAATCACTTGGGATTTTGCTCTTTCATCAGCGTGCCCAATGTAACACAACTTCTAATTGATAACCATGTCTCAATTTTCTTTAAAATTAAGTTTCAGACACATGATTTCAGGCCTTATCAATCTAGCTGCTGAACACCTAATGCAAGTATTTCCTTTATATATTGAAGGACATAGCATCTTATAGACAAAGTCTCCTATTTTCTCTTATGTTCAGGGAAGTTCATATAGAATTTGAGGAACTGCCAGCACTGTTTAATCCCTTAAACATCATCTACAAGAGGCATGAAATATTCTCTCAGGACTTGTCCAGACCATATCAAGAGAAATGGCATGTTTCAAATGACACATTTTGAGAAATAAGAAATGAAATATCAAATAAGGCTCTCAATAATCTTGAAGAGAATCTACCTTTTAGAGGTACTACCCTATTTAGGGTGATTTCACTTCTGCAAATCATGCTTACCTATGATATAACAGTGCTGTTGTAGAGAACACTTTCTGGTTGCATGTTGATAAAGATGAAGAAATGCTGAGTACTTTATAACCAAGAGATACAATAGCATCTAGTGTGTCTGAGATGTGTAAAAGGCTACATATGCTTGCTGGCGCCAGTCCTTCCCCAGCAGGGTTGGTTATAACCTCAATAATTTCCAGTTTGATACACTCTTCCAGGCTGTGTCTGTCAGTCACTCTGGAAGGCTGATTGATACAAATGGATCCTACTGCTAGTCTTTGAGGAATGTCTAGCTGGGCAGACGTAGGGGCAATTTTGGATGTTTGTAACATTTTAGTCCGGAGACTGTCCCCAAAAGGTTGTTTTTTATTTGCAATTGTAAAATTACTCACTGTTTATTGAGATAGAGAAAAAAGGTGCCAAATACCTTACAGGTGAAAAGGGGTGTGTATGCAAATAAGGCAATACAATGACAAACCCAGGGACTTTATTATGAAAAGGTGTTTTTGGGAGGACCATTTACTTTTTTTTTAGGTCTAACATGATGGAAGATTTACATATCTTACTAGTGTTTAAAGCACAATGCCCCTGCACTGTTTACCTCCCATTAAAACAACTTTTCATAACTAGTGGCTGAAAATGAATAGTCAAAGTAGACCTAAATGAGCAGAGGATTGTTGCAGTTTGAGCTGGGTGCCCCCCTGAAATGTTTACTTCCTGTGTCCAGAAGTCCAGCCCAGAGGGGTGGACACAGGAAATTATGTAGTATTTCCTACCACAATCCTTTGCACCACTATAAGATCCAGTGCGGAGTCTAGCACTTCCTCTTCTCTTCCTAATCTGTCAGCCGGTAACTGGGGGAGATGTTTCCTGGCTTTGGGCCTGGCTAGGCCCAAGGCCACGGGGGGATGGGCAGTCTCAGATCTGGCCAGCTGAGACTAGCCTAGCAGTGGGAGGGAGAAGAAGGAGCACTGGGGGTTTTGGGTGTACCCTCAGGTGGGGATGGGATCTCTCTGGGTCTGTTTTGGGATTTTTCTTTGTCACTGCGCTTTTGGTTTTCTGTAAATGTTCACTGCTTTCTATTTAAACTTTCCATCACTTTTTGCAACCCATTTGAGTGTTTATTGTTGCCAGGGGTGGGGAAGGGGGCTGCCTCAATACAGCACAAGGATCAGCAGCTCCTGCTCCTTTGGTAGGATTATTTCAGAGTGTGTTTACTCCGAACCTACCTTGACCACAAAAGGAGGAGGTGCTTTTGCAAAGACTGGCATAATCTGTGATTGAAGTTAATTCAGTCTAAGAAAGGGCTTCTAAAGATCCAATGCCATATTATGGTGAGTCTTTTTTTCTGCAGCAGTACAGAGAGGACACTGGCAAGCCTACATGAAACAATTTGGTCTATATGATTTCCGAATCTGGTGCACTGTAGCTGATACAGTTCCTTAAGTTAATGGTAATTACATTAGTCATTCACTTTAGTTATTTACTCTTGTGTTTGAAGCACTCAGCCACTACTGCCTATCTTGAAGAGTTCAGGGTTAGTTTGTAGCTAAAACTTTTAGAGGTGTCGAGGGTTGAGGGGAAAAGCCTCAAGGCCTCCTTCCCCCCCCGTAAGTAAAGGGAAAGAGAAATGAAAGGGGAAAAAAAAACAAACCACAGTTGGATTAGCAAAGGATTGTGTGCTGTATTTACAGAGCGGTTTAGGGAATGCAGGTTTATATACAGAATTTACAATATTTACAATATATACACAGAAATATACAACAAAGTAACACAGAATGAGATTCCTTTCCCCCCATCTGGAGGAAGGGTTTCCCCCTGTACCCTCTTCTCTCCCCTTTTTCCCCAAAGAGGGTTAGAAAGAGAGAAAAAGGAATCATTTGTTAATTAAAAGCAGAAATATGGTTAGAGCATATGTGTTAGCAGAGGCCTTATCTTTTTCCAAGGTCAGCCTGGCCGAAAGCCCAGAAGCTGTGAGCTGCAGAAGGAGAAAGTGCAAGACTGAGACTAGTCTCACTGGGAATCAAAATTGCTTTCTACCAATCCACCAATGAAATTAGTTTAGATCTGTCTTGGTTATAAAACATGCAACCATGGTGTCACTTTGTTAAAGGCACCGCCTCAAACGGTCACAAGAGGGATTCAATTTTATATAAATTTAGATTTCTCCAAGTGTTTGTATTTTTTATACAGACATCTATTGGCTCACTGGGGAGGAATAGAATTCCCTGGGGAATTTGGTGTCTCAAGTGAAAAGGAGGGGGTAGGGGAATCGGGGGGGGAAGAACATTTTACCTCCTCCATTTTGCAGAGAACTAAGTGATGGAGGAATTAATCTGCCAAGACTGCAGAATTATTACCTGTCAGGTAACCAAGATGTCACCGGTTGGGGCTGTCCCCTTAAGAAAGGGAATATGGTGGACGGAAGTTGGTAAATGAAAAGAACGATCTAAACTAATTTCATTGGTAAAGTGGGAGGAAGCACCTTCTGAACTGGGAGTGCAGGAGGGTATCCTGGGCATTCCAGCACTTTTCTATCAGTCTTGCTTCCGCTCCTCCGCAGGGCAGCAGCTCTCTGTCCTGGGCTTTCGGCCAAGGCTTTGGCCTTGAAACCGACAAGCTACCAAGGCCTGTATTAACTCCTTTCCAATTAACACAAACTGCTTCTAATTTTTTTTTCTCTTTCTCTCTCTTTCTAACCCACTCTGGGCAAAGGGAGGAGAGACGGGAGAGCGGAGGTGGGGAACCCCCTCAGCAGAGGGGGGAACTCTCATTTCTGTGTTACTTTATTGTATATCTTTGTATATATCGTAAATATTGTAAATTTGTATATATTTCCCTGCATATCCTGTATTGCTTTGTAAATATACAGCTCCACTGCTTTGCTAATTCAGCTGTGAGGTTTTTTTCCCTTTCCCTTCAATTTTCTTTCCCTTTAATTTACAGGGGGGAGGGAGGAGGCTTTTGGGCCTTACCCTTCCAACCCTCGACACAAGAACAACAGGGAACCAAGCTATGGTTTCTGACCAAGTGTAAGAGCCCCAAGATAGCCATCTCCAAAGGCAAAAAGCAAACTATATTTGAATGTAATTTGAATATATTTCAAAAGTGTTAAAGGACAACTTCATTGTTACAAAACCTAGGGCAGAAATACCTACAGAATGTTTTCTACAGTGGGATATGAGTTTAGAGCAGTGGGATGCTAGAGATCAAGATGTATACAATATGTAGAGAGATGAAAAGAAGAAAAAAAGAAATTGAAATATACTTGTCCCAATGTATTCTCTTCTACTAATTCCTTATGTGCCAGCTTTGTTGATTTCCCCTTTTTCTCCACTTAGACAAAAAGGGAAATGTTAATAGCCCTTTTTGTAGCACTGCCAGCATGAAATGCTCTCCACTCAGCAAACAAGTGGCTGTTATTTGCAGGGCATCCCGTGTGTCTCCTCGTCTGGTCAACTTCTTGCTAGTGCCGTCTCTACTACCCTGTCCTAACTCCCGCTTCAGACACTGCCCGGAGCCTGGTTGGAGACGGGTGAGCCAAGCCACAGGGCCTCAGCATCGCAGGTTAGTACAAACCCCTGACAACTACCTGGTCCCCCACACTTGACGCTCCCCAGGAGACGCATCTTAGAGAGGGAGCTGTAAGGGGAACCCGCCAAGGGAAGAGAGCGGAGAGAAATGAGAGTCCTGGCCGGGCCCTCCCCTCTTCCCGCGGCACTTACCGAGGCAGAGGAGTGCTGCCATGGCTGACTGCGGGCTGCCGAAGCTCCAAGACCAGCGAGTAGCGCTGTGTGGCAGGTGCCGGAGCGGCACCGCCCCTTCAGCACCCACCGCGGGGACAGCGCCCCGCCCGCCGCCGGGCCCCGCCGGGCCCCCAATCCGCCCGGCAAAGGGCGGACAGGGCAGCTCTGTCACCCCTCCCCGCTCGCCTTTCTCGGTCCGGAGCGTCGGCTGAAGTTTTCCGCCTCACCCTCAGCCCTGGGAGCGTCTTTCGGTGCTGTTGTTACTCCTTGTCCCCTCACCAAGCTGGACTGTGTCTAGATGAAACGTTCTTACGCAATTTCCACAGGATCTGGCAGTACCCCTACATTCAGTTCCTTCTTGATATCCAGACAAACTAACAATAAGTCAGATATAGAATGGGATCACGATCTATTAAGGAGAGAGAGGAGCTATGGGACATGTCGGGCAGCAGACCAGAGGAACAAAGAAATAATCTTGACCCTTATTGGACTATAGATCTAACTTCAGGAGTTTCCCTAACATATATCAAAAAACAGTTTGCCATACAAAAATCATCAGCTGAGACTGGTACTTAATAAAAACACAAATGAAGCATAAAGCATACAATCATACACCTGCTAGCTTCACTGGATGCCCTTTGGTTTTGCAATGGAAGGAGAAGTAAACAACAGATCCTTATTGATTTCCCCATGCTACTCATGAGCCTTATGTTCAAAAGTTTTTTATTCCATACAAAACACTTTTAATTGTATTTGGTCTTTGAATACTGAAAATAAAAAGACATCACCGCACTTCCAGCATAGCTAGAAGAGATAGGGTAAAATCCTGTCCCTATTAGCAACGTAATACTTGAATGCAGATTTTGCCTTCTTTTTCAGATCCAGAAAATTCTTGTGTATAAGTACTTTAAAAAAAAATTCACTTTTTAACTTAATTAATTTATTACAACCTTTATTTAAACTCTTAATGCAAATATTGCTAGGTACAGTCTTTTTTGGGTTTTTTGGTTTTGTATTGGGTGGGAGTTTTTTTGTTGTTTTTGGTTGGTTGGTTTGGGTCTTTTTGATAAAGTTTGTGCACATAAAAGAAAATATTGTTTCATCCAATATATTCAACTTCCAGGGGAAAAATAGTCTTATTTTAAGGTAAAAGAAATAGACTGAAAGAGTAATATAATTTTAGCTGTGAGACAAATTTTAGATTAGAAGATTAAATTTACCTTGGCATTAATCCAGTGTAATGTGCAGCAGCACATTGTGATGCATCTCACAGAGAGGGCTGAGTTAAGCTAATGTTTAGTGCCCTCTCTTTCTTATAAAGCACTCTCCAGAATAATGACATGCATCAATTTTGCTACTATCAAATAATGAGATG